>NW_024704743.1:13909309-15109309 GCF_018977255.1 Callorhinchus milii
CTGTGAAGTGCTTTGGGACGTCCTCCTGATGTGAAAGGTGCTACAAAAAAATGTAAGGATAATAATAATAATCTTTGCTTTTGAGATAGTGCCTTATCACATCAGCGAAATGTTTCAAAACTCTTCACAGGATTTTACACAGTTCACACAACCTGCAAATTAGACTGCACTGTGCTCTTAGCTCCGGTACATAATGTGTCACAGCACTAAAAGTAAAGAATATTTCTTGAGATGGGTCTTGAACGAGAGGCTACAGAGGGGCGAGGCAGAGGGGCTATGGGATGGAGTTCCAGAGAATGGAGGCAGAATGGCTGAAAGCATATCCTCTGATGGTAGGGTGGATTGGACGGGGACAAGAAACAGCCTGGTGTTCACTGAGCGAAGGGAATGGCTGGGTCGTTATGGTTGAAGAAGATATTCCCCAGTCCTGACTACAGGCAGAAGTATAAAGAGACACCTTACTTAACATCTGAATATTGTGAAATGAACAGAATAGCCTGAGGTACCTGAAGCTCTGAGATTCCCTCTTTCAATGAGGGGAGAGGGTCTCTGTTCACTTACTCACCAAAGCCTTGGACCAAAGTGAAGACTGTGCCATATGGATTATCATGAGCAACTCTGTCGTGCAGAGTTATTCTGCAGCTTTGTTGCTGCTTCTTCGGTTATTGTGCTGATATTCGAAACAGTCTGTTTTTGGCAGCTCTATCATGTGGTTTGGGTATCTGATCACAAATCATGTGTCACGAGCACTTAAGATCAAAATGATTCAGCATGCTTAACCATTGCAGTGTGGTTTGAGAGGCAATTTAGAACTATATCATACTACCCATAAAATACACAGTCACTTCAATTAACAGTATAACCCCTGGAGTCTTGCAGTTCAGTGGTTAGAGCACTTGCCTCACAAGTGAGAGACCTGGGTTCAATTCTGGCAGGCAGAACATTGGGCAAGTTTGCTTACTCCACACATCTCTGTTTACCTAGCAGTAAGAACCGGTTGTTACGTGATTGGCGGATTGCTTTTCCAGCAGTAATAATTCCTTTAAAAAAATTGACCATTCAATCCACGACTGTTTTGTGGGACACTGCTGTGCGCAATTGGCTGCCGCATTTCGCCCACAAAATATACAGTCAATTCATCTTACAGTATATTCTGTGAAGCGCTATGAGACGTCTCGAAAATGTGATAAGGTGTTATATCAAACGCAAGAATTATTATTATTATTATAACCTGTAAAGAGTTTAGAGACATGCTGGTGCTATACAAATGTAATTTGTTGTTTTTGTCCGTTGAATGTGAAAGGTACTGTCCCAAATGAACACTGCTGTGCGCAATTGGCTGCCGCATTTTGCCCACAAAATATATAGTCAATTTACTTTACAGTGTATTCTGTGAATTTCTTTGAGACGTCTCAACAACATGATAAGGCCAACCTCTATAAGATTTTGAATCACTCCAATTCAAAATACTTCATGGTTCTTCAAATTTTGGCTTGATCGGGATTGTTGGGATCAGGCTGTGAATAGTACCAGGAGATTTCTACTATAAGTCATTCTGAAGATGTGAACCTGTCACCTTGTTTTCTGGGTATAAAACCATGTTTAGCAACTGTTCTGTTGTTGGTTGCTTGAACAGAGTGAATGTCAGTCATGCTTCTAACATGTCACTGGGTTAAATTAAACTCGCTGTTGTAGCAGTATGCGAGTGCTACATCGTTGCCATCTTTGCTGAGTTCTTCTGACCTTGCTCTCTGGATTTCCCTCCCCTGCTGCCTCCCTCTCCACCTTCCAAACCCACCTTTTCGAGACCAGTCTTTTTGACCACATTTTCAGCCACCTTCTCATTCTGGATCATGTCACCTAAACGCCTGTCCTTTTTGTATCCAGCACATCATGGCATAGCTGGAGTTTACAGCTGTAGTATCCAATGCAAACCAGGAATGAAACAAACAGTGCACTGAGTGATGCTGTCTTGTCCACATTCATACATTTGTCAGCAAAACTGGTGAGCTAACAACCTTGATATCAGGGCCTATTTCCCTGTATTTCTCAACAGATTTCTTGATAAGAAATATGTGATTATCACATTTCTAAAGCATCGAATGTGTTGAAGAATGCATTCAGCACATTCAATTAGATTCACAAGTATTCTGAAATTATCTGAAACCTGATCAGAGCATTTCCTAACATGTGAAGTTCAAATAAATAAGACTCTTCAGCCTATCCTCCCAGAATGCTAACATTACAATTTTCCCGGTTACCATATCAAGCATTTTTTTTCTATAGTCCACAGTCCTCAACTCTACTTTCTGGTAATCTGTTCTAGTTGTTGATTACCTCTGTACAAAAAAATACACACGACTTCCTGGTGTCTGTCCTAACGTCAAATAGAGCAAATAGTGCAACAAGCAGCAATTGCTGAATAATATTAACTATGCCCCTGAGATATTATCACATTTTGTGAGCTGCTTTCATGTATAATGTGTGGTAATCTTCAGTATCTGAGTCACTTGACAACGAAGGCCATTGTGACTCTTACACCTTCTTGTGTTACTAAGACACAACAATCTTCAAATGCAGTATTAAACTCTCGCAATTCTTAATTTTATACCATATTCAGCAAAATATTGGCAGAGTAGCAGGAGCTATATTTACAACAGTACGTGCATACCTTCATTTTGGCATAGAAGTGAATCAATGACTTACTCCAATGCACCGAGAGATGTACAGTACTGTACTGCCCTCTTTATCAGTGTCAGTGGCTGTGTCTCAGCCTGGCAAGCAAGTCGGACAGTTCAAAGATCTGTGTAAATATTTGTTGTACTGGAGCTAAATGTTTTTTTTCCCCTCAACAAACAAAGTAAATGAAGCTAAGATGCAGTTTTGGCATAAACAAAGGCTCAAATATGTAGAATGAGAACTTTTACAGCACAGACAGAGGCTATTTGGCTCTGGTGTCTACTGGTTCAAGCTCCCCCACTGGAGTTATTTGTTCAAATCCCATTCCCGTGCTCTTTCCCCATAATCTTTAATGTTGTTTTTCCCTCAAATATATTTTAATTAAATTCAAGTGAATGAATGAACATTCATTCCTGAAAGATGGATTTTTTTCTAACTGTGAAAAATAAAATGTGTTGACTGCAAACACACAGTCACTTGACAACAATTCCCTGTGAAACGCTTTGAGATATTTCAATGTTATAGGCGCTCTGCAAAGATTATTACCCGAGATGGGAATACAGTTTACTTCCCAGTAAGGGTGAATACACTTTGCCCCACATTTAATGCACGCTTCACATATGGCAAATTCCACTCATTGTTTTAAAGATCTGTAATGTGATAAAAGCTCATATGTTCTAGTATAAAGAAACAGTGCACTTTAAGTGAATTTTAATTCATTGCAGAATTTACTGCAATGTTTCAAAAATAGCAGTGACAGAACAATTACTAACGTAGCTTATTAAAGTATTTCCTCAGTGATTGCATTGAAATGTAGCCAGTAAGTAGACTGTATCACACACAGACCATAAAAGGATTTGTTCATATTGCCTAATTTGTTGTTGATGCCCAAGTCCTTCATGTAACAGCCTCTCAATGTTAAAAGAAAACAAAAGTTGCATAAGCTCATGCTTTTGGGCAAATTAATCTGCCAAAATACAGTGGGTAGTTTTTACCAATGATCTAATCATATTGCAATGTAGACAGACTTCCAACATGCAGTCTCAGAATAGCAGAATACTATACAAATGATATCACTGTAAACCATGTCTCCAACCAAATGTTGTATAGTTAAAGATGGCATGAGTTAGGATATGAAGCTGTAAAAGTATTAAATCAACTTGGAGCTGTGAGAAGCCTATTTCAAGCTAGGACCGACAAAGTGGAGTCTCTTTTAGGAACGCCATTGGAGGGATGAGGATCAAAGGGGATGTGAAGAACACTAAGATTGTAGTCCAAGGTTAGCAAATGTCAACTTCAACTTCAACAAGGGCGAAGGAATGTTCCAAATGTTGCATTGTGTCCGTCCAGGAATCTGTTCTGTGGATAATGGCAAGTTGTTGGGAGTCCTGTAACTCAGTGGTTAGACCATTCACCTCACAAGAGCAAGAGGCCTGGGTTTGATTCCCGGGCAGGGCGAAATGTTAGACAAGTTTCCTTACTCCACAAGCCTCTGTTTAACTGGCAGTGAGTAGGAACCTGGATGTCAGTTGATCGGCGAATCGCTTTTCCGGGGTAATAATTCCTTCAAAAAAAATAATTTGGTCACTTAATCCACGACTGTTTGTGGGACCCTGCTGTACGCAATCGGCTGCCACATTTCACTCAAAAAATATGGTCATTTCACTTTACAGTATATTCTGTGAAGTACTTTGAGACAACTCAAAGACGTGATAAGGCACTATATTATTATTAGAATTTATACCATCATTCAACGAGAATTAACAACCCATTTATAACTTATTGCTTATGGAATAAGCCCAGGTTATTTGAAGCTATGTATTTGCTGCATTCCACATCATCATTCCAATTCATTACAAAGATGTAATGAATTGGAAATAATACATTTTAATAGTTTGTACCTCTGAATATTTCCCTCTATAGTTGTTCAAGCTTCATTCTATCCTACGGAACTGATGGGATGAGGGATCCTTGCTAAGGCTCTCAAAATTGGAGTCTTCTGCCTCACTTTCAATGTCCGAGGATGGATCAAAGGTGGTACCAGAGCCAGGAACACTGCTGTGTGCAATTGGTTGCCACGTTTTGCTCAAAAAACATATGGTCAATTCACTTTACAGTATATTCTGTGAAGCGCTTTGAGAAGTCTAGAAAACGTAATAAGGCACTATACCAAATGCAAGGATTATTATTATTGAAGCTAAGACCAGTTGTTAGGGGACAACTAGTCTCCTTGGAGTTGAACTGGCTCCAAGGTGACTTGCTTGGCAATGGAATGTCGGAATCGAGCCAATCCTCTGTGGTGGTCTCAGTAGCCCGGTTCCTGAGCCAGGTGGGTCCGCAGATTCCAGGGCACTGCTGATGACAGCACAGCCAGCCTGGCTCATTGGCAGGACCTGGAACAACAGACCAGTCACTAGGGGCAGGGTTAACTCAGCTCCTGTTAACCATGCAAGCCAAAGCCCAGATGGGTAGGGTGGTCTTAGCTGGATGAGCAGCTTGCCAGACAGTGATATCAATGGTAAGTTATGAAGTTTTAGCTGGTTGGACTCCAGCAGTACCCCAACACACTCCCTGGGGTCTCCGAGACTTTGCTCTTGCCAACCTGCGCCTAATACTTTCCAGAATTAGGTAAACAGGATGCGACCTTCCAGGGAGTGCGCATTCCATACGAACACATACCTCTGGAATTTCCATTTGTAAGTGGGGTGCATGGGTTTCCTCATAATAATAATCTTGCATTTGATATAATGCTTTGTCACGTCTTTGAGACGTCTCAAAGTGCTTCGCTGTGTCAGGCGTGTGACCAAAAAAAATTGTTAGGGGAGCTTGGTTGAAATGGGAGATATATTAGTGAGTTATTTCAAGAATCTGTAACATCCTTACAATTGTTTGTGGGACCTTCAACCTTTCTTGTTGCTTTGGTCAATCTCGTACTTCTTGAACATATTTGACCCGGTGTTGTTTATTTTCCAGTCTCCATTGATTTACTCTAATCTTTAAAGAATCTTCGCTACCTGATTTGTTACCTCAGAGACCCCCCTTCCTGCCTCTCGCTTTCCCTCTTCAACTGTGCTGTCCCGCCAGCTTCTTTCATCATTTCTTACACTTTGACTTCCAGATTGTATGGAGTACAGTAATTTGCCAGTGCAATGGTTATGTTTAACTACAGAAAAGTGATTACCCTTGACAGTAAATAGCACTTTGAGATGTTTCGAAATGATAAGATACAAAGAATACAAGTTCTTTCTTATACAAGTTCCTCTTATATTGTTTCCATTTCCTTTTTGCTTTTCTTTTCCAATTCTACTAGATTGTCTCTCCCTTTTCTATCATCTTCCAACACCTGTCAATGATCAGTTTTTCTTGATCAAAAACTGTTCCTGTGACAGAGTTTGATCTGTTGGCTTATTTGTCTGACAATCTTTGCTTGTGTGTCTTTAATATACTTAACGCCTATGAATAAAGGCTTATGAATCTGTCCCTAACAAGTTACAGTACTTACAAAATCTATTAAAGAACAAATAACAAGAGATATATATTTTATCAGCAAAAAAGAGAAAACGTTAACAATTAAAGGAGTTGCCTTTTGCAAACCATCTTCATCTTTGCCTTTCTCATGAAGTCCATGCAGTCAACTGACAATTCCTGCAAGATCCTAACACTGTTTTAGCACTAAAGTCGGAGTAACCTTAATATACAGGATCAGAAAAGCACTTGGGTGCAATCTGGAATTCTATTCATTCCAATCTTGTAAAAACAGATGCGACGAGAGCCATCATTGTGTATTATTATATAAACAGAAACATTTCGTCAGAATTAGAGTGAAAACATACTGCGCTTATCTCTCAATAGGCACAAGCTAAAGATACCAAACGTTAACAGCTTATAATAATGTATTGCAATGACTCGACCCTGCAGACTCACCCCGTCCTTCCCAACACCCTTCTCACTGATTGCACCTGGGAAGCAGCTATGTGATGAGCCTCAGGGTCACAGTATTGGACAAAAAGTTTTGTAGCTTTACTCTGAGTTTCTTCAGTTGAGTAAGTCTCCTGCTAATCAGCAGGCTAATATGTGCAAGAGTCAGATTCTGAGACGTGGCCATTGAGAAGAATATTCAGTAGTTCAGTTGCTGAGCCAGGTCAGTCCGTAGTATTACAGGGCACTGCTGATGATAATCCACTGGCAGGACTTGGAAGGGCAGACCCAGTCAGGGATTCTCAGCTCCTGTTGACTCTCAAGCTAAAGTCCCAATGGGAAGGTGGTCCTAGTAATGGGATGCTTGCCAGACACTGACTGCTCTTAATGGCAAACTATGCAACACGTACTCTAGAGATGCCAAGCCTTGGCTCTCTGCACTTAATGTGTTCTTGATAATCCAATGAAATGTATTCTAATGTATTCTGAAATTAAATAAGTTGCGTGTGTTCCTCTAGGGAGAGAGAGTTCATTCAGACATAGGGCAATTTTCATGCGTAGGTGGTATGCATATGTGTAACTCAGACTGATTTGGATATGGTTTCTCATGTGTTAGCTACCCAGATGCATTCAAAGATTCAATACGTGCAAATCCTATTACAAATCTTTCAATTAGACCCTTAAGTAACCTCCTCTGTTTACATGCAGGGTAAAAGTATTTATTAAGAAGCTTGTGTAAACTTTAGTCAAATATTTGTGGCAGATTAGGTTGTAAACCATTAAAACTGAACTCCCAAGTTCAGATCATTGAGGATTTCTGGCAGTTTTGAGGAGAAATGACACAACTTATATAATTTACATCTCTTTACAAAGTGATGTCATACTGTACTGCCACCTCATCAGATATAACTTCTGAAGCTTGCTAGTGCATGTTAAAAACACATCAAAAGGATCAACATTTCATTGGATTATAAAGCTGGCTAAAATCCTGTTCAATAAACATTGTGTTTAATTTGGAGGTATCACATCGGGAGGCCATCTCAAAGAGCTTTACAATATACATTGTAAAGTGTAGTGTATTTGTAGGTATTCTTTGAGTGTGTGGAGATTTTGATAATTTAACGGCACACTGCTGCAGAGTACATTACATTTCTACAAAGATTATTGCAAAAACATTTTGCTGGCTAACGACAAAAAATGCTCAATATTTTCCCCTCCTGAGGTACTTTAGTCTTAGAAACTCTGGAGATGTGCAATTTGAAACCATGCTGCTCAGTATATCACCACTTTGCAGGATGATTATTCCTCAATCAGCTCCAGGAGAAATTTACCACCGGAAGCGTACAGCAAGATTAAACAACGGCCCATTTCCTATAGAGAGGAAATGCTTCATGCTTTTCAACCTGATTTATCTATCTTAAACAGGAGGAGCTATTTGGCCTCACAGAAAGATTCAGTCTTAGAAACACAATACCGCAAGACACAAGCAATATTCTCAGTCGAAGTGTGACTTTTGAACTCTTGAGAGTTAATTGAAACTCCCCTCTCCCCACCCACCACAACTTTATGGTGAAAAAGTGTTGGTCTTATTTCAGAGTAAAATTCCAATATGATCTTCAGAGGTACGGAAATTCTCTTGTTCATCTGAAGATGACATGTTTGACAATGGAATGTTGGAATCGAGCCAACCCTCTGGCAGTCTAGGTATCCAGTTCTTCAGCCAGACAGGACCACATTACTTCAGGGCACCCAATGATAACAGCACAGCCAGCCTGGCTCATTGGCAGGACTTGGAAGGGCAGACCAGTCACTGGGGACAGGGACTCTTCCCACTCAGCTCCTGCAAACTCTACAAACCAAAGCCGTTAATGGCTAGAGTGGTCATAACTAAATAAGGGGTGAGAAAGCTTGCCAGACAGTGCTCTGAACAGCAAGCTATTTCTCTTCTTTAACAGTACCCTAATGCACACTTTGGGGTCCCCAATCTTTGGTCCTTGCCAGCCTGTGCCTAATACTTTCCGCATTGGGTAAGCAGGATGCTTCCCCGCAGGGAGAGAGTGCACATCCATTCCAACAAATAATATAATAATATAATAATAATAATCCTTGCATTTGACATTGCGCTTTTCACGTAGGGAGGACGTCCCAAAGCGCTTCACAGAACACACTGTAAAGTGAATTGACTGTATATTTGTGGGCAAACGCGGCAGCCAATTGCGCACAGCAATGTCCCACAAACAGTCGTAGATTGAAAATGACCAATTTATTATTGTTTTTAGTTTTGGAGCGATTATTATTAGGCGTGTGGAGTAAGGAAACTTGCCCAAGGTTTCGCCCTGACCTGCCTGGAATTGAACTCAGGTCTCTTGCTTGCAAAGCGAGTGCTCCAACCACTGAGCTACAGGACTCCAGGTCTAGTATTTGCAATTATAGGTCAGATGCACAAAACTCTGTTTGGTTTACATACTCTTTAAGTATGGTGATGGGTTTCCAAATGTGTCAGGCGCCTGGCTGACCAAAAAAAAGCCAAGATGAATGGGCTGTAGAATTTAAAATAGTACAGTAACTAAACAATTGTTTCAACTCACAAGCCACTATATTGACAACAACAACTTGTTTTTATATAGTGCGCTTCATGTGAGACAGCTTCCCAGAACACTTGAAAACCCAACACAGGAAACTAGACTGGACATCAAGATTTACTGGCAAGTTATTTTAAAGCTTCTAAACTTCACATTTGGAGGAAATGTCCCATGTGAGATTATCAAATCTAAGGAAGGGCAATACTGCTATTGAAAGTGGTTAGAAAATACCACACAGGGAGGTCTCTCAAATACATTTATAGACAAATAGGCTAGTAAAATACAGACACCGTGGTAATACAGTAAATAAATTTTTATTTCACTCCTCCAGGTGAATGTTGCGAGTTACAGTTCTGCTTACTGTAGAGATTATGAATCGTATTTACAATTTACAGTAGTGTCTTTTCAAAATATAAGTACAAAAGCTATAGTAAACAAACGAGGTACTGCGATTCAGTGTTAGAGGCCGAAGCTTCAAAGATATGACGTTGGAGGGAAAAAAAAGTCAAGCTATACAGAAAGAAGCATTCCAGTTAAAGATTAACAGTGTTCATTAACAGCCGATATTCCATTCAAGAAATTTATTGCACAATTTATCCTAGTGCCATTTAACAATCTACTAGTTAAGATCAGAATATTATTTCCATTTCAGATTGTGTACAAATCACAGTAAAAGGCCTTAGAAACATCTTGACAACAGTACTTCCCTTCTCCCCACTCTCGGCAATGAGATAAATAACATCCAAGCAGCATTATTAAGGATCAGTTCGATTTTTTTTTTAGAAATTTGTCGATTAAACCAGCCAAGTCTGAAAAAAAAAGGAAAAAAGTCTTGAAATGTTAGAAATTTTTATTTCACAGAACTTAATGTGGAAATACTTTCCAATATAATTAAGTGATCTTGCTAATTTAATCAACATGACTAACGGTTAACGTTAAACAAAAGCTTAGTAAAAGGTTTCTGATTACACCATAACATTGCACATTTCCAGAAAACGTTGTGCAACAGTTCCATTACGAGTAATTCAATGAAGTGTTGAAGTTCATACATCAACACAATGTTCTAATGGTAGTATAACCAGAGGCTGAAATGTCCTCACTAAAATCACAGATCCTAGTTCCTAACAGTTTTTTTGTTATGTCCAAACAGTACAGTTAGTATGTTTTATAATTCTACTAGGTTTTATCATCCTACTGGTGATTATTTTAAAGTGGTTTATTTGCGTCAACCATTTGAGATATTTCTTTAACAGGTACTTAAATAAAAATAAATATGCTGAACCTCATTAAAGAGGTATTGGTAATTTAACTATTTTGGTTGAAACAATAGGAAGCATGATTACATATTGGACTCTGGAACACGGGTTTAGAATTCCTGACAACCTGCAGGAAATTTTGCTCTGTAAATAGATCCACTGGATTAGAGTTCCCATGGGTTTGTGTGATATATTATAGTTACTGGAAGGAGTTTCTATTTGTGGAACTTCTATTAAGGAATTCCTTCAGAAATTCTGCATTTTATACCCCGTCATTTTCTTGACCTCACTCAGGAGATAAAATGGAATTAATAAAATCTATACAGTGAAAACTATATATGGGCTATGGAATATTTTAATAGAAAGGAACAGAATAAGCCCATTGAGCAGTATGAAATGGCCTGCTCTTTAGCAGTGTCACTGTTAGCTGATGAAGCACAACACTCCCACTGTTAGACAATGAAATGCAAGAGTTAGAGTGGCGATATGACATTTAGCAGGATTAATCGGTTAATGGAACAATTTAATAACAAATTTAAAAAGCACAAAAACTACAGACGAACAAAAGACATCACTCACCCACATGCTAAAGTGACTACACCACCAGCCAACTCTCAGAAGATACCAGAGTGAGATGACGCATACTACAGAGCCAAGAGGGAAATTAGCAAATTGATTTGATTAGATAAGCAAAATATACACACAATTCCATAGAAAATGCATGTGATAAAACTAAAAGCAATCTAAAGCAACCAGAGAGGCATTATATTCACATATGAAGAATCTTAAGGTTTATTAAACCAGCATCTAACCTTGCCAAAAAAAGGGGTAAATGGTCTGAATTGCAAACAGGCGGCTACACAGCTCAAACTAGTTCGCTGAACATGCTCTATTTACTTTTAAAAAAATGTAGCATGGTGGAGGGTGCATTACCTCTCAGCCAATGTAAAATAAGGTTCTAAATATTCAATGACTAGTCCAAACACTTCACACTGCTGGACATTTAACTGGTTTAATGTAAAAAAAAATGAAGTGATAAAAATGTGAATTAAAAAACAGATTTTGTCTCCTAATTCCACTTGTTACAGTGGCTCAGCTTGTTTTGGATTGACCTGAATGCTGGTTTACTAACCCCTAATAGGGCCAAGCATGATATTCTACGAGGTGATTTAGTCATTCTTGAAGTTACCATTTATTTATGAACATCAAATTTTCTCTGAAAAGCCAGTCAACCAAACTATTATATGCTAAGTGTTATGAAACAAAATGGATGTTAAGCAATTGAGCTTTTTTTTAAAATGGAGCATTCATCCAGAGTGACTTGAGGAGGCCATTCAGCATGTGATGACGGATCCACATTTTATTAGATCAAGCAGATCATTTAATTTTATTTCCGAGCCTTGCACTAAGTCCTTAATATTGTTTATTCCCAAGCATCTCTCATCTCCCTCTAAAGATTTCAAATTGATGCTGCATAAGATCTTGTTCTCATTCTAATTTGCTCCTCACAGTGTTAACGTAGCCAATTGTTATAACCGTGCAACAGATTGGTTATGTGCATCTTTCAACGTATTGGTACATCTCTCAATATATTGATTGCAATGGGAAGTTTATCAAACATTCTGAAGATTTAAAAATAGTTTAATTTTATTAACTGCTCTGCACTCCAAAGCACAAAATATTATTACTGCCGATCCATCGTCTAAGATTTTCAAATGTAATTTTAATTTTTTTTAATGTTGCTAACTCAAAAGGCTGCTCTGAAACACATGCTCCCAGTGAAGTCATGCAACTCTCAAGGCTGATGAAATATGAAACCCCCGTCTCCAAGAAGCTAACCCTAACCTGGAAACCAGGTGTTACATAACCTTATATCTATATCTCTATATTAAAGAAAGGAGAAATGTGAGTATTATGAACAGAAAGCACTGCCCTGACTATTTTCAAGCACCTTCATTGTTATTATGATTGAATTGGTTGGTCATGCATCATAACAGTTTTAATAGTGAACGTATTCACTTATATTTGTTTGTCAAGTTGGACCTGGTGTATAGTGGGTTAGCACAATGCCCTTTCATCTCTGGGTGTGTGAGGATGAAAGTCTGTGTATGGGTAATCTAAATCAAGTTCTGAGTGGAAATAATAATAATCCTTGCATTTGATGTAGGGCTTTTCATGTCTTGTAGACGTCTCAAAGAGCTTCACAGAATAGACTGTAAAGTGAATTGACTGTATATTTGTGGGCGAAACGCTTAAGAAAGCAAAACAAAAACAAATGAAACTTAACGTTAAAATGATCTGTAAATCGTCAGTCTTATTTGGAAAAGCTATGCGGTTAGTAGGAAAATTCACATTAGTCCAGTACGGATGCTGAATTAAGAAGTGTAATGAAAATAACTCGGTAATTTCAAAATGTGGTAAAATCTACGTACGTGCTCTGTATGAACATGAAATGTGTAACAAACACTCTGACTGCTCAGCTGGTGAAGCCATTCCATAAAGAGCCTTACAGACGTGGGAAATTGCAGGTTCAATCCCTGGACTCTGCTGAGTCAGTCAGTTGCAGAAGGGGTAGCAGGAGGGGTGCTAAAATTGGCCTAGTGGTTCTGGTTAGGAGGATATATAAGAAAATCAGGGCTGGCTCCATACTTCCCTCACTCCTCAATCATCATGTGGTGTTGGAAAATGTAAGAGGGTTAACATTGAACAGGGACAAGATTGCACTCAGCTGTAATGCCCTCCATGGTCATTCATCGACAAAACCATGCATTTTTTGGAGCGCTTCATCATTTAGGTTCACACATGAAGAATGGACTTGTGAAGGGTTCAGTGAAAGCACCAGGTACCCATTAATGAGTTCAGTGAAGCACTGAACACCCACTGATGGATTTGGTAATGTTTTCTGGTACTTTACTAAAATAAGATTGTATTTCAGCGGTAAAATATTAGGAGTTGTTAAATATTAGAGGAGAAAGCATTCCTTGGTTAAACATCTCCTGCCAATATTTAACAGGTTTTAGTTAAGTAACCGTTCCAACTTAGGTTTTAATAGAAAATAGCAACCATTTTACATCTCCACAGAATAAATTTTAAAACCCACTCAGATCTAACATCACACGTTGATATAATGGGACATTAAATGTTTCAGGCAGCATGGTAAATAGGTCTGAAGGCCTTTCTATTTTTGTAAACAGAATACCTTTCTGAACAGCAACTGTTTATAAGATATAAATTCTCTCCATTTTAATGGATGGCTTCTAATGACTCACCAGATTAAACTATTTGAATTTTTAAACAAGGAAATTTATAGCATTTAAAAAAAAGTCAATTCAAAGTCTGCTATTAAGCTTTCTGCCAAGTTTTCTGAATCATGCTGTGTGTTTGTTGTAAAACAAAATCCAGCTTGTGATATTGTATTTAATCATCGAAGAAGGGTGTGTTTTTCTGATTTGTTGGTTGACTTGTGGGGTGGTATCTATGCAAGTTTCCCTGTAAGTTTGACCTTTCAAAAGGTAGCAGTAACAAATTAAGCTTTCATAGAAAGTTATACAGATCTCAGTGTTACACATCACAACCTGCCCACAGCAACCATTACACAAGTGCCTTCCAGAAAGACACAATGGTTAGCCACATATCCCCAATGCCACCCTGCTTGTTCAAAAAAGTATGGATTAAAGTCCTAAAAATAATCCTTTCATTTGATATAAGGCCTTATCATGTTGGTGAGACATCTCAAAGCGCTTCACAGGATATACTGTAAAGTTGATAAACTATACTTTGTGGACAACATTTACCACAGTATAGTAGCATGAGATGAAAGTCTGTTTGTGATAAATTTCAATTCATCATTTTTAAATTAGGCTGCAACTTTAAACATTTTTATGAAAGCAACTTTTAATTCTTTATAATAGAATTGGACACACATTTATTTTGAAGATATCAAATTGATCCCAAATGCAAAAAAAAATCTTCTAACTTTCCAAATTTAAAATGTGGCAATTTTTAAAAGCAGTTTAATAATGCACAAGAAAAGCAAATAGGTTCAACAAATGCAGATAAGAATTCTATTGTCTATGTTATCCATCCGTCCACTTAACTACACCAGGCTCAGATGTGAATACTAGCAAAAGAATAGACAGATTCAGGGAGACACAAACAAATAATGAGAATAAAGCACTGTCCTGGTGTGGTACCAAGCCGAAGATATAACAACAATAACTTCCACTTATATAGTGCCCTCTATGCAGGGTAGCACCTCAGAGCGCTTAACAGTGGCAAGGCCTGAGTCTGAGCTGGGGGGGAAGTGACCGTAAACAAGGTTAAAAAGGAATGTTTTCAGGTGGGACTTCAAAAAGGGGAGAGAGGGGACAAGGCGGAGGGATTGAGGGAGAGTGTTCCAGAGTTTCAGAGCTTAGTGGCTGAAAGCGCGACCTCCAATGGTCGAGCGGAGGGTGCGAGGGACAAGCAGGAGGCTGGTGCCAGGTGAGCAGAGCTGCCGGGTGGTGGATTGGGAAGTGAGGAGGTCGGAGATGTTGGGAGGTGCCAGAGAGTGAAGGGATTTGAATACGAGTATGAGGATCTTGAAGTTGATCCACTCAGTGATGGGGAGCCAGTGGAGCCTGGCCAGAACTGGCGAGATGTGGGTACAGAGTTTGGTCCAGGTCAGTATGCGAGCGGCAGAGTTCTAAATGAGCTGGATCTTTTGAATAGTGGAGCTGGGGAGGCCAGCGAGGAGTGAGTTTGAGTAATCAAAGCGGGAGGTGACAAACGCAAGCACGAGGGTAAGATACATGCGACTCCATGGGTATTTTAACATTGTACCAATGTGTTTTATGTAATGACCAATTATCCACACGGTTTGCTTATCAGCCATTATCTCAAATAGTACAGATAATCAACTATTTGGTATGTTTATAACAAGCTATATCATATGCCTACACAATATTCACTTCATTTTTAATTATCCGCATGATCTGATACTCTTTTATATTAAAGAATCATATGAAACATATATATATATATAGAAATGTATATTGTTGTATAAGAAACTTTGAAACATGCAGAATTAAACAGTACTTGGACAACAGTGTTACTGAGTTTGAATCCTCGTCTTTCTGAAAACAAGGGCATGTTTTGTGGCATCTGTAATTTATTTAGACCTATTCCAATAACTCAAATTTTGCACAAAAATATTTCCATCAGTTGTATTAATTTGAGTCTCACATTAAATCAGCCAGCCTGCATAAGATGAACCTAATTGTCTACTTGCAATCTAAATTACAAAAATAATTCCATTTATGAAAAGAATTTGTGTGCCAAGACAAATGAGGATCAGGCAATATCCTATTGGTCTGAGGTTGACGATTATTTATTGGATTTTGAGACCCGATTTTCTGGCACTATGAAATGCTGTCTAGACAACTATTGTTCAAAATTTATTAAGACACTCTTCCCCAAACAGGAGAAAGGACAAATTAAATTCATTGTTTGAAAACTCGGCTGAACATAAGAAATAGGAGCAGGAATAGGCCATTCGGCCCTCAAACCTGCCCCGCCATTTAATAAAATCATGGCTGATCTTCTAACCTAATTCATTTACCCGCCCTATCCCCATATCCCTTAATTCCTTTAGTTTTTGAAAATCTATTTATCTCAGTCTTGAATATGTTCAATGACTGAGCATCCACCGCCTTCTGGGGTAGAGAAATCCATAAATTCACTACACTCTGAATGAAGAAATGTTTTCTCAACTCAGTTCTAAACTGAGTTTTCTCAACTCAGGCTGACCTTTAATCCTGAGACTACGACCCCTAGTTTTAGATTCTCCAACCAGGGGAAACAATCTCACACTATCTACCCTGTCAAGATCCTTAAGAATCTTATAGGTTTCTATAAGATCACCTCTAATTCTTCTATATTCCAGTCTACTCAACCTCTCCTTGTAGGTCAACCCCCTCATCCCAGGAACCAACCTAGTGAATCTATGTTGCACACCCTCTAACTCGAGTATATCCTTTCTTAGATAAGGAGACCAAAACTGCACACAGTACTCCAGGTGCGGTCTCAACAAGACCTTATACAATTGCAGCAAGACTTTCCTACTCTTGTACTCTAACCCCTTTGCAATAAACGCTAACATGCTTTTAGCCTTCCTAATTGCTTGCTGTACCTGCATATTAACTTTCTGTGATTGGACACCTATATCCCTCTGAATACTAACACTATCTAGTCTCTCCCCTCTAGAAAATAATCTGCTTTCCTATTTTTTCTACCTAGATGAATAACTTTACACTTCCCCACATTATACTCCCTCTGCCACCTTCTTGCCCACTCATTTAAGCTGTATCTGAGAAGGACCCGTTTATCCCTACTCTCTGTTTTCTGCCTGTTAACCATTCTTCGATCCATGGTAATATATTACCCTTAATTCCATGAGCCCTAATCTTATGTAACAACCTTTTATGTGGCACCTTGTCAAATGCCTTCTGAAAATCTAAATACACTATATCCACTGTTTTCCCCCTATCTAACCTGCTAGTTACATTTTCAAAAACTCTAAAAGATTTGTTAAACACGATTTCTCTTTCATAAAACCGTGTTGGTTTTTTGCTCTGCCTAATCATATTATGATTTTCTAAGTGCCCCACGACGACGTCCCTAATTATAGAGTCTAGAATTTTCCCTACCACCGATGTCAGACTAATTGGTCTATAATTCCCCATTTTTTCTCTTCCACTCTTCTTAAATAACGGTGTTACATTTGCAATCTTCCAATCAACGGGAACAGTTCCAGAATCCAGGGAATTCTGGAAGATCAAAAACAATGCATCCACCTAAAACCTAAAATCTTAGGATGCAGGCCATCAGGTCCAGGGGATTTATCAGTTTTTAGTCCCATCAATTTCTCTAGTACTATTACTTTACTGACATTAATTTCTTTAAATTCCTCACTAACATTAGTCTCTTGGTTCCCCACTATTTCTGGTTATTAATATCTTCCAACGTGAAGACAAAAGCAAAGTATTTGTTTAGTGACTCTGCCATTTCTTTATTCCCCATTATAATTTCTCCTGTCTCTGCCTTTAAGGGACCCACATTTACTTTTGTTAATCTATTTCCTCTTTATATACTTGTAAAAGTTCTTACAATCTGTCTTTATATCTCTAGAACATATATGTACACTGCAGATAAACCGAAAATGGATTATACAGATGTCACTGGATACCATTGAATCTGTGGGAACTAATCTCAACTATCTTCTAACATCTTCTAACTTCTATCAAGATGCTTTTGTAAACCAGGAAGGTAAAGCGTGAATTGTTTGTCTGAGGGCAGTAACAGTCTTGCAACATAATTTTTATAGAATTTACAAAGATTTCTTGTTTTAGCAGTTATTAAATGGTTGATTTTTATAGAGGATATGTTAAAGGGTACAGAACAAAGAATGGAAGTGGAGTATATAGCCTCCTGTGCTGTAAACTTTCCATGATTCTGGGAAATAAGAAGCAGAGTGAATCAAGCAAGATTTGACAAGCAGCAATATTACTGATGAAATTGCATTAGGTTAATTGAATGATGGAAGCGACTATCAAAGTATGTGTAAGCAAATGGTACATAAATAACTGCTGCAATTCATATAATTTGAGATAACTTTGTATAAAAATATTGCTGGAGTTTTCAAGTAGTATGCTTTTTTTGTGAACTTTGAGCACATCAAATTAAAGCAATGAATGGAACATTTAGTTATTTTAAGAACCACTGAGATTGAAATTGCTTAATCAGTTTTCATTTAGGACCATTGATAAAATGGAGCGCAGACTTCCAATCCATCAGTCTGGGCTGAATTCAAACCTGGGTCCTGGAGGTGAAGTGGCAATAATCCAAACATGTTTTCACCCAATTTCCTAGATGTTTTAATATATAAAAATAAATCAGTCTACTGCTTGTTCTCTCAGCTACAGGATGCATGTAGCCTTAGGAAACGGAAGGGGGGATGGGAAGAATTGTAAATGCAGTTAACAGACTATATAGTATAAAATAACATTGTCACATCGCTAATATGTATGACAGGACCGCTTAACACGTAGCAGTGCAGCTGCAAGAGGGTTTTATTTTCTGTTACATTTCATATAGTTCACATCAAAGTGAAGTTTAACAGGGGGCACCCACTCATGGATTAGGTTTCAAAATTTTTTTTTTTCAGGTGAGTCCTAAAATCTAATCTTTATCAGAAACACAGGAATGTCCAGGACTGGAAAAGACCATTGTAGTCCATCTGGCCCATTCCCAAAGGAATACATGATTCTGTACTAGTTATACCTTTCATTTGAATTATTCATCAAATGGTTATCAAATTCTTTCTTGAATTCACTGACAATCTATCTCCAAAACTGTTCCAGGTAGCCCATTACACACACTGCTAACTTTCTGTGTAAAATAATTAAATCTGAACTGTCTGTTTAGCTTCCCCTTGTGACAAATGTTTCCATCAAAATTAAGATTAGAGCCTTACTCTACTTTGAAAAATCAGCACATTGTACATCAATTGGTCAATCGGTTTAATAAATTCATTCATTCATAGTTAATAATCATAATGTAGTGTGCTTAATCTCACCGTGGACCGAGAATCTTCCCGCTCTAATATTTTCTGCGTCTGATCTGCTGGAAACTTCAGCACAGTAGTTATAACTTTTGCCAATGTCTGGAATACAAAAAGGCAATGAAATTCTGAAAATGCAACAATTTTTACAACAATCACTCGAATTTATATAGACCCTTCAGGCAGGTAGCGACTGAGGGCTTCAGACACTAGTCCTGCTCAACACGCTTCACTTTTAAAAAAGACATGACACATAAAATATATCGAGGGTTTCCAGTCTTAGAATGAAACAAGTCAGCTATCTACTTGAAACCCTAAACTCTCAATCGAGTAGTCACAGTTACTGAAGCAGTTTACTGAGGAAGGATGAAGATCTTCCTAGAACAATCCCCTTGAAAATTGCAATCATAAATTGTCATCCAACACAGGCAACTGTTTTAAAGCACATTGCAGAATGTTGGTGTTTATGTACACAAAGTTAAAAGGATAGTTTGTTGATCAGGATCTGGATTTATGTAACTTGTTATATAAACATTGTATGTGTGTTAATTCCAGTAAGTTATTAAGTTGTGAGAATTCTCCAGACCAACTGAAATTTGACCATAATCAGGTATTAATAATTGCTTTCAGGTTTTTCAAGCATATCCTGGGAAACAAGCCTTTTCCAGATGTTACAACCAATAAAACTGCTTTCAGCAAGTATGACTTCCCTTTTATTGGTAAAACAGATCACAATTAATTTATACAAAAAAAACACTACAAATGAAGACTGAACATCACTATAAATATGCACTGATTTTTCAATGAGGATAGGATCATTAAACCGTCAGTGTAAAAGGACTGAACAAATAAACCGATCTCCAAATCTTGCTTTGAAGTCATAACAAACATTAGTAAAATTTTATAGAAGACTGAAAAGCTAAATACGAGGGAAAAAAGTTTCAGTTGTTGAACATCCAAGTACAGACACAGCTACCCCAAAAGTTCAATCTCTAGATATAGAAAACAGATTGGCAATCATGATTTGAGCAAACACACACAAAAATGAACAAATAAACCTTGATCAAGGTATGGAGGGGATTAACCTGCGGAGTCACTATGTGGAAGGGAATTTTATTTAATCTAACGTGAGAATTTCTCTTGCTTAAGTCATTTACAAAATGCACCTATTATGGAAAAATGTTAATGGTACGGTAGCAGCATTAATGACGTTCACAGATTTCACAACTTGCAAAAAGAATCTGATCTCGTTAGTTAGAATTTTTTCTTAAAAAATTGGTTAGACTTCCAAAGTACTGAGGAGATGAAGTGATGATAACTTTCTTTCCATTGGACACTTGTGGTTTTGGACAACCTGCTTTACCAATCGATTCAATTTGCTGAGCCTCCAGCAGTCTTACTTTGCTGATGAACTTCATCCCTGCGGTGTTGCCTAACCAGAGGTCACAACACATCAGTGAGAGAACTGCTGAATATTGTAGCTTGCCAACTAGCCTGCGGTACTGACACTGGAGAGTTCCCATTATATACACACATTATCAAAGTTCACTGAAACCTACTACTTGCAGATCATCCCCACCACTGAGTCACAAAAAGAGCCGTGGGGCAGGCTCAAGAATTCTCTATTTGTGTTAAAGTTGTTAAATCTGACCACATTTAATTGATGTGAAATGAATGGCTGGTATTACTCACAATGAAACATATATACAAAATAAGGCACTGGAGTAATGAGACATTTTAAACTGTGCCAAAAACTATACTTCACAAGAGATGTCATGTGTATTAAAAACCAAGATATGCAACAGCTGTAAAGAAAACACATTCCCAAATAACTCTTATCCATGCATAATCTTCCACATATGGTAGCCATGCAATGTTCACTATCAGCACGTCACGCATTAACTCCTAAGCTCCTATGCCTGTGTCCTCCCCTGCACATGTGAGTTTATCACCCGTTCTCAAGTTCAAGGTTCTTGTTTGCACCTTTAAATCTCCCCACCGTCTCGCCCTACCCTGCCTCTGTGACCTCCTTTCCCCAACTGACCTGGCCACTCCCTTCGCTCGGCGAGCACTGGCTTCATGTCCCCCAATGTATCCACCCTACCATCAGCAGACGGGATTGCAGTCATTCTGCCCTTTGTTTGGAATTAATTCTTAATTCCCCGACTTGCTCCCGCCATCCCTCCTATCAAAGCCTGTCTCAAAATGTACCTCTTTGACCTGCTTTTCATCATCTTTCCTCCCTCTCGACCCCCTTTGGCTCATACCCCCAGTTCAGGTGCCCATCCAGCACCCTGAAGTGTGTTGTGTCATGCTCTGATGTGAAAGACGCATGATAAATTGTATTGTATGCTAGCTGTTAATTATATTTTAAAGAAACTTAGTCTTCAAAGTTAAAAACGTAACATATCAATGATATACCTACTAAAGAAAAACAGCACACCACAATCAATTACTTAAACCCCATGTAAAAATCTCATACGGGGTGGGGGGAGAGAGCCCCAATGCAGCTCAGCAATGGAATGACTTAAGAAACTGTAAAAACAAAATCAATGGCACACATTACCTAACTTTGCTGATTTGTTGCTGATGGGGAAATTTAATGCCATGCAAAAGAAATGTACTTGAAAAATATGCCCTTTAAAAGACAGCATTGTCAAAACAGAATCTCTAGAAAGGTAATGCAGTCCTCAGCTAAGATGCATTTGAGTAAATTATTTGGACATGTGAAAATTCTCTGGATTCCATAGGAGACATATGAATTGAATGAAGTCACAGCACACTTGAAATTGGAATGTTGCTAACAGGTTCCTTCAAACACTATGAACAAATTCTTGTTGATGCACTCAATCTAAACCATATGCACATTATTTTAACTGTTAAAAAAATTTAATTTTCTGTGGAATATGCTCCTCTGAATAGCATCATTACATTTATGAAAGCAAAGGGCAACCACACTGTCATTCTGGTCCAACATCTTAGAGATCTTGTAATAACAAAGCACCAAAAAATTCAACATCTGTGTTTGCAGATGTCTGCTCACATCACTTCCTGTGCGTAACTCATGTCATGGGTGTGAACACCATGTGCAGGAGGTGCCACTGATGTCACTTCCTGTATGTAGCATAAACAACAATAAGATTACATTTGTATAGCGCCTTTCACTATACTTTCACTATACTTGGGAGGACGTCCCAAGGCGCTGGACAGTGTACAGCATTTCAGACCCGAGCTGGGGTCAGGGGGGGAGAAGGGAGGGGGATGACCGATGGCTTGGTCGAAGAGGAGGGTTTTGAGACGGGAGGCTAAGGAGGGTGTGAGGCGGAGTGATTGAGGGATGGAATTCCAGAGGTTGGGGGCAGAGTGACTGAAGGCTCTCCCACCAATGGTGGGGCGGGTGGGTCAGGGACGTGGAACAGGCCAGAGCCGGCTGAGTGGAGGGAGCGGGCGGATTGGTAGGGGGTTAGGAGGTCGCAGAGGTAGGGTGGGGTGAGGCCATGGAGGGCTTTGTAGGTGAGGACCAGGATTTTGAACTGGATCCTCTGAAGGATATGGAGCCAGTAGAGTCGGGCGAGAATGGGGGAGATGGGGTCACGGAGTTTGGTGCGGGAGAGGACACGGGCTGCAGAGTTTTGGATTATCTGCAGCCTGTGGAGGGAGGAGTTGGGAAGGCCGACAAGCAGAGCGTTTGCATAGTCGAGCCTGGAGGTGATGAAGGCATGAACAAGAGTTTCAGTGGCCTGAGGGGTGAGGTAGTGGTGGAGTCGGGCGATGTTACGGAGATGAGGGAAGGCAGAGCGGGTCATGGCTTGGATGTGGGGAAGAAAAGACAGTTGAGGGCTGAACAAGACACCGAGGTTCCTGACTGGTTTGGTGAGTTGTAGTGTGCAACCATGGAGGTTGATGTTGCCAGAGCCTGAGCTGCAGAGGCACTGGCGTGAGCCAATCAGGAGGGCCTCAGTCTTGTTCACATTCAACTGTAGGAAATTTGCCCTCATCCAGGACTTGATGTCCGACAGGCAGTCTGTCAGGACAGCAGTGGTCCTGGAGCTGAGGGTGGAGGCAGAAAGATGTCATCAGCATACATTTGGAAGTTGACCCCATGTCTGCGGATGATGTCACTAAGGGGAGCATGTAGATATTAAAGAGGAGAGGGCCAAGGACAGAGCCCTGGGGGACGCCAGGTGTGACAGTGCGGGTGCTGGAGGAGAAACCGTTGGAGCCAACAAAGTGGAGACGGTGAGAGAGATAGGAATCGAATCAGGCAAGGGCAGGTCCACGAAGATTAAGTAAAGAGGAGATTAAGTAAATAGTAAATCAAGTGACATAAGTGACACTATTGGTACTTCCTGTGGATCGTACACAGGAAATTAGTTCAATGAAGCTTGCAATATGTAGTGCGCAAAACGCTGGAAGTAATGTCACTGGGTGTACTGTATCTTTTCTATTTCACACTGGACTTAAGCCCAAACATGAGAGGTGTGTTCTACCAGGGCTGCCATCTAACATGTACAAAAGGTTTGACCTAAAAATACATTTTTGAACAAGAAAAATGAGGTTCAAAATGTCAGCAGATGATATCACAGATGATAACATACCATAATTTTAGAGATCTAGAGGATATGCAACAGGATAGTAAGTAAGCTTAAATACTGTACTACTTTTAGATATGTCTAGAAGGCAGAAAAAGAGGTCACATGTTCAAAGATGGACATACTATTGCAAAGTTTTTACATGGGCTGCTTTTGTGTATATACGGATTGTCAGCTATTAGGCCAATACCGCGTTACATGAGTAATTCACAGACCAGCTGTACGAGTGTTATAACCACCAGGTGATCTTGTTATCATTAAATATTCTGCTTACACTACTTCTTACATTATCAATTTTTTTAAAAAATGCAAGTATTATCAAGCTGAAATAATGTCACAAATGACTGATACGTTAAACATGGTAATGCTATCTCTCTCAATAGCCATTTACAGTTCGAGGTCATTGTCACTCAAATATTGTAAGAGAATATTTCAAAAAAATTAGCTGAAAAAAGGATTTAAAATAAAACAAGTACCTTTTATGTAAATACCTTTCAATTTGTTTTAGAAAGCATAAATTCAATGGGACACTGTAACTATACAAGTCTCTGCATGTATGTGCATTCAGAAACGCTTCCAGTGGTGCCATACCTTAGTTTCCTTTCCCATCATGTATTCATAAAGCACTTTCTTTAAATATTCCAATTCTGTCGGCTCAGTTATCATGGAGCCATCGGCATTGAAACTTACATCTGTTTATGAACACAGAGAGACAGACATCAATGAAAACATTTAAATCCAAAAATTACAACTATTTCAGTCAATTTTTTTTTGTCAGCCAAAAAACACGGGGGTCAGCGGGTGTCAAACACATGTGGAAATCTATCACAATGCTTAGAGTATTCAAACCAAATAGAGCTCCATGCATCACACCTAAACATGGAAATCCCAGAGAAATTTGTTGGAATGGAGTGTGCACTCTTTCCTTGAAGGGGAACATCCTGCTTACCTAATTCTAGAAAGTTTCTCCAATTTCTATCCATAAGTAGCACCTGGTATCCAATGAATTGCATGCCCCTGACATCCTTCCTTCAATGGGTTGCAAAAACTAGACAATTGCAGCTTAATTCCTGATTTATCCAGGTTTAGCATTACCCGTTTGCTTTTATACTCTTATGCTCCTATTGATATAACCTAGCATTTCATTAGAGGGGGAAGGAGAGGTGGGGGAAGAGAGGCGGGGGGGGGGGGGAGAGAGGCGGGGGGGGGAGAGAGGCGGGGGAGGGAGAGAGGCGGGGGGAGAGAGAGGCGGGGGGGAGAGAGAGGCGGGGGGGAGAGAGAGGCGGGGGGGGAGAGAGAGGCGGGGGGGGAGAGAGAGGCGGGGGGGGAGAGAGAGGCGGGGGGGGAGAGAGAGGCGGGGGGGGGGAGAGAGAGGCGGGGGGGGGGGGGGGGGGGGAGAGAGAGGCGGGGGGAGAGAGAGGCGGGGGTGGAGAGAGAGAAAGAACCCATTCATCGCTTCGCCACATGCTGCATAGGTTTTTCAAAATGCACTGCTTACGAGATCCACCATTCACAAGTTGCAACTCATGCACAACTCCACCTCCTGCATCCTGACCCATACCAAAACTCTGCATGACATCACCTGGTTCCCTCACCAGTCTCCACTATCTTCCTGTCTCCCAGTGGATCAATTTCAAGATACTCACCCTCACTAGGACCTGAGCTGGGGGTTGGCATCAGGACAGGTGGAGGGCAGGGAGGGTGGAAGGGGAGTGAAATAGGAGCATGACCGAATGCCCTCGTCACGACCATCGGTGGCCGAACCTTCAGTTCCTACACCCCTAACCTCGGCAACTCCCTCTACACTCCACCTACCCCTTCTCGTTTTGTCTACCTCAAACCCTACCTCTTCAAATGTGCCTATGGCCCTCTCTCCAATCTTGTCCTAGTAAAACACTTTGAGACAATTCCCTACGTGAAGAATAAAATAGAAATATGAGTAGTTGTAAAACTGAATGATCTTTTTAATCTTACCTCTGAATGGTGTCCCTAGCGGTGACATATAGGAACTCTTTTCATAGGTTCTAAGCTGATCCTCAAGTGAATGAATCTGGAAGAATCCAGGAAAAGTAATCGAATGAGTGTGCATCTGTAGAAACTAATCTCATTTAATGTTTGTGGTGACAGAAAATGCTCAATTGGGGAACAAATCATTTGCCTTTACCTGTTCTCCGAACTCCTGTTCTTTGAGCCGGGCATCATTAAGGAGTGTAGTCTTCTGTGCCAGATGCGCCTGGAAGATCAAACAGAAGTACTGAAACACCAACAAGATTTCACTCCAAATTACAAATGTGAGATTTCAAATGTTGCACCCGACTTTCTGACAAAAACATTACCAATGGACTTTAAATACCACCTATATTACATTGGCATTGAAATCCAGATATTTTCTACCAAGTAATTCACTTTATAGTGTATTCTGTGAAGCGCTTTGAGACATCTAGAAGATGTGAAAAGCGCTATATCAAATGCAAGGATTATTATTATTATCATTAATATATTAATTTAAGCTCTAGGCCTTTCCAATCTTGGTTACCTTAGTTTTGTACACTTCCATCATGTTGTACTAGATGGCAAGAGCTGTGAAAAGGAGGCATTCATTTCAGCATAACGAACTGGGGGCAAGCAGCAGGTTCTGAAGACTAGCGGTGAAGCTGTGCAATGTAGGGTGACAAAACAATCTACTTGCACAGTCCACTTTCACAATAGTTTTCCACCATTTTAATGTTTTAACTATTCTTATATGGTTAAACTTTTCATAATATCAACATTTTTCATTTCCCCTGAATTTCTTCCATTTCTCCATCCAGCCTTTCCTGAGGATACTTGCTTCTTTTTCTTCTCATTGGATATGGACACCGGCTAACTACAGGAGCTAGCACCGCTGCTAGCCCCAATTCTTTATCTCAAAATGAATGCCTCATTTTGACAGTGCTTGCCATCTAGTGGAATAACTGGAAAATGATGGAAAGTGAAACTGAGGTAACTTTACCGTAAGATTATTCATGCACAAAACTTGACAGACTTGACAGCCTATTCAATGGAGGGCAGGCACCAATCACAGCCAAGTGCACATCCTGAACACATACTTTCCTGCAGGGGCTCAATATTAGTGATCAGGAACAGGAAACCTGGTAGATTTTCCCCTCTAAAACTTAGGCCAATTGAAGCACCTTAAGTAATGCCCTAAGCTGCTACCTCAGGCCAAACAGGGATTTGAGCCTGAGACTTTCTCAGCTGGCTGACCTCGTGCTCCCCTGCCTTTACCCACAAGGTCAACGGAAGAGCTAACTCATACACATCCTTGACGCAATAACTGCAAATGGGACACTTTGCACAACAGTGGCAAAACATCGTTAAAATATATTTCTCAAACATTGTTAATTGCTCATGGGTACGGGTAACTGAGAAGGAATCTAAGGAACAGATTTAGGTGAAACAGAGGTGTCAAGTCACTCAGACTTTTAGGAATGTTAATAAAGAATTGTAGAATTTAAATTTAAGGCAACAGCATGTTTCCACACAATATAAGAAGCAGCTATTTTTCCAGCAAGCCCTGAATCATTTTCCTTTGAATGTTTAAAAGTGGATATGAGCTTGTTAATTTAGACATACAAGTAGATTGCAGGAAATACAATCTGCTAATTAAACACGTCACAAACATGTAAAGCAACTTTCATATCAAGAGGATCATCTAGAAAGCACTTGTCACAACTGGTGAGTTGTTATTCTAGCACTATTCTATTTAACTTCAAACTCTATAGAAAATCAAGGAGTTTAAGAGTAAAATCACATTAGATTCCCACAAAAACACAAAGAAATTGAATTTCACAACGCATTGAATTGCAGGAAACGAAGTCTTGACTCGTCAACTCATGCACACCTACCGGCTGCATTGAATTACACATTCGCAATGTAGATCATTGATTATATGATGTATACAAGATTGCCTGCAACTCAAGACTTTGCTGAATCACATTAAATGTTATGGTCCCGACTGAGTTTTATGTGAGTTTTATGGTATTGTGCTTTACCACATCAGTGAGAGTCATCAAAACAAAATTCAGGTACTGTCAATCTCACCTGCAATTCTGTCACTGTAAATGGATGGTCCTGGGAAACCAAAAAAAAAAAGGAAATAAAAATTCTAACATAGCTTATGACACAATTATTCTTGAATTCCTTGTCAATGGTTTCTGGATTCATTGTATAATAGACATATGGAAATAATTTATCCCAGCACAATTTCTCACACAATGAAAAAATCCAACTTAATTCTGGAAAGATGTCAGAAAATTCATCATTTAATTAAAGACACACATTTACTATAGCAAAAGTCAAAAGACATGAAAGAGGCAGATATTCAAAGACTATGATTAGTTTAAAAGGCAACAAATGTCCAAATGAACTATCATAACTAATATAAATACAAGTTATAAGTATAACTAATATTAGATATTTCACGCAAAGTTTAGGCAAATTAACATAATGCTTCTCCATCTGGTGGAGCTATGACATCATGCATGCTCAGATCAGACCACGATACACGCAGCAAAAGACTGTAAATCATTCGTGCACAAAATAAAATTGGCTTTGTAGATTTGTTTCAGGTCATAAAAATCTATGTTATCTTATACACAGATTTAAAAAAACATAAACAATGAGCTTAGAACTTTAAATTAAACCCCGCTGGCAGAATCAAATAACAATTGAGGTATGGAGGTGAAACTAAACAGCAATCTTAAGTGTGGCTTAAACCAGATGCTGCTTTCACATAACTTTTTGGGAGAAATCCAAAAAGGCAACAGATCACTTTGAAAGACAAAAAACATTGGAAGCAGATAAGCCAAAACGGATTGTAGGAAAACAGAGGGTGAGATGGTACACAGAAACATTCCAAGTTGGAGTCTCTCTCGTTGATTGGGAGTCTCTCTCGTTGACTAAGTGTAAGTCATGGCAATCTTAGGTTTCTTTTGTGAAGGGTCTTTTAACTTATTTCAGTTTTATTAACTGCCAGTCAGCCTACTTTGCAGTCAGTTTGCTTTAACAACACATTTTACAACTACTCAAATTATAAAAACAGATAGTTGAAGTTAGAGCATATATACCCACATTTTAGAGTAGTTGTGTGAATTTTTCTTGCATTAAGTGATATTTTACTGGAAAATTAAAAGCAAAACTACTTCAAATATTTATCTGAATTCCAATATGCCATGCGTTACTACTTTTTTTGGACAGAGGCTCACACAGAGTTTACCTTTAAAAAGTATCAGTTGGGAAAATCTTTCATTTGGCCACAAAGAATGCAGATTTTGCACTTCTTTGCCAGATAGTATCTTAAAATTTAAAAAATAAACATTTTAAGTGACACAGTCATGACAACTGGAAATCCCCAAAATGATTTTGTCAACTATGTCCCAAACCAAGATAGTACTAAATCAGTTTTGCAAAGGTTAGAGGGAGAAACCATTCTCCAGATATATTTTGGAGGAGGCTAGGTGGCAATCCCAAACCCGTATCTAAGGGATAGATTAAGGACACAAAACAACAGCAATATATCCAGTCACACCACTTTCAGTGTAACCTGTGAAGCTCTGAGACATCTTAACAAGGTGATAAGGCGCTCTATCAAATGGAAGAATTATTATTTATTATTATACCATATTTTCCTCCTTCCAAATTCTACCATCTCGAGTACAGAGTCTTGTGACCCATTGTAGAAGGGATACATGAGCCACATAAAGGCTGTAGTGTACATTCACAGGAAGATAGAAGGTAAAGACGGAATCTAATAGACGTCTTAATAATTGTGAAAGGTCTTGAGAAGACTAATATTAGAAACATATCCCCATTAGTATATGAAAAAAAAACAAGAGGGCATAAACTCAGAGATTAAAATGGAAGAGGTTAAAACGTTGAGGGCTATTAGAATATAAAAAATTTGGCCAAACGATTAGAAAAGATAGTTTCAGTGGCGGAAGTAATAATAAATAATAATAATCCTTGCATTTGATTTAGCGCTTTTCACGTCTTCTAGAGAATATACTGTAAAGTGAATTGACTGTATATTTGTGGGCAAAACGTGGCAGCCAATTGCGCACAGCAGTGTCCCACAAACAGTCGTGGATTGAAGTGACCAATATTATTATTGTTTTTTTTCTTGAGGGACTATTATCAGGCGTGTGGAGTAAGGAAACTTGCCCAAGGTTTCACCCTGCCAGGAATCAAACCCAGGTTTCTTGCTTGCGAACCACTGAGCTACAGGACTTCTGCAGTAAAGGTAGCAGCAAAGGCTCACAATATCTTCAGCACGTTAAGCGTTTCTAAAACAAAACGCTAATTTATTGAAACTAGAGAAACAAATTCCTATGAAATACTGTTTTTGGATAAAACAAAGGGTCAACTTTTTTAAAAAAAACACAGGACGTTGAAGGAATTTTAACTCCAAATGTTCTGATATATGTAGCATCAAGTTATGCTTGACTTGGATCCATTCATCCTCTAAATGTTAAATAGATCTACATAACGTATCATGTGATCCACAGTTGATAAGATTATATGCAAGGTCAACACAGGTTACAGGCAATGGAATTAAAAGTATTAGAGCTGCCATGATTTAATAAATGCTGCAGCTAGCTCAATGAGCTGAGTAATCCAATCCTGTTCTCCTGTTGGTCAGAATTCTCATTATTCTTTATAGTTTAATACTAATTTACAACAACAAAAGCCTCTCACCTGCTCTACACTCGGATTCTCCTCACCAAACACTAACAGCTGATGTTGGGTTTGTAGTTCTTCCAGCTGCTTCTGAACCTCCGTAACTTTGGCAGCCATTTCTTCTTCTCGAGACTGAAAAGAAAAAACGAAATGTACTGGCAAATTTAAATTATAGATTGGGGATAAAAATCAAACATCGATGGAGAGGTCAACATCTAGTTTCAAAGCAGCTGGAACTGGCTATTGCCACGTTGACTGTTGAATTATTGGCAGATGCAGCTATCAACACAGAGGCAAAGTTGTTTCTTACCCACGTTTCCCTAATGCTGGCCATAGTTGGCGTTTTACCTTAAACAGTAAGGAAGGTGCTCAGTGGATAGCGAGAGCCTTCTTCCTGATCTTGAGTTCTGGAGCAGATATCTTATGAATTCTAACAGACTTCCTTCTTAAGGAATTTTGTTCTAAATGTCCACATTTTAGACTCCACTAAAAATAAAGGTGGCACTGAGAACAATTAACGACAATTATCTCACAGCAGTGCCTTTACATACCTGCAAAAGTTCTTCGTATTTTTTTGCAGTCTTTTTTAGATCATCCTCCTTTTCAGATATCTTTCGATACAACTGATTTACATCCTCCTTGTGGATTTCCATTAACTCAGCCTCCACCTCTTGAGCTTTGCCTGGGAATTTATAAAGCTTATCAGAAAAACACCACACTTCAACATGGCATGCAACAGGTTTGAATAGTATGCCATTTCACAAATGGTAGATAGAACAAGTGTCAATCTAAAGACTAAGCCCACTATTGGTACACATTCTGGAAAGATGCAATATACTGAATGTTTTTCAACTTTCCAATACAGAATTAACAGGGAATTCATATTGTTTTCATCATTTAAGATGCACATAAAAAGTTCTAAGCAGTGGCACTGTTTGATTTCAGTGAGCTGACTTTTATGAACCTCTTGGTATCAAGAGGTTCATAAAACCTGTAAATCTTCCAACTTGTCTGAGAAAGTTATAACCCTGAATTTGTCTGCCTGTCTGTGAAAGTGAAGAGCATGACTCATAAAGGTTGGCCACCACTGCTGTAGATGGAACTTCCTATACTTAGTTTCCACTTGGTAAATAATCAGCATTTCAACTGGAGGTAAAATTTAACAGGGATCTTTTAGAAGTCTGTTGCACACACAATCTGTTTCGATTGTAAAGATATTGAGATTATTCCTCAGTAATCTAGCAGCAGCCAATGTGGGTGGACAAGCAAAATGTACAAAAAACTGGCTAGAAAATAAATCCATTGGTTCCAAACGCTTTGGCATTTATCACGAAGTGTGTTCTGGTAACTCTGGAATGTTCTCAACTGAAGCCGAAATTTTATGCTTGTTTGATTGCTGGTTTTATAAGTAGACTCACCAGCTATGAATCAATGACGGAGAATACTTGCAGCAGCATTGGCTGAAGCCAGAGCTGTGCCAGTGGAAGTGATGTCACCATGTGCCTAAACATAGAGAGAATTTGCATCCCGTGAACTAGAGATGTTCACAGAGTTAATTTAGTTCTTATCCTGTGAAGGTCAAGAATCTTTTAAATGAAGTCTCAAGTACTCATTGGTTTCATGAACACATACAACTCACCTGCAGACAGAGGTAAGCTGTAATAACTAAAGTATGTAAAAACATCTCAAGTGTATAAAAACAATGAACAGTGTTTGGCCAGAAAAAAGTACAGAAATATTTGAATTCCAAAGCAGGCAAATAAAAGATGTTTACAGTATAAAAATAACAGTGAATTACACATTGCAATTTAATTCTCACTCATGCAATGCAACACTTTTAAATGTACATGCAGCTTCACACAGTTTATAGAAATACACACCACGCACTCTTCAATTCTCTGCTCCCCTTCTACTCCCCCACCCTCCCCATTTCAGCTTTTCCTTCATCACAACATGCATAAATCTCTTACCAGGAGGAGGAATAGGTAACTTACTCCTGGTCTCCTTCCAATGCTGCTCAGTAACTGATCAGGAGGAGGAGGTCAGTTGATGTGTATTGAGGTGCTCTCTAAATATTCATATGACTAAGTGCATGGATTCCAATCTAAAATTTCCTTCAAATTCGCGATCGAGATCACCCAGTGGGAAACTGTGTTCTTTCCGTGCTTTGTTACTGTAAACTGATCCGCTTGTCCAGTAGATTGTCATCTCATTAGCCCACAGATTTACAACTATGCAGCTAAATCCAGCTTGAAAGCCTCCTCCAGCCGCACAGAAAACAGAGCATGCTCCTTATTTAGAAATTTTTTTTGGAATAAAATTGCCTCAGTCTAAATCTTTCACACTTCGCAACAAGATGTGGTCAATTAATCTGTACATCAGGCTGGTTCGGTGACTTCATTCCTCAGTGCTCTGTCCTTGGTCCCCTTCTCTTCAATATCTATATGCTCCCTCTTGGTAACATCATCCGCAGACATAGGGTCAACTTCAACACGTATGTGGATGACACCCAACTCTACCTCTCTGCCTCCACCTTTGACTCCAGGACCACTGTCAGACATCAAGCCCTGGATGAGAGCTAACTTTCTTCAGTTGAACATCAACAAGATCAAGGCTCTCCTGATTGGCTCCCATCAGCACCTCCACACCTCAAGCGCTAACCATCCATGGTTGCACACTCCACCTTGCTAAGCCAATCTGGAACCTTGGGGTCTTGTTTGACCCTCAACTATCCTTTCTACCCCACATCTGCTCCATGACCCGCTCTGCCTTCCCCCACCTTCGCCCGGCTCCGCCACTGTCTCACACCGCAGGCTGCCGAAACCCTCATACACGCATTCATTACATCGAGGCTCGACTATACAAACTTATTGCTTGTCGGCCTCCCCAACTCCTCCCTCCACAGGCTGCAGATCATCCAGAACTCTGCAGCCCGTGTCCTCTCCCGCACCAGGCTCAGCGACCCTATCAACCTCATCCTCGCCCAACTCCACTGGCTTCCCGTCACACAGAGAATACAGTTCAAGATCTTGGTCCTCACTTTCAAAGCCCTCCATGGTCTTACTCCCCCCTACCTTTCCAACCTCCTAACCCTCTACCATCCTGTTCGCTCCCTCTGCTTAACAAGTTCCGGCCTGCTTCACATCCCCCGCCTCGCTTGCCCCACTATTGGCGGGCCTTCCCCCATTCTGCCCCCACCCTCTGGAACTCCATCCCACAGTCCCTTCTCCTCATCCCTCCCTTGCCACCTTCAAAACCCATCTCAAGACCTTCCTCTTCGACCGTGCTTTCAATCTCCCTGTTTCCCCCCCTGCCCTCCACCCTTCCCGACCCCGACCTCCAGCTCGGGTCCGTAACTCTGTCTGTCCTGACGTGAAAGGGGCTTTACAAATGTAATTTTGTTGTTGTTGTTGTTCATTCAACAAATCACTGGAAGGTGTGCTACAGAAACCTGGGTTCTTCTTTTGCATGAAGAATCTCCATACTTGTATTTTTAAACATACAGAAACCACAGGAATGGATTCTGCTGCACAAGAATGCTAACCTGATGTACAGCCTCTTCCAGCTCACTGACACCATTACTATTTGTAAAATAAGGCATTACGAATGGTTGACAAACTTTCCAATGCTGATAGTAGTTAACCGTGCTCCCAAAAGAATTCACAGATTGCAAATACTTTTGCACATTTCTAGCTAGAAGCAACTCCGGCTAAGTCAGTTATTTATTGAGTGGCATGAAGAGTAGCATTAAATACACTATTCTTAGTCTGAATCTATCTGGGCACATAAACAATTTACATATATATAGGGAGGGCCTTTGACATTGGGAGAATGGTAAAGTGCTTCACACAACTGATTGAGTCTGAGCTGGGGGAGTAGCTGAGGATGGGAGGAGAAAAACTGTCTGAAAGCATGGTGAAAAAGTCAGGTCAAGGTTTCAGGATGGAGGGCGGGGGGGAAGGCAAGATGATGTCAGCAAAGTAAGCATAGAGGACCAAGAAGAGAGGACCAAGGGCACTATACTGAAGAATACCACTTGTGACTGTACGGGTATAGATGGAGGAGCCATTGGAGGAGACTGAGTGAACATGTTGGAACAGGTAAAAGTGAAGCAAAGCCTAAAAAAGTGTAATGCTACTGAGTGGGGTGAATTGGGGTCAGGAGGGAATAATAAGAATACAACAACAACAAGATTAATTTGTATAGCGCCTTTCATGTCGGGAGGACGTCCCAATAGCGATAGAAGGAAAACTACTAGACCCCAGAGAAAATAATAGATGAAGGACAACACAAATTACGTGCTTAAGATCAGCACATGCGTACAATGGGGTAACATGAATAATGAAAAGGGAGCTCAGCATGGTAGAATGATAGTAATGAAATGAGAATTGGTGATTAGAAGAGGGGAAAAAATCTAAGGGAAGTAGGTCCCTAGAGAGTAGACAAGAACATGCCTCATTTGCTTCAAGTCAGCAGCCAACCCGAAAACCTGAGTCTGGAGGGAATTCAGAACTGATTTTGATGTGCTCAGACATGATTGCTTCTTGTTTGCATACTTACTGATTGTATCTTTGACAGAAGTCTCTAGCTCCTGTTCCTTCTGAGCGAGCTGTGTGTTAAATTCTCGCATTAACTGTTTGAGAGTAGAGTTGTGTTTCATCTCCATATCCTCCAGATCCAGCCTGCAAGACAAATAACAGCATCAGCAAAGGGAGACAGACAGGCCATTATTATTCTCCAGGAATAATCTACCCACTTAGCAATAATGTGCTCATGTCAGGATGACTCAAAATGACTCTGATTGACGTCTTGCTCACTGGCCTCCCTAACAGCACAACCTTCAGACTGTGCAGAGCTCCACAATTCACTCTATCCCTAACTAGGCTGCATTGTGTCTCCGCAATCTCTTGCAACTCTACGCCCCCAGCCAAACCCACCACTTTGTCAACTATCGTGAACTTCAGCATCCCCTTCCTCACGCAGCTCCATGGTCCCTTCACCCAATTGATCAACTTTATCCTTAGGTTTAAATGCCTCCACAAGCTTGCATCACCTGCAGGCTCTGCAACCTCCTGCAGTTCTACTCCCCAGCCAATCCCACCACTTTGCCAACTCCAGAGAACTTCATGTGCCCTGCCCGACCACAGGCAGATAAAGCCACTTTGTTCTCTCCCCACGCCCAACTCTCACTGCTTTCAAATCTTGCCTGAACACCTGCCTCTTTGAGCTTTGATTACTCTTCTCGGCCCCCACCCCAACCACCATCAAACTTGGGCCCCCATTCAATCTGAGATATTAACCTTTGTGAAGGACATAAGGTTTATTGTTAAGCATTTTTACATATTCTCCCATAGTGCTGTATAAGAGTAAATCAGTGTTCTACTACATGTGGACCAAACTTCATTGTCAAATAAAATCAAACTATCTGAGGACTTTGAAATTTACCTCATCTGGGGCCTCCAGGAAGCTCAAAGCTGCAAGCAGCAAACTCATTGTTGTGTTATGAATTTCAGTAATATATATATAACATATGATGATTATATATGTTTGATATGTTTTGGGCAAAAATGAGATAGTAAATGGTGGTATTTTACCTACCTAAATATTGGACCCCCCCCACCACCTCCCAAGAAATGCAATTTAATCCTAACCTGCGCATTTCACTATTCCTTTTTTTAAACCGATACAGAATTTCCACAAGATGATTCCTGTAGAATTGTTTTTTTTTAGCAATTAGCAGAAAAAAACTCAAGAGGTACTAGAACAAAACTATACAAGATTCACTCAAAATTCCCACCTCCCCCCAAAATCTCGTTATACTGTGAACACTTACTTCGCTTTTTTTTCACATTCTTCACTAATTTCCCTTTTAACTAATTCCACTTCCGCATCCTGCTCTTTCCGCAAGGCACGCATGTCCTTTTGCAGTTTGGAATACTCTTTGCGTGCCTTCTGTTTGTCATTTTCTGACTCTTCTAACTTGCGTCGCAATTCTGTTTGCTGCTCTTGCAAGTCTGCTAACAGCTTTTGTAATTCTGTGGAAGATTTTGATTTCTCTTCAGAGTTCTCCTCAAAGATGTTAAGCAAAGAGATTTTCTCCTCTAACTGGGATTGGAGATCTTTCATCTGTTTTTCTGAGCTTTCTCTCAGAGAATTAATTTCTGATTTAAGTTGCTTCTCAATGTCTTCCTTTAAGATAGAACTACTTTCTAGCTCCAATATTTTTGTTTGTAGTGACTTTTCAGTCATCTCTTTTTCCTCCATTTGTTTCTGTAGTTCTGCATTGGTCTTTTCCATCTCATTGATTTGTTGGGCTTTAACCTTTAACTGCTCCATAACATTATCTGAGGTACCAGATCTCTTATTTTGCTGTTCTGACAGGATGAAATATTTCTGCCTCTGTTCCTCAAGCTCTGATCGAAGCTTGTCTAGGTCCATTTTCTGGTTTTGTTTTTCCTCTTCAAGTTTTTCCAGACGTGTTAGAAGATCTGAATGTGCCTTTTTAGTTTCTTGTTCAGAAGCACTAATTTCTTCTTTGTATTTCTGCACGATATCATTTCTTGTGGATACCTCCATCTGTAGACCCGTAACTTGTTCCTCATAGCTTTCTCTCAAAGTTTTCAGCGAGCTCTCTTTCTCAAGCTCCATTTCTTCCTTTAGTTTCTCAACCCACCTTTGCTTTTCCTCCTTCTCTGATCCCATTGTAGTTTCCAATACATTCAGCTTTTTTTCTAAGGTCAGCATGGTCGCTTCTCTTTCCTCTGCATTTTGTTTCAAGTCCTGAAGCTGTTCATCTTGTCTTATTATGCAGTGTTCTTTTTCTTCTAATTGGGTTGTGAGTTGTTTCTTTATGACTGCAATCTTTTGTTCTGCTTTTTTCTTCAGTTCAGCTATCTTTATGGTATACTCAGTTTTCATCCTGCTTTCTAAATCCTTCAGGTCCTCTTCCTTTTTATTCTCAAGTTCTGTTCTCTTTTGCTCCCACTCACTCTCTTTCTGGGAGATTTCAGCCTGTAGTGATTGGAATTGTTCTTCGGTACGTTTATACAAGTTTTCCTGGTCACAAGCTCCAACATGAGTTTGCTGAAGCTGCCTACCCATCTCCTCCAATGTAACTTCCTTCTGATGCAGCTGTTTTCTTAATTCTTCTAAAACTTTACCCTCTTTGGACTTCATGACAATTTCTTGATCTAGTTCTACTACTCTAGAATGAGCTATTTGTAGCTCAGTAGTTAGATCATTTACCATTTTCTTTTTCTCGCTCTGCACAAATTCCACTTCAATTTTAGTACTTTGTAGATTGGTGTTCAATTTTTCCACCTCTGCTGTCAAACTAGATAATTGATCAACCTTTTCTTTATTCTGTTTGACAGAAAGTTCAAGTTTTTCCTGTAAATCCTTCATTTTATTGCTATTCAGTGTGAATTTTGACTCAGCCTTTTTCTTCCATTCTGTTAATTTGGTTTTGAACAGGTTTGCCTGCTCGAGGGCTGAGATCTTCTCCTGGGTGAGCGCTTCAATACGGGTGAACATTTGGTCTAATTGGTCCAGAAGCTTCTGCTGTTCCAGTTTGTTTTGTTGGTTGAGCAATGATATGGCTTCTTCCTTCTCTGCAAGGCCAATGCTATTTGCAAGCTGCAACTTCAAATCATTCACTTGCCCCTCCAAGCTCACAACCAGGGATTCTTTTTCTTTTAGCGTTTCTGTGATAGAATTCTGCACATCTGCACTCTCTGCCAGTTCTTCTGTAAATTTTGCAATACATGTCTCCTTCTCACCCAGTACCTCAGTATGAAGTTTGCTTTCTTGCAGGAGTGCGTCCTGCTCTGTAGCAACACTTTGCAGCTCAGCTTTCAAGGTCTTGATTTCTTCTTCTCGATCTTGCAGCTGTTGTGTCATACACTGTACTGAATCATTCAACAAGGTATTTTGTTCTACTGTCTGTTTGAGTTGAGCATCCAGATCCCCAATTATATTGACCCTTTCAAGTAGTACAGTTTTTAACTTCTCTGTCTGATTTTGGGAATCTTTCAGCCGGTCATTAAGTGCGGTGACCTTACCGTCATATTTTACACAGAATTCATTACTTTGCAGTTGCATTCTTGCATCAGTCTCCTGAACACAATTCATCAATTTCTCCAGCAGGTTCGTAGATTCAGCTTCTTTCTGTTGAAGTTCCACACGTTTTTCTTGAAGTTGTTTTTCATAATTCTCCTTTTCTATGCAAAGCAAGGCTTCCGATGACTGTAGTTTATTTTCCGTTTCCTGCAACATATTGGCTACTTCACAAATGCGGCTATTGTTCTGTTCTTCTGCTTTCTTCAACTCACTAGTCAAAGTATCAACCTGAGCAGATGTTTTCTTTAGCTCCACCTGGAATTGCTGGGTCTTGCTTGCACTTGCAGCAAATTTCTCTGAGATTTCTGTTATTTTCCAGCCATTTCTTCCTTTTCATTGTTGGAGACTGCTAACTTCTGTCTTATCTCTTTAATTTCCTGTTCTTTTTCCTGAAGCTCAATCTCGTGCTTTTCTTGTAGTTCTTCAATCTGCTGATCCACTTTCTTCTCCCAGCTCTGGGTAACTTCTGCAATATTATGCCTGTGAGCCACAGTAAGACTTTCCAGTTGTTCCTTTTGACTAGATTCCAGCTGGGACACTGTGTCACTAATCCCTGCAGAGCTTGCTCGTGCCATTTCCAGAATCTTTTCATTGAACAATTTCTCCTTTTGTTCCAATTCTTGCTGTTTCTTTTCCAGCTCTTCTTTCAGTTTGGCATTCTGTTCGGACAGCTTCGCCTTGAATTTTTCGTGCATTTCTTTATCCCTTTGTTTAAACTTATCGAGTTTCCCTTCGAGTGATTTTACTTTCTTTCCATACTCCGCGTGCAGAGCAGTAATTTGCTGCTCAACTGACGTTTTTTCTTCAGTCAGTTTTTGAAGGAGATTTTCTTCCTGCTGCTTTTGGAAAGTTTTGGCTTCATCAAGGGCGTGTTCCTTTTCTGTCAAACTTGCCTGCAACTGCACAATCTCTGATCGTAATCCAGTTATTTGTGTTTCATGTTGCTCTGTCTGGGTATTTATTTTCTGTACCAACTCATTGTTTTTTTCTTCCAGCTGTTGTGTCAATTCCTGCACCTGAGATTTGCAAGCATCTAAATCAGCAGTAAGTTTGTGAAGTTGAGTCTGAGATGAGAACTCCTTCTCTTCCATATTTTTGCTAAGATTCTGTTTCTCAGTCTCCAGGTTTCTCAGTAAGCTTTGCAACTCTGCTATCTGGGCTTCATACTTCTTTTCTTGGTTATCTAGTACACAGCTCATCTTTTCTAAAGATTCTTTCTGCTCATTCTGTTGGTCCTGGTTTAGAATTTCAAGTTTGGCTGATAATTCCGCAGCTTCATTTCGAATGGTTTCAACCTCTCGTTTCAGTCTCTGTTCCTCTACTTGGACTTCTCCTGCATCTTTTTCCTTCTGTTCCAGAAGAAAGCGGAGTTTATTTATCTCCTCTGTCAGCGCTTTCTCGACATCACCTAAAGAATGTTTGTGGTCTTTTCTAGCGACATTCATTTCCTCTTCAAAACACATTTGTTTCTGTTCCAGTTTGGTCTCAAAGTCTTCCCTCGTTGTAGCTAACTGTTGTTCCAATTCATGTCGTGTTTTCGTGGTTTCAATCAGTTCAGTAGAAAGTGCCTCCAACTCAGATTGCTTTACATCAAGTTTCTCTAATGTCTTTTGGTTCATTTCCTCAATGTGTGCTTGGAATTCTGTTTCTTTCTCCTTTAATTGTGCTTCTAATACTTGATGTTTTGCCTTGAGTTCCTCTATTTCAACCGTATACTGATGGTCAATTGCCTGCACTTTTTCACTCCAAAGTTGCTTGTGTTCCTGTCGTAGCTTTTCTATTTCACCTTGGTGTTTTTCACTTAAGGTTGCAATTTTCAATTCGTGCTTGGTTTTCTCTGCCCCTAGCTCTTCTGATTGTGTTTCACCTTCTTGTGACTTCTTCAGCAGGGAACTTTCTAATTCCAATACTCTCTGTAAACAAGTAATAAAAGCTACATTTAAAAATATTTGCAACACAAATGCGTTTCAGATAGCAATCTGCAAGCCCTAAGATGACAGCATCTGACGTTGATCCTGAACATTATCTAATTTTTGACAATTACCAATGGGAACTTCAAATGCTAAAATTTAGAATGTCTCGGCACAAGAATGTTTTTGAACAATATTTATACAGCTGTAAATATCATTATGATCTTTGAAGTACAGTATTTAAGAAAAAACGTACAAATCCTTCTCGTAATGGGAGGTATCAACACATGCTGCATATTATAAAAGGGGCAATACACATTGAATTTCGGAAGGCAAAATACTTGACTCTGCACATCTAGAATGACTATTCTATATTAGTGGCTTCATTCTTGAATGCATGTTAAAGGTAAACATTTGGCCTTGATCTCTTTGATCTTGGGCATCTGATAACCACAAAAGGCAACAGTTTTCTCAGGCATCCCAGAAATAGAATCAATTCTACAACAGAGCAATTTTGTATGATTCTGACACAGCTCAGTGATAATCACTGCAGTCTGGAATTATCAGGGGAAAATTGCCTGCTGTCTCCAGACACCTCTCAATTTATGGGGAACCGCACAAATTCTACTGGTAAACACAGAGCCTGCTGGACTGAGGCATTCCGATGGAAAACAGATATCAGCACCAACTAGACGAGTAGCATTGAGGAGCAAAGCATCAAGTGAAGAACTAACACAAATATAATGCAAAGTGGTAATGCTGATGATTCTGCAGACTGGTATATCTGAGTAGATAACATTACAGTTTACAGCTTTCACTAAAGGATAGTAAGTAAAGATACATTGAAAATTGAAGAATTCAGTTTGATGATATTGAAAAACAGGCTTCCTGCAGCATACCGACATAATGATCTGCTAATAGGAAGAGTAATATCAAGAGAACAGATAAAGGCAGCAAAGGTTGGGAGATGATGTACTGTACAGTTACTGTGAGGCACCAAACTTCAAATATCCACTCAGTTTGCTTCATTTGAGTTTCTTGAAAGCTGAAGTAAGGAAGAACTGATTTTTGATTAAGATTAAAGATATTCCAGTGTAATCTTTTCTTAACCACAGCCTTGTGCGTCAGTCTGGCTCAGTGGTAGCACTCCCGCCTCTGAGTCTGAAAGTTGCAGGTTCAAGCACCCCAGTTGGAACTTGGAATCACATTGTCTTAGCTGACACGTCAGTGCAGTGCTAGGGGTGCGCTGCAGTGTTGGAGGTGCTGTTCTTCGGATGAAATGTTAAACCAAGGTCTCGTCTGCTTCTTCGGGTGGATAATTAAAGACATTATTTGAAAAGAGAAGGGAGTTTCTGCCGGTGTCCTAGCTAACAATCCCTCAAATAAAATTGGTCATGGCTGTGCGTGGAACATTGCTGTGTGCAAATCACACAGCAATGTCAGCCTGTCCCAGAGAGGATTGACTTCAAGATCCTCACCCTTGTCTTCAAATCCCTCCACTCTGCACCCCCTACCTCTCTGACCTCCTCTCTCCTCAAAACAGTGCGCGTTGCCTTCTTTCCTCCGGGTCTGGCCTCCTCCTTGTCCCCCGAGTCCTCCGCTCTACCCTCGGCGGCTGTGCCTTCAGCCACTACTCCCCGAGGCTCTGGAACTCCCTTCTTCACTCCCTTCGTCTCGCCCCCCCCCACCCTCTTCCTATTTTCAGGTCTCGGCTGAAGAACTTTCTTTTCGACCACGCCTTTGGTCACTTTCCTCCCCCTCCCCCTGGCTCAGCCCCGGGATCCGTTACTGTGAAGCGCTCTGAGACGCCGTCCGACGTGGAGGGCGCTATATAAATCCAAGTTGTTGTTGTTGTTGGGATGTCCTCCTGATATGAAAGGCACTATATCAAATGCAAGGATTATTATTATATTATTAAAGTGAAACTAATGCTTTAAAATTGTTAAAATACAGTAAGAAGAGCATATTCAAAGAGAGAGAGAGGGAGAGAGAATTAGTTACAGGATTGGTTTAAGAATTGAATGCTTTCGATGTTGCAGAATTCAGATAATTACCCAAATAACGTGAACAAAACCATTAAATAAAAATATAGGACACTCAAAGTTAGGCAATACGTTACCATAGGAAATACAAGCAGGAACCATTAAAAAAACAAATACTATACGTATATGCTTCAAGTTACTAATAAAGATTCAAGGTTTCAATTGACCAAAGTTTAAATTAATAAACTTCAAATGAATTCAAATTCACATTTATTTTGGCCCTTGTCCATGTTAGAGCTCATAAACAGCATAAAACAATTAAGTACGCAGACACTAATTACATTAGGTTTCATTAAGTTGTGGCAAATGTATTGCTGAAAGTCATGTTTGATTATTGATACATGGAAAAGGAAAATTAGACATGCACTTCTTGCTGCTTATTCCCAACTGACAGTGACTGATATATTTACTCAAATCTTTCAATTAAATTGCCAGCTTATCGGTAGATTCATGACTTTATACATTGAAATTTCCTGAAACCTTCATTCATATCTATATTTTTTCAAAAGAAAACAGGTCATAGCAGCAGCAGATTACATACCAACGGATACAAGCCTTTCTCTATGGGACTGTGTTTCATGAACCTTTAACATTTTCCCTTTCTGACTAAACTTCTTCCAGGAATTTAGAGGCCCCAGTGAAAGGTAATCAGTGCCGAAACCTATCTATCAAGAGAAAAAGATTTTTGGAGTTAAAAAATAAATTTGAATTGAGGAGGAGAAAGATGTGTTCCAAGAATTGGTTTAGAAGCACAAATGGCACTGGGCTTGCACCACCATCCTTCAACTGCTCCAACTCTCTGTAGCAGTCTCGGTTGTCCAGTTCCTGAGACAAACAAGTCCACAATATTCTAAGGCATTGCTGATGACAGTCCAGCCAGCCTGGCTAGTCAGTAGGATTTAGAAGGGTAGATCTGTCACTGGGGATAGAATTCTTCCCACTGATCTCCTGTTAACCCTGCAAGCCAAAGTCCCAACAGGTAGGGTGGGCCCTGCTAGATCCTAGATGGTCTCTTGCTGGGCAGCACTTTCAATGGCAAGCTGAGTAGTTTTAGCTGGTTAAACTCCAGGTGTAAATAAATAATAATCCTTGCATCCTATATTTTATGTTGAGAGAATGCTTCAAAGTGCTTTACAGGATTTACTCCTCTCCTTGCTTGGTGTCCAACCCTACCATTGTATGGCGCTCTGAGATGCTATTCTCCATGAAGGGCACTATGTACATGAAACTTGTTGTTGCAGTGACTATGCATTCTGTAAATGTGAATTTGAGAACATTCCAAGTTTATTAATTTAAGCTTTGGTCAAATGAAACTTTGTATCTTTATTAGTAGCTTGAATTGGCGGCAGCCAATTTGCGTACAGCAGCATTCTATGAACAGCCATGAAGTGAATGACCAATTTTATTTGGGGGACTGTTGGCGAGGGCACAGGGAGAATCTCCCTTCTCTTTTCAAATAATGCCATGGGATCTTTAACATCCACCTGCAAAGCCAGATGGGACCTTGGCTTAACATCTCATCCTAAATGCAGATCTCCAACAATGCAACGCAACAATGCATTGATGTGTCAGCCTAAACTGCATTCAAATTGCTGACATGGGGCACCACCCCAGTCATTTTTTCTGCATATAAGGAACTGTCTGGTTTAGATATTCTCAAGTCTGAAGTTATTCTTTAAGCAAGGGTTTCCCCTTGTGATTCCCCTGCTGACCAAAATTAAACAGACAGGGAGTACAGGATTTATAATAATACTAATCCTTGCATTTGACACAACGCCTTATCACATCATTGAAACGTCCCAAAGAATATTCTGTAGAGTGATTAGACTGTATATTTTGTGGGCAAAACACGGCAACCAATTGAGCACAGCAGTTTCCCACAAACACTTATGGATTGAGTGACGACATTTTTTTTTAAGGTTCACGGTTCTCAGGATTGCAGAATAGGAAGGGAAATCCTGTAAGGTACCTTAATTTAAAAAAAAGACATTTTAAACTGATATAATCACATGACACATCTGGATCCAGCTGAAAAGCTGAGCTGCAGAGCCTCACAATTCTTACAGAATATTCCCTCTGTACTCGGTCAGGTTTTTAAGACATGAAGTACTCACAAAATAAGTCAAAGGGATTGTGCAGTTTATGTATATGTACTCTCTGACCTCATGCTTTTGCCCCCTTTATAAATTGTGACTATAAGAACACCAAGCATGTTCCCTATTCAACTTAATTGTCACATAATCCTAAAAGTTATAAATAAAGGAAATGAATGTCTCACAGCCTCCCATTATTGTGGTTTATTATGCTTTATAATAACTGGTAATAAGTAACCTGGAAATATAGCATAGAACTTCTCAAGGGACAATGTTTAACATGAGCAGCATGTTGAATGGAGACTGCATTAACCCTGCCCCCATTCACCTTAGCACTGGAACAGAGAGCATGGTGGAATGATACTGATGGTAAGGTTGGAAAAAAATATTGTTCCTGTGACTTAGGACATCCTCCCGACGTGCAATACAAAATTACAATTACAATTGTAATTATGTATTGCGTTTTATTTAAGCAACAGGGGCAACACATAAAGAGAAAAGAGACACAGGGAAACATTAGTAAGTCAGCAAGTATTGCTGTAGCCAAAATTTTAAAATGGACACAGACTCATTACTGTAATGGGGCTAGTTCTTACCGTTCTAAATGTTTCCACTTCTGCTTGAACGTCCTGGATTTGTCGATCAGCCTGGGCCTGAACGGCTTTTCTTTGTAATTCCTGTTCTTCTAATGCCAACGCAGTCTGCTGTTCCTTGTCCTGCAGTAACACCCGATACTCAGCATGGCATTTGTCCTGTGAGACATTGTACACAACATCTGAAAAGTTATCTTATAACTTATAAGATCTGATAAAAAGAACATATTCTATATTAAAAAAGGGAGCAAAACTTCCCTCACATATTTTGATTGGTTTTGGATTAAATGCAGAGGTGATATATAAAATGTAATATAATTTCTCCTGCCCTCCTAACATAGATTCATACAAGGTCAGTAACAGGCCATTCAGCCAATCCAGGATGGCTGGCACATTTTAGGAAGAGTATCTGTTACAAGCAAAACTTTGCACCGATTGCAACCAAGAGAAAATGTTGAATAAATAGAAAGTGAAGAAAGGCCCAGAAGCCCATGGAGCCCATCCCTCTCATTCAACACTAACTACACTTCTCTGTCGTCTTCAGAGTCTTGTGTCCTGGTGGCGATTATTTTAAATCCCACACATGCAAACAATACCAGAATGCCAGAGAGAGCGTTCACTGAGAAAGCCAAGCTCCCATCTCCACTTGTGTGCTTGCATATATTTTAACTGGCATAGACGTTGCATACAATGGGTAAAGTCTACAAGTTGTCAATTTTTGGCATGTGAGCTTGAGGGAGCAGGCAGCCAACAAACTGAGCCAAAACATCTATAAAAGAAATTATGCCATATATTTTATAGGGATTAGAGCAGCAGTGGTGTTTAGCTACAATAAGACCAGGGTTTCAGTTCAGGAGAAATTTTCTGATCTCTTTGGTTTAATGGTGGGATTAAGAATTAATTAAAGTAGGTTGTTTCGGCTCCATCATACAAAATATGGAGGTCAATCCTTGAAAAACAATACAAGAGCACTGCCTATGAGCTGTGTGGAGATACATACCAGAGCCATTTTTAGCTGTTCTTGAAACTCCTGCTGAGAAGTTTGCAGCTGTTGTTCACAGTCTTTCTCTTTGGAGGTCATTTTTTCCATGTGAACTTTCTCCAATTCTCCAATGCGATCTTCAGAGGTCTTCTACAGCAAAGGACAAATTCAGAAGTTAAGTACTCCTCAAAATACAGATCAGCATGGGATAGGGCAACAGCTGCCCAGAAACTATGCTTTTCCTTCCTCTCCAATGTAATGTGATACAGTGCACCTGATACTTATTTCCTGCCATTCCATTATTTATTTTGGGAATTACATAAGAACTTCATTGTTTATCAGAACATGTATCACACAAACCAATTCCATTTAAATTCCATACATGGCATTGTAAAGGCCAATTTCCATTGTAGCTGTCCCTAACAAAAATCCAAGTGTCAGTGTAATACAGCAATATCCAAAGTATAGGAGTAGAGTATAATACATTCCATTGTTCAATTTTCAAGCTATTCTGACTGAGTGCTGCTGGAGATTTGCCAAATGGAACAAGATCAGTTATTTGGTTCACTTTTACTGTCAAGTTATAGTCTATACAATAATACTTATAATTTGATAGTATCTTTCATGTCATCAATTCATCTTAAGGTGCTTCACAGGGTTTACTGTAAAGTGTAGGGACTGCGTATTTTGTACGAAAACTGTACATTACTGTTGAAATGAACTTCTCAGCATTGCTAAAGGCATTAGTCTCACAAGTAAAATGAAGCAAGTTGTAGATGCAAAAATGGGAAGGCTCCATGCTACTGCAATATCACCGCAAAGATGACAAAACTCAATGGTCAGCAAATGGGGGATCAGCTATAATAGCTGTTTGATTTTCTTTGGCAGGCAGAACAAACCGCGTAACTGGCAATAAACCATAGTGATTTTCTTTTGGAAGCAGACATTGCTTTAATTGCTTCACACATCATGTGATTTCCAAACTATCAACCCCTGCAAAGTCTTTGTGCTCAGCCTTGATCAGCAGAAATGTATATCTCCACTAAGCCTTGAACATAAAATTTTTTTGCTGGGAATTGGGCCACCAAACTTGTGTTAGCCCTCATTTACAAAAGCAAAGCAGCTTATGTATCATGTTACTGTATTATGGAGTAGCACAGCATTGCTCATTTGCACACTAGTTGATGTTAAAATGCCTTCACGTAATATTGTCCAATTTTTCAAAACATTAGATAAAATGTATTGTTGCATGTTCAATGAAATCAAGATGCTCTACAGGAAACCAGAATACTTCAGATTTTCATTAGATTCATTTTTCATATTCCTGTGTAAATCTAATGGAATACACATGAGAATTTCAATGTTGAACCTTTGCTGACAAAAGTAATGTCCACAGTATACCAACGCTTTTGGTGATTCTCAAAATGCAATGGAACACTCATTTAATATTTCATAGGGCTCTATGAATTAAACCAGGTTCACTCCTGAATTGTGATTAGATTTGAATCTAAACACTAAAGTACACATACTCCCACAGCACTGTTGAATTCAACTGAACAACAACATTTCATTTATAGAGTGCCTTTCACGTCGGGAGGACGTCCCAAGGCGCTGGACAGTTGGGTCGGGACTTGAGCAGGGGGGAAATGGTCAGGGTGAGGGGAGGGAGGGAGCGAGGAGGGGGTAGAGAGTCGAGAGGGGAGCTGAAGCTACGGTCGAAGAGAAAAAGGGCTAAAACTTGGCAAATATTGATCAAGAAACTGAATCAGTTTGGACTAGTTACAGAAGAGAATTCACATACTTTGCCAAAACTCTATGGCCAATGAATTGAGTCAGTAGTTGCATGCTATTTTTAGTTGAGATAATATGGATCTGTTAAATAAAACAGGTGTCACAAGCAACTACATATGACCTCCAAATAAATGAGAGAGCCCAAAAAGAGCCCGAACTTTTAACCCACGTGAGTATTTAGAAATTTATCTGAGAGTCTTGACCTGCAGGTCAAGATCAAGGGTCTATTTTTGCTAATAGTGTGTGATACAGGGACAAATACGCACACCAATGTAAATGTTACTACCAAACCCGTGTATGATCTTGTAGCCATATTAAGATCTGCCCATTTGAAGTTTGCATGATCCTAAAAATGTAGCCGATTTTACAGATTTGAGAACTGCAAGAGATTGCCCTAGTTGCATCCAACACAGAGCTGTCAGTGACTCCAAGAGGAGATACTTAGTGTTGTCAAGGTGCACATTACTACAGAGTTGTCATGCACATGCTAGCAGATTTGGCAATGAATTGGGAAAGACCAAGTTGCCTGCTCACCCTTGTAACTGAGAAATATTTTATTGTCTCAATGGAGTGGGAAAGAAAGAGTAAGATCATCATTTCTTGCAACACATTATTGATTTTGTCATTGAGCTTACATCCTCTCGTCATTCACTGTTCTCCAAATTCATTTTGAAAACAGCCATTAGGAAATGCATGAAAGTGATTTTTTTCCTTCTCTTACTCCCTTGAGAGCTATATCGAATGCAAGGATTGTTGATTGTTGTTACATGTCCCACGAATGTTAGTTCAAATGCTAGATTGTTAGTAATCTTGTTGTTGTAAATTCAACTGTGTCCTCAGAGTTAAATGCATGGAAGGCGCTATATAAATGCAAGTTGTTGTTAAACTATTGAAGGAATCAAAGCCACCAAAAAGCATTATTCTACATAAACAATTCAAGCCAACCTTTGGATTGGAGATAAGAGAAAAACCTTTCATTTCTATTGTGCTTTGTTGAAAACATGGAGAACTTCACAGATCATTACTGTTAAATTAAATGTTTTTCTAAGCAAACCTGTTGTCTTACCTTCATTATATTAACAACTTCCTGTTTAACTCGTGTGAGCTCCTGTTGCAAGTTCCTCCGTTCTTCTTCGCTTGCTTTCTCTATAGCTTCTATTCGGTTTTTATTTTCTTCCTTCATTCTTTTACATTTCTCTTCAGCTTTCTGAGCTTTAGCCAGTGCTTTCTCTAGCTCTTCAAACGCTAGGGCAAATCAAAGAAAATTCAACATTTAGACCAGGCATGTCAATACAGTACGTAAGCAGACCACCAAACATGTCAAAGCCGTACAGAAGCGAAAATAATCAATTCCAATTTTAAGCTTTTTGCAGCTCAAAGCTCCTAACACTTAGGTTACAATATGTCATTGGCTTTTCAGCATCAGGACAAGAGATCAATTTGATCAAGTTACTTCAATTGGCAGCTACCAAATGTTTATCCACCATTAAAAGTTGACAAGTACCAAATAATACTCATAGGAGTGATTCAGTAAAAGTACACATGCACACATTCAAGTTAGATTTTGCATGGTATATTTGACAGCGTGGAAAGGAATCAAGAGCAAGAGTTAAATACTAGTTGATATCAACACTATCTTATAAATGGATCATTAAAAACTATATAGTCATCCAGTTTCAAAATTAGTCAATGATTTTCTAACTAGCAAATGTAAGCTTGTGATAGCGCAAGATTCCTCCCCTCTTTTAATGTATGAGACGCCTTCCAGCATGGAGGGCGCTATATAAATCCAAGTTGTTGTTGTAGTTGTTGATAGAATTTACTCCTAAGCATTCTAGATCAAATTGTGCCTTAATGTTAAATGTAAAAAAGTTTATAACACCAGTAACTATCATTTTTAAGTGATTCCTGTAAATTATGACTGATAACTAGAAAGTGAGCTGAACTTGCCTTTTAGCTGTAAAATTGTAAAACTCTCATTAAGGGGATTGAATTTGATTTTTGCTCATTCATTTGAATAGCTGTAAGTCTGTGCACCACGAGTTATCTAATGCCAATTCACCAATGCCATTCTCCGAGTCAGGTCAAAAGCACTTTCTGCAGTACACATTCATCAAGCTGGACATTTGCTTTGCAAGTTGTATAATTTTCTTCCCAGACATGACTTTCTATTTGTAATTTACACATGAAGGGTCTTCAACAATATATCTGTTAGGTTTATTATTGATATCAGTAAAAATACCTATGTTTGATTGCAGCTTTCAGACCTAGAGGGACAGCAGAAACTTGCGATATTTTGTGAGACTACATGAACAGAAGAATCATTGCTGGGAAGACACTCGTCACATTTGAACTGACAAGAGCACGAGATGTCAATAGATAATCCATGGTATCTTTGTAATGCATAAAAATAATTGCTATCACAAATCCTGAATATGGCCAGAAACTGTGTTTCTTTGTAGTTTTAGAATTTTCAATTATGCCATATTAAGTTTTACCAAAATGTTTCCAAAATACAACTACTGCAAAAGTTTTAAGTTCAATATTATGTTATGAGATTTTGCACTGAACTGAAAAGTATATTTAAATATATTTAAAAATAACCAGTCTGCGGAGGCAGCAATGAAGACAAATCACTCATTAATATTCCTTATATTTCTGAATAATCTGCTCTTTGAGCAAACATAAATATATGGTATTGTAGTTTAATCAACTAACTAGTAGGAGAAACTATACAGAAGATTATACAAAATGATATAAAATGTTACAGCATAGAAATGAGCCATTTGGTCCAACTAGTCCATACCGGTATTTATGAGAGCATACATCCCTCCTCCAAACCCCCAGTTCTGACGAAGGGTCGTGGACCCGAAACGTTGACTCACTTTCCTTTCTCTATAGATGCTGCCTGACCTGCTGAGTTTTCCCAGCTCTCTGTGTTTTTGTTTCCCTCTCAACATGTATTTATCTAATTTCCTCATAAACACATTGATGCTTTCTGGTTCAAACACAGCTTTTGGTAGTGAGCTCTACATTTTTACCACCATCTGTGGAAAAAACTTCCTCTTAAACTCCTTTTTAGAGCTGCTCCTGGCATTCTTATATTTATTATTATTATTTATGCACCTCTGTTTTGTACCTGTCAAAAATAGGTAGAAACAGCCTATTTATGTCCACAGCGTCGAAGAAGCCCATTCGGCTCATCGTGTCTATGCTGGCTCGTCAAAAACAAGCAGAAACAGGCTATTTATTCCCACCTCATTGAATTCTTTCATAATTTTCCAGGCATCTGTCAAACCATTCTGCTACCTCTCCTATGACTCCACATGCCCCACTTTTAGTCATGAGTCTCTAATGTCTCATAGACTGGAAGAACTGGACTTTTTCCAATGGAACAAGTTGAGGGGTGATCTGATAGCGGTCTTTAAAATTATGAGGGGTTTTGGTAGCCAATAGGGAGAAATTATTTTCACTGGCTAGTAAGTCAATGACTAGAGGGTATCCATTTTAAGATAGTGATTAAACAAACAAATGGGGAGAATTGTTTTCATGCATAGAGTAGTTAGGAGACGGAATACTCAGTGGTGGTTGAGGTAGAATCCATATTAGCTTTCAATAGGGAACTAGAAAAATATCTAAAAAGGAATAAGCTACATGGCAAAGGGCAAGTAAGGATTGGGTCTGGGGCTGAAAGGGTTGCTTTTAAAAGAGCCAGCACCGACACGATGGGGCGAATGGATTTCTTCTGTGCTGTAAGCCTCTACTGTTTCTACGTGGCACCTTATCAAAGACCGCTGGAAGTCTATGTACACTACATGCAATGCATTTCCCCTTATTTACTTTATCTGTTATTTCTTTAAAGAATTCAATGACCTTCCTTCTATACATCCATGCTGGTTACTGTCAATCATACTCCGCTTAAGATGCTTAGTTACTTTAGTTTTTATTGCAGATCTGACCAAAAACTTGCAACACAGCTTTTAAAAAAAATCAAAAAGCAAAAGAAACAAAGTACGCATCAGGAGATAGCACTACTGATTTTTTTTTGAAAACTTAGTTCACTTCATTTGTCTTTATGGAATTTATACTTGATCAGCATTAAAATGGCAATGGAGAGAGCAAGTCTTCAAAACATTTTCTATTGGTTTTAAATGACTCAAGCCACACCCTCAGTAAACTGGAATTATTACTTGCCTTGCAACCATCCAGAAAATACTACACCTATCTATGGATGTATATGTACATATGTGTGTGTGTGCATATGTGTCTGTCTGTCTCACAGAATTCAATGAAATCACTAAAGAATTAATATAAGAGACATCGATGGCCAAAGAAACCAACGGAGTCAGACAAATACCTGAAATCAAGAGATTTGCTTCTGCCAGACCAGCTAGTTGGCAACTACTTGTCTTAAAATGCAAGCTGTGAAGTGGAATGGCCTGCTGCCAAGTGCCATATTTGGCCACCCACTAACCCATGAAATCTCTCCTGTATACCCAATATTCAAGAGAGTTCCAAATGCCTCTATAATAGCCCAAGCAGCCACCTCCCAGTAAACGAATAAGCAATGGCATTGCAATAAAAACCGTGCAGGGAAAACCACTGCCAAGGATTAGGATATCTTCTACAAAAAAAGATTTTTTTGTTTTCTGTTTTTTTTATTTTGGAATCAGGAAGTGTTGCATGTTGAAAGTATTCTATTGCTTTCAATTGTCAAAGATTGAAGACTTTATAGCAAACAAGGCAAAGTGTCCAATCTCAGAATTTTCAGATGATCTCAAACCGCGTTTGAAATTTAAAATCATAAGGCATCAATTGTACAAAAATGCCCCAAACAAACTCCATAATCTTGCTCCAAAGTTCATACAAGAGCTCAAGTTTGCAGGACTTTCTTCTAGTAGGAAAATGTCACTTCTAAAATGTTTAACTGGAAGGGAAATTTAGAGTAGAATCCTGCAAAAGTCCAATGTGGGCTCTGAAAAAGTTCTTACAGAAAACAATTGAAAAACATTATACTTGGGTTTTAATACACAATGCTAAATAATCTGGTTTGCTAGACATTTGAATCCTAGGGAGCTTAAGAATGCAAAATGAGTGCCAGGTTTTTAAAGAAAATTAAAAAGGTGTCAGAGTAACTCTGCCTTCATACTCTGAAGAATTTGCAACTAGTGAAGTTGGTTTATTATCCAAAATAAAAGTTGATGGAAGAGAGATATCTGATCTAATATTTGTAAAAATTAGTGAAGTATTCATTTAAAAAAAGCATACGATAAAAAAGGTAAATGGATTATGTTTCCATATTTAAACTTTTACAAATAAATCATAGAATACATACCACAAAAAAGTGCAAAAACTAAGGACCTGGCTGTATATTGCTCAAGCTCTCAGGCAAGAAGAATTGCATAGCATCAGGAACACCACAAAATGGAGAAGTGAAAGTAACCAAATCACCATTTTTAGTGCTTTGCCTAGATTTTGTTTACAATTAAGCAGCCCAAAGATGTGAATCATGTTGGATTACATCATTGCATAAATTTTCCCTTTAGGTTACTACAGTAAACCTCACATAAATACATAAATCATATCAGTTAAGACCATACATTTAATATGACTTACACAAAGTATGAGTTATGTCAAACTTGTATAGAATATAAACGCTGAAATGGGACTTGGTAGCTGTATGACAAGCGATTATACATATCAGACTTATATGGGTTTTACTGTATAATTAAAATAATATGTACCTCTACCCTCTCCTCCCAAACATTAATTTCATGACTACTGTTCATTTCAGTTTCAGACATGGTTTGAGATCATCTGAAAGTTTTGTGTCCATCTAAAACAGGAGCATGGAACAAGGTAGATTGTTCTTATTAACATCTATTTAGAAAACTACAAAATTTGACTGATGATCTGGAATTGTATTAATATATTAGGTATATGAAAAGTGAATGGCCAACTCCCATAAAGCTGTAGCTGGTTACAAGACTACAAATATTTAAAATGCCCAATCTTCACAATCACATTGAAACAATTTCAATCTGTATCAATCTGTAGCAAAACAAGTCATCTATTTAATGGTGGATTCCACAGGAGCAGTAAACACGCCTGATGCCAATACTATTGTTAAATTGGGAAATTAAAGATTCAAATACCATTTATCATTCTGGCTTTCTAAATGTTTATTGAATTTCACCTCAGTGCCCTTTTCCCATTCTGGCTTGAAAATAATTTTCTTTGCCAGCTCTGTTCTGCTTAGAAAACCATTAACAAAGTCCTAATAGAATCCAATATTTTATTCTTCAAAAGAAAAAAGATAAATTTGGGCATTATCGGGAGGGTTGGGGAACAATTCAGAGATCTAAAAAGGAACTTATTATCCAGAGGGCTTTGCCAAAAACATGAGGCTTAGCCAAAAGTTTCAACAAAATAAGATTTTTTTTAAAATTGCACAAAAGTCAATTTTGAATGGTTTTCAATCCAAATTTGTGAAACAATGATTTTCCCTGTAGTTTTTTTAAAAGTTTGATATAAATCAAAAATTATCAAAACATATTTAATTTATCCAGTAATTATAATCTGTCAGTACATTTCCTGAAACCTTAAAGGTCCATTTCAAAAGCTGACATATTGCATACCATCTTCCACCAACATTAAGTGCCACTAGAAGTGCCATGCAAGCCCAAAATACCGTGATTTCCTTTTGGAATTATTTCCTCAGCATATTGCATTCAATGTAGTAATTACATTGGGACTGCTTCCCAAATACTGTATGGAGTTCATAAATCATCCAAGGTATCCAATCAAGAGCTCTTACATACAGTCATGAACTTGACCCCTATAAGGGGTGGATGCTAGTATAAAATTACTACCTTGAATTTACAATATAAAACTGGCAGATATAATTTGCATTCTTAGTTAAATTTGGTTTCTAAATTTGCAAAGTAAAGAGAGCAATGGAATTAAGACAAATACTCAGATTACATTTTAGGCGTAGGTGATATTTTCCCATATCTATAAGCAAGGTGACGAGCTCTTGTAGCATCCTAGATCCATCTCCTCTAAAGTCATTTACAATACTAAAAGGCAATTAAGCTCAACATGCAGAAGACATAACTTTATTGCATAACGGCCACTGACAGACGAGCTGGATTTTAGCTTTCTTTATGATAAAAGCAGCATTTATCTATGAAACAAAGCAAGCAACAATGACTAAATTCCAAACATATAAAATCACATAAAGTTAAAAACTATGAATCTCAGGCAATTTTGCTCCTATACAGTTAGGCTTTTTTTCCCTGAAATACTGGGGCATATTATTATTATACTGGGTCTAGTTATTTATTAATTAAAAATAATTCAGTCACAGGAATTTTCTGCATGATAAAACAATACAATTTCAAAGCACATAAAAATCTTTTTCATTGGATTATAGATCTGCCTTTACAGCAATTACTTGTGTTGCATAAGTGAGTAAATTACTCTGTTAAAGGATCAATCTGCTCTATAATATAATTATATATAATTATAATATAATTCTGTTAAAATGACCAACATTTAGAAAAATGTTCCTCTACATGGAGTTTTAGTTAGCAAAGTGCCATCATGTCTCCTCCATTGCTTTCAAACATCTGCATCCAACTAGCTAATGTACACCGACCACCGTGACAAGTTGCACTCTTTCCAGGCAGTTTGAATGTCTTCTGGAGCAGTGAAATGTGTATTGAATTCCGATGTGCCTTGTGGTGTCATCGGTTAGATTGAACCTGATAGTATGTTGGTTTTGGTAGAGATTTGGTATAACGTCAAGTCTACATACAAATGATATTTGGCACTTTTCAGGCAAGTACTTTCCAATAAACCTTAAAGTTTGTAAAATTTAAAGCATAATTGGGGGTGAGGGAGAAGAAAAGATAGGGAGGCAGAGGAGTTGATCAATCATATTTTTGTGTGGTTTGTCATGAAATATTCCTGCTGCTATTGTTGTGTAAAGAAATTACACATAAACAAATTAATCTATAATTCTGCCTTATGCGCACTTATAGGTATTAATGGGTAATTTGATGTTGCTTTTTTGTCAGCAGTCTTCTCTAGAATTTCAAAATATAGCGATCTTTGATAGACTCCATAGGTTTACATTTTAAACATATCTGGATATTTTGTTTGATATTTTATGCTTAGCATTAAATAGACATACTGGACCACCATTGGAAAGTAGTAAAATGTTCATGTACACCATTTTACTTGGGTTTAACTATTACTGGAATGTTGCAGGTCCACATTTCTTCCACTGGAGGCACTCAATGAGCAAATACAGTAAAACATCACCTTGCTGCAACATTTTAAGTTACTGCTTAAGGTCTTGTAGTTTTAGAATAATTCTATATAAATGAAAATAAGGACTGAACTTAGATTTGTAGAATATATCACCCTTTGTGTACACAGTAATAATGCAAATGTTTCACTTTAAAAACATCTAAAACTCTGCCTAGGTTTTAAACCTGGACCATGAGTCAGACACAAATACATTGCCCATAGCTAAACAGATAAAATCTTACCAATATTATTTATCTGACTGATCATCCCATTTGAAAGTCATATTTTCAATTATTTCAGAGAATTGGAATTTCCAATGAAGGAATTGTTAGAACCAAATATACAGAAATCTGAAGCAATTGCCTGAGAAGCATAGGATTTACTCTTGAGTGCAGTGCAAGTACCATGGAGTGTAATAAAGAAAAGCCCTTACCCCAGTCCTGTTCATACAAGGCTTGGGAAAGGCACCATGATTCACTTATTGGCATGCGTGGATGTACAGAAATAAAATGCCGTGTAAGATTTCTGCGCAATGAAGCTCAAAGCTAAGTAGAAATCTAGTAGTATCTTTTATGTTGTAAGTTAAGAAAAAATAACTTTGTACATCTATCTGCCCATTTATCCATCTAACTATCTTAAACAAGAATTACTTCTAAATATTTGCTTTTTCTATACTTCCAACATTTTTGTTACAACTACCAATATCTAGAAATCTGGAACAAAACCTTTGACAATGTTTGCTTTGGTCAAACACCTTTAACAAATCAAATGGTTTGTTGAACTGTAGAGTTGGTATATACATATGTGGTGCATAAAATGTGAAGTTTTAAAATGGGAATTTAATTAGCTGTGGTAAATATTAAATAACCTCCCTGGGAAACGTTTATTCAAACGAAAATGATCAAATTGTGCAATTTTTAAACTTCAATAAAAATTACTTCTGAACCTTTCTCTCTCCCAATGATGTGGATGTAAGGAAATTACACACCACAGAAACATCACAAATGCACAAAACTACTGATAGAATGAAATGTCTACGGTCTCAAATTTGGTGAATAAAAATGTAGTTAAAAGATGTAACAGCTGTGCATTAGTCAGAACAGTCTGAATGCGAGAGAAAGAAAACTTGCATTATTACAGCACCTTATGTTGAAAAGTCTTAAAGCGTTTCACAAGAAATTATTGCCAAGTATAGTAAGAGTTTTGCAGGCAAACATGGCAATTGTTTGCACCAGCAAGATCCCATAGACAGCCATGAGATGAATGATCTACTAATGGCCAAGCAGTGAAATTGCACTAAGAACTACCATGTAGCAAGCTATGAAAACAGACCAGATGATAGCTTGCTACAAACAGACATTGAGTTACTATTGATATATTAGAGTGGCTTTAACATTGGTGTTTCCTGGATGTTGACATGTAAATCAGAGATACACGAACTGAGCGAATAGCACATTATTTCTGTGATGAAGTATATTACATAGCCATCCAATTGAAAGTTAACTTTGGGAAATAAGATTTGGAAAATAAAGGTCAGTTCACAAATGAAGAAATGTGATGTGATAATATTTTGTGTACAAAGGACTAAAATTGACTAGTTTTCGATTCCTTATGGAAGCTACAACTGGATGAGTGGACTAGTCCCTTACTACTTTATCACTTATTTATCAAACTTATCAAATTTGAACCTGCTCCAAATTTTCCATCAATTGAACAGATATCACAATGAATATTTATCAAGCACATAATTGATTCCAAATGCAATCAGCATGTTCCAATTCTCACCTTACCCACATAACAGTCAGTGTTCAGTGCAAAAGGTGTAGCACTGATCTAGAATCTCATTCCAGTCCAATTCTAGGCTAGTCTTTGAAACTTCAAAATCCCTGCTACCTGTAACTGCATTAATATAATCACTTCCCCCACAATGGTTTGCATAAAAACGTCAAGGAAAAAAGTGACTGCAAAGCAGGTCATTGAATATCAAAAATGAGCATCAGTAAAGATCACACAATCAGATTACATGAATGTTTCTGGGAATACAGGACTCTGCCAACTTTAACAGTAAGTTTAAAATATATATTGGCGTTGTGTCTAATGGTAAATGATGCTCATTTGATCCAAAGCAATTATTGCACATTTGTGAACTTTGTGACATCACAAATCCCATTTTGAATTAAAGCATGCAACAGTGATGAATACAACAGTAGTTCATAAAAAGGGAAACTAACAATCTAAATTCAAATTTTTAATTAATTATTTGTCTGTTAGTTTCAATGAGTGTCTTTTGTTAGAATTAGTTGACAAGGCATCTTGACTGCAAAGGACATGACAGTTTTTCTTTTACCAGTCAGGTATAGCTGCAAGTATTTCTTTGGAATCATGTTCACTGAAAATACCAGAGGGGGAGAGAAACAAAACCAATAGTGTAGAGAATTGCTTACTGGCTTTGTCAGATTTCTCCTTCTGTTCTAGGAAATCATCACGTTGTCCAGATAACTGCTGCATCCGTCCACGAAGCTGAGAGATTTCGTCCTCTTTCAGTTCCAATGTTTCATGCATCTGCCGCTTTGTCTCGGCGATCACCATACCCTGAAATCAATCATTTCTGCTCAGTTACATTTACCACCTCTAATGCAATTCCAGTTAATGTTACTGCGCTTTTCAAAACAAATGTCTTTTACTGCAAACCCATAATTAACAATAAGTGTACACAATATGGTACCAATGCTGTGAAATATGCTGGTAAAACTAGGCAGATAACTTTGTGTAATTAATTGCAAAATAAAGACAAATGAGGTCAATATGCAGAAGAGAATTTACATGGCACAGCATGCACCAGTCCACACTCTCCATTGTGTAGTCAATCCTGTTGCTCTCCAGTGACTGACCAAGCACAAGTACTCACCTCCCTGAAAAACTACTCACCTTATCTTGCTCCAGCTGTTCAATTAAATTCTTTGCATCTCTCAGCTGAGTGATCAATTTAGTCTTTTCACCAGTATGCAGATTCTAAAGAAAACAGACTGTAATGACACATTCCATCTGACATTATCATATTACAGTATATTCACCCCCTTAGGAAAATCAAACGATTCAGTTACAGTCCATATGTGCATTTTTGATGTTCCTGCCAGCTATAAGGGGATCAACCCAAGGGGTATAGAACAGAATGCCCACTACATTAGCAATTAGTGCAACGTTTTAGGACCAGCAAGATTGCACGAAAGGCTGGTAGCCTGCTCTCTTCGCTATCAGCTATCATAGGTCTGTTGCCCGTCCCCTGGTCCCATTGGTGGCCATGTCTACAAGCACTGCATCCCTAATCACTGGACCACCCTGCGTCACCTCCTCCAACTTCTCTCTTACTGAGGTCCAACCCCACCACTATGCTGTGCTCCAAGACTGTTTCCTGTGTAAAGGGCGCAATGTAAATGCAAGTTGTTGTTATACATCAAAGCAGCTGTGAAGTTTTTACTGACCTTTATTTTCTCCAATTCTTGGTATCGTTCCTCAAGTTGCTCTTGTAGGGCTTCTTTCTCACTGGTTAGTTGGCTGCAGCGTTCCTTATGGGTACGAATCATTTCTTTGCATCGCTGGAGAAGATTTTCCTGTCTCTTCACTCGCTTTTCAAGAACATCTGTTGTTTTAGCAAAATCTGCAGCTCCCTCTACAGGACAAAACGTTAAATGTATGCATCTCCAAAGAAAACCCAAACTCCATTGCAAGTTTTGGAAAAATGTTAGTTTTGTACAGATATTGTAGATTAAAATTAGAACTACATCGAGGCTAGAAAAAAAGGCTTGTGAAATGAAACAAACCTAAAATAACCTACAATGTTAAATATATCACAAAGATACAATACAGCATGAACTACAATTAATGCAAAAAAACTTATGGCACTTGAAAAACGCGATTGAACAGACTTGTTACTATATGAATAGAATAAAACATCATCTAGGAATTTCAGTTAAGTTACAATATAAACCTTGCGCCTACATTTGATCAATTACCCCCACTGATGTGAGCTTTTATTTAAAAAAAAGTTTTTTTTCTTTGCTTCAATTTTCCAATTTTAAGGCCAATAAGATACATCTGTGACCTGTTCTCAGACGTTCACCAATGTGGCTCTGAAACTAGCTATTAAAAGATGAAAGTAGCCGTAGGATTCTCCATCCTTCACTTTGAGAAGCATCTGACTCAGGAATCATAGCACCTTAGATGACAGCTCAGTGTAAGGCAGATTTTAGAGTCAAAAAATATTTTGCCACCAAAATACACAGTCACACGATTTTACAATATATCCTGTGGAGTGCTTTCAGACGACTCAATGAAGTGATAAGGCGCTGTGTCAAATTAAAGTAATATTTTTGTTATTATAACTGCCCACGTCCCACTGCATTGCCCCAACAGATTTAATTGTTTGCTCCTAAACATTAAAAGGGAAAGTCCATTCTGATTCAAACTATTGCCTATAAACATTAAAGAAAATAGTCAAACAAGCGCAGTTTAAATATTGTGACAAATCCTTGCATGTTTTAAGCATTAGCTGAGATCCATGTTCTCCAATTCTAGGCTGCTCTGAAGCAACATCATTGATCTTAAATGCAAGAATAAATGGAAGGATTATGATTATTATCTTACAGTATGGGTATACTGGTCTGGTCCCAGGCTTATCCAGAGCCACCCAAGCTAGAGGTTGAGATCCCAGGAATCCCGATCCCAGGATCCTGTATGGTAACTCATTGAAGAGAATCCTGAGATGTTGAGATTTTATAAAGGCCGAGCCTGGGCCACACGTTGCCACAAGGGAAGATGAACTGGCGGGAGCGGACTGTCAGATGTTTAAACTCCTGGGCCCCCTCCCCACAAGGGGGACATTCTCTCTGAGGTACAGCACTAGTGCAGAGAATGACTGCAGGCATTCTGGACAAGGTAAGATTTGGGATCCCAGGATCTGGGGCATTAAAATCCTGGAATCCCAGGATTCTGAATGAGCACCGGCATTTCAACCTCTATGCCCAACTCTCGTAACGTTCAGTAAAGCAAGTATGCAGTACAAGACCCCATTCAGCATTGAACTTCGCCAGGGGTGGTCATGAATTTAATTAACATTTATATTTCAGCAAAATCCTTTCCTTGAAGCACTGATACGTTACATTAATAACGCTTTGATCTTTATTTCAGTAATGTTCTTTATTTCAGTTCTCCATTGCCTTATAGAACATTACCTCCTGACCCATCGGCACTGTTCTCCCCATGGCTAGGACTCTGTTGATCTGTCTCAGTTGTTTCGTTTTCAGTGGACTGAGCTGTAGATTCTGGTTCGGCATTAGTCTCCCCAAGGACCATCCTTCGTTTTAGTAATAAAACCTGTGAAAATAAATAAAAATTACCAGTAGTTATCATATTAAATTTCCTTATGAAGATTACAAAAGCCATTTTTCAAATATTAAGTATTTGCAATTTCACCCACAAAATATACAGCCAATACACTTTACACTACCATCACCAACATAGATTAATGGGCTGAATGGCCTCCTATGCTGTGAGCATTCTATGATTTGACCACTTCCAGTTTTGCCTGATTACGTTAGTGCTTATCAAATAATTATTCCCTATGATTCCAAGGCAGGTGCAGGGGAAATCAAGAGTCGGAGGGAGATTAAAATGATAGATTTTAAATTGGACCCAGTCATTTTATGCCCACAACAGTGAAGCTGCCTTACTGATCACTTATCAAATACCAAGATTATTTGCTTTAGCATTTGTCCAGCATCTGATATTTTATCAAAGTGTAAATGTTTCCTTTTTTCTTTCATTACCTGGGTCTGTAGGACACCAATTAGTTGGTCTTTCTCCTCCAGGGCTGCCTCAAACTCCTCCTGAATATGTTTCTTTGCTTGCTGATCCATTTGCAGTTCCTAGGTGTTGAACAGAAAAACATCATGAAGATACAACAAGAGCTAGTTTTAACAAGAACTTCAATAAAAAATAATAAATTATAACTCAGTCATTTCACCTCTTGACATTTATAACAGAGACACCTGAGGTTATGGTCTGATCAGTACAGACCATAACACACTGGAATACAGACATATAGGGTCATCAAATAACGCAAATGTAATTTGTCATCAAGTGCAGAAATATATTGAGCTCCCGCTCCCACTTACTCCACCCAAGTCCAGTCCTCAGCCATGTGGGTGGTGGTGGGGGAGAGGGGTAATCAGGGTAAGAGAGAATTCAAATAATTTCCATTAGACATTGTTAAATGTCTTCATGCAGGAACAAAAGGAAAACACAGCATTGGGAGCAAATTTAAGTTCCTTCTAAGCTATGGCATAGATGATAGGACACTACTATAGCCAGCTATCCACCACTGTTGCATTCATTGCTACTGGCACAAAGATTGAAAATAATAGGTTAAGTTTCATTTCAGACAATTTCAAAGCATTAGGAGCCGTTTACAATTATGCTCTCTGCTGGGAAAGGTAAATTGCAAGATGAAGAAAAGGGGAAAAAATACCTTAAAAAGGAAGACTAGTGACTTCTTAATGGATAATTGCACTGAGTCATACACGGGGACTTTCAGAACATAAGAAAGCTGAATCCTTGCCTTTTGCAGATGTCTGCCAGCCTTCATATATAGAGGAAGGTACTCCAGAGTATCTTTCCAAACTGCCACACTGTTTAATTGTGAAATGTGAGACATTCCAGCTCTGGAACTTTATACCTGGATATTCAGCTTTGTATAGCTGGAGTCCATGCGTATTACATTATCAAGAATTGTGTTCCATTTGGTAAAAAGCACAGTACATGAAAAAACGCACAAGGATACGGTTCTAGTTTATCAAGTTTTCTCATTTACATTGTGGGCATGCATGTCTTAAAATACATTTATTGAATGGCTTTTGAACTGCAACAATAAAAGTTCTTTTCTTGTAGAAATATTTGACAGCGAACATTTACATTCAAACCTAGTAATTTGATGTATGTCAAGCTCCCTTCTTCCTTCCCCATGTTCAGACTATGAAGCTTTTTGTTACAACTTGGATGAATTCAAACACTAGGTTTTGTCCAAATAATTCCTCCACAAACTTCCATAGAATTGGGATTTGCATTCAAAAATAGTAGGACAAAGATGCACTCTCAGCTTTATCTTTATTTCGTACTTCAGTCAGATGACAGTGGTGTGGTTACATTGATATATTAAGAGAAATCTTCAATAAAAAAATTACAACTTATAGCACATCTCATGTAAAATAATCATCCTGAAGTGCTTTGCAGAATGAGATTAACTAAAAATAATATGACGTTCTTATGTAGGAAAAGGCTACGTAAAACCTACATTAAAATTTTCCCAGTAGCAAATATCTCTTTGGATTAGCAAAACTCAATTGATCTTGTCCTACTTATTGTCATCCTTTCTCCCTCCCCCCACCACCCATTATAACATTGAACTGCATGTCCTTTTCATATATTATGCATCACTGCTCAGCAGATAAAGAAAGACAAAACATCTCAAGTTACTACTTCATCCACATTAGTATGCTGCGGAGCCTCATGTTTCCACATTAAGTTTTGTTTCCTTCAGCAAATGCGATTCACATAAAAACATTAACAATTAAGTTTTACTCTCATTTAGTGAATATGTAGCTTAAATTTGAAAAGTCTTTGATGCACAATTTTTTTTTACGAGCTACATAGAGTGTTGTTTAGGGTGCAGGCTGACAGCTTTGCAGGGCTATTTCTGTCAGATAACTTCATGCCAGTCTTAAAGCAAGCCTGAGATAAACTGTTTTTGTGTGCAGCAAAGTTGTCAACTTAAAAGACACCATTTCCTGTCAATAGTGACCAATGACCTCAATATTACAGGCAAAACGAGAATACCAGGTACATTCCAAACACATGCATGTACCAAATAGGTTCATATTCTGTTCAACTCCAACACAACGACAAATACATTTAAAATCCATAGTGTAAATTACAAACATGTTAGATGTTAATCAAACTTTGAATTACCTTAATATACATTAGGAGCATTAACTACTGAAAATACCGTGGGTGTAAAACACCAAAAGCTTCTGCCCCTCCAAAAAATACTATCCCAATGTGCACATATATTACATGCCAACTGCAAGCACGAGATACTCTGCAGCAACTTTCAAGAGGTTAAAAAATTATTTGCTCAGATCATCTAAAATGGAATCCATATTTTTCATATAATAATCAGCAACTTTAACATCAAATTTAGGAACAGATAAAATTAAAAAGAGTAAAACCTTTGAAGATTCAATATTTAGTCACCATCTGATCTGTATTGTTCTAGCAGCAAAACATGCAAAAGCAACAGCTCTATTTCAAAAATGTGCAAGCAGAGCCTTACCTCACGAAGTTCTCCAATTCTACGAAGAGATTTGTCTTGAGCTTGACTCAAAATTGCCTAAAAGCAGTGATAGAAAATAGTTTAGTATTACAATATACCCCACTTGCAGATAGCTTAGTGTTACAGCATGCAGCAGTCACATATCTGAAGAGGTACTGTTTGAAGATCAGCCACAATAGAATTTCTCCATTTTGATTTCACAGCGATCTTTACTTTTCCTATTCCACTTAAAGATTCCTGCAGCAATTGGTGAAGTAAATTACTACAATTATTGCTTCTGAAAATATCATTACAATATTTAAAATGATGTTGCTGAATCACCCTTACCTTTGGAAAACAATACTTTCATCACTATTTTAGAAGTTTCACAAACAACAATGCATGTGTTATGACAGACAAATCATCAGAGCGTAAATGACTTGCATCACGCACGACTAACTTACAACGGATTTGTAAAAACAGTAACTAAATGAGTGCAAATATTCTGAAAACTATGTACTGAAGCTTTATCATTCTTTCAGGCTTGCATGGCTACACCAGAATAAAGTCCATTGATTTGAATGTTAAACTACCACAACATTTCAGCTGAACATTTTCATAAGCATTTCTCACCGAGCTAAAATGGACACAGGTGAATGTGTTGCAAGATTTCCAAAATATTCTTCAGTAGAGCTCTATTATAACAAGGGTCCATTTGTAATGCAGGTTCACTGTGAACCCAAGGTCGGCTTCTCACACCGGCTTCATCCCCGAGGACTAAACAATGGCTGATGTTGGCCATCAGGTTATTACAAGCCAGCAGCAACCCGATGACTTGAAGCCATCAATTTTCTGTGCATGTGCGCAGTAACATCGCTAGTCATGTGATTGGTACTGTCACGATGTGGACATGCTAACAAGTGGTTGCGCCCCATTATAACGCTGGTTGGGAAGATATTGTGTTATAATGCAGCTCAACTGTACAATGTTGGGAGGAAGTCCCAAGGTACAGATGAACTATAGAGCAGATAGTCTCTATAACACGTCTGAACAACAACAACTTGGATTTATATAGCGCCCTCCACGCCGGACGGCATCTCAGAGCGCTTCACAGTAACGGATCCCGGGGCCGAGCTAGGGGGAGGGGGAGGAAGGTGACCAAAGGTGCGGTCGAAAAGAAAGGTCTTCAGCAGAGATCTGAAAATAGGAAGAAGCGAGGTGAAGGGAGTGAGGAAAGGAGTTCCAGAGCCTCGGGGCATAGTGGCTGAAGGCACGGCTGCCGAGGGTGGAGCGCAGGACTCGGGGGACAAGGAGGAGGCCAGACCTGGAGGAACGAAGGCAAAGGGCACTGTTTTGAAGAAAGAGATCAGAGACGTAGGGGGGTGTGGAGGAGTGGAAGGATTTGAAGACAAGGGTGAGGATCTTGAAATCGATCCTCTCTGGGACAGGAAGCCAGTGCAGTTTGGCAAGGACTGGGGTAATCGGGGAGCACAGTTTGGTGCCGGTGAGAATGCGGGCGGCAGAGTTTTGAATAATCAGGATTTTATGGATGGTAGTGGAGGGGAGGTCACAAGGAGGGAGTTTGAGTAGTCCAGCCGAGAGGTGTCAAAGGCATGGACCAGGGTTTCAGCAACTTTCGGAGAGAGGTATTGGCGGAGACAGGTGATGCGTCGGAGGTGGAAGAAAGCGGTGCTGGTGAGGGACCGGATGTGGAGGAGGAAGGATAACTGGGGGATGAAACTGATGCCTAGGTTGTGTACGGGTTCGGAGAGTTTTAGGGGGAGGTCCGTTAGGTGGAGGAGGTGAGAACCGTGAGATTTTAGGCGTTGATGAGTGCCAAAGAGTATGGCTTCCGTCTTGTCAACGTTCAGCTGAAGGAAATTTGCGCTCATCCAGCCCGAGGTCTGATAGGCAGGCTGACAGAACATCAGGGGACTGGGGGTCGCAAATAGAGGTGGAAAAATAGAGTTGGGTGTCGTCCGCATACATGTAGAAATGTACCCCATGTCTGCAGATGACATCCGCAAGAGGGAGCATATAGATCAGAAAGAGAGGCGGCCAAGGATGGATCCTTGGGGTACACCACAGGTAACCGGGTGAGAGCGGGAGGAGAAGCCGTTTGTGCAGATGTACTGCTGGCAGTTTGTGAGGTAGGACTCGAACCAGGCGAGTGCGGCCCCACTGAGGTCGATGACGGAGGAAAAGCGGTGGAGGAGGATGGCGTGGTCGACTGTGTCGAACACGGCGGAGAGGTCCAGGAGGACAAGGAGGCAGAGGAAGCCCTGGTCACAGATAGAGAGGATGTCGTTTGTGACTTTCACAAGCTCTGTAGTGTGGGCGGAAACCGGACTGGAGGAGTTCGAAGAGGGGGTGGGAAGAGAGGTGTGCGCGAAGTTGATTGGCAACAACGTGTTCTAGGATTTTTGCGAGGAAGGGCAGGTTAGAAATAGGGCGGTAGTGGTTGGGGTTTGAGGGATCTAGGGAAGGTTTTTTGAGGAGCGGGGTGATGACAGCGAGTTCTGAAAGAGACAGATACTTCTTAAATTTAATATCAAATTAAGTGTTTTCTGCCGAACAGAAACTGGATGGAGAGTGCCGAAACTTATTTCAAATAGGACCCTTGACCATTAGAGGGATACGTTGTAAATTAGTCAGTGCCACATCCAATGGCTAGAATCTAACAATGCAACAAAAAGAAAAGAAACATTACTTTTATACTACAAACTGTTCATCTTTCGTCACAGGTACGACTTGCATTGATATCATGCTTTCACATTGAGTACGTGTTGGAGCCCTTCACAGGAATGTAGTTAGACACTGAGTAAGGGAAGGAGTTAGCGGCAGGTGGCCATGGGCGAGTTCAAAGAGGTAGTATTTGTCGTGGGTCTTACACAAAAAGAGAGGAGATGAGAGAGTGCTAGAGCAGGAGTTCCAGAGGTCAGGAGCTTAGGAACTGAAGGCTCAGCCACTGATGGTGGTGAGGAACAGGTGAGCTTGCAGCAAGCTTGAGTTTGTTAAGTGATGGAGGTCGGGCTGGGAGGAGGGTAGGAGATCAGAGATAAGGGGATATCAAGGAGTGGATTGATTTGTAGGTGAGGGTGAGGACCTTGAAATCAATCTGCTGGGAGCCAGTGAGGACTGGGATGATGGCCATGCAAAGTTTGGTGTAGGTGCCGGAATTTTGATGAGTTGCAACTTGTGATTAGCGGAGCAAGTGAAACCAGTGAGGAGTGCACTGGAAACGTCTAAGTGGGATGTGAGAAAGTATGAATGAGTGTTTCAGGGGCATTTGGTTCAAGATAAGGGCGGAGGTGTACAATGGGGCGAGGGTGAAGGAAGGTGGTTTGGTGAGGGACCGGATGTGATGGACAAAGGAAAGCTGGATGTCGACCAGGACACCAAGATTGTGCATCTGCGCAGAAAATTTGAGAGAGGCTAAGAAGACTGAAGAGATCAGACAGAAGAGACGGGAGGAGACAATTAGTGCAAATTTTTGGACATGTGTAAGCAGGGCAATGTCACATGTACAAACACTTGAAGTGCCTATTATTTACCTGCATTTTTTCTTTGTCTCTCTGCAAAGTTCGATAGGCAGTGACTAACTGTAAAAAGAAAATAGATGAATTTACAAAATGCCTATGAGGGAATTTGCATGATGGTGTCAAAACATCTGTACTTTAATTTACAAAAATGTAAGCACTTAAATATGTGCAATTTTACAATTTAGCAGAATTTATTTACACCAGGTTTTGATTATACTTAACATTCCTCAGTTTCATAGCTTCCAACATTCTCCAATAATAAAAGGGAAAAAATTTGAATCCTACATATAATACAGAGGTGAGGTGATCAGTGATCAGATTCAACTTGTGCATACCGAGACCCAACAATATGAAATACAATTTGTTTTTATTAGTGCCTTTCACATTGGGAGGATGTCTCAAAGCTCTAACACTTAGCTGGGAGGAGAAAGGTGACTGAAAGCGCAGTCAAAGATTATTCCTGAGATTGCACTGAATGAGGGAAGGAGTGAGCCCAAGGGACTCCAGCATAGAGTTCCAGAGAGTGGCAGGAGAATGGCTGAAAGCCTGCCTGTCGATAGTGGGGCAAATAGGGCCGGGGCCATGAACAGGCCAGTGTTTGCTGAGCAAAGGGAATTATTGGGTTTGTAGGGTTGAAAGAGGTCACAAGGGCCGTGGAGGAATGGAATGCGAGAAAAAAGATCCAGAACTCGATATGTTGATGGAAAGCTAGTGGAGCTGAGGGATGACAAGGGTGATAGGCTTGTAGTGCCTGAGCAAGAGGTCCAGGGTGCAGCCTATGTAGGGAAGAGATAGGGAGACCAGCAAGCAGAGGATTGGCATAGTGAGCCAATATACTAAAAACTATTACAAGTTTATTGAGTATCTGAAACTAATTAAATAGATGCAATAAAAGTACTAAATCATTGTGCCTTGGCATGAAAGAAAACAAGTTCAATCCTCTTAGAACAGAGAGAAGTAAGGGGGAGAGAGAAGGGGCAGAGAGGAGTGAGGGGGAGAGAGAAGGAGTGAGGGGGAGGGAGGAGGGGGAGAGAGAAGGAATAAGAGGGTCAGTATCATGCCCCATTAACAACAAGAACTGACATTTATATAATGCCCTTCATGCAGGTAGCATGCCCTTTCTCGGACTGCTTAGTGAATTCACTATTCTATGAATTCAGATATCTAGTAGAGAGCAGGATTGTTGGATGCCTGTAAGCAGACTTTATTTATTGTGGTAGGAGTTGGTCAGATTAGAAAATTAGAAGGCGATTGATTTGCTCACAAAAGAAACTCAACAAAAATCATTACAATTTAGTTATATGCACAATGCCTGTGCTCTTTCCCCACTCAGCTTTCAACCAGCAAAGCCCGCATCATGTCAGGAGTCTTCAATTATTATTTGTTCCTCAAGTACTCGTGCAAGATATGTAAATGGCATTATACAAATCTAATTTTGTTGTTGTTGTAAAATGAATATATGGAGCACCATTCTGTATTATGGGGCAAGAGGTATACCAAGTAGTTGCTCTATTAGTTGACCCTGCTGCTCTTTGTCAGACTGTGTGTGTGTGTGTGTGTGTGTGTGTGTGTGTAGGGAGGTGGGGGGGGGTGTTACAGATGACGCTGCATCAAAATCATCAGGGAAAAACGGGTGAATAGTTTCAAAAACCTGTCCTTGATGGTCAAACTAGTGAAGGTTAATTCCGAATGGAGGAAACGCAATGCAGTTCAATGGGGATTAAACTGCCCAAGGAACTGGTAGTGGCATGTTAAGAGGAAGAGAGAGTATGTAATTTTATTTGTCAGGTTTTTTGGTCTTCTATACCTCAAACAGTTGCAAGGTTTGTTATAGCTTTTAGTATTTCCATATTCTTCCAGAGGCTATTTGTGTCTCAAATCTATACTTATTGGCACCTTCGTATATTCATATACAGAATATTGTCTGCCAAACATTAACATAAAGTATTTTTGAAATGTCATTATTTCACAACTTTTAAGTGTTTTGTCAACATGAATGTAATGTTAAATGCAATAACTCTGGAGAATAAAGCCCACTAAAAAGCATCTGTTTAATGGGCTATTCTGAAAGAAAACCCTTTTGAAGATGTTCAATTTCAAACCTTTCTACTTAAGTTGGATGAAGATCAGTATAAATTGGTAGAAATCTCTTTATCACACATTATCACGCATGTGTGCTACTATGATCTTAATGCTGCATTACAGCATTTATTTGACTGCAGGATTCTGTACCCCAGCCATCTGTAGAGGCCAGTTTCAGCATGTAAATGGGTATGACACCGATTTAAATACCATTTTGCTCAGTTGAGCAATGAATCAACTAGAGGCCAGGGGGGAAATAAATGGTTAGGTTACAGATACATATTTGGTGCATCTAGAATCAGATAATCTGTTAAGAGGCATTGGCAGCAGCCTGGAATGCAAAAAGTGACCCCATCCTTAAAGCTGCCATGGAGAGAGATAAGCAAACTGTTGCTTAAAGATCTTGTCTTTTATTATTGAATTTGGAGTCCTGTGGTGAGAGCACTCGTCTTGCAAGCGAGAGGACCTGGGTTCAATTCTCGGGCAGGGCGAAATGTTGGGCAAGTTTCCATACTCCAAATGCCTCTGTTTACCCAGCAGTACGTAGGAACCCAGTTGTTAGTCAATTTGATGGATCGCTTTTCTGGGGGTAATAATTCCTTCAAAATAAATAAACATTTGGTCACTCAATCCACGACTGTTTGTGGGACAGCAATTGGCTGCCGCGTTTCACTCACAAAATATACAGTCAATTCACTTTACAGTATATTCTGTGAACAACAACAACAACAAGATTCCATTTATTGAGCGCCTTTCACGTCGGGAGGACGTCCCAAGGCGCTAGTGAAGCGCTTTGAGACATCTTAAAGACGTGATAAGGCGTTTTATTATTATTAGAATTTATACCATTATTCAATGAGAATTAACAACCCATTTATAACATATTGCTTATGGAATAAGCCCAGGTTATTTGAAGCTATGTATTTACTGCATTTCACATCCTTTCAAAGATGTAATGAATTGGAAATAATACATTTTAATAGTTCGTACCTCTGAATATTTCCCTCTATAGTTGTTCAAGCTTCGTTCTATCCTACGGAACTGATGGGATGATGGATCCTTGCTAAGACTCTCAAAATTGGAGTCTTCTGCCTCACTTTCTATGTCCGAGGATGGATCAAAGGTGGTACCAGAGCCAGGAACATCTGTGTCTATTCGATTGAGAGACTCTCTTGAAGCAGTTCGTACCAATGTTTCTTTGGAAGGAGATCGGAAAAGTTCTTTTGCAGATGTTCGAAACAGAGATTCCATGGATGGAACCCGAAGCTGAAGTTTCTGTGTAAAAGACTGTGCCTCAGGCTTCTGAGGCAAAAAATAAAACTTATTTATAATTAATAAACATTCACACTGTTTCACAAAAGCAGCAAAAAGGATATATTTGATTCACTAAACTTATAAAACCTGCACTTGCTTTGTGTGAGAAAGTATGTTTTATCCATTTTTAGTAGAAATAATCTTTTTCTAGAATTTTAATATTACTTTGTCACATATTTGTTTATTTGATAATCGATGCAATAATCTCAATGTAAAAAACCCCACCATTCTTGTAGACATTCAGCTGCGTAACCCAAAAAATGCAATATATTTTCAATTTGCTTTCAAGTTGAATCAATTAAAATTGTGGCATTTGAGAGGATAACATTTTAATTGATTCTGTGCCGCATTATGAAAACATAAAAGCTTTTTTTGTTCACATTTCTTCAAAAGCAAAGTATTCCCATTTCATGCTTAGTGGTCATCTACTGCCCCCACTGCAAAATGCTTTGAGATTTTCTTGTATGTCAAGGCACGTACTTACCAATAATTTGTAGAAATTAGAAATAAAGTAGGCATTACTAAAATAACTGACTTAATATTGCATTGATACCAGAAAACACTAGAAGTGTAAGATAAAATACAATTACTAAATACATCACTGACTTTATATTGTGCTAAATAAAAAAAATCTTATTGCAGTATTAGATGAATGGCTTCTTGTTGGCCTGAAAGCTCTAGTAAGCAGAGTAAAAGTTCTAGTTCTCACTTTGCACCTTAAATATATTGCAAGTTAAGGGCAAAAAGTATTTACCCCCCTTCACCATTTCTTTTCGCAAACTAAAAACAAAACAATGTTGCAAGATATGAGCTGACATACTACCTTGTGAATAATAATAATAATAATAATAATAATCCTTGCATTTGATATAGCGCTTTTCACATCGGGAGGACGTCCCAAAGCGCTTCACAGAACACACTGTAAAGTGAATTGACTGTATATTTGTGGGCAAACGCGGCAGCCAATTGCGCACAGCAATGTCCCAAAAACAGTCGTAGATTGAAAATGACCAATTTATTATTGTTTTTGGTTTTGGAGGGATTATTATTAGGAGTGTGGAGTAAGGAAACTTGCCCAAGGTTTCGCCCTCTGCCTGGAATTGAACTCAGGTCTCTCGCTTACAAAGCGAGTGCTCTAACCACTGAGCTACAGGACTCCATGTATACTGCAATCAGCAAATTGTCCCTCAAGGCAGGCTGTTTTCTAAATAAACCTGTCACATTCTGTACTATCTAACCTGGTATCTGTGAATAGTATTCTCACTAAATCATACATAAATACAGTATTATTTTTCATCTGACAGGGAGCCAGTGGAGTTTGGCAAGGACTGGGGTAATCGGGGTTCAGTGTGGGTGAGAATGCGGGCATCGGAGTTTTGGATGAGTTGAATTTTGTGAATAGTGGAGGAGGGATGGATGGATACAAGGTACTTCAGTGGGCCAATAACTGGTGTCCTATACTTAACTACAAAGAAATGCATCAACGAACTAAATTAGCCATGGTTAATGGCTTATCCTTCATGTAGTACCTTTAGTATTTGTTGCTTGCTTACCAAGATGTGTTTCTAAATAGTTATTTTAATATTAATTTCTACACCACTCAGTTTTTGAATATACATGAATAGATAGAGTTTGACCATGCAGAAAATTATAGGAGCAAGATATTTATTTCTCTTGCTGTCATTACAAGTTGCAGCTTTGCATTTTGGTTTTTAATTCCCGCTAGCATCAGTTTATATATTGACCACAGAAAGCCTTGCCCTATTGCTGACAGTCACGTATTAGCAACATCATTATGTTGCTTCAGGTATTTTTCCTCTGTTTACCTAGCAGTAAGTAGGAACCCGATTGTTAGTCGATTGGCAGATCGCTTTCAGGTGGTAATGATCTCTTCAAAATAAATAACAATAATTTGGTCACTCACTCCACGACTGTTTGTGCAACACTGCTGTGTGCAACTGGCTGCCGCGTTTCGCCCACAAAATACAGTCACTACACTTTACAGTATTTTCTGTGAAGTGCTTGAGATATCTTGAAGATGCGATAAGGCACTATATCAAATGCAACGATTATTAATGACATTGTCATGCTCAAGAGCAATTACCTGAGGGGTAACCAAACCATCACCGTTAAAGTCATCTGTGAACTTTGAAGATAATACATTTTCTTCTGAGGTCCTAAGTACATTCTGTGAACAAAAAGTATAAAATCAATCACACTTTTTATTAAAAAAACTAATATTTTTAAGAAAAGCAATACAGGTAGCATCCCCATTTCCCTCAAAGTACTTTTCACCATTTAAAAAAAATCACAATTATTCTCTTAACTTTCGGTTAGGCGTAATGCACTGAGCATTTAACAGTTTTTGAGTCTGTTCTTGAAAGCTACTGGATTACAGGTATTGGAAGTTCCAAATCTATTTTCCATCATTTGTGATCCTCCTATGCAGCGATGGAGACTCAGTAGCAACAAGTTAAATCCTGCATCTTCTGTGGGTTTTATATCTATTTTCAACTAATTGAGTTTCTTTTTCAGTCCTGCTCGTAATCTATTGCTTGAAACATTCAGTGAAATAGTATGTGCTCCAAACATTTTTAATACAAATACAGGTTAAAATCAGCAGTAGTCTTGAGCAGGGAACAGAGTAGAAGATTAGTTCAGTAGCACATTTAGAATTAGGGCAAAGTTAATTATCCATATAAATCACACGACGACCAACATATACACACACAAACATACATACACACACACCACTTTGTGATCAAAGGTTTTCCAATACTTATTGTACATGTTATGATAACTGTAGGAATATGTTCCATATCTGCTGCATCATTGGCCTGTGTGAGAATGGAGGTAGGAACTGTTATTTGAAATTAGATGCTTTATAATGTACTGTGCTTATTGCTGAGCAGAATAATTTTCCTTTCTATTCAACAAACCTTAGAAAATACCATTTTGGGGGCATCTATGTCAAGGTATAGAGCTTCCAAATTACGAATGAATTTAAGAATTCACCAAAACTCTGTGCAATCTTAATTCTTCAACACATTGGTCTACATCAAACCATGACAATTTTTGGTTCTCAGCTTGGGGAGTAACAAGGTTGTAACAAAGATTATGTAAGGCAGGAGATAGTATTCAGTTCACTGGCAAAAAAATTGTGAAGCAGCACATATTGGTAATGGGGGAAGGAAACACACTTTTAAGTAGTAAGGTTTTAAACAGAGCAGAAAACCAGAGGGACTTTGGTCGGAAAATACATGCCATAAATAGGCGGACTCCTTAATTTTATATCCAAAGGCATAGAACATAAAAGGAAACTTTGAACATCGAGAAAAGCTTACTTAAACTACTTTTGGGAATATTGTGTACATATTTTGGCACTGTTATACAAAAGCTATAAAACTAATGGAAAAGACAACAGAAAACCTGCATATCACTGAACTGAGTACTAGGTAGGAAAGAAGAATTTACTCAATTATTTTTAGCTTATTTGTTCTACTCATTGAAAAAAACTTTCAGAATGCATAGACCACATTCAACCAAATGTAAGAATCTAATCACCCTTGTTACTTTTGAATTGTGATTACCTTATGGTGCAAATAATCTTAAAAATGCATTATGAAGTACTAATTGGTTAGGTCAAATGCCAATAAAACATCTTTCCATATGCATGTTACTTTTTTTTTAAAAAAGTTTAAATTAACATGTTAAGTGTATACCTCCATCGATTTTTTTAAAAATTAAGTGATGCACTTGAAAGCGTTTTGTTTTATCGTCTAAATAAAGGACTAGGAGGTATGTATGATAGAGCTCTAATAGATGGCACCAGACTATCAGGAAGACAAGTTTTAGATCAGAATTACCATAAGGGGGCGAATTCCTTGTAGTAAAGGGGCGGGGCAGAGAGAGAAGAGAGAATGTGGTGATGGAAAATTGTATTCCATTCAAGTAAAGACTTGGATGCACATCACCCATCTATAGCATTGCTTGGGGGTAATGAGTACTTTGCTTTGAAAATAAAAATATATCAAAGTAAATAGTGCTTTTGGATGCAGCTGAATAACGTTGCATTGAATGTAGCCAATACTTAACCTGGATTCTATACTGTAATATCATTGACTAATAGATCACAGAACACTGCTATTCACTCAGTTTCCTTTCCTCTGTGCATCAGTCGATTAGTACAAAGAATAGATTATGCAGAATTCAGATTTAGTAGATTAATTTTTAGAATTGTCAATTCATTATAAACCCAAACACCTGAAGTTATAACTAGACATCTAATTGAAAGTGACAAGCAGCTACTAACATTTCAAAATTGACGTTTTCGAAGAATTTCCTTAAACAGGGGAGCTAAAATAATTAACACACATTACACACTAGTTTCAAAAAAATTTTTCCCCAAATAGATTGCTTTCAATTTAAAATTAATATCAGTAAATGTCACATCCTTGCAAATAATTATTTTATGAGTTTGCAAGATTGCAACTCTTTACAGCTACGTTCTAACGATTGAGGCTGCAGTGGAATAGCTTTGATCTGATATTTATGTCTCATCAGCTCCCACCCCACTGGCTCAGGTGCCAACCTAGTAAAGTCTTTGAGACATCCTTCTGACATAAAAGTCACTGTATAAATAAATGTGTATTGTATCTCAGCTATCATACTTCCCATTGTTTTTATAACTACAACTACAGTGTGCATCACATCTCTAGGTTAAGGTGAGTTATGAAAACAATGGGAAGTATGATAGATAAGATACAATACACATTTATTTATACAGTGACTTTTGGGACGTCCTCCCGACATGAAAGGCGCTCTATAAATGAAACCTTGTTGTTGTTAACATTCACAGCAGCAAATTTGCTCCATTTTCTATAAGTAATGGCACTATCCAAAGCCAGGGAGATGCAAACATCAGAGTCCAGGATCATTAAAGATATCTTTAAAAGTATTTTCCCCTCTTCATTTCCCCCTTGGTATCCTCTTTCCATCTCTGTGTGACCCTTCCATCTGGCTGTCGGATTTACCTCTATCCCTCAATGCTTTTCCCTCCTTTAATTTTCTTATTTGAAAGTAATTAAAACAAGAAATCATTGAAGATTGTGATTGTTCACTGACTGTGTGCATGATTATTCCTCTCCTCATCCAACATCTGCTCAAAAGCATGTTCCAGTCAGGATTGTTGAAGCAGCATCAATTTTGTTGGCAGTGTGAACGGTGTGCAAAATTTGCTGATAATTTTCCATTCAATATCAAGGAGTTCTTCTCAGTTCACATTTCCAGGCACATTCCAAATCATGCACCCATGAAGAAATTATTTTTGTCAATTTGCCATCAGCTTGTCAATGCACATGAAGGCCTCGTGTGGTAGAAAACTGTCAGAATAGAATTATAATTGGCAATCCCCTCCTGAGGCAAAAATGCCTAAGGATCTGATCTTTTTGATAGTCAGGTCCAAACCAAAATGTCAGATTATTTTCCATCCCTGAATAGACTTGACTGTTCAAGTGAATAGCACCTGTTATTGCACATGGCAATCTCTGTGGAATCCAGAATATTGTCCTTCAATAAACTATGCACCTGGGAATGAATGTTATGACCTTTGGAAAACTTCAGCTAAATTAACTCTAAAACTCAACAATTCAAAATATTCCTGAGCTTGGGGAAGGGGCTACGTGGAAGGATATAAACAGCCTGAAATTCCACTTCTAACCACAATCCACAAACCCCTCCTGGAGTATGGAAATCTGGCAAAGGCAGTATTAGGATTGCTAAAAATCCCCCCCCCCCCCACCATTGACTACCTTGCCAATGCTCAATGTCAAGAAGGCTTGTGCTTTTTTTTAAAAACTTTTTTTGTATGAATAATAGCTCATGTATGAATAATAGCTATTTGGATAATAAGCAGGGAAATACTCTACTTGGAAGACAAAAGTCAAAAGCCCTCATGAGATAGGGAGTTTGAAAACTGGTGAAGAAAACAGGACACCCAAAACAGTCAATCAAAAACTGGAGCAATCATCTTTTATTTTCATCTTCAATGAATTTCTTTTTGATATCTCTTCCTTTCTCTCAATTTCATGTTTTATTCGCTGTTCCCTTCCATTTTCTGCTTTCTCTCTGTCAATGTTCTTGAATCAGTGTAAAAGAACATTATTACTTTCATCTCCATCTTAATGCAAATGTGATCTATTCATCTCAAAAAACACAAGACAACCACACACAGTCATGACAGTCTTTTAGGGTAGGGTCAAAAAAGTACAAGCATTCTTCTCTGATACGAAACATCTGACAATTGACAAACACACAAAAAAAAACTTACCATCACACTTTTAAAACACTATTAACTCAAGTGTAATGGTTTAGATGTACATTTATAATGTACATTTATAATGTACATCTGAAGTATATAACAAGTACAACAGATTCAATTTTCTAGAAATTTCAGCCCTGGAAACCCTGCTGTATTTTTTCCCTATAGGAATGCATATTTGAAAAAGTATATGGTAATTTATTTGAATTCAGATTTACCATTCCAGGAACTATGGATATAGCTGCAGAGTACTAGTTTTGTCAGCAAAGGGAGAATGGATAATCTATTCCAAAAAATATTTTGTCCATTCACTGATTCTGTTCAAATTTGAACTCAATTTGGTAACATTTGTTGAAAACTCTAGTTTAAATGCAATTAAGTCCAAATTAATCCATTAAACAAACCATTTGCTGCAATTCATCTATTTAGTCTACCTTAACTTCTAAACAACACCAGTACAGATGCAAGCCAATGACTACCATCCCTTGAAGTAAACCTTTGCTTCTTAAGCATTAGTTCACAAAAACATACATTGTTGGTTATTATTCACAGCAGCCAATAGCTGAATATTTAAAATTATTACAGCAAAGCTTCAGCAACTTGGTACATTAACATCTAAGGATTTCATTATTTTATTGCAGAGGCTTTCTCCTTTGAGAGATGCAATGATTGTAAGGTGAAAAATGCAAACTAAGAATATATTTTTTTTAAAAAACGAAGTATAAAGCTGGATATACGTAAAGTTAAGCAAGTGTATGTATTCCAAAGGAGACACCAGCCTCAGCTAACGTCTAATGAGATCCTTAGATTAACTCAGGGTTAAAGGGTAAATGCCTTTGTAAGAAAGCAAGCCTCTAGTAGCACAACTTCTTCACTTGCTAAACATTTCTCCTACCCTGCCAAAGGCATTGTTGGGAGGGTCGGAGGACTCACCACATTGACACTCAGCGGCTTAGGCCGTTTGGTGCTTTCCAAAGCAAAGATAGTATATTCAGAGAGAAAAGCAGGCTCTGCAATCATCCCGGCCAGCAGCTGTTGCATTCATAAGCAAGGAGAAGAACAAAGAAAAATAAAGAAAGCTCAAGAGGAAATGTTGCATATACTTTTGACACAATGGAAAACCGATTTACATCAATGTTCTCGTTGTGAGAGGATTCAGAGCACTTGCTTTCAGGTTTTGCGGTCAATATATATTGAAAGGCAAGGCTTCAGGAATTCACTTTTGTGTTGTGTGCTGATTAGGTTTTCCAATGAGGAAAGGCAATGTTGGGAAATTATTTTTTATTTTTGCACCAAATGTATCATCCAAAATGTATTCCTTAGATGGGGTTATAAGCAGTTTATATTTTCTCTTATACTTTACCAAGAATCCCTTGATTTCACCCCCAGTCTCAGAACATATGCTTTGTTTGCTAAATGAATTCAAAAGTCTGGAAGAATAAGATCCAAAAACACAATGCTGATTGTGATTATGAAGTGTAATAGGTTTAGAGAAGGGAAAACACTGACCCCTACTATGTAGAAGCAATTACAGGGTTGCATAATTTGCTCCAAAGCTCACTTAATATTCTGATTTAATCAGGCTATTCTGTTCAAGTATACTGAACCTGGCAAGAGCCAAAACACCCAAATGCTCCAAGGTGACAGAGAGAGCAATTTCACATTGATTTTACATTTCTGAAGAAAACAGCACCATCAGCTCTCCAATACAAATCAGCAACATCACAGACCTAACGAGTCACAATGGTAAAACAAGATTAGCTCCTCTTGCCTTCCACAGCTCATATGGGATGGTGCCAAGCAGCAGTGCAGAGAAAAAAAAACTGAACGACATTTGATTGAATCATTCGGGAGTGTGGGTAGTGGAAGACATGGAGGAAAAGGGAAGAAACATTATGTATATCCTTGAAAAAGCAAAATTCTTACATCTTGAATGATTAGTTGAACAGTTGCTGCAATTAATTCAAAAAAAGACTAAAAATCTGCATGTACAGCTAATCTCTGAGCACTCCAAGATGTAGCGAAGGGCGCTACATAATTGCAAGTTGTTATACCTCAAAACCAAATTTGAAAGCCATTATTATCCTATACAAAGTTAATTTAAAAAGGATTAATTGATTATCTCCATAATTCACATAATATGGAAGAAAGACACAGTATTAGAACAACTTAAAATAGAGTTCTATGGGGTAGTATTAAGTCTCCCATCGGTCTGGTAAAGGTAAGTGAACATATCTGGGTAGTCTACTGTGTAACACTAATCAGTGGACTATTTCAGTGAATAGTTTGTTTTCTAAAGGGGAATCAGAAAGTACTTCTGATGGAAGTAAATGGAATTTTGTTGTACTTCAAAGGCTATCAATTAACAATCAGTGCAACACGGAGTGGGATTTACCCAAAAAAGTTGCAATTTTAACACTGTGGTTGCAAATATTCACAAATGCTCTACTCAAAATACTGTGTAAAAAAACACATGACTTTGTTAGAAGTATTTGACTTAAAAGTTTTCTTTTAAGGTGGTAGAAAAGAAATATGCAGTAGTACATTTTGTAAGAATGCTCCTTTCAGGGAAACCCAAAGACCTTACATTTTAAAATTAATACTTACCTGAACATGTGTTAACAACATACAGGTAAAAGATGCAAAATTCAGACGGTTGCACATCAATACTACCCATCCTCCATACAAATATTTAAGTGGATCTATTTTTATGGTTAGAGCCCAATTAACTAAAAGATAGTCATGAATTTAATTCTACTACCCCTTTCAAACCACTACTGTTGGCCTTTTTAATCTCAGTTTGGTGTTTAACACCTTCAGAAACCAATCACCATGCTCAAGAACATCCATATTTGGCACCTACACATGGCAATTGCCTTGTGTCTGGAAAGGGAAATATACACTCTCTCCCTAAAGGGACAGAGAGTTTACCTAAATCCCCTTTATGTAGGGGTTGTTGGCTGGGCTACTGGAAGAGAGATACTCCTTTCTTTTTTTCAAATATTGCTATGGGATCTGTAACGTCCAGCTGAACAGGCAGATGGAACTTAAATGGAGCAATAGTATAATTATTCTATCGGCAAGAGAAGAGAAAAAGAACAGATTGGCCTGATGAAGTTTATCGGAGTGTGGGTGGGAGGGGATTGGGGGAGAAAGGAGGAGGAAAGAGGAAGAGGTTTTCTCAAGTGAAAGAAGCTCCCTGCAGGAGAGTGAACCTAATTAATGCACAATTGAAGGATAAAAGGAAGGCGGTACCACAGCCCAAGTATGATAAAATTCAATAAAACAGATTATGAACAATTTTTAAATTATTGAAATGTCCCCATGATATTCATACCACTGGCTTGTTATGTGCCACCCTTTGAAACTCAGCAGCATACCATATAGCAATGACAGCTGACTGTATGATTACAAGAAACCAATTCCCCAGACATCTTTAATATAAAAGTCCATTTGGTGCAACATACAAAATCACTGACTTAGTGCACCACAGAGAAATCATATGTTCTGCCAATCTCTCTCCAACACCCACCAAGCCAAAACCTTCTAATCCAGAAATCCTGGTTCTCTTTGCAAATTTCTCTGCTGCTCAAAGAGCCGACTCCTAGTTCCCTCAGACATCTCATCAATTCTTTGTTCATTTTAAACTGCACAGGTGGGTCAATGGGCTATTTGACCTTAAATCACAGCACAGCCAAACCCAATCCCATTGTCACCCAATACATACAGAAGTCACTGGATAGTGATCAAGAGCATGAATTCTGGTTCATTTTAACCAATCCCTAATTCAGGGACCACTAACCCTAAACTGACAACCTGACTGAGATTAGCCAACTCTGCAGGGACTGGGAGTTGAGGCACTAACAGCTTGCTTTCAAATTTGGTGAACAGCATGTGGTGTAGAGCACCAATAAATGCAGAAGAAAATAAAAATGAGCTGTCAATCATAGGAACATTTCTTAATGTTTCAAAACAAGATGTAAATTAGAGGGCTGATTTCTTGAAATGCTCGCAGTATAAATAGTGTGGTGGGATGGTGTTCTGCTTGTCACCATTATCATAATCCGTTTAATGTACTTATGATTCTTGGTGTACTTATACACAATCAGCGGTTGCAGAAGAATACTGAAACAACTGCCTGCAACACAATGTGTTAAAAGCGGAAATATCCTTTTTAAGCCAGAATGAAAAAACAAAGGCTTTCCAATGAAAATAATCAGGTAAATCACAACACAATATAAAGAAAGATCAGAATCATCATACCATGATTGCAGCTTTTATGCGATGATGTTTTGGAGAAGTGAATGATCGACTGCAGATTACATAGATTGTATTACAACAATTTAAATGAAAATCTCAATCAGAGCAGATAATACTTAAATAAAGACATCAATTCTAATATCGCTCTTATAAAAAAAATGCTATTGATATTACACTAGGCCAGCCACTCCCTCACACTTAATATAAATCAACGACAGCAGCATTTTGGACTTCGATACACTGCTTGTTCATAAATCAGCAAAACCTGAAAGGAAATGCAAGTTAAGACATTGGTTTGTGTCTTGGAATTATTTGTACTCCTATGGACATTTTTAATGATTCTCACATTAATAGAAGATGAAGTATTAAGCAATTACAATCAATGAAAGAAGTTAAACTTCAAACGTGGAATACACAACGCAAACATGGTCATCATGCTGACCTTAGCATATTTCATACCATAACCTCCCCCCAAAAAATCTCTGAAGTTTCAAACAATGAATGACATTTCTGATCTGAATAATAATCTGCATCAAGTGCTCCAGGACCCTGCGGTAGTAATAATCTTTGTATGTGAATAAGGATATAAACTGTGATAGAGCAAATGGCTAATCTGAGGTAGGTATTGAAGTTGGGTGAACTAGTCCTCCATGGAAACATCACCAAGTGGCATTCTTCCAATGGAATCAACCCTTACTATAAAAGAGAGCAAGAATGATTAAAACACAGAAGTTATCTTATTGTGAAGACATCACAGAAGATGAAGTTACCATAGAAGAACTTAAAAATCCAGTGGCAGAAGTCATATTTTACTTTGATTTGTTCCTGTAACTAGAAAATAGACTATGTATCGACAAAATAAAACAATCTCTGTAATGACTTCCATCTTATCTTTAGCATTTCTGAATTTCAACTAACCTCCCTGTCGTCTGAAGTGATGGTGCCTTCATCCTGGTGCCCAGATAAGGAAGAGGTCCGCCGTCTGTTCTCTGCTGACACTGGGGTGGACTTCAAAGTGGCCTGAAGGAAAAGAAACTGGTTTCAGAGCAGAGTAAATCATCTGTACCCCAAATCTGCATCTGATAATAAATCTCCACCCATTTCATTCTTATTTATGCTCAAGTATATTACATCCACTTTCTAAACCTACCCATTCAAAAGAATATTATAATGGTAGAGTGGCACTGGCTTACCAACTGTGATGGTTATCTAAAAAAAATTGCATCGGAAAATGACTGTTTAATGTTTCCACTTGTAGAATTAGAATATATATCACAACATCCAATTTCTTACGATTGTCAATTCATCAATTCACCACCTTGTCACTAGCTTGAACTGGTGTTCATTAATCTGCATCTTTGTTTTATTACTGATACCTAGTTGGTACATAGTACAGGATTATTGCAATCAAGACATGCCCTCATAAATGACACATGGTTCTCAATGGTTCAGTGCCTGAACATTTGTATAAAACGGGTATTTGATAATCTAATTTGATTGACGTTTTCACGTTCCAGTATGAAATGAAGCTGGTCACACATTGAAATAAACAACACTTCACAAAGACTTGCACATCCTTCTCTAAAATTATAAATCTGCTGTGTTTAGACACGTCATACACTTTTAGCTTACTGAAGACAAGTGACTTTCCTTATAAAATAGTTACTTGTAAAATACCATATAATCAGTATTCATTTAGCTATCTTCACAATCCTCTTGCGGGCTTCCGCTCCTCTTGCTACTATAAACATGGTTTCAATTCATTCTTTGGACAATCAGAATATACAATAGAAACCCAGTTTGCGGTCACCTCAGTAGTCCAGCCACCTCACAATTGCAGGCACATTTCCACAGTCTCTTTCATTGTCTATGCTACAAGGCTGTCTGCTTCAGTAAACTGGGCAGTGGTCATTGACTGGCCTAACCTGAGCTCCTGCGGCCAATCCTTGGTAAGTGCTAGAACATGTCACCACGGAAGGAGTTTTCCTTACGTGAGAGGGTGGACTTAATCAAGAACAGTGAGGGCAAAAGTGATACAGTTAACTATGATCTATGGCATTGTCAGAACACAAGTTGGATGCATTCTCAAAAGGAAGGCTGAATACATGACAGTTTTTAAAGAAAATCACCAGTCTGATAGAAAATATATGTGTTTGAACTCTCAGTATTAGGACATTGATAAACGGGCATGGGAGTGGCTCCAGCGTGCCCGTAGCCTCAACATGCCTGTGTCTGGCCCTACAATACAGGAGAAAGCTCTCAGCTTTGCAGCATCACTTGGCAAAACTGGCTTCAAGGCTTCAAATGGCTGGCTTGGTCCTTTCAAGTCCAGATACAACATTGGATTTGCAATCATGTCTGGTGAAAAGGGTAATGTTGGCCTGCTATGTTGACAACTGGAGGGAGAAACTCCCTGAGATGACAGCTGGCTGCACACCCAACAGCATTTTTAACAAGGACAAACCTGGTGTTGTTTTAGGGCTCCCCCTAACGGGAGCCTTTCAGTTTGTGGTGGGAAGGAGCGTCTAGTGGAGGATTTTCTACCAGGACCCCGAAGAATACAATCCGCAGGAGAAGGAACAGGAAGAGCAACTGTAAAGAGCAACTTGTTGGGACAAGTGAAGGACTTTTGCCTTGATCATGGATTCAATGTGTGGCAGACTTTGGCTGATGCTGAGGGTCAGCTGCACGCCAAGGCAGTGGAGGTTAACTCATCAGCCAGGCACACAACACTGGACTATTTCTTCTAGAAGTGAACATTTTGTGTGATTTTAACTTCTCATGTGAACTTTGGGAGTAATGAAACCTAAGGTCTGGTTTAAATGTGCAATGCCTTTATTTTAGTGAGATTACAAAGTATGGTTGTTGAATGTAAATTTAAAGGTCACTATGTTCATCCTACGTAATCCTGTTTCACTAATCTGGTCACCTCACTAAGTAGGTCACTTTCGCTCAATTGCTTGAATGACCAGAATAGTGAGGTTCTACTGTACATCAAAGGAAAATAAGATTCCAAACCTAAAAAGATAATTATATTTTGACTGATAAGTATATTCTGAGGCATATTACAATGGGAATAAAAGAGCTATTTCAAATCCCTGGGGGGAGGTGGGGGTATGATGAATTAAGTTAAGAGATTTTCATTAGCTGTACCTCACAGAAATAGAACAAAATGCATTGCTGGCACGTCCCATTTTAAGTCATTGTACCACACGGTTGTGACGAAATGGGACATCTTGCCTCCCATCTTGCCCTGTGATGTTGCTATTCATTTTCACATTTCTCCCAAGGACAGCAACTTACACAGCATAACTTTGTCCTGCATATCTCACCTATGGATAATTCGTTACCTGCGAGTCTGGACACCGAGTGTCAGAAGGCTATTCGATCATAGGGCCGTCACAGTCAAACCTGATCTGGTCCTCAGCACTTTACAGATCTATTTGCTTGCATACACAGATGGGTGGAGCAGTGTCAACATAGTTATCAAGTGCAGAAACCTTTCTGGTGCTGGGAACCACGATGTATAGAACAAGTCTACTGATACTGCACAACAGACAAACAATATTTTACCCTATAGACATACAACAAATTTCACCATTTCCCTGTAATTTATTTCAATACATTATTATTTCCATCTCCAACTTTTTCTTAAATGTCAATTCACCTTTTATCATATTCAATACCAAATCTGACATACATAATTAATTACTTGTCAAACCAGTTAGACTAGACACTGGCAAATCCTTTGGAATGGACAAGGTAATCAATCTCCAAATTATCAGATCTGACATGAAATATTCATTTCCTCCTGCTCCAGGACCTAAGGACTCACAGAAATTCTGAGGGGGGAGTGGTGGTTGCTGCTATGTACTGCCAGGGAAGACTGCTTTTTCCTGTTGGTTAGCATTTTGCTGTTATTAACATTCTTAACCTGCATGCCAAAGCACAAACCAACTAATACACAATTTGATTGAGAGGCAGCAAAGAGGGGCATTGAGATAGGTGGAACTGGCATGAACTAATTGGGGCAACTGTCCCTTTTTTATATTGTAACGTTCCATGTAATTCATACCTCTGTTTACAATGGCATAAAGTTTAGTCCCCTCTTTTGGATTTGATTCTTAGGACGTCCCCCCGATGTGAAAGGTGCTATACAAATATAATTTGGTATTGATACCGTTAAAGTCAATATCCTAAAACTACACATTCTCCAAAAGATGAACTCATAGTCCAGCATTATGCAGTATGATGTTATATCATGTGGTCTGACTTGTGCTGCAATACCTTGTCTCAGTTGGAAACGCTAAATTAGATTTTGCATCACTGGGTTGGAAGAGTGTGGGTGACGACAATGAGAGAAAGAGAAAACTACCTAGTATTGCTATCCCTAATTCACACCCATAGGTGATGGAGAGAAAAGGATCAAGTTATCACACTTAAATGACCTACTGATACTTAATGTCAAGAGAAGACTCACACAAATTACATAGAATGATATGACACCATAACAGGCCAATCAGCCCAACTAATCAATGCTGATACTGAAGTATCACCAGCACTTAAGAAACCATACGCTTGAATAATTCACTGCATTCAGAAAGGAGAAAGACACAATAAGAGGTCTGACAATACAATTTAAAAGGTACCAGGGAGTTAAGTTAATCAGTCACAGCGTCCATTATCTTGTTTTATTATAATCATCATTTCTGCAATCATTGGTGAATAAGTAGAAGGGGCCATTGATGACTCAGTGGATACATTTAAATTAATCCTGGTAAACATGTCATAGAGGGCAATGTAGATTAACACACTTGTCATTTTATCCTGAATATGCCAAAACTCATCAGCCACACTATAGGATAACAATTAAACATTTCGGACATTTTGGATTCTAATCCCAAATTTTAGATAGGAATACTGTGAATAGGAAGTCAAACAATAGGGAGTAACATTCTAAATACTAACTAGTTTGTCAGTTTTTCAAATAGACAGACTTGTAATCTCTTTTTGTGGTGTGATTAGTGTTGCTGAAACAACTGTAAAAGGTGGCCATCTTTCAATTTACATTAGGTAATCAAACAATCATTTCAACTCTGCATGTTAGTCATTGTCAAGTTATAGGTGGACTTTATTTTAATAAAATCTTAAGGCCATGAGCCAATATGAACAACCCATGTTTCAAAAAAAACTATAATTCTGAAGAAACAGACCACTTAATTCAAATCCAGCAGCAAAACATTCAGTTCCCTAGTGAATGGACAAACCTTCCAGACAGACAGTCTGTGAACAAACTTCCTGGCCAGGTGGCCTGTTTATTTTGAAAAAATTCCTAAATATAACCAATTACAATATTTTGGTTTCTCTATAAAAAACAACTGTTCAACATTTACAGACACTATGAAGCATTCTTTAATTTTCAGACTAATGTCATGTGTGACCAGAAACAACTCAAATGCTCACGCTACTTCAATTCAAAAATTTGACAACCTGTTCCAGTAAATTTCCAAGTTGCACAGGCAAAATTACAACCCTGTATTTTTATTAAAAATAATCTCTTCACAAACATATTATCTACCTTCATTAAGACTATCAGAACAGTTCACAGCTGTTACATACCATTCACCTTTACTGTCAATCAACACTGCAAGGTTGAACTCATCTTGCCAACTGACTCACCCCCCCACAGAAACAGACTAATTCTCCAATATTGAAACACAAAACAAGTGATTTGCCAAAACAACAAAAAGATCACTCAGACAGTGGTTAAAGATACACTTCAAACTCAGATTATGGATTGAAGTTTGCTTTGCTTTAGTTGCAGAGGGTCTAAATCTCTGAACAAAAATGTACAGAGGATCTGAAATGGGTGCAGCCTAACTTTTCAACATGCAATATGACATTCAAATTACAAGGCAAATGTAAGTCATCCACCTACACAAATCAGCCACGTCTCCATGTACCAAACAATGCTCGCCTTTCTAGCAACACCCTTCACAAACTCATTATCCAAAACTCTACACCTTTCCTGCATCACCCACCCTCAACACTGATAGCCTGTCCCCCACCAGATTGATGCTCTTGCCCTCACCCAATCTAATCTCCTCCATCTTCTTTTCCCAATCATACCCTCCAACTCACATTTGCGATTCACCACTCAGCTTCTCAAGCCCCTTACAGATGGCCACCTTGCAGCCAATAATGACACCAATCTCTGGAACCCTCATCTCTTTCCCTTTGCCCTGCCTTCAAAAACACTTGCAACGTGAAAACCTACCCCCGTGCCTTTGGTCAACATCCTCAAACCTTGTCCAGTGTCAGTTTTTTTAACAATAAAGAAGAGTTGTAACATTTTTGTAAGTGATCACAGCCTCAGTTTAACACCTCTCACAATACAGCAATCCCCCAGCATTGCTATGGAATGTCAACCTGGACCATGAGCTCAAAGTCCTGACATGGGACTTCAACTCAATCTTTTGACCCAGACAAGAGTGCAACCAACTGGGCCCGGCTGACACCTCTGGAATCTGCTCAGACTCGTCTCTGTGTCCCGAACACTCAACTCAACTCCCCTCCACTCACTCACTCGCTCCCCCCCCCGTCACTGCCCCACTTCACCCTGTCACTCTCCGCCTTCCCTGTCACTCGCCCCTTCCCCCCGTCACTCCCCCCGTCACTCCCCCGTCACTCCCTCTGTCACTCCCCCGTCACTCCCCGTCACTCCCCCGTCACTCCCCGTCACTCCCCCGTCACTGCCCCCGTCACTCCCCCGTCACTCCCCCCGTCACTCCCCCCTCCCCCGTCACTCCCTCACTCCCCCGTCACTCCCCCGTCACTCCCCCGTCACTCCCCCGTCACTCCCCCGTCACTCCCCCCATCACTCCCCCCCTCCCCGTCACTCCCCCGTCACTCCCCCCGTCACTCCCCCCGTCACTCCCCCGTCACTCCCCCCTCCCCCCGTCACTCCCCCTGAACTCCCCCGTCACTCCCCCCGTCACTCCCCCTGAACTCCCCCGTCACTCCCCCCGTCACTCCCCCGTCACTCCCCCTTCCCCGTCACTCCCCCCTCCCCCCGTCACTCCCCCCGTCACTCCCCCCGTCACTCCCGCGGCACTCCCTCGTCACTCCCCCCGTCACTCTCCCCCTTCCCCTGTCACTCCCCCTTCACCTTTACCCCCTTCACTCCCCTCTCCCCGCTTCACTCCCCCCCTCACTGATCCTCTCTCTCTGACCTCCCTCTGGGGCTGCAGGAGGAGCCTGTGAGAGGGGCCGGGAAGCGGGGAGGGGAAGGCGCTTTACTCCCAAACGGCGGCCGAGGAGCTGCTGCGGCGGTGTGGGGCGGTGCCGGCCCGGGTGCCGGGGGCTGGTACCTGGGGCGGCCCGCGGGCCGGGATCTGCTCTTCGCTGATTTTCTGTTTGAGTCTTTTAAACATGTCGCCGGATCCGCTCTCACCGCGCAGGCGCCGACACGTGGAACTACCGGCACACAGACCCGGATGTGGATCACAGGGTCACCGACAGCGGCGCCAGAGAGTCACAGCGCGAATTACACACAGAGAGTCACAGCGCGAATTACACACAGAGAGTCACACACAGAGAGTCACAGCGGGAATTACACACAGAGAGTCACACACAGAGAGTCACAGCGGGAATTACACACAGAGAGTCACACACAGAGAGTCACAGCGCGAATTACACACAGAGAGTCACACACAGAGAGTCACAGCGGGAATTACACACAAGAGAGTCACAGCGGGAATTACACACAGAGAGTCACACACAGAGAGTCACAGCGCGAATTACACACAGAGAGTCACACACAGAGAGTCACAGCGCGAATTACACACAGAGAGTCACACACAGAGTCACAGCGCGAATTACACACAGAGAGTCACAGCGAGAGTTACACACAGAGAGTCACACACAAAGTCACAGCGAGAGTTACACACAGAGTCACACACAGAATCACAGCGAGAGTTACACACAGAGTCACAGCGGGAGTTACACACAGAGAGTCACACACAGAGAGTCACACACATAGTCACAGCGAGAGTTACACACAGAGAGTCACACACAGGGAGTCACAGCGGCAATTACACACAGAGTCACAGCGGGAATTACACACAGAGAGTCACACACAGAGAGTCACAGCGAGAGTCACACACAGATAGTCACAGCGAGAGTTACACACAGAGAGTCACACACAGAGAGTCACACACAGAGAATCACAGCGAGAGTCACAGAGAGTCACACACAGGGAGTCACACACAGAGAGTCACACACAGAGAGTCACACACAGGGAATCACACACAGGGAGTCACACACAGAGAGTCACACACGGAGTCACACACAGAGAGTCACACAGGAAGTTACACAGAGAGTCACACACAGAGAGTCACAGCGAGAGTCACACACAGATAGTCACAGCGAGAGTTACACACAGAGAGTCACACACAGAGAGTCACACACAGAGTTACACACAGAGAGTCACACACAGGGAGTCACAGCGGGAATTACACACAGAGAGTCACAGCGAGAGTCACACACAGAGAGTCACAGCGAGAGTCACACACAGATAGTCACAGCGAGAGTTACACACAGAGAGTCACACACAGAGAGTCACAGCGAGAGTCACACACAGATAGTCACAGCGAGAGTCACACACAGGGAGTCACACACAGAGAGTCACATACGGAGTCACACACAGAGAGTCACACACAGGAAGTTACACAGAGAGTCACACACAGGGAGTCACACACAGAGAGTTACACACAGGGAGTCACACACAGGGAGTTACACACAGAGAGTCACACACAGAGAGTCACAGCGGGAGTCACACACACAGAGTCACAGCGGGAGTCACACACAGAGAGTCACAGTGGGAGTCACACACAGAGAGTCACAGCGGGAGTCACACACAGATAGTCACAGCAAGAGTCACACACAGGGAGAGAGTCACACACAGAGGGTCACACACAGGAAGTCACAGCGAGAGTCACACACGGAGTCACACACAGTCACACACAGAGTCACATCGAGAGAGACACAGAGAGTCACAGAGAGAGAGGGGGAGAGAGACACAGAGGGACTCACAGAGAGTCACAGAGAGACAGAGACACAGGGAGAGAGAGAGAGGGTCTGAGAGACACAGGGACAGAGAGACACAGGGACAGAGATAGACAGGGAGACACAGGGACAGAGACACAGGGACAGAGAGACAGGGACAGAGAGACACAGGGACAGAGAGACACAGGGACAGAGAGACAGGGACAGAGAGACACAGGGACAGAGACACAGGGACAGAGACACAGGGACAGAGAGACACAGGGACAGAGAGACAGGGACAGAGAGACACAGGGACAGAGAGACAGGGACAGAGAGACACAGGGACAGAGAAACACAGGGACAGAGAGACACAGGGACAGAGAAACACAGGGACAGAGAGACACAGGGACAGAGATAGACAGGGAGACACAGGGACAGAGACACAGGGACAGAGAGACAGGGACAGAGAGACACAGGGACAGAGAGACACAGGGACAGAGAGACAGAGAGACAGGGACAGAGAGACAGGGACAGAGAGACAGGGACAGAGAGACACAGGGACAGAGAGACACAGGGACAGAGAGTCACGGGGACAGAGAGACACAAAGTCACAGACAGAGAGACACAGAGACACAGGGACAGAGAGTCACAGGGACAGAGAGACACAGAATCACGGACAGAGACACACAGGGACAGAGAGACACACAGGGAGGCCCGGGGAGGGACATAGACACAGGGTCTGAGAAACTCACAGAGTGTCAGGGACACGGAGTGTCAGGGACACAGGGTGTCAGGGACACAGGGTGTCAGGGACACGGTGTCAGGGACACAGGGTGTCAGGGTCACTGAGGGAGACAGAGTCACTGAGAAGGACAGAGGGACTCACAGAGAGTCACAGAGAGACAGAGACACAGGGAGAGAGAGAGAGGGTCTGAGAGACACAGGGACAGAGAGACACAGGGACAGAGATAGACAGGGAGACACAGGGACAGAGACACAAGGACAGAGAGACAGGGACAGAGAGACACAGGGACAGAGAGACACAGGGACAGTGACACAGGGACAGAGACACAGGGACAGAGAGTCACAGGGACAGAGAGACACAGGGACAGAGACACAGGGACAGAGAGACACAGGGACAGGGACAGAGAGACACAGGGACAGAGAGACACAGGGACAGAGAGACACAGGGACAGAGACACAGGGACAGAGAGACACAGGGACAGAGAGACACAGGGACAGAGAAACACAGGGACAGAGAGACACAGGGACAGAGAAACACAGGGACAGAGAGACACAGGGACAGAGAGACACAGGGACAGAGACACAGGGACAGAGAGACAGGGACAGAGAGACACAGGGACAGAGAGACACAGGGACAGAGAGACACAGAGAGACACAGGGACAGAGAGTCACGGGGACAGAGAGACACAGGGACAGAGACACAGGGACAGAGACACAGGGACAGAGACACAGGGACAGAGAGAGACAGGGACAGAGAGACACAGAGAGACACAGGAACAGAGAGTCACGGGGACAGAGAGACACAGGGACAGAGACACAGGGACAGAGACACAGGGACAGAGAGAGACAGGGACAGAGAGTCACAGGGACAGAGAGACACAGGAACAGAGAGTCACGGGGACAGAGAGACACAAAGTCACGGACAGAGAGACACAGAGAGACACAGGGACAGAGAGTCACAGGGACAGAGAGACACAGAATCACGGACAGAGAGACACAGGGACAGAGGGACACGGGGACAGAGAGTCACAGGGACAGAGAGACACACAGGGACAGAGAGACACACAGGGAGGCCCGGGGAGGGACATAGACACAGGGTCTGAGAAACTCACAGAGTGTCAGGGACACAGAGTGTCAGGGACACAGGGTGTCAGGGACACAGGGTGTCAGGGACACGGTGTCAGGGACACAGGGTGTCAGGGTCACTGAGGGAGACAGAGTCACTGAGAAGGACAGGGTCACTGAGAGGGACAGGGTCACTGAGAGACAGACACGGTCTGAGAGACAGACATGGTCTGAGAGACAGACACGGTCTGAGAGACGCAGTGTATACAGTCAAAGTCAAAGAGATACAGGGTGTGAGAGTCAGTGTGTACAGTGAATCACGGTGTGATGTTTGCAGAGAGATACCCACAGTATACAGTGAGTCAAGGTGTGAGAGTCGGGGTGTATAGAGAGAGACATACACTGTGTAATATAGTGACAAGAGTCAGGGCGTCGGAGAGTGTGAGAACCATGGGGTGCCGGAGAGGACCAGTGTATAGTGAGAGACATACACTGTGTGTATACATAGTGACAGAGTCAGGGAGTGAAAGAGTCACAGAGTGATGTACACGGTGAGAGACACACAATTTATATTAGCGTGAGACAGTGTGTGTATATAGTGAGAGAGTCAGCGTATATAGTGTGAGAGTCGCAGCGTATATAGTGAGAGTCACAGTGTATATAGTGAGAGACAGTATATAGTGAGTGAGTCACAGTGTATATATAGTGTGTATGACACAGTGTATATATTGTGTGAGTCAGCATATACAGTGTATGAGAGACTCACAGTGTATATAGTGTGTGAGACACAGTGTATAGTGTCAGAGAAACATTTGTGTGAGAGAGACACACTGTATAGAGAGACACAGGGTGATGTACACAGAGAGATACACAGGATCATGTACACAGTGAGAGAGACACACAGGATCATGTACACAGTGAGAGAGACACACAGGATCATGTACACATTGAGGGACACACAGGATCATGTAGACAGTGAGAGAGACACACAAAATCATGTACACAGTGAGAGAAACACAAAATGTACAGCGAGAGACACNAAAAAGTGTATAGTGTGAGATGCAGTGTAGTGTGAGAGACACTGTATAATGATAGACACATACAGTGTATAGTGTGAGAGACACAGAGTATAGTGAGAGAGACACAGAGTGTATAGTGAGAGATACAGAATGTATAGTGAGAGATACGCAGAGTACAGTGAGAGACACGCAGAGTATAGTGAGAGACAGAGCATATAGTGAGAGACGCAGAGTGTATAGTGAAAGACGCAGAGTGTATAGTGAGAGAGACGCAGAGTGTATAGTGAGAGATACAGAGTGTATAGTGAGAGACACGCAGAGTACAGTGAGAGACACGCAGAGTATAGTGAGAGACAGAGTGTATAGTGAGAGACACACAGAGTGTATAGTGAGAGAGACGCAGAGTGTATAGTGAGAGACACAGAGTGTATAGTGAGAGACACAGAGTGTATAGTGAGAGACACAGAGTGTATAGTGAGAGACACAGAGTGTATAGTGAGAGACACGCAGAGTATAGTGAGAGACACGCAGAGTATAGTGAGAGACACACAGAATATAGTGAGAGACGCAGAGTGTATAGTGAGAGACACGCAGAGTGTATAGTGAGAGACACAGAGTGTATAGTGAGAGACACACAGAGTATAGTGAGACACACAGAGTGTACAGTGAGAGACGCAGAGTGTATAGTGAGAGACACACAGAGTGTATAGTGAGAGACACAGAGTGTATAGTGAGAGACACACAGAGTATAGTGAGAGACACACAGAGTGTATAGTGAGAGACACAGAGTGTATAGTGAGAGACACAGAGTATAGTGAGAGACACGCAGAGTGTATAGTGTGAGAGAGACACGTAGGGTGTATAGTGTGAGAGAGACACGCAGGGTGTATAGTGAGAGACACGCAGGGTGTATAGTGAGAGAGACCATCAGAGTGTGTATATAGTGTGAGAGTCACACAGTGTATATAATGTGAGTCATACTATATATTGAGTACTGTACTGTATATAGAGTGAAAATGCACAGAAATAGAGAGAATACACACAGTGTATAGTGTGAGAGTGCGTGAGCTTGTGTATGTACAGAGAGAGAGCGTATACACAGAGAGTGTATACGCACAGAGTGTGTGGTTTATACGACTTATGTAAAGTTATGTATAAATTGGATTTTATATGACTTGCACATAACAAATACAAGTACTGTACCGGCTGTTGACATTAAGGAAAAATTTCTGTTCTAAGTTTAAGCCTGCAAATTAAACATTCCCCCCCATTCAGCGTTAGGCTCCGCCACTGGTAAGCGCTTCGAGACGCTGCCTCGCGTGAAGGCTGCTATAGAAATGCAAGTCGTTGTTGTTCTTTCCATATATAGGACTGCACAGTACTGTACCTCATGTGCAGAAAACATTTACTGTACAATGAATGGCACAACCAAACTGGTTTCAAAACAGAGCTCTCCAAGTGAGCAGGCGTTCCCCGCTCCCTCAGTCATAATGTGACAGGTGACCCTCTTATGCTCATTCCTCTCTGAGCACCCCCCCCCCCCCTCACTCCCACCCACCGCTGTCATACATAATGACGTTGATGCCCCCAGGAGGGAGGGAGGGCACAGAGAGTGTTGAGGAGTGCGTATTCCGGTTGAGGTAGGAGTGGGAAACAAAGTTTTGACCCTGCAGCTGGTGAGTATGGTAGCGGCAAGTGGATAGCGTTTCGATTTGCATGGTGGTTAATATGACTAGTGCATAAAAATTTATGTGGATTTAATAGGAAATTGAATGGGACCCGGATGGATGTACAACTTGGGCAATTAAACGATTTACACAGATATGCGAGTTTTACATATATACAATGTGAAAGAGAGAGGATCACCAGCAGAGGGAGGGAGAGAGTGAATATAATATACCGAGCGAGAATATAGAGCGTGCGAGAGAGAGAAACAGGGCAATATACACAGAGTGAATATATAGTGTGTGCGAGAGAGAGAAACAGAGTAATATATGCAGAGCGAGTATGTAGAGTGTGCAAGAGAGAGAAATGGCAATATACACAGAGTGAGTATATAGAGGTGCGAGAGAGAGAAACGGTAATATACACAGTGAATATATAGAAACCTTGGGCAAGTTCCCTTACTCCACACGCCTAATAATAATCCCTCCAAAACCAAAACCAATAATAAATTGGTCATTTTCAATCTACGACTGTTTGTGGGACATTGCTGTGCGCAATTGGCTGCCGCGTCTGCCCACAAATATACAGTCAATTCACTTTACAGTGTGTTCTGTGAAGCGCTTTGGGACGTTCTCCCGACGCGAAAAGCGCTATATTAAATGCAAGGATTATTATTATTATTATAGAGTGTGCGAGAGAAACAGTGTAATATACACAAAGTGAGTATATAGTGTGTGCGAGAGAGAGAAACAGGGTAATATACACAAATAATAATAATAATATTATTATTATTATTCGAGCCTGCCCCGCCATTCAATCATGGCTGATCCCCATATCCCTTAATCCCTTTTGCAATAAGAAATCTATCTATCTCAGTCTTGAATATGTTCAAGGACTGAGCGTCAACAGCCCTTTGGGGTAGTGAGTTCCATACATTCACCACTGAGTTCAAGTTCTTCCTCAACTCAGTGTGAAAGGGCTGGCCTCTGATTTTAAGGTTGTGACCCCTGGTTTTAGTTTCTCTAACCAGGGGAAACAATCTCCCACTATCTATTCTATGCCCGGTAATGATCTTATAAGTTTCTATAAGATCCCCTCTAATTCTTCTATATTCTAGAGAATATAGGCCCAAATTGGTCAGCCTATCCTCGTAACTCATCCCCTTCATCCCTGGTACTAACCCAGTAAATCTACGCTGCACCCCCTCCAAGGCAAGTACATCCTTCCTTAAATGAGGAGACAAAAACTGGACACAGTATTCCAGGTGTGGTCTCACCAGGGCCCTATACAGTTGCAGCAAGACTTCCCTACTCTTATACTCTAATCCTTTCATAATGAATGCTAACATACCGTTCGCCTTCCTAATTGCTGCTGCACCTGCAGACTAACTTTGTGTGATTGGTGTACAAGGACACCCAAGTCCCTCTGGACGCTAACACATTCCAATCTCTCCCCTTCTAAAAAATAACCCGCTCTACTGTTTTTGCTACCGAGGTGGATGACTTTGCACTTCCCTACATTATACTTCATCTGCCACTTACCTGCCCAATCACCTAACCTATCTATGTCTCGCCGCATTTTTTTAATGTCGTCCTCTGTGTTGACACTTCCTCCTAGTTTTGTGTCATCCGTGAATTTAGATATATTAACTTTGATGTCCTCATCTAGATCGTTGATGTAGATGGTAAATAGCTGAGGCCCAAGGACTGATCCTTGTGGCACTCCACTAGTCACATCCCGCCAATCTGAAAAGGACCCGTTTATCCCTACTCTTTGTTTCCTACCCGTTAACCATTCCCCAATCCACGTTAATATGCTCCCCCAATTCCATGGGCCCTTATCTTTTGGACTAACCTTTTATGCGGCACCTTATCGAATGCCTTCTGGAAGTCCAAATAGACCACATCCACTGATTCACCCTTATCTAGTTTACTCGAAATATCCTCAAAAAACTCTATGAGATTTGTCAAACATGACTTCCCTTTTGTAAAGCCATGTTGACTTGGCCTAATTATATTGTGCTCCCCTAAATACCGCACTACCACATCCTTAATCAATGATTCTAAAATTTTTCCTATCACTGATGTGAGACTAACTGGCCTATAGTTCCCCATCTTTTCCTTTCCACCTTTTTTAAATAGTGGTGTGACATTTGCGATCTTCCAATCCATGGGGACTGTTCCAGAATCCACGGAATTTTGTAAGATCAGACATAACGCTTCTACTTTCTCATAAGCTACCTCTTTTAAAACCCTGGGATGCAAGCCATCCGGACCAGGGGATTTGTCACTTTTTAGTGCTAACAGTTTCCCTAGCACCAATTCTCTACTAATGAAAATTTCCCTAAGTTGCTCCCTGTCCTTACCCTTTGGTGCATCTCTATTGTTGGCAGACTTGTGTCTTCTAGGGTGAAGACAGATGCAAAGTACCCATTTAGGGACTCTGCCATGTCCTTATCCCCCATTACAACTTCTCCCGTCTCTGACTGAAGTGGACCTACATTTACCCTCACTAGCCTATTCCTTTTAATATATTTGTAAAAACTTTTACAATCAGACTTAATGTTCCTAGCTAGCTTACCCTCATATTCCTTTTTCTTGCTCCTGATTTTTTTTTTTTTGCTGGTTTGTAAAACTCTCCCAATCTTCAGATTTGCTGCTTTTCTTAGCAGTTTTATAAGCTTTTTCTTTTAATTTGATGCTTTCCCTAACTGCTCTAGTTAGCCACGGATGAATTGCTTTCCCTGTGGTACTCTTATTCCGCAAGGGAATATGCGACCGCTGAGAATTTTGCACTACATCCTTAAATATTTGCCACTGTTGGTCTACATTTTTACCTCTTAATCTTATTCTCCAGTCTATTTTACCTAAATCTTTCCTCATACCTACAAAATTAGCCCTATTTAAATTCAGAATACTTGCCTCGGATTTAACTATATCCCTCTCTAACTTAATGCAGAATTCAATCATATTGTGATCACTCTGCCCTAGAGGATTCTTAATACCTACACTGCCAACTAGCCCTGTTTCGTTACACAAAACAAGGTCTAGGATGGCCTGTCCCCTAGTTGGTTCCTCGGCATGCTGCTCTAGAAAGTTATCTCTCATACACTCAATGAACTCTTCTTCTGACCTACTTTTGCCGATTTAGTTTTCCCAATCTATGTGGAGATTGAAATCACCCACTATTATCACTTTACCTTTCTTACATGCTCCAATGATTTCTTGATTGATACCCTGTGCTATACTGTGATCGCTGTTTGGGGGTCTATAAACCACTCCTATTAATATTTTCTGCCCTTTATTTTTTTTTATTTCCACCCATATTGTCTCGACCTCCTGGTCATCGGATTTCAGATCCTTCCTCTCCACTGCTTTTGTATCATCCCTAATTAACAGGGCTACAACCCCCACCTCTTTTCCCACTGTGCCTATCTTTCCTGTAAACTGAGAACACTGGAATATTTAACTCCCACCCTAGATCTCCTTGTAACCATGTTTCAGTGATGGCTACTAGATCATACCCATGTGTCTACCTGTGCTTTTAATTCATCAGTTTTATTCCGAATGCTTCGCGCATTCAGGTATAACATTTTTAATTTCCTCTACTCTCTGATTCCTTATCTACTTTACCAAGCTTCTTACCCCTAGTTAACATCTTCCTATTATCTGGCATGCTATTCTGCAGTGTCATCTTTACTTTTTCTAATGCTAACTTATGGTTTCTCTTACCTATATATTCCCCCCCTTTACTAATTTAAATTCCTATTTATTTCCCTGTTAATTCGTTTAGCTAGGACATTTGTTCCAGCACGATTTAAATTCAGCCCTTTTCTCTGAAAGAGCTCTCTTTTCCTCCAATGCTCGTGTCGATGGCCATAAAAAGAAACCCCTGAGTTCCGCACCACTCTTTTAACCATGCGTTCAAGTCCTTAATTTGTTTGTTCCTGTACCAATTGTCGTATGGTACAGGCAGTAATCCCGATATTATCACCTTCGATGATCTCAACTTCAATTTGGACCCCAGCTCTTCGAATTCTCTTCTCAAGTCATCTTGGCCATATAGAGTGTGCGAGAGAGAGAAATAGGGTAACATACACAGAGCGAGTATATAGAGTGAGCGAGAGAGAGAAACAGGGTAATATACACAGAGCGAGTATATAGAGCGAAAGAAATAGGGTAATATACACAGAGCGAATATATAGAGTGAGCGAGAGAGAGAAACAGGGTGATATACACAGAGCGAGTATATAGAAGACGTGTGAGAGTTGGGCAAAACACAGGGTGATGTACACAGTGAGACAGAGACAGTGTGAGAGAGGGTCACCGGCAGAGTGCGAGATAGCGAGAGAGAAAATGAGAGAAATGGAATAATATAAACAGAGAGCACATATATAGAGTGTGTGAGAGTGAGAAATGCGTCCCAAGGCATGTCCCAGCGATTTCAGTGATTTCATGCTTTCACAATTTTACTGAAAATTTCAGGGATTTTGTGAGCTGTTTACTGAGCTGTTTAAAAAGCTGCTACACCTGGAGACAACATGGCTGTCCTCATCCCAGCAGTGGACAGGGATAGAGGGGATCCCAGGAACATCCTTGGTGCTATCATTATGTTGAGGATGAAAAAAACATTGATTTTCATGTTATTTATTTGTTGATAATGCTAACAAGTATCAATTTCAGTGATTTCAAGAGTCCTGTAGCTCAATAGTTAGAGCACTCACCTCGCATACGAGAGACCTGGGTTCGAACATTGGGCAAGTTTCCTTACTCCACACGCCTCTGTTTACCTAGCAGCAAGTAGGATCCCGGTTGTTAGTTGATCGGCGGATCGCTTTTCCAGGGCCACTCAATCCACAATTGTTTGTGGGACACTGCTGTTCACAACTGGCTGCTGCATTTCGTCCACAAAATATACAGTCAATTAACTTTAAAGTTATTCTGTGAAGCGCTTTGAGACATCTCGAAGACGAAATAAAGTGCTATATCAAATGCAAGGATTATTATTTATTATTACTTCATGGTTTCACAATTGTACTGAAAATTTCAGGGATTTCACAAAATCCTTGGTTACACAACTTTACTGTAATGTATATATATATAGAGAGAGTGTGTATACAGTGTGTATGTGTTGTGAATGTGTGTGTTAGAGAGAGAGAGGCTATAGGGAGACTGCATACAGAGTGTATACAAGGAGAGTAGAGAGACGCAGTAAGGTTAAGGTGTACACACAGAGAGACATAGCGAGGATGTATACATAGAGAGACATAGCTAGGATATCTGCAGAGAGACCTTGAAACTGGTGGAAGCTTAATCCCTCCTTCCCCCCCCACCCCCATGGATCTCCATTCTCAGCCTTAACAACTGACCCATTCCTCTCCAGATCTGTGTAGAAAAAGAGAACAAAGCTTGGCACCTCTCAGACAGTCACTCTCTCAGTTACAACCAAGTTCTTATATATTTACACGTGTAAATGTGTCTGTTCATAAATGTGCATATATGTATACAGTATATTTGTGTGTGTGTGTATGTATTTATATAAGTGTATGTGTGCGTGTGTGTACATATATGTGTGTAACCAGCAGAGGGTGTCATTCACTTACTCTGTGTGTGCGTGAGTGTAAGCCAGAGAGAGACCAGCAGAAGGTGGAGGATGTTCCTCACACAGCTGCCAGCAATCCCCTCAAAAATTGGACAGTCACTTTGTGGCTATTTGTGGGACATTTCTGTACAATTTGGCTGCCGCAATAAATACATAGTCACTACATTTTCGAGGAAAAAACAGAGAAATTGTTCCCAGCGGGGCGAAACCTTGGCCAAGTTTCCTTACTCCACACGCCTGATAATCATCCCTAAAAAAAATATTAATTTAGTCACTCAATCCACGACTATTTGTGGACACTGCTGTGCGCAGTTGGCTGCTGCGTTTTGCCCACAAATATACAGTCAATTCACTTTACAGTATATTCTGTGAAGCGCTTTGATACGTCTATAAGATGTGAAAAACACTATATCATATGCAAGGATTATTATTATCAAATTGAAGGTTTATTATTTACCCAGTTGACATAAGTAAAATTATGTTATATTATGTTATCATTGGAGTCCTGTAGCTCAGTGGTTAGAACACTCGCCTTACAAGCGAGACACCTGGGTTCAATTCCAGGCAGGGCGAAAACCTGGGCAGTTTCCTTACTCTACACGCCTAATAATAATCCCTCCAAAACAAAAGAATAATAAATTGGTCACTTCAATCCACGACTGTTTGTGGGACACTGCTGTACGCAATTGGCTGCCCCATTTTGCCCACAAATATACAGTCAATTCACTTTACAGCATATTTCTGTGAAGCGCTTTGAGATGTCGAGAAGACATGAAAAGCGCTATATCAAATGCAAGATTATTATTATTATTATTATCATAATGGCTGTTTCAGCTGAAGAAAACTATATGATTTTCATTCTGTAAGTTGGATTCTGACATTATCACATCTGAAACTATGTTTTTGCATTTTACCAACTCCTTCATGTGTCTGAAATGAATTAAGGGGTTCAGTAACTCCTTATCCATGCAAATCATTGCTATTTTTACGTTGGGCAATACAAATTACTGTTTCACCAAGAAGAATCTACTCTGGATACAATTCCCAAATCAGTCTTTCTAAAGCATTTACAGAGCTCTGCAGAAGCACTAACCAATGTCAGATGTATAAATGTAGCACAATGAATGGGCGATTATCAGCAAAGGTGGAACGGTATTTGGGTGTGATTGTCAACAGGCTGCGCCTATGATTCACAACCACAGAGGTGCATTAACTCTGATTTGACATAAGTACCAGGCCAGTGATATTAGGTTGCTTGTCATGGGGCTCACATCTATATAATCAAAACATGCAATACGATCCTTATGAAAAAGTCTTTTCCACTGACCACCAGGCCATCAGCAAAGAAAACTCGAGTGTGAAAAATGGATGTGTTTTTCAAATGCAGAGATGAGGTTTGTTGGATGTAACAATATGCAGAAATATGAATTGATGCCTATGCATAGGAAAGGATCAGTGCACGAAATGGAACCAAGAATTAATGCATAAGGAGACAAGGATTAATGTATGTATAGAGACAAATGATTGGGATATGTATGGCAGTAAGGATAATAATAATAGTTCTTGCATTTGACATAGCATCTTTTAGGTAGTGAGGACATCTCAAAGTGCTTTATAGGATTTACTGTAAAATGTAGTGACTGTATTTTATAAACATGCCAGCCAATTTGCCATAGCAATGTCCCGCAGACAGCAACGTCCCACAAATGGCCGTATAGTGAGTGACCAATTTTATTTGGGGGATTTTTTGGCCAAAACACTGGGATAAACTTTTTTTTCATATATGAGAAGGGATGTTTAATGTCCACCTGAATAGGCAAATGGGACCTTGGTTTAACGTCTTATCCAAAGCAATGCAGCAACTTCCTAACAATACAGCACACCCCCAGAACTGCATTGGAGTGTCAGCTTATACTGTGATCCCAAATCCCAATGTGGGACTTAAACCATGATCTTCTGACTGAAAGATGAGAGTGCTACGAACTGAGTTAGATTGACACCATAGCATTGGTGTACGTCTGGAAGGAAGAATTAGTTAATGAGAACAGAAGCAAGGATTAATTTTGAATTCCTCGCTGCACTGGGCTCTTGAACTGCACAAGTTGCTCTTGCAATTTTAATATCTTGTAGATTTCTGGAATATCACAAACAAAATATTTATAATTCTTACATTTTGATTTTCTTAAGATCATTTTCATCTAAACAAGGTGTCAACAGGTGGTGAATGATGATCAATAAATAATACAGCGAAGCATGTGGAAGTGCCTCAGTGTTGTAAAGGAACACACTGGGAAGAAGCAAACACACATTTCTATCTCCTTCTCGCACAATTGCTCATTGGCTGACTTCCATTTACTTATTTTTCATCCCAAAAGAGAAACTGCTGTGGGAATTTGATCCCTTGTTCACACTACAGATATCATGTCCAGTTATTACCTACCTAAGAAAGTTCAGAGAGGTATAACTAGTGGGATGAAGGGAATGTAAAACAAGCGGTAGACCAGCATTTGAAGGGCACAGGTGGAAGAATAGCACTTGAGAAGATGGCATCAGTAGGAAGGGGTGAGATTGTGAAGAGATTTTGAGTCAATCGTTCAGGGCACTAGAAGCCGGTGGTGCCTCCCGAGAAAAGTGGGTAACAGATGTGTGACCCCCGTGTCCGCAAAAATATATATGTTATACGAATCTTAATCGAATCATCATCAAGATAACAGATAAGTTGGACTTGAGTCACTTTCTGCTTTTCTCTCTTTTTACAGTCATTTACCTGAGGCGGAGTTACGGTCCAGAGTCTGACTCCACTCATCGCCTGATTTAATTCAAAGAGCTGCTGCACACTGGTATTTATTGCTGTCTGAGTCCCAAATAGCTGCTGCCTGCATTTGATTTTGAGTCTCAGGATGTCTCAGCCATTCACTGAAAGTATGCAGTTAATGCAAAGCTGTTATCTACATGGCGAATCGAGGTCGGCAATGAAACTCAAGGGTATTTTACTGTAAGTGGAAATAGGTTATCCAACTACCATTAATGTTGGACTCCATTCCTGTCCGGTTATAGGGAGGTGGTGCACCTGTTCTGATTTTGTTACTTTTGCTTTCCTTGGCTGCCTTGTTGCATCCTGGTGACTTTCATTAATAGCCTATGAGTCATTGGGTATGGCACGCTTGCAATTATGTCAGATTGATTGGTATTGCTGCAATCTCAGCAATACCAAGTTGTAAGGTGTCAGCCAGCTCAAGATCTGCTGCGAGGCAACCCAGCTCCCCTCTAAAGTAAATTCTGTGATTATGCACTCCTGGTCCCAGTCAGGGATCTCCAGTCACCAAGCAGTTGAACCATTTCTAAGGGATGGAACAGGGTGAGGATTTCTCACTGTAGGTTAACTAAAATGTAGAAGTTTTTTTTTCTATATGGGGAGAGTATTTTGACACATTATACTCTCCTTGGATCACAAGGGCGACCGTTCCAACCAATGTCACACTCAAGGATTACTCCTTTTGGCCCATTTGATCTAATTCTTATGCAGTATCCACCCAACTGCTGACTCAACGGAAACATCAAACTGGAAAACATCAATTACTGATTTGTAGGTGAACTTCATGCAGGCCATGTATATTTCATTCCCCCCACCCCATGGTAGCCCACCGGGATGCAGAAAGGTCAATAACTTGGGTAAGCCACCTGAATAATGAAACCTGGCCCTCTATGACACATAATAATAATTCTTCAATTTGATATAGCGCCTTATCACGTCTTCGAAATGTCTCAAAACGCTTCACAGAATACACAGTAAAGTGAGTTGACTATATTCGTGTGGAGTAAGAAAACGTGTCCAACATTTTGCCCTGCCAGGAATTGAACACAAATCGCTCGCTTGCGAGGGAGTCATCTAACCATCAAGCTACAGATGGTAGTTACAATAACAATGCTGGCACTTGATATAACTCCTTATCACATTGTCGAGACTTCTCAAAGCGCTTCACAGGATATACTATAAAGTGGATTGACAGTGGATTTTGTGGGTGAATGTGGCTGCCAGTTTGTGCACACACAATGTCCTACAAACAAATGGAGTGAGTGACCAATTTTATTTGGGGGATTGTTGGCCAGGACACTTTGAGAAACTCCCTTCTCTTTTCGAATAGTGCCATGGGATCTTTAACGTCTACCTGAACAGGAGGATGGGACCTCAGTTTAATAATAGTAATCCTTGCATTTGATATAGCGCTTTTCACGTCTTCGAGACGTCTCAAAACGCTTCACAGAATATACTGTAAAGTGAATTGACTGTATATTTTGTGGGTGCAACGCGGCAGCCAATTGCGCACAACAGTGTCCCACAAACAGTAGTGGATTGAGTGACAAAATTATTATTATTTTTGTTTTCTTGTGGGATTATTATCAGGCAGGTGGAGTAAGGAAACTTGTCCATCAAACCTAGGTCTCTCGCTTGCGGGGCGAGTGCTCTAACCACTGAGCTACAGGATTCCTTTTAACATCTCATCCAAAGGACGGCACCTCCGACAATGCAACACGCCTCCAGCACTGCATTGGAGTGTCATCTTAGAAGATGTAATTCCAAGTCCCATGTGGGGCTTGAATCCACAACCTTCTTACTCAGAGGCAAGAGTGCTACCACTGCATCAGGCTGACACACATAGTTATTTATAACTTATACATTATAACTATTATATATTATGTATTATTACTTATAACTTATATATTATAATAGTTATAATACTGTAATATAAAATTGCTAACTACACAGAATAGTACTCTATATTTCCATATGGGGTCACATCTCCGGTTATGCTTTTTCCTTATAAGATTCATATCACATCTATACAATGTATCCCAAATTTGCCTGAGACAACTGTTAACTTCACTAAAATGTCACGAGTGTAACCCCTGGAAGACCTTGCTTACACCCCAGCCCCCCAAAAGAAAAAATATTTTATGGTATTCATTTTATTGGGCTATGAATGGCTGAGTGGACCCACTGGGATTTAAACCAGGTCCTAAATCAGACTGAACAGATTGAGCAAGTTAGGAAGGTTATAATTAAACCAGGTACAGTAAGCACAATGTACCTCGACTATAAATAACTCTTTTTTTTTTCGACCTTTCTTTTCGACCGCGCCTTTGGTCACCTTCCCACCCCTCCCCCTGGCTCGGTCCCGGGATCCTAAACTGTAAAGCGTTCTGAGACGCCGTCCGGCGTGGAGGGCGCTATATAAATCCAAGTTGTTGTTGTATAATTAGATGTTCCCCTGCTTCCCCGTGGAGTCCTGTAGCTCAGTGGTTAGAGCACTCGCTTTGTAAGCGAGAGACCTGAGTTCAATCCCAGGCAGAGGGGGAAACCTTGGGCAAGTTTCCTTACTCCACACAGAGCCTAATAATCCCTCCAAAACCAAAACAATAATAAATTGGTCATTTTCAATCCACGACTGTTTGTGGGACATTGCTGTGCGCAATTGGCTGCCGCGTTCGCCCACAAATATACAGTCAATTCACTTTACAGTGTGTCCTGTGAAGCGCTGTGGGACGTCCTCCCGACGTGAAAAGCGCTATATCAAATGCAAGGATTATTATTATTATTATTGTTGCTGAGCGCTTGATCAACAAGTTTGTCATTTAATCGTGTAGACGTGTAAAAGATGAAACTGATGTGAACACTGAGAGTTTATACCAGTCCAGGAACAGTCATGTATGTCACTCGGGACTGTGATTGCAGACTCCCCTGACCTGGGCTGCACATGGACAACATTCCTCACACACAGCACAGAGCTGCGATGCACAGTCTGAGTGTAACGTGGCCTCCTGTGAGGGCAGTGACCACCCGGGACCCCTGTGCCCATCAGTCAGTCCGAGTGCAGTGTTGCTCGGGGGCCGCCTGTCACCCCCTCGGCGGCGCTGACCACAAGGTCCGGCGGGAACGTCCGCCCCGAACTCCTGCTCCGAGGCGGTTGGCGAGAGGGGGTCCGACCCGGAACAGTAACGGTGGGGCACCTGCTCACCAACATCCGGAAATTACCAGTGACCTCAACAAGAAGTGTGTGCGGGAGGAGAGAGGAGAGACACCGACACACACACACACACACAGCGCCGCGGAGACTGTCAGCGGCGGAACCCGGAGAGAGAGCGACCTGTGGAACCTTACCCGGGAGGGGCTGTGCGGGGCTGTGCTGTGCTGTGCGGGGCTGTGCGGTGCTGGGGCTGTGCTGTGCGGGGCTGTGCTGTGCTGTGCGGGGCTGTGTTGTGCGGTGCTGGGGTTGGGCTGTGCTGTGCGGGGCTGTGCGGGGCTGTGCTGTGCGGGGCTGTGCTGTGCGGGGCTGTGCGGTGCGGGGCTGTGCTGTGCGGTGCTGGGGTTGGGCTGTGCGGGGCTGTGCTGGTGCTGGGGTGGGCGGTGCTGTGCGGTGCTGTGCGGTGCTGTGCTGGTGCTGTGCGGGGCTGTGCTGTGCGGGGCTGTGCTGTGCGGTGCTGGGGTGGGCGGCATGATCCTGGCTGCCCGCTCGCCGTGTGGGGACACAGCTCCTGGAGTGCAGTGAGAGAGGGAGCGGAGCGGAGCCGCCCCCTCCCCCCCCCCTCCCCCCGGGACACGAGAGCCACACCAGCAGCGCCGGGACGGACAGTCTGACCTGACCCACAGCTCCGGTGTGGGGGGAGAGGAGGAGGAGGGCCGTGTGACCCTGTGCCTGAGCTGCAGACCCTCTCCATGTCAGCGCCGTCCGGGGCACCTCATCCCCAGTGAGAAGCATTGATCCCCGGAGACCCCGCACTGGGGGTAAGTCGGGGGTCGGGTGTTGTTGTTGTTGTTCGGGGTGACCGAGGCTCGGCCCCGCGGACACAGCGGCTTTGTGTCAGAGCTCTGTCTCGGGTTCGGGTCGATCCACTGCCGTTTTGCCCGTTTTTTTTTAAAAAAAAGAAAGTGCCGCTCTGACACTCTCTCTCTCTCTCTCTGGGCGTTGGGAGAGGATTGTACATCAGCAAAGTTAAGGTGAGAGAGAAAGAGAAAGAGCAGCGAAGGCGGTGGGTGTGGAAACGGACTCTGATCTGTTGTTGTTTTCTACACGAAAGCTGTGTTTTGGTGGTGGTTCGGTGACGGTTTAGCGACGAATCCCCTTCTTTTGCTCATAAGGGAACTGTGTAACTGCTGTTACATTGATCTGTTTGTGTGGGAGTGGAGAGGAGAGAGAGAGAGAGACTCACTCAGTGGGGGGGAGGGAGGAGGGAGAGGAGGGAGGGAGGGAGAGGAGGGAGGGAGGGGAGAGGAGGGGGGAGGGAGGAGGAGGGGGGAGGAGGAGGAGGGGGGAGGGAGGAGGAGGGGGGAGGGAGGAGGAGGGGGGAGGAAGGGAGAAGGAGGAGGGAGGGGAGGGGGAGGAGGGAGAGGAGGAGGTGGAGGGAGAGGAGGAGGGGGAGGGAGGAGAGGGGAGGGAGGGAGAGGAGAGAGGAGGGAGGGAGAGGAGGGAGGGAGGGAGCGAGGGAGGGAGAGGAGAGAGGGAGAGGAGGAGGGGGGAGGGAGGGGGGAGAGGAGGGGGAGGGAGGGAGAGGAGGAGGGGGAGGGAGGAGGAGGGGGGAGGGAGGAGGAGGGGGAGGGAGGGAGAGGAGGAGGGGGGAGGGAGAGGAGGGGGGGAGGGAGGAGGAGGGGAGGGAGGGAGTGAGGGAGGAGGGAGGGAGGAGGGGGAGGAGGAGGAGGGGGAGGGAGGGAGGAGAGGAGGGGGGGAGGGAGGGAGGAGGAGGGGGGAGGGAGGGGAGGAGGAGGGGGGAGGGAGAGGGAGGAGGGGAGAGGAGGAGGAGGAGGGGGGAGGGAGAGGAGGAGGGGAGGGAGAGGAGGAGGGAGGAGGAGGAGGGAGGAGGGAGGCAGGAGGAGGAGGGAGGGAGAGGAGGGGGGAGGGAGGGAGAGGAGGAGGGGGGAGGGAGAGGAGGAGGAGGGAGAGGAGGAGGAGGAGGGAGAGGAGGAGGGGGGAGGGATATTGAACCTTTCCTGGAGATTGCAGGGAGTTCCTTTAAGCACAACTGCTCTGAGCTGAACTTTATTTCCATTTTCAATCTAAAGTCCAAACAATGCAGCAGTTGTACTTGGAGCAAAGACGTTGTGGTTTATAAGTTTCACTATGTTGGAAAGCCACATCCATCTACAGGTTGAGCAGCAAATCGTGATAGCATTTATTGTGACACTAATGATGACTGGATTTCTTCATCATTTCTTTAAGACTTGTTAGATACTGTCATGGTATCACCCGATATGAGTTGATAAGCGTTTTACATCGAAAGAAAACTTGCAGTTATGTGGCTATGTTTTATGTTGCCTCTATGCAAAGGAGTAAACGTTTGTGAAAATGTCTTTTTCCTTCACAGAACACCCGTGGATTGTCTTCACAGTACAGTCGTGGACACAAATATATATTTAAACGGGTTTGAATCCTGTCGTCTTGAACTTGTGTGAAGATTTTGTTTGCGCAATTGGAAGAAATGGGGACTCCTGGAGCTGGAAGGAAACGAACACCGATTAAGGATAGATTCTCAGCCGAAGATGAAGCTTTGAGCCACATTGCCAGAGAGGTTGGTTGCAATTACAGTCAGCAAAATGTGTCTATTATGTTATAGAAATCTTGTTATTGTTAGATGGTTGGAATGGGATATCCTTAGTTTCGCTGAGTCAATACAATAGTTTGACATTCTTTTTACTTATAGGTACAATTAATATTCTGCATGAACTGGTGACAAGCAAACACTCACAGTGTAAAATTAATTTGCAGTGTTGGAAAGAAACATTACTGTAGGCATAGTCTAATGAGTTGTTAGAAGTAGAAACCACATTATTTCTATTTATTTCTCCCCCTAACCTTATGATGTGATTCATTCTTATCATAATACTAATTTGTTTCTAGATTTCCCAGCAAAATGAAATGAGACAATATAAAAGTATGTTTTTACTTTCTAAGTAAACAGATAGGATTGTTAATATTCTGTGATAAATATATTGCATAGATTGGTTATAGTTTTAATGTTCATTTATTTAGTTTTCTTATTATCCTTTGCAACGCAAGTAACCTATCAAAAATACAAATACACTTTGAGATATGAAATATACATAGAAATCTTAATAACATACCAATAACATGAGTGACTATTATAACTACAAGATCACTTTAGTATCATACTATATGTTTAAGCATACTTAAGCATAAATCTCCCAAAATTTAAACTAACTTGAATGATAGGTTTAAAAAGGTACAAATAATAGAACGATTCTCCACTTTGAAATTCAAAATTGAAACAGTTAAGAAGATGCACTTTGAGCATCACTTTTTGGCCTCTTGTTATCATAGTAGCATTCAAGCTCTTCGTTGAGACTAGTGAGAGCTTCATTGAAAGCTATTCGCAGAAAATCCACAGTAACCGTAATTCTGCTTTCCATTTCCAGTTGAATGAGGTGCGAAGTTGTGGTGACTGAACACTTTTACTTGATTCAGGATTGTAAGGTGTTGAGTAAAGTTTTTAGAAGTTGAGATATTCTGTTATCTCTATTGCTTTGGCTTAATAGCAATATATCACTGTCTGATTGTTGTCTGATGTTATATCCTTTCTGGTTTCAAACAAAATTTCACCTTCAGATGGTCAAAACTGTAAACTGAACACACATTCCTATACTTAAATGTGTTGTGCAATATATTGCCCATTTCCGAAAGAGTTTCTAAGCCAATTAATAGGTTGTGATACCTAAGATAATGTTTTTGTTACTTCCTTTTGCAATGCACACAAGAGTTATCATTTGATTAATTAGTAATGATAATAATAATCCTTGCATTTGCATAGCTCCTTATCGTGTTGTTGAGATGTCTCAAAGCTCTTCACAGAATATACTGCAAAGTATGTAAAGTATATACTGTGTGTGTGTATGTGTGTGTGTATATATATATATAGCAGAATGTTAGCACTATTTTCCTGCTGCTCTTGAAAACTGTCTCTTTGAGCCATTCCACACCCAAGTTGGCATTCTGAGATGTGAGCTGAGACGATGAGTGTCGGCAGGCTATTTCACTATGAGGAGCTAAACCCAATCCTGTCTCCACTTTATTTTCACCAAACACTAAAGACAGTTGTCACTGCGCAGACCAGGGATCCAACTGGAACCTTTCTGGTTTGATTCAGTACCACATCACCCGGGGTGATGAGTTATCACTGACTGAGTTATGAGAATTGTTTTAAAATAGCTTTCACATAGAGCTCCAAATTAGAGAAAGGGAACTGTAACTGCAACAGTCTATAGTTTATAGTAGGTATGAGAGTGTTTTTTTAAATAACATCCTATTTGTATAACTTGTATAGTACATAATGAGTACATGTGGTACTCACTATTTTTCTACAATGTAAATTCAGGTGGATGACAAATGTTCTAAAATAATCCCTTGCATCTGATTTTTTTTTCCATTAACAAGTAGCCTTGAAAACTTTCAAAACTGCACGAATGTTTATATGGAGAGAAGGAGGAATTTGTCCGTGGGGTTGGACCACTGTCACATAGGCTTGCTGGTTAACCACAGGCAAATGTGTTGCAAGACAACAGTTGTGAAGCACTTGCACAAGATCACAAGGCTACTTTAAAATATCTTCCAGTAAACCATATCAATGGATGTTGACCATAATCTGTGCTTATCATTTCCTAATTCTGAAATGTTTGGATTGAATGAGCAAATATTATTTTAATGTATATTTACTTAAAAATTTACATGGTCCTGGTAATGTTTTCCAAACAATACATAGCTGTTACAAAGAATCCGGTGATCACACAGGTTGTTTGTAGTACAATAATATAAATTCAAATGGACCCCATTTTTTTTACCCAAATATCCAAATGCACACCAGTCCCAGCAGCACTTCAGGATGTCAGCTGGCATGTGGCAAATGAAAATGACTGATATCTAGGCAATCAGGTTGCTGCCAAAATCACTTCCTACACGCCGTCAACAACAACAACAACAAGATTCCATTTATTGAGCGCCTTTCACGTCGGGAGGACGTCCCAAGGCGCTGAAGGAAGTGATGATGGCAGGGACCTGATGTCCTGGAAGTCACCCCGTTATAACAGTGGTTGGGATGTTATTGACTTCAGCTGTCGCACTATAACAGGGCTTCTCTATGCTTGTCAGTTATATGTGTATGTGTAGATTGGGTCAAACTCTAGCTAGTTGTGTATCCAATAAAGTTGGAAACCAATCTAATAGAAATATTGAGTGTAATAGCGAGAAGATTTAGATAGTTTTAGATCGATCTTCAAGCAGATAAGAACTTAGTCTGTCTATATTTGCACCATTTTAGCTGACTTACAAGACAAGCTCGTTCTAGGAGATGAGTGGCAAAGCTTCAGAGTGTCGTGGTCTGTGTTGAGTCACTTGTTGTTTAGAAGTCTTCATGACTAATATGGTTTGCTACAATAGTGGTAGTAGTACTGATGTGACTGATGGCACCAAGCTGGGTGATGGGTCTGGAGTGAATGAAATGTAATAGATGGGTTACAGGATTGAGTGTAAAGAAACATAAGGCCCAGCTAATTCAATGGTAACATTATAGGGTTAGTAATGTGGAACAGTAAGAGACTATTTGATAGGCTGAACAGCTTTTTTTCTGTTTCCATGTTACTATCTCTATCTCTATATAATGTCCAGTTGTATCCGCAAGCAGAATTTTCAGCCTTTTAATAATAATAATAACCCTTACATTTGATGTAGCACCTTATCATGTTGATGGGACATCTTAAAGCGCTTCACAGGATACATTGTAAAGTGAATTGACTGTATCTTGTGGGTGAAACGCGGCAGCCAATTCTGCAAAGCAGTGTCCCACAAAAAAAAGTAATTCTTTTTAAAAAAAATTAGTATGGGAACTGGCTGGCGGATGTCCTGTGAGCTAGTCGGCTTTGCGAGTGTGCAGTCGAAGGGCTGTTGCTCGTTGCTATAGTGCAGGTTGCAATTTTATGGATCCCAAACACCACGATGTAACAGGCGTGTGCTATGATCTACAATGGTTGATGGCATTTCTTTTTTATCGGACCAAATCCATTCAACTGGATATACAGTACCATCAGAATATTAAAATCACAGATCATGCTCTGATATTCAGCTTTGCTGACAAACTTTTTTAATGGGTCCAATGTCACATGCTTTTGACAACTGGATTGTAAATACCGTAAAAAAAGATCTTTTTAAAAACAAATGCAAGTATTTTCCCACAAGTGTACAAAATGTGTGTATACACGATAAAATAAATGGCAGATGATTTGCTATATTTAAGAGCTATTTTAATATGCCCTCATTTAAAACATCAATGTATCTTTAAAATGCAAACATGGAGTAATTTGGTGTAAAGACCAAGTTATTGTTGCCATACAGTATAAGATGCTCTGTTTTGAGGAAACCGTTCTTCTTTTAGAAATGAAAGAGTATGTGGTGGTGTTATCTGAGGAGCTGCCGTGTTGCTGAGGAAGGCCAATTGTGCATTTGCTGATCTATACTTAGAAGGGAAAACTGAGTGTTCAGTGCAGTGTCCCCAATCAGATGTCCAACTTTTGGACAGGTGCAGCCTGCAAGCAATGACTGGTTCATGTATGAAAGTCAGCCTGGGGTGAACTCCAGTGTATCGTGACTTGATGTGTGAGAAATCTGATGCTGGCAGTGGTGGAAATGTGGCTGTGCATTACAATATTATTATAGATCTTGGCAGATCAAGGCCAGCTGTGGACTTGGGGTGAATTACTTGTTTGATGTGGTAGAGACAAACAAAATGTTACTCTCTGAAGATTCAATGCAGGACATAGCAGCTGTATGAATTGTTCACTCTAGGTGTTTAATTTCAGTTCAGTACTTTCACATCTGTTTGTGTCTCTTTACAATACAGCCTGATTTAATTGACACATTTTTGCAGGCAAGAATACAATGTTGTGTGGTGTTGAAAAGGAGAACAATACAGAATCGATGGGGAACTCCACCCTGATGTATTTGCTTTAGAGAGATGTAGGAATAGAAAGGATTGAGAGAGACCATTGCAGTTTTGCTGATCCCAAAGTTTCAAAAATCTCATACAATTCTCCATCTTATACCCTTCAACCTCCTCTTTGTTTGCATTGGCTTGTTGTAAAGGTAACACTATTGTGTTGTAATCTCAGCTACATGTGGAAATAACCAAAAACATATACAGTCGTATCTGAAATACAGTATCTATTCAACTATTTAAGTAACAGATCTGTATTCATCTGAAGGGTTTGCTTTTTAAACAAAAAACAAGTAATTCAGTTAAAATATTTGGTTTGAGTTGCAGCTTTAAACAATTATTTGAAAAGTGGCATATTTTTTAAGAAAAAGGCTATTATTCTGAATAACCAGTTTTACGAATCCTATTTTGTGCCCAGTGTTATGCTGACCAAAAATCATTATTATGCCACAGCACTACTTCATTTCAGAGCATAGTTGAGCAGGTGGCCTAAATGTAGCGATGTGATAGTGACGGTGTTAATACCAGCGCTGTAAAATTCTAGGCTGAGTTTTGGGTAACACGGAAGTGGCAGTGCAGTTAAGCTTTGACACCTGATTAACAGAAATTATGAGTAGAGGCCAGATTTTTCTTTCTTTATATGCCTCAGTTCGAACTTTGCCCCGGCACCTATTTGTATTTGAGTGGAGGTTAACGCAACAAAGGGTTCATTGTTAATACAAGATTGAAGTGATAATTTAGATAATATTTATGTGGCGGGCACAGCAGTATAATGTAGACCGAAAAGGCTGAACATCTGTGATTGTTAGTTTATGAGGATAAGAATGACTTTACAGATATCCAACTCCAGAATGATGAATGTCGGACATTGTGGAGATCTAGACATGTGAAGGGAAGAGCTGAGACAAAGCTGGAAGAGTGATTATTAAGATTGGGTACAAAAGCATATATATATATACAGTCAATTCACTTTACAATACACCTTGCTTCAAGGCGTCTTGACAACATGATAAGGCGATGTATCAAATATAAGGATTATTATTATTCTACCACTATATTAAATCACTGCTTTCCTCTAAACCATTTATTGGCAGGTAGTGACGTGGATTTATGCCAGTTTGTTTTGTTGCACAGTCTGTATATTACTACATTGCTGACCATTTTATAGGCAATACACTGCTTCTGTATCCTGCTAAAATGTTTTTAAGAAATGGTTATTGTGTTTTTAAATTTGCGTGTGCTGTGGAGAGCTATATTGAATAGACAGTATACCAATAGTCTATTTTAGTCTGGGAAAATATATTGCATCATAAAGTACTTGTAATTCAGAATATTCACTGTCTCTAATAACTGTTGCTGACTCATATTAAATTGTTCACATACTACTCATTCATGCTGAAGCTGGATATTGTTATTTCCAGTTGTTAAGTTGTTGCCAGTTTTCGGCCTCCTGTTGGTCTGTGCAGAAATGTACTCTATTGCTGGATGCATATTTATCTCATCAAACATCTGGGCAGCAACATCTGTATTAGCTTGTTTTTTCCTAATAAATCCCTTATACACCTCATTGCGACCATACCCGAGTACTACAGCCAGTCTATTGGATGACCCATTTCTGTTTAAGATAGCGAATGGTCTTCTTGCACAATTATAAACCCACACTCTAGGTTTTAGCAGTTTCTTATTTAGCCTGTAGGAATGTGCATTTACTCTTATTAACTCATGGCTTCCTTAACAGGTCAAAATAGACCTCAAAACAGCCACTTCCCTTGACCCACCACAGCTATCCAGCTACCGGCCCATCTCCCACCTCCCTTTTCTGTCTAAGGTCCTTGAGAGAGCCGTTGCCTCCCAGCTTCGCTCTTTCCTCTCCTCCCACTCCCTCCATGAACCCCTCCAATCGGGTTTCCGTGCTGCCCACAACACAGAAACTGCTCTTGTCAACGTCACAAATGACATCGTGACCATGTGTGACCAGGGCTACCTCGTCCTCCTCGACCTCTCCGCCGCCTTTGATACTGTGGACCACTCAATCCTCCACCGCTTCTCCTCCCACCTCAATCTTCAAGGTTCTATCCTTGACTTGTTCAGGTCCTACCTTCACCTCGCTTCCTCGCTTGCCTCCTTCAGGGCTGGTCTCAAGACCCTCTTCGATCGTGCCTTTGGTCACCCTCCCACCTCTTTGCCTTCCCTCACCTGTACCCCACCCCTCCCCCATGCTCGGGTCCTGATCCCTGTCTGTCCAGCGCCTATAAATGTAATTTTGTTGTTGTTGTATGAGGTTTCACAGGTAAGAATGTCTGAATCGTTGAACACAATGTGATAGAATTTGCAGATTTCATGTCCTTTGCTTCTAATTTGCTGAGACAATAGTTGCAGGGATACTAGTCTGGAAAAACCCGAAGGAGTTCTTGATTGTGGTAATTCTTGTGTTTAGAAATGCGCAAACTGGTGTGGAACTGATGATTAAATCTGAGAGCATGCAGTTGTGAATTTTTGTGTGTTAATTTGTTTCAGTTTGAAGAATGCCATAAGCAGCATTCAGCTACTGCAGCTTCATTAACACTGACACGTAGTAACAGCCAGTGACTGGAGGAGTGGTTGTTCCTGCAGTACTGGAATACTGACCAGTTCTTATAGTGTCGGAATACAGTCACAAAAGAAAATCTCATTGACGAAAAGGGGGGAAAATTCAAGTTTAATAATAAAACCTTTTCGTAATTACACTTGTTCCTCAAATACTAATAATACTGTAGATAAACCATAAGTACACTTGGAAATATTAGTGTGCTCTTGGGCCGGGGGGGGGGGGGTCAAGATGTGAGAATTGAAATGCAACTTTAAATCAGTTTAAAAGCTGATGATTTGAATGTTGCCAATCAATGAATTACAATGCTATGATGTATACTTCCCGAATGTTATATTCCAAGTAATCTCTTGCACATGATGATGTACAATCTCTGTATGTTTAGCTTCTGGAATCAATAACATTATTCCTTGGAGCTGTTTGACCCACATGAGTTATTGGCTGCACTTATTTATTGTTAAGTGCACACTGGGGTCCTACCTTCTATCGCAGCAATCAAGACAAAATGAAGTCAGTCTATCCAGAATATCACATCAGCTGCTTCCTAGGGGGTAGCAGATGACCTTTTGCCACAGTCACAAAGCAGCGAATGCACATAACCTTTTTGTACATCTCATTGTTGTAGTTAAATCTTTGTCCACTGACATTTTTTCTCCTTTAGAACTCTTGTCTGTCTTGTATGTGTACAAGTATCAAATCAGGTGGAAAATGAGCACAATAGCCAAATCTATTTAATTCCTCCTCTTTCCAACTCTTTCCCCTCCCCCACCCAATTGCTATACCACTTAACATTGTTCGATCTGCCGTGCCATGAGTGGATTGTCAACAGGGGAAACAGTGGGTTGAAATATTGCAGAGATCTGTGTGCTGCAAGTTTTTTAAAAAAAAATGGTTATTGAGCAATGAAAGTTGCTTCAATTCCTTTTGAGTATCATTTTGTTGTGAAGCAATTAAAAAGGGAGGAGAACAATTCAATGATATGCTAGAAAAACAACTGAAAATTCCAGACTTAAACTTGGACTCTCCTTTATTTCTATAATTCTTGTTGTATTTAGTTGGCCACCTTAAGTGATGGTAAACATGAAGTGACAATACTGGGTTCAGGTCAAATGTGTTTTTCTTCAAGGGTGGTGCTGGTGGGGGAGGCCAAGATTATTGAAATTTGGAATGAAATACTCAGTGTTTGACCTAGTATTCATTTTTTTTCTGGTTCTTTTGATTGTCCTTGTGATGGCAATTACTGCAAATGGAAAAACACTTGGACTTGAACCAGCAAGGTTTTGGTGACTGACTTCCAGACTGTGAAACGTGGGCATGAGTAAAAATGATTAATGTGATTAACCCTGTGAGTACTTTAGCTTTTTAAATGTGTTATTACTAGTCAGAAATCAGTTTGAGTAGGTATGAAAATTGTCAGCCCAGGACTGAAGATGAAAACCATTTTTGCTTTTATTCAGTAGAAACCAATTCAGAAAGAATTACGGGGCTGTTTGATTCTTCTCAGCAAATTTTGAAACCGTAGAATGGCCTGCAACCAGTGCCATCCTTACATTCAATATAATAATGATACTGATAATAATATTGATGATGATGAGGATGACTTTACTTACATTTGGTATAGTGCAACAACAACTTACATTTATATAGTGCCCTGCACGTGGTGTAGTGTCCCTAAGTACTTGACATCTTCAGGCTTGAGGGGCCGAATGGCCTACTCCTGCTCCTAATTCCTACAGTGGTCCAGTCTGGCATTGATCCAGGGGAGAGCGAGAGGAGAGGTGACTGTAAGCACGATTACAAAGGAAGGTGCGATTTGAAGGTGGGGAGGGAAGGGGCAAGGCAGAGGGATTGAGTTCCAGAGTTTCGGGGTGTAGTGGCTGAAGGCATGGCCACCGATGGTGGAGCGGACGGTACAAAGGACAACAGAAGGCCAGAGCCAGCTGAGCAGTGATCGATTGGGAATAAGCAAGTCAGATAGGTAGGGAGGTGAGAGGGCATGAAGGGATTTGAAAACGAGTGAGAGAATCTTGAAATCGATCTGTTCGATGTTTGAGAGCCATTGGAACCTGGCAATGACTGGTGTGCTGGGGTCTGGAGTTTCATGCAGGTGAGTATCCGGGCAGCAGAGGTTTGAATTAATTGGATTTTGTGTGTGGTGGAGCTGTGGAGACCAGCAAGGAGAGCATTGGAATAGCCCAGCCGGGAATTGACAAAGCTGTGGACGAAGGTTTCAGCAGCGTTGATTGTGAAGTACGGGCGGAAGCCGGCAATGTGATGGATGTGAAAGGTTCCCTTGGTCAGGGAACCTTTCAACCTAGTGCCTTTCAAATCAGGAGAGCGTCCCAAAGCACTTAACAGGATGTACTGTAAAGTGACTGTGTGTTTTGTGAGTGATCGCTGAGTGCCAAGACGTAAAAGCAAGGGTCCTGCTGTTTGTTCAGTTAGATGTTAAAGATCAGAAAAGGTTTAGGTTAAAGGACAGTATATTGGGTTTTCTTTCTTTGTAATGTTGCAGATGAACTTTTAAGGCTGAGCTAGAAATGTATCTGGGTGGTTTGAAGGATGCAAAGTCTTACAGTAGGACTTTGTCAGTACTGTGTGGAGCCTGTGACCAGGCTGCAGTTCACTCAGTTGAATAATTGTGTCTGTAATAAATGAATACTCAGGGGATAGTATTAAATGGTTTGTGTGAGGTGAAAGGCATCCATACCAGGCAATAGAATGTTTAATACTTACTTTGGTCACCCAGTGAGCCTGGTGCGGACTGCCAGATATAGATTAAAGCTCCCTTTACTCAGTTTGAATATTGTGTCTCAACTCCATGCCCAGGGGCACCCTTCCTTTTAAGGTGTGATCCCTCCATTTCCAACAACTTCTAGGGGTGGCGTTTGGCAATTTGGCCAAGTTCTGGGTCTACACACTGGAGACTGCCCAAGCTCAACTCACATTGAATCCTTACAGCAAGGAGAAATGAGAATATACGTCAAGTGAGCCTGGATTTGACAGTCATTTAACGCTAGCGAAGTCTTATAAAAAGGTGACTGGGGTGTTTTATGCTGTCTTCTATCTGCCCTTTTAATTCCTTAAAATTGCAGGTCCAAACAATCTCCAGAAATAGCAACAAAAATGACTCGACGATTCTTCCACACCATTCAAGTCAAAAATAGGCAATCTACCTTGCGTTGGTACCTAAGCTGTCTAAACCTGACGAGACTTCACAAATGAAGTTTGCAATTTTGATTATTGCTCAGTTGTAGAGGCAGGTATTGCGACTGAGGGCCATAGGCATTAATATTCTGACTGAATGAAAAATTTCCAGGTGAAATGAACCGGTCTTGAAATCATGATTTAATTTAAAGCGCTGAATTTATCCATGTTTGATGCATGAATAAGGATAAAACTACTTGCATTTATTTAGCACCTTTCAATTGGGGTAGGGCCTCGGAACATTCACTAAACAATGATGTACAGTCAAATCTGTTCTAGCAACTAGCTCCTTTCAGCAACCACCCCATGCTAACAACCACCCTAGAACAGCCCAGTCTGTCCCCTCTCTACACATACCAACAAACCCTTACTCAGGGGCCACCCTTATATAAAGGCAACTTTGGCCCAGTCCCCTGAAAGGTTGTTGAAAACAGGTTTGACTGTTTTTCTTTGTGGGGGAGAGGAGTGGATAAATGAATTGCTAACCATTTACTCTGTTACTGCGTTTCACCCACAAAATATACAGTCAATTCCTTTACAGTATATCCTGTGAAGCACTTTGAGACGTCTCAAAGATGTGATAAGGCACTATGTCAAATTCAAGGATTATTGTATCATTATATATTATAATCTAGGGGAACATTTAACGCAGCTTCTTCAGTTTGTAAGGCATAACTGACCTAAAGTGGAAATCTACCCTTCAGGTGAGCTCCAAGGTGGAACCTGAACCAGCTACTGGAGCTTTAAATGTAGGTAATTTATTGCTGACATGTAGCAGCAACCAGCTTGGATTCAGTGGACTCCAAAGGGGAAAAGGAGAGGGGAGGGAGAATTGCAGAGTGTCTGTTTTTAATTACGTATGTTTTGGCAAGCAATTAGCTTTCCTGTATAATTGTAGGCATTACTGTATATGTAATGGGTGGCAAATATTTCTGTCAAGTGGGAGCCACACAGCAGTTGCACTGCTCACCGTAAAAGACTTTCATAAAAATTATCAGGAGCAGGGCTACGCATAAGTAAGCTTGTCATTTCTGGGACAAATAACTTTGAGTGGCTGTTCTGACAATGCACATTGAGTTACCAATGGGCTGTGTCGTCCAGTCAGTTGCAGAGGATGAAATTCCATCTCCAATTTAAAATATGAGGACTAGAATGGGTTTCCACTGTTGCGCAGGCACTTGGTTTGTTGGCTGATTGTTTCGTTAATCTAGCTTATAAAAAATTGTCTAAATGTCTAAGATTGCAGAAATACTCTCACAAAATATTTTTACTTTTGTGCTTTATGTAAATTAACATTTGCGATGAATTAGTGGAAACCAACATGGTTCCAAGTGGACTTTAATACTGAAAGTGTTGTCCGAATGCAGGCACTTTCAAACACAATTTTCACACAGCAGTGAGTTTATTAAAGGTGTCAATTTTGTGTAATTGTCTGACTGCTGCTTATTGATTACCCTCTGTAGCCTTCTTTGCTTTCAAAGGGGGCTACACTTTCAGCTACACCCAAGGTTACTCCTGTTGAGCTGTTCGTTTTGTGATTGCTTACAGATACAAGCAACAAGCTTAGACTACCCGGAATGGATAGTCTCCAACCAGTTTCCTAGTCTCTGATCCGAGGAGGCAAAAATATCAAAGGTCTCCCAACAAATTGAAAATTTTTTATATTTTCCAATTCTATCGGTTTGATTCTTAAGATTCCTGAAGATTAACACATTGTGTCTTTACAGTACAGAAGGTTAAAAAGGTAAAAAATATAAAAGGAGCTAAAATGCAAGATTTATTAGTATTTTCAAAAATGGTTTCAGCAACTGGTTCTCTTTAAAACACTTTTTTTTGTCACAGGCTGCTATTGGTCCCCCCCCCCACCCCACCACCACGTTTTTTCCAGTTCCTTTGTTTCTTCCCAGGAGGGTTGAGTGCTCTTTCCAGACAGGTTTTGTAGTTCCCAATACTCATTTGTGTTCTTTGTACCTTAGATGTATTCAAGTTATGAGGAAAAACTTTGACCCTTGATGGATTGTTACAGTAAACACATTACACTGAATGGTTCTTTTACACCTTGCTCTGAACCAGACTTCAGAGAGTGTCTGCAACAAAGGTGATTTCAAAGTTTTGCTAGCCTTTGTTCAGTTTTTAAGAAAGTAGTAGATGCATTTTTAAATTATTACTAAAGGACCTAATGGTGATGCAGTAACTCGATTTGCCAGTCACTTGGTTGATGTATTCATTTCAGTTTCATTGAGCTAAGGCTAGTACGAGAGATCTGAGTGCTGAATGATTCAATAATATATCAAGATATATAGACCGTTTTGACGAAGGGTCGTGGACCCGAAACGTTGACTCACTTTCCTTTCTCTATAGATGCTGTCTGACCTGCTGAATGTTCCCAGCGACTTCTGTTTTTGATTTCAGATTTCCAGCATCTGCAGTATTTTCGTTTTGTATAAATTTGTCCAATTCAAGGAGCATTACTCCATCCAAACAAGACAGTGTTTGAAATTTGTATCTCCGTAAACAAATAGAACAATGTCAAGGGATACGTTCTACTTCCTACATCGCAATTTGAGCAGTGAGTGCAAAATATTGACAGCCATGGAACTCAAATTAGTAGCTATTAACAAGCTGTTCCATTTCTAATTAAGATGTTAGGCATTTAAAGATTGAAACCAGGAGTCATTAGTGTGAATAGAGGACTTGTTAGCTGAATGTTGGAGAGATGTGAGAGTTTATTGATTTATCTACACAGTAAGTGCAAATACAAATTGAGGACTGCTTGACACCAAATCTAGATCTGTACCACCTTTTTCAATATCGATAGCGCTTCACAGTTTCTGCTGTTGACTGCAATTAATGTCCAAACTCAGCAAAATAGTCATTGTACTGACCCAGTCCTTTTGTGTTGAATTCTAATTTACAAATCCACCTCCCATTGTACAGAGATTCTGATTCTGGCATAAAATATACCTAGATATTCTTTTTAATGTTTGGCTTGTAAAATATAGTCAATCAACTGCTAAATTTCAAAGGCAGAAAACATTTCCCATTTTTGGTACTGTGTTTCTGTTGTACATATGCGTTCAGATTGAAATGTTCAATTGACTGACATTTTAAATTCCTCATTAACTTCAGGTTTTCATTTGAAAAACATATGCTCAGTGTGTCTACATGATCTGCTCTTGAACACGTTTGTCATCTGAAAGAAAAAGCTTTGTTTCATTTTTGTTATAGCACTTATAGCTGGTGTTGTGGAGGAAATGAGGGAGTAAGTGTGTCCTGCTGGCAAGCCATGTATGTAATCTAATCCACTAGAGTAATACATGATGTATTTTTTGGCTTCCTCACTAACGTATCATAATCATCCTTACTTTTGTTGTAACGCCTTTCGTATCAGCGTACGTGTCATCATGCTTCACAGGATTTTATATTTTTGCGGGCAAAAGTGACGGCCAATTTGTGCACATCAATGACCCACAAACAGCTATGAAGTGAATGACTGATTTTATTTGGGGAATTATTGGGCAGGACACCGGCAGAAACTTTCCTCTCTTTTCAAATAGTGCCATGGCGTCTTTAATTTCCATCTGAACAGGCAGATAATTTAATGTCTCCTTCAACGATGGCTCTCTGACAATACAGCATTCTCCCAACACTGTACTCAAGTGTCAGCCGAGACTCTGAGCTCAACGTTCCAACGTGGGGCATGAGCCCACAATCCTTTGACTCTGAGGTAAGAGTACTACCAACTGAGTCAGGTTGGTTATTATCCAACAATGGTTAATTCTCAGGGAATGCCTCACAACCAACACTCCTGGAATCCAAACTGGCTCATTTCTCATCTTTTCCTGCACATCCAAATTAGAAATTGATCTAATTCCCTTCTGAATGATTCAGCCATGATTGTATTTACTGCATTCGTTTACAATCAATTTAGTAAATCAATTGGTGAGCAGAAAAAAAATTATGTTTTAGCTTATACTTTTATTTTATAGACAGAATAGCTTTCTGTGCCTAATTTATAGACACATTATTTTAAAGATAGGTTATGCCATTACTTAATCTTTTTTTTCCAATTAGGGTTAGGCACCCACCCACGTCTCTTCCTCAATCACCTTATTTAGTTAAATACATTACATGTTGTGACATTATCATGTTTCACTTCTCAATATTTCACTGGTGAAGCATCTGTGCAGTAACGGCCTATTGATCTGTTTGAATTGATTGCTATTCAACAAAACTTGGCGTCATCTTAGGTGCCTGGCTCATTTGGCACCCTCTTGCTTCTGAGCTGGAAAGTTATGAGCTCAAATCCCTGTTTTGACCCCATCCGCAGACATGGGGTCAACTTTCACATGTAGGCAGACGAAACCCAACTCCACGTCTCTGCCTCCACATTTGACTCCAGGGCCACTGCCGTCCTGACAGAATGTCTGTCAGACATCAAGTCCTGGATGAGAGCTAACTTTCTTCAGTTGAACGTCAACAAGACCGAGGCTCTCCTGATTGGCTCCCGTCAGTGCCTCCACACCTCAGGCACTGACCGCATCACCATCCATGGTTGCACACTCCACCTTGCTCAGCCATTCCGGAAGCTTGAGGTCTTCTTTGACCCTCAACTATCCTTTCTACCCCACATCTGCGCCATGACCCACTTGCTTTCCCCCACCTCTGCAACGTTGCCCAGCTCCGCCACTGTCTCACACCGCAGGCTGCCGAAACCCTCCTACATTACCCTTAAACCTTCATTGGATCGAGGCTCGACTATCCAAACTTATTGCTTGTCGGCCTCCCAAACTCCTCCCTCCACAGGCTGCTGATCATCCAGAACTCTACAGCCTGTGTCCTCTCCTGCACTAGGTTCCTCGACCCTATCACCCCCATCCTTGCCCAACTCCACTGGCTTCCCATCACACAGAGGATACAGTTCAAGATCCTGGTCCTCACCTTCAAAGGCCTCCACGGTCTTGCTTCCCCCTACCTCTGGAAACTCCTAACCCCTACCATCCTGCTCGCTCCTTCCACTTAGCGGACTCCGGGCCTCTTCACGTTCCCTGCCTTGCTCGGGCGGGCCTTCCGCCACTCTGCCCCCATCTTCTGGAAATCCATCCCACAGTCCCTCTGCCTCATCCTCACCTACAAGAGCATTCACGGCCTTGCTCCCTCCTACCTCTCCGACCTACTATCCCCCTACCTACCTGCCCGTACCCTCCGTTCCTCTGGCTCCGGTCTGCTCCACATCCCCCGCACCAACTGCCCTACCATCGGTGGCCGGGCCTTCAGCCTCTCAGCCCCTAGGCTCTGGAACTCCATCCCCCAGTGCCTTCGCCGCCTCCTCTCTTTCCTCCTTCAAGGCCGGTCTCAAGACCTTTCTCTTTGACCGTGCCTTCAGCTCCCCTCTCGACTCTCTACCCCCTCCTCGCTCCCTCCCTTCCCTCCCCTCACCCTGACCATTTCCCCCCTGCTCGGGTCCTGACCCAACTGTCCAGCACCGTGGGACGTCCTTCCGATGTGAAAGGCGCTCTATAAATGAAATGTTGTTGTTGCCTCGTCCCCTCCCTCACCACCTTCAAGACCCATCTCAAGACCCTCCTCTTCGACCGGAGTTTCGATCTCCCTGCTTCCCCCTCTGCCCTCCACCCTTCACGACCCTGACCCCCAGCTCAGATCCATGACTCTGTCTGTCCAGCGCCTTGACGTGACAGCACCTCCCGACATTAGAAGGTGCTTTACAAATGTAATTTTGTTGTTGTTGTTATTGTTTTGGGAGTTTGAGCTCGGAGACGAGGCTGACATCCCAATGAAATCCTGAGGGAATTGCTGCATTTTTGGATGTGCTGTTATTTGGATGACACATTTTACCAAGGTGCTGTCTGCCTGTTAAGGTGGATTAAAGATACTGTTACACTAATAATAATATTTGCATTTGATGTAGCACTGTTCACATCAGGAAAACATCCTGAAGCACTTTACAGGATGTTTTATTTTAAGTGTGGTGAGTCTGTACCTTGTGCACAAATTAACTGCTGCATTTATCTACATCAGTTTCCACAAAACAGCCATGGAGTGAATGACCAGTTTTATTTGTGGGATTGTTGGTAAGGACACTACGAGAAACTCCCTGCTTTTCAAATAGTGACATGTGGTCTACATAGTCCAATTGAACAAGCAGACAGGGCTTCAGTTTAACATCTCTTCTGAAGAAGAGCAACTCTGGCAATGCAACATCTCTCTATGTGACACCAAAGTCCTGACTTGAACCTGCAACCTTTTGACTCGGGAGGGGTGAGTGCTACCAACCTTAACCAGGCTAACGCCATTTGAAAAGAGAAAATGAGTTTCTCCCAGTGTTCTCGCCAGTAATCCCTCAAATATATTTCAAAAATGTTTTTTTCAATTTCAATGGCTCATGAAGCATTGCAAATAGGCTGCCATGTTTACCTACAAATACACTCATTGGCACGCAACCCTGGGTGAGCTATATAAATGCAAGTTGTTGTCGTGAACATTTCATGCATGTCTGGCAAAGAACAGAAGTAGAACAGAGGATTGAATCAATCTGCTCAGCAGAACTATCTGAATTCAAGTTACTGCCTTTCATTATTACTCTGGGTTTCTTTTCAGCTGGTTTATTATCCAATTAAGTACGACCTTTTAACCCAAAAGCATTCATTTTCATTACAAGTCTCTGATGCCACTTCATATTAAGCAAAAGTCATTTTCAATGATGTGGTCTTTATGGGTTCATACTTTTTTAGTGATTGTTGGTCATTTCAATTAGACATCTGGTGCCACAAATGGCCACTGCTTACAAATAGGGTCGTTTCAGCTGCTAATTATACAACAGCAAGTAATTGAAGACTCTTTTCGTAAATGGAAACCACTTTTATGCTTTTGATATTGAGCTTTTTGGAAAATTGGTTGGGGGATCAAATGTTGAGCTGAGATAAAAAGTTCAGTAGAGGTCCATAGAACAGTCACAGTGAAGGCATTTCATAATTTTCCCTTGCATTGATCTGGTGATTAGCCAGGGCCTCAGCGTCTCGGACCTCACCATCATCGACAAAGTCATCTCGGACCACTACTTCATCTCTCTTAACTCCTCAATCCCTTTCCCCACCACCACCCAACACATCTCCATCTCCTAACATTCCTGGAAAATAATCTCCCCCCCCCCCCCCACTCTCCGCTGCCCTGGCGTCATCTGAACTCCTTCCCCTCTGGCCTAACTTCCGCACCGACTTATCCTCCCTCCTCGGTCACTCTCCTCCACAACTTCCTCTCCACCATTCTCGATGCCCTTGCCCCTCTCACCTCCCAAACTGGCTCTTACTCATGCACTTCACCTTGATACACCAGCTACCTCCACTCCCTCAAAGCACAGGTGCATGTGCCGAACGCACCTACTTTAAATCTAATTTAACAGTCCAATGGTAGATCTGGCTGGACTACATCAAAACGTACCACTCCGCCGTCGCCTCTGCTAAATCATCCTTCTACGCCAATATAATCTTGGAGGCCAAGAACAACCCCAGGCTCCTCTTCTCCAACACCAACTGCTCGTCCACCCACCCTCTCATGCTTGGCCCATCCTCATCTCCATCTCCAACTGAGAGGAGATACTGGAGTTCCTCAGACCAACATCGAAGGGAGCCGCTCAATCGCCTCTGCCCTTTCAACTGTTTTCCCTCCCCATCACCTTCTCGCACTCCGGCCCCTACCTATCCCTCCCGACACACCTTTGAATCTATCTCCCCCTCCTCTCTCACCACTTGTCCACTGTCATCGTTCCCACCTCCTTAAAAACAGCCGCCATAACCCCAATCCTCAAAAAAAAAAACTAGACATATCCCTGCTCTCAAACTACCGCACCATCTCCAACCTTCCTTTCCATACATCTGGAACAAGTTGTTGCTTCCCAGCTTTGCTGCTTCTTCTCCCTCGACTCACTCTACGAACCTCTCCAATCAAGTTTCCGTGCTTCCCACAGCACAGAAACAGCCCTGGTCAAAGTGACAAATGACATTTTGTCGATCTGTGACCAGGGCTCCCTCTGTCTCCTCCTGCTTGACCTCTCTGCTGCCTTTAATAATAATAATGATAATAATAATCCTTGCATTTGATATAGCGCTTTTCACGTCGGGAGGACGTCCCAAAGCGCTTCACAGAACACACTGTAAAGTGAATTGACTGTATATTTGTGGGCGGACGCGGCAGCCAATTGCGCACAGCAGTGTCCCACAAACAGTGATGGATTGAAAATGACCAATTTATTATTGTTTTGTTTTTGGAGGGATTATTATTAGTCGTGTGGAGTAAGGAAACTTGCCCAAGGTTTCGCCCTGACTGGAATTGAACTCAGGTCCCTCACTTGCAAAGCGAGTGCTCTAACCACTGAGCTATAGGACTCCACAAAGTGGACTTTGACACTGCTGATCATTCTGTCCTCCTCCCCCGCCTCTCCTCTTACCTCAACCTTCATGGTTCTGTCCTTCACTGGTTCAGATCCTACCTTGCACAACCTCTCCACTTTGTCTCCACAAACAGCTTCTCTTCCAGCCCCCTCACCATCTTGTGAGGTGTCCCTCAGGACTCTGTCCTTGGTCCTCTTGGTGAAATCATCCGCAGACATGGGGTCAACTTCCATGTGTATGTGGATGACGCCCAACTCTATCTCTCTGCCTCCATCCGTGACCTGCTAACCCCATATCAACTTGTCCGCTCAGCAGGCTGTGGCCTGCTCCATGTCCCCTGCCTGGCCTGCCCCATCATTAGCGGTTGGGCCTTCAGCTTCTCTGCCCCCACCCTTCGGAACTCCATCCCACATTCCCTTCGCGTCACTCCCTCCCTTGTCTCCGTCAAACCACATCTCAAGACCTTCCTCGTCCACCGCGCATTCAGCTACCTTCCTACCCCTACCCTCCCTGCCCTCAAGCCCCCTGATCCCAACCCCTGCTCGGGTCCAAATCCTTGATGGTCTGTCACCTTGGGACGTCCTCCCAACGTGAAAGTCGCTATACAAATGTCATTTGTTGTTTTGTTGCATTGGATTTACTGTAAAATAAGGATTTACCGTAAAGGGTAGTGACTGTATTTTATAGACAATTGAGGCTGTCAATTTGCACACTATTTGTTCAAAAACAGCCTTGCAGTGAATTACCAATTTTATCTGGAGGATTGTTGTCAGGCCACTGGGCAAAATTTCTCTTTTCAAGTAGTGTCATGGGATATTTAATGTCCACCTGAACAGGTAGAGACAGAACTTTGGTTTCAGGTCTCATCCAAGTACGATGTAGCATTCTAACAATCTAACGATACAGTCTCCGCCAGCACTGGACTGAGTGACAGCCTGGACTGAGCTCAGAGTTCTGATGAGGTTCTCCAACCCACAACCTGTCTCGGAGGTGAGAGTGCTACCAACTGAACCACACTTAGAGTATTTGCACTCTGAACCATCAGCAAGCTTTGTTATTCCTTCTTTAAGTTGATTTGGGAGTTTGTCTTATCCTCTGGTTTGTGCGAAATTGTTGGAAATTGCTGGCATTAGTGTCTATTTTATCTTGTTAATATCGATCTGCTTTAATTCCTCCCCAATCCACTGCCGTTTTTCAGTTGTTCCTTTGTTTTATCCTTTAGAAAAAGTCTCATTTCTAGTTGCTTGTGCTTATACTTAAACTCTATGTATGCACAGTTTCTACTACAAGACACTAAATGGTCATGGGAAGCCACTTCTTCCTAACCCAGGGTTACAAATCCAAGTGTTGAGATCTGCTAAGATAACTGGTCTCAGATCAGGGACTCAACCTGGGATGTTTCTTGTAAGTGTAGCTTAGCATCATAATCAGGAAGTGCATTTTTACGACCAAGCTTCTGTCAGGAGTTTGAACTCAGCTCAAGCTGACCCTCCAAAATAGTGCTGAGGTTAGGCTGCAATATTGGAGGTGCCATGCTTTGGATGAGATATTGAACTGAAGTCTAGCATTCCTGTTCAGATGGACATTAAAGATCCTGTATTGCTATTGGAAAAGAGACCAACAATACCCCAGATAAAATTGGTCATTCAACTCATTGCTGTTTGTAGTGCATAAAATTGGTGCCACATTCGCTTCAAATACACAATCACTCCACCTTCTAGTAAATAGACCTCTTATCAGTGTGAAAGGTGCTACATGAAATGCAAGGATTATATCTTTTAAACAAATTGCCAGTGGGTTGCGAGGTGTTAGATTGTTTTTGATTCAACCACTGCTATATAAGGTACCAGGTCCCATTACACTCAATATTGTCTCACAATTGTTCTTCAGAGGAAAATTTGATCCTATCAATCTGAGCTGGATTTAAACCAAAATTCCTGAGGTGAAAGGGCAATGAGCTAACCCACTCCTGAACCCACATTCTTTGTTTTCTTTTAATGCGTTGCCTGTCGGTACTTTGTGAATGAGAATGCTCCACATTGACCATACAAGACCTGAGATATTGATGCTTGTCAATGATTGAGCCTAAGCTACATTGTGCTGTAGTTGTGTAAAGACACCATGCCAATTATGTGAACTGCAGGTCAATGAGAGAACAAACTTAATTTGGTATCCATAGCAAATGACTGCTAATGTAGACTGGACAGAACAAATAGCTGAAACTCAATGTATGCATTTTGGTCCTGTGGTGGGCTTGTTTTATATCCTTGGTAGGTACCCCTTTATTTCTAAGTGTAAGAGTTGTTTGCAGGGCCTCCTGTTTAGAAGGTCTGCACCAGATGGACTGGGATTATCTGAATGGTTTGGATGGTCTGGATGTTGGGTGACGGTGGTGGGCATCTCTGTCACCATCTCCACTGCCTGGGCATAGGAATTAGTCTTGAGTGGCCATGATGAAAGCCTTCCCGTACAGGCCGCACTTGTGTGCGCGCTAGGAGCTATGTATGCGCTGGTGAAGGAGGAGGTTGGAGTAGTGGGTGGCGCACAGCGGGCAGGCATAGGGCCGTTCCCCGGTGTTGACGCGCTGGTGCTGCCGCAGGTTGGAGGTCTTACCGCACAGCGAGCACTGGCTCCTACCAAGCTCTCCTCTGTTCTAGCTCTGACACCCTCAACCTCCACGGTCTCTTCTCAAATTCAGTGAACCAGTGCGACACCTTGGTGTCTGGTTCGATCTTCTGTTCTTATTTTTCCTTCACATCTGGTCTCTAATCAAGTCTACTTTTCTTCATCTCCTGCCTCTGCCCTAACTTCACTCTCAAAACTGTTGAAACCCTATCCATGCCTTTGGCGCCTGCTGGCTGGATGTTTCCAACACACTTCTTGCTGTGCTCCCCAACTCCACCATCCATGAACCTCAATGTATTCAATACTCCATTGGCCACATCAGATTCCTCATGTCCATTAGCCCAGTGCTTGCTAGCTTATACTTAAGGGATCGATTCAAAGAACTTCACTCTCATTTGTAAAACCACTTCACTCTCTCTCTCTCTCTCTCTCTCTCTCATTTCCTCCCCCCATCTCTCTGATCTCCTGTTACACCAACTCACTCTTCTCACACCCTGCTTGGCTAAGTCATATTTGCTGCTCTTTCCTTGCTCTGCCCGCGCGCTACCATTGGTGCTTGGACTTTCTGATTTTATGCCTCTGGAACTCCCCCTCTCTACCTCTGTGTCTAACCGCCTCTCCACCACCAGTCTTCAAGTCAAAGCGTACTTCTTCAACTGTCCCCACAGACCCTTCGCCTTCCCCCCCCTCCCCCCACTCTCAGTTGCCTTGGAGTCATCTGAACTCCTTCCCCTCTGGGCTTCCTTCCGCAATGACCTATCCTCCCCAGTCATTCTTCTTCACAGCTTCTTCTCCTCCACTCTTGATTCCCTTGCACCCCTCACTTCCTGAACTGTCTCGAGCGCAGATGGCAGAAAACTGGCCTGACAGTTCGCCATCAACTGTGGTTCGAGCACTTCCACAGCTACCGCTGTTCTTTGACGCGAGTGAAAACAGCCTTCTACTCCAACATCATCTTGGAGCCAAAAAACAATCCCAAAGTCCTTCCTCCCCCTCCCACTGGCACGGCCCCGGGATCCGTTACTGTGAAGCGCTCTGAGATGCCGTCCGGCGTGGAGGGCGCTGTATAAATCCAAGTTGTTGTTGTTCCTACTCACGAAAGTCACTATGGTACACCAACCACCTCTTCTCCCTTAAAGCACAGATACGTACCTGGCTTACATTGAACTTAACAGCCCATCGGCAGATCTGGCTGGACTTTACCAAATCCTACCTCTCTGCCCTCGCCTCCGCTAAATCGTTGTTCTACTCCAAGACAATCCTGGAGGCCGAGGACAACCCCAGGCTCCTCCTCTCCATCACCAACTGGCTCCTCCACCCACCCTCTCATGGCTCACCCATCCTCACCTCCAATGCCAACTGCGAGGCGATCCTGGACTTCCTCGAATCCAAAGTTAAGGGGATCCACTCAGTTGCTTCTGCCCTTATGTCTACTACCCCCTCCTCCCATCTCCCCCTCTCACCCCGGCCCCTACCCATTCCTCCCTCCACACCTTCGAACCTGTCTCCCGCTCCTCTCTCACTTCCACTATAACCCGAATGAAACCAGCCACCTGCTCCCTCGACCCCATCCCTCTCCTTACCTCCCAGCTCCACCTCCTTGCCCCTCTACTCACAGACATCATAAACCTCTCCCTGTCCACCCCATTAAGAATGGCCGTCATCACTCTTATCCTTGAAAAACCCTCCCTGGACCCATCAGAGCTCTCAAACTACCGCTCCATCTCCAACTTCCCTTTCATCTCCCAGGTCCTGGAATTAGTTGTTGCTTTGCTCCTTCTTCTCTCGCCACTCCCTTCAGGAACCCCTCCAATTAGTTTTCCGCGCCTCCACACCTCAGGCGCTGACAGCATCACCATCCAAGGATGCACACTCCACCTCACTGAGTCAGTCTGGAATCTTGGCTCTTTGTTTGACCCTCAACTATCCTTTCTACCCCACTGCCTCGCCCCCTCCTTTGCCTCTTTCAAGACCCATCTCAAGACCCTCCTCTTCGACCATGCTTTCGATCACCCTGCTTTCCCCCCTGCCCTCCACCCTCCGCAATCCTGACCCCCAGCTCGGGACCGAAACACTGAATGTCCCTCGCCTTGGGATTTCCTCCTGACGTGAAAGGCGCTATACAAATGCAATGTTGTTGTTTTGTAAAGAAAGAGACCAGCCTTGCTCTGGACAGGAGGGAAACATGATCTATGCACAGGGGCTGGTTTGCTCATCCATAATGAAATGCCACATGGCTACTCGGCCAGCTTTAGTAAATACAAATTTAAAGCGGGCTATGTTTAAACCATATCCTTTTACTTATTTTGTTTTTATGATAAAGACATAATATTCTAAAGCTTAACAGCAGTAATATCAAGTCCTGCCCCTCAATTTGCACTCTCCTGACACTGGAGACTTGTGGTCATATATAACAGCAGCCCGTGATATCTGTTCTAGCCTAAACTGTGAGCCGTTTATTTATGGGAGAGGGTAAGGTAGGATTACAGCTAAGCCAATCCTGTATATACCCCTGCATGTTCCAGGACTGCATGGGGAAACAGACAGGCGACACTAAATTAAATTGTAACTAATGTTACCCTGTCTGTGATTATAAATTCAACATAGGTTTGAACCTGGGGATTTCCTATCTCTGTTGCTCACTTGCACACTGTACAATGCATGTAATTGCTGGGACATTGGTGGGGAGAAGGAGGAAGAGAGGGAATGGAACTGTTTCTAGTTGAGTGCATGATCTCGAGGGTTAAGTTGAAAAACGCAAACAATCAGAATAGAATTTCTACTCTATTTTGTGAGTTGCTGCCTTGAATTCATGAAGCTGTAGAACTAGTAAGGCCTTGCCCAGTTCACTATTTGGAAGAAATCATGTGGCTTGGGAGAAGATAGGTGTGAGATCCCTCTTCTGTAATAAATTGCTGGCGACACACCAGCACATCTCTTCAATGTCAACTTCCCGAGGTCCTTCCACCCAAGGCACAGTCATTGAGATGATCTCTATTGGTGGGAAGAATGTCTCATATAGGCTTGCCGTTTCACACACTGGTTGTACTGTTTGGTTATCTAAGCATTCCAAGACTGTACCCTGTGTGAAGGAGCCTATAAAAATACAAGTTGTTGTTGTTAGTTGAATTAAGTAGTACTGGGATTGGAGGTTTTAGTTCTTCGTTCAGATCAATGTCAGAAATAGGACCCATGAGATGGGTCTGCTTTTCTCTAGCAGAGAGATCAAATGTGATGCATTTGCAAGAAACTGGTTTTACATCAGGTATCAGCCTGGCTCAGTTGGTAGCACTGTTTCGCCTCGGAGTCTGAAGGTTGTGGGTTCAGGTTCAACAGCAGGATTTTGAACTTGCAGTCTAGGTTGATGCACCATACACCGATGGGGGGAGTACTGCATTTTTGGAGATGTCATCCTTTGGATAAGACTTGAAAACAAGGTCTCATCCACCTGCTCAGGTGGATATTTAAACATCTCACCTCACTATTTAAAAGAGACGGGAGTCCTGGCCAGCAATCCACCAAACACAATTCAATCTTGGCTACTTGTGGGACATTGTTCGGAAATTGGCCCCCTTGTATTCGCCTATAAAATAGTCATTCTATTTTATGGTAAAATCTTGTGAAATGCTTTAGAGATGTTCTCTGGACGTGAGAAACACTGTTATCAAATGCAAGGATTATTGACAACAGAGAGAGGGACTTCAGTTACGAGGAGAGGCTAGAGAAACTGGGATTATTCTCATTGGAGCAGAGAAGGTTAAGAGGAGACTTAATAGAAGTTTTCAAAATTATGAGGGGATTCGATAGGGTGAACAAGGAGAAAGTATTTCTGTTGGCGGGTGGGTTGGTAACCCGAGGACATCGATTTAAAATAGTTTCTAAAATGGAAACAGAGGGGAGGTGAGGAGAAATGTTTTTACACAGCGAGTTGTTTGAATCTGGAATGCATTGCCTGAAAGGGTGATGGAAGCCGATTTGATAACAGGTTTTAAGAGCGAAGTTGATAATTATTTGGGGAGGACGAGTTTGCAGGGCTATGGGGAGAGCTCGGGGGAATGGGATTGAATTGGATAGCTGTTTTCAAAGAGGTGGCACAGACACGACGGGTCGAATGGCCTCCTTCTATAATTCTATGAGAGAGAGACTGTGTACAAAATGGCTGTCATTGCCAAAAAGTCGCTTTATTTAGCAATAATTACTATAAAGCATTTTAAGAACTTTTTGATGTATGAGGTGCTTTAAAAATGCAATTTTTTTAATTCAGTTTTATGAAGTGGCATTCCAGGTTTGCTCACTGCAGTGAGGTCTGTGCTGTTAGCATTGGCATACAGTCCTTCTTTATTGCAAGGTGTCCAGGTTGCATAGATTTAGAGTGTCAGTCTAAAACAGTCTACAAACTGAACTTGAAGAATTCTAAAACACTTAAGTAAAACCATTACATCAAACAATGAGATCAATGTCTCTTCCTAAGGAGAAAACTTAGAACCATTGGAGATTGACTATTCATTCACCTATTTAAAAAAAACTTACTGAACTGCAGTAAATCCTGTGAAATGCTTTCAACCATGTGATAAGGTGCTGCATCAAATACAAGGATTATTATTCAAACAGGATTGTATCCTATGATTATGTAGCGTACTGTGACTATCTTCCTTTCTTTCATCTTTCCATTACAATGCAGGATGTGTGTATGCATGCTTTGGAGAACTTGTAAATTGGTCTTCCTAACCAGAAGCCAGTGTATTTCCACTTTCTTCTCCTATTCCTCTAAAAGCTCCTCTGTTACTGTAAACTGACTGGCATGAATGACACAATGCCACTTCACTCAACATCAACTTGTATTGATACGTAAAAGGCTGTCTCACACTACATAGGGTTGCAATAACTGGAAGCAAACTAATTTTTTTTAGTTTTGCTCTGCCATCCTACATAGATTTATGTCTGTCAGTTCAGGTAGACATTAAAGACCCGATGCACTTTTGAAAAGAAAAGGAAGTTTATTTATAATAATAATATTTCTGTGTCCTGAGCAACAGTCCTCCAAATTTTAATAATTGATAAACATGGCTGTTTGTGTGACATTGATGTGCACAAATTGGCTGCTGTTCTTACATAGTCACTACATTTTACAGAAACAAATCTGAAGTCCTTTTAGCCATTTACATATGATAAAGCACTATATTGAATGGAGGTTGCAAGTATTATTATTGAGCATTTTTGATTTGGCCGATCTAGAAGCAGACACATCTATTCTTGACTCTGTCAAAGTTCCCAGAATTACGAAGAGAAAGGCCAAGTTCTAAGACAACTTATCTTAACATGTCAGAGCTTGTTAAAAGCAGCAAATAAACTTGTCATGTATGAGAAACGCCTTCTTGAGAAAGTGCAGTGCTCGGTCTAACAAGAACCTGTCAGAGTTTAATAGAAATGACAAAAAAAACTTTTATGATATTAAAAAAAGGAACTGAAATAATGCTTGCAAGTCTTTATTGAATACCTGTGGTTTACTCATTTTAATTAGTTATAATTTAAAATTGTTTAATTGTATTATTTCTTTGGGGGGGGTGTTCCTCGAATGACTTTGCACACCAGAGGTCTGAAATTCCACCTTGTCTTAGCACTAATTTAAGTCTCAATTTAGAAACTGGTTTCCGGTAGCTTTTTGCACAAAAAAGGCTTCCAAATTGATGCCGAATTGAAGAATTTCCTGCGATTCAGTAATATCTTAAATTTTAATAGCAAGTTGGCCTTACAAGCTAAGACTAGTTGGGATTTCAGTTCTCAGGTGGTCTTTATCGTGTGCAGCAATACACTACTAACCTCTGTCTCGTTTACCTTCACAGGCTGAGGCAAGGCTAGCAGCCAAGCGGGCAGCCCGGGCAGAGGCACGAGATATCCGCATGAAAGAACTGGAGCGGCAGCAGAAAGAGGTAATAGGAAATACAGCAAAGAGCGGAAGGGTGTGGTTTCTCTGCTGACTGTTGGAGGGGTGGGGGGAAGAGGATGAGATGAGTAATAGAATGCAAGCCTACATGCCCAGTAGAGCCGAGACGCTTACTCTTGGAGAAAGGGAAGGAGCCTGTTTATATTTGCAAGCTCAGGCAGTCATTTCAGCTGGTTCAGCAGTAAACACAGTAATCGAAACTGAGTAGAAAGTTGGCATCATTCTCAGCAATTTCAAGCTCTCCAGTGCTATTTCCTACTCTTAAGTAGGATACAAGAGCTGAATGAATGCAGTATTCACGTTATTAAAAGCACAGTAAAAAGGAAAGCTGGTCGATGCTAAAAGTCTGAGGTGACTTCATCCTTTGTTTACCAAGTGCATTGTGGCAAAACACATGAGGGCTGGATGCTACTTAGTCTAGGATTTTACATATAGCAAATTCTAGCCTGATTCCTTAAAAAGAAAATCAGTTGGTGACTTTGGGTAATGGGAAGTATCGCATGCCAACTCGTGAGAACTCCACTCTGAAAGTGTCTCTGTGGCTTGGTGTGACTGGCATTCAGTGTGTTTATTAAAGAACCCCATTAGAAATCGCTGCATATTTGACCCCAGTGAAAATTTACCGCTACATTTGCAGTGACTTCCACTCAAACCCGTTGTGATATAAACTCTTTTCTGTTAAGTCAAACTGATTTGCATTTCTGTTCGCTCCTTACCAGCAGATTATCCATGCGGAGACGGAAATTTATATATGACTTATGATGGACGTGGTTTCTCACGTCAAATGACTAGATTTTCTCAGACTTTTTTAGACTGTGTTAAAGATTCCATTCCAAAGGAGTATTGTCCAATGTTAATTTGATTATCGGACTTATGCTGACAACCGCTGCAAGTAGTATTTGGAAACTTGCATATTTTCAAAGGAAAAATCTCCACAAACTAGAGCCATCTTGAGTTTTTTTTTCCATTGTTGCACACGTATGTGTGAAAGTCATTTTTGCAGTTGATGGTTGTCCTCTTGCTGGTCGTATGCATTGGTTCCTGAGCCTCGGTCACTCTTGTTGAAAGGTTCCTCACATTACTGCTCAGATGCTGAGGCTCTGACCAGTTGTGGATTCATATGGCTGTTTATAACTGTTTCCAGAGTGATCTGATACAGTGATCATTCCTTCGTTGTTTTCTGTCAAACGCTTATCCAGCAAATGTCATCCCAGTGCTCGGCCTGGCCTAACCCGCAGCTCAAGAATGCTGTTTGACTGTTCATCACTTTGACTTTGTGAAACACTGATATAAACAGATCCACTGAGTTGACATCTAGCATGAGTGTTAATATTGTGCAAGTCGTTATGTTTTGGGGGGAAAGGGTTCCTCACAGCTTAAAGGAAACTCTTAGTATCCCACAACAGTTGTGAATTGAGTGAACAAATTAATGCTTTTTTTTATGAAGGGATTATTACTCCCGGAAAGCGATCCGCCAGTTGACTTAATACAAGGTAAACAGAGGCATGCGTAGTAAGGAAACTTGCCCAAGGTTTCGCCCTGCTCAGGAAACAAACACAGGTGTTCTCCCTTATGAGGCGCGTGTTCTAACCAGTATTCCACAGTAATACCATCAAGTGTTGAATTTTTTTTCTGTCCAGATATCTTTACCCCATGGAGACTGTATCCCATTGTTGCCCGAGCTGAGATTTTTCCTGCTCGCTCTATTCTCAGTACTGCACAAGTTGATGCATTGAATCATCAGGTAGTCCCTATGAAACAACATTGTTTTTACTATTCCTCAGGGCTCTGTCCTCGGTCCCCTCCTCTTCACCCCCTACATGCTCCCCCTTGGTGACATCATCCGCAGACATGGGGTAAATTTCCACATGTATTCGGATGACACCCAACTCTATCTTTCTGCCTCCACCCTCAACTCCAGGACTACTGGCGTCCTAAGTGACTGCCTGTCTGACATCAAGTCCTGGACGAGGGACAACTTTCTCCAACTCAACGTCCGCAAGACTGAGGCCTTCCTGATTGGCTCACACTAGCGCCTCCGCACCTCAGGCGCTGGCAGCATCGCCTCCACAGCTGCACACTCAACCTCAATAAGCCAGTCAGGAACCTGGGTGTCTTGTTTGATCCTGAACTCTTCTTTCTCCCCCACATCCACGCCATGACCGGTACTGTCTACCACCACCTCTGCAACATTGCCAGACTCCGCCACTGCCTCACCCCTCAGGCTGCCGAAACCCTCACCCATCCATTCGTCACATCAAGGCTCGATTACAGGAACTCCCTCCTCATCGGCCTTCCCAACTCTTCCCTTCACAAGCTGCAGATCATCCAAAACTCTGCAGCTCGTGTACTCTCACACACCAGGCTCCGTGACCCCATCACTCCCACCCTCGCCCGACTCTACTGGTTCCCCATCCCCCAGAGGATCGAGTTCAAGATCCTCGTCCTCACTTTCAAGGCCACCCACCTCTCTGCCTTCCCTCACCCCTACACCACCCTCCCCCATGCTTGGGCCCCGACACCTGACTGTTCAGTGCTTTGGGACGTCCTCCCAACGTGAAAGGCGCTCTATAAATGTAATTTTGTTGTTGTTATTGTTGTTCCTCATTCCTTGAATAATGTGGTAGTTAATGGCTTTCTTTTAAAAACTAAAACTACCTTAAAGGGTGGTGTACTGCTTTTCTTTCACTTGCAGTCATTACGTGGTTCTACTGGTTTGGCCAGTGAAAATATCTGCAGCGTGGTTTTGGGAGGGACGAGTGGGAAAGGGCATGTCTTGTCTTTTAAGTCATACAGTCGCAATACTTCATCTTGTTCAAGAATTGGAAAGAAAGGGTGTGTTACAAAACTGAACCATTAGTCATAGGAAAAAAATGATTCCCCATATCTATTTTCTCAGACATCTAAACTGAAGTATATGGAGGAACTGAATAGTTTCCAGTGGTTGAAAGTACAGAACTGCTTGGTTTGGCCAATTGTTTGTTCTATGTTTATGCCTCAAATTGTTTATTTTTAATGTATGTCTGAGGTGGGAGTGGCGAAAGGTTCTTTCCCCTTTGCTTGCGTCCGCCACCCTAGATAATTATACCGATGTAATTATAATAAATTTTAAAAAAACTTGCATTTGATAGTGAGCCTTTCAAGTCAGTAGGAGATCTTAAAGCGCTTTGTGGGATTTACTGTATAGAGTATTGATTGTATTTTGTAGGCAAATTCAAATTAGTAAGAGTTTCAAAAATGAAAACAAGTTGAATTTATGTAGCACAACTCATGCAAGAGGAGCATCTCGAGCATGTTTCTCCCACAAAATATACAGTCAATTCACTTTACAGTATATTCTGTGAAGCGCTTTGAGACGTCTCGATGACGTGATAAGGTACTGTATCAAATGCAGTATTATTATGATACTGAATGAGATGAATTAAAAATGGAAAAGGTAAATTCTGTTGGGCCAGGATGATGTAAATATATGATTGTTTCCAAAATAGTTTCCAAAAAAGCTGGTCCATTTTCAGTGGAAACAATATTATGTTCATGAAATGCACAACCGTCATCAGCAAACTACTGATGAATAAACAGTTCTTTGTGCAATTAGCACAGCAAACGCTGTGACAAATGCTTCCCGGGACATAAGTGGAAGGAGCCTACTGAGCTAATGTTCATACAGCTGGAGCAAGGCAAAATTGTACAAGTGCTGCTTCATCTCGGTACTCTCAACCTCTAAGCGGACTTTGAAAGCTGGTGAGATCACTGCCTAGGACTGGGTTGAATTCTGGCCAAAACCATGACGTCAAATCCACTGATTATCTGGAAGCTTTGAAAGTTGACTTATGGTTCTTCAATCGTCAACATGTCTGTCTTCCATCCCTCGCTATAAATATGGCACGAACAGATCAAACTCTGTTGTGTTTTAATTCAGAGGGAAAATAATTCTTTATGGGGCCAAATAACTTTTTTTTAAAAAAGTTGAAAGTTTAGTTGCTGATTTTTTAAAAAAAAACAATAAAGTGTTAAAAAAATTGTGCTCATATATAATCTAGTTTGTTATAATCTGTATTTATTCATATATAATTTCAAAAAATGTCTGATCTAATATGTTTGCATGCGAATAAGTTCATTTTGGGTTTCAATTGCCTTGCTGTTGCAAAAATAAATTCTGAATAGCTCTAAATAGGGAGTAGAATTTATAAACCCAGACTATAGCTTTTAGAAAGACTTGATAAAACTGATGGAAATCTGCACGTGATCTTGTAAAGCAGAGTTTATTCCTTAATCCAAGAGGGTTCTGGGCAAAATTGGACCCTTTGTTACCTAATTGCCGTACTAACCACTATGCAATTAAGGCTGTTGATGTAATTTGGAGAGTTAATGAGAAAATCAGTGTTAAATTTTAATTTGTAATTCTCTAATTGAATCACCTTTCCCTTTCGAATATTTTACACGTACGTCCCACACACTTTGCAAGCAGTTAAGGACCATTAGTTTGTTTAAATACCTGCTTTTAATTAAGTTGTGCACATGCTTGAGGTTACTAGGGAGACTATGTAAGCACCGATTACATTCATGCACAACTAGATTTGTTTAAGGCAGCGAAAAGGTAAGTCTGTAATACATTTGCGTTGTGTTGAGGTAGAGAGGAAAAAGACAGAAAATTAAATATTTAAGAAGACAGAAAAAGAGAACGGAAGACTGAGTAAGAGAGCTAGAGGTACAGAAAAGATTTTTTTTCTAGACTGTGAGCTCAAAGTCCCAACATGGGGCTTGAACCCACAACCTTCCAACGCAAAGGCAAGAATGTAATACGAGATGAATTTAGGCTCATCTCGTATTACATCTCGTATCATCTTGTTAAAAAATGTATATTTTTGCAAAAAATGTTCCCCTCCCCCTTTTTTTGCACATTGTTTGACACTGAAAATTGACCTAGAAAAAAATCTGGATTTGAGATAAAACACTTTAGTGGTCTTTACAAGCAGTATAAGATTCAAACACTCAAGTCAAGTATTACGTGGTTGGGTGCAAAAATTAGTCTCTTTTAACTCCCAATAATTATGGCTGAACTATTATTTTTCACTTTCAATGTCATTGACCTTTGTACGTTCCGTGAGTGAGATGAAATTGCCATCTATCTATAGGTTAACTAATGTTGTGAGGCCCTGTCCATTTGGACCTGGCTTTGGACTGCCTAAACTCATCTCGAATTACATTCTTGCCTTTGAGTTGAAAGGTTGTGGGTTCAAGCCCCATGTCGAGACTTTGAGCTCACAGTCTAGGCTGTCATTCCAATGCGTTGCGCTACATTGTTGGAAATGCCACCCTTCAGATGAAACGCTAATCCGAGACACCATTTGAATTATTTGAAAAGAGAAGGGAGTATCTTCTGGAGTTTTGGTCACCAATCCCCAGATAAAAAATGGTCATTCACTTCATGGCTATTTTGGACATTGCTGGGCGCAAATTGACTGCTGGTTCACCTACATAATACAATCGCTGCACTTCACAGTAAACATCTTATGAAGTGTTTGAGACGCCTCAATGGCATGATATGGCACTATATGTAATACAAGGATTATTACATTACTGCAGATATTAAATTTATATTGTGATCCTGTAGCTTAGTGGTTAGTGCACTTGCCTCGCACGCGAGAGGAGCTGGGTTCGATTCCTGTGCAGGGTGAAATATTGGGCAAATTTCCTTACTCCACACGCCTCTGTTTATGTAGCGATAAGTAGGAACCCGGTTGTTGGGCGATTGACAGATTGCTTTTCCGGGGGTAATAATCCCTTAAAAAAAGTTTTAAAAAATGTGTACAATTGGCTGCTGTGTTTCGCCCACCAAATATACAATCAGTTTACTTTACAGTATATTCTATGAAGCGCTTAGAGACGTCTTGAAGACGTGATAAGGCGCTATATCAAATGCAAGGATTATTATTATTATCATTAAAGGCTGAATTTAAATTTCAGCAGTGAAAGATAATTGTGCTAACCCAGTCCTTCTGAAGTTTCCAAGCAACACTCATTTGTCTTTCATTCCTGTGACTTTTGGTGTCCTAAATATAATAATAATATAATAATCCTTGCATTTGATATAGTGCTTTTCACGTCTTCTAGATGTCCCAAAGCGCTTCACAGAATATACTGTAAAGTGAATTGACTGTATATTTGTGGGGGAACGCGGCAGCCAATTGCGCACAGCAATGTCCCACAAACATTCATGGATTGAAAATGACCAATTTATTATTGTTTTGTTTTTTGGAGGGATTATTAATATATATAAAATATTAATGTAATAATTGGAACTAACTACAGTGGAGCACCAATATTGCCAATTGACTTTTTTTTAAAAGTTGGTGTTGGTTACCATCTTATTTGCAACAGAAAGTTAAAACTATGACTAAACTTTTGTCATTCAGTTCTCCCACTTACCTTCAGAAATGTGGGTGCTGTAAAGAAATATGGAATTTGTTATTTTTGCATTCCTACAAGGTATTAATCTTGTTATAAATGTTACTCGTAAAGCTTTGTCATACAAATTCAGCATGTGATTTTTTCTTACAGTATGATAAACTGGAAGCATCAAAAATCAATTTTACAGATTAAGAAGGAACTTTATATACACTTAACTCACTACATCATGCTCCAATTATGTGTGTTCATACCTGTACTTTCTAGGTGTGTGTGGAAAAAATAACTCTAGATACCCATTTGCATTTACTTGTTAAAGAAAATTGCCGAGTGGTTTGACAGGTTGGACCTAATAGGTAGACATCCTACACGTGTAAATGACTGTGCTCTAATAATCTTTGCATTATAAAGCAAAAGCTGCACTTACTGTGACCTTGAATTAAAAGAAATGCTCATATTAAAGTGATTTTATTAATGAACTATACCACTGGGACACTCTCTGAAGATGCTGTCTCTTACTGTTCTGTCAGTGTCAGCATCAACCTTGAGTACCTTGCCCTTTCTTCATAGATGTGCCTAGACTTGAGTGTGCAACTTTAACCACAGTGGAAATCATGCTGGCCATGCCAGATGTTGTCCTTACATGATATCTACATCAAATGTTCCTTCATCCAGAGATACTGAGACAAATGGGACCATCCTTACCACCAATATAGCTGAGATAAAGCCAGCTCAGATCAGAGATTGAACTTGGGACCTTCCTGTTCTCTATGGTTCAGTAGCACATGAGGTGAGCATTTACCTACTGGGTTATAGAGGGAGGTAGTTTTTGCTTCGATGGTCGAGTTTTATATTGCTGATCAATGAATAAGTAAGTGTCCAAACAAACATCAAACTTTATTTTCTCTCCTGTTTGTTTAGGCTTGTGTAATGATTTTGAAAGTATTGTGCATTGATTTGAACCTGGATTTTGTTTTCCTCTTTAGTTTCATCGTCCCTCTGGGTCAAAATGGGGAGAGATCCATCAGTGGATGGTAGGGTGTTTTTGGGGTGATGCTGCATTAATGTATGCTGTTAATTACTAATTATTTGATTTTAGGAAAGTAACACACAACGATTTACTTACTTTGCTTTGATGTAATGCGCAAGAATGTTATTTATTGTAATTGGCCTAACAGAATAGCACTTTGCTGATGCACATAATTTACAGAATGTGACTATTCCAGCGTGTTGTGATTGAACGTTTTGACGAGCTTTATATAAAGCTAAGCCCTTCACCTAGCATTAACATCAGCACAATATGATAGACACTGTGTCAGCCTCGTTAATTGATGGGGTCTGGCACCACTACTTCTGCATGGAATTGATGGGTTATTCTGCATCTTATTGTCATGCAATTCAGCATCTTATAGACTTTCATCTAACTTGGCATCTTACCGCTCCTGTTTTCTTCCAACTGACTTATCAGTACGGTATTGTAGTTGTTGGCCAATTTAGGACCATTTTTTAGAGGTTTTAATTGTTTCTGCTACATCTTGAGCATGCTAACTGCGAAGGGAGAAAATAGCTCATGATTCTGTATGGATGTCTCTTTTCCCGTGGAGGATTGGTTTAATATATTTTCCCTCACAGTCTCTATGTGTCCCACTCTCTCTGTCTCTCTGTCGCCCATTAGCCTCTCTCTCTCTCTCTCTCTCTCTCTCAGTCTCTCTCTGTCTGTCTCTCTCTCTCAGTCAGTCTCTCTCAGTCTTTCTCTGTCTCTCCCACAAAAAACAGTCACTACTTTATAATATAGTCTCTCTCTGTCGCTCTCTCTGTCTCTTTCAGTCTCTCACTATCTCAGTCTCTCTCTCTCTGTCTGCCAGACATGGGAGGACTCTAACTCCCATGATAATCAGAAAAATGTGTGATACATTTGTTACAGAATATAGATGTATCTCTCTGTCACTACGTGCAGAATATGATGGATTCCTCATTTTGGGGCTTAATTAAAGCATTTTTAATGAGGCTCATAAACGATAGGAGATCCTCCCGAAAAAGTGTGCCCATGACACAGACAGATGCAAGACCTTTCAGATGAGGTATAAATCGTGCTCTACGTCAATTGGTTATTGAGTGATTGACGGATACACTGACACACAGACAGACATGGTCGTTTTATTAGTATAGATGACTTGCGGGTGGAAGGCAATGTCCCAAAATAGCTTGTTTGAGATTCATGAAGAATTCTCAGGGTATTTTGTTTTATCAATTTCTTTCCTTTCTTGAAGCCATTTTGTTTTTATTACCTTCAGTTGAGGGTATGGTTCCATAAATGGGGCTTCCCTTCCCTGACCCCGTTCACCTGAAACACTGAGACTAATTATATAATGTATATACTCTTTCTACTAATCCTTGCAGTTGATATGCAAGTTAATGGTCACATTTTGATGACAGCCTTATCATTTGTGTGCAGACAGTTCAAGCAGGTTTAAAGGATGCCCCTGGTGAAGGCAGATAACAGAACAGACTTCTGAAACCACTGTTGCATCATAAATGTGACCGCAGCCGTTTTGACTTTAGATAAGTTTGAGGGTTGTTTCTTGGGAGCTGCTGGCAGGAGCCTGGAGCTAAAGTAATATCAGAAATAAGCTTCAACAGTCATTGCAAAACCCAATCAGATTGGACGGGTACTAAATTTAGCTCAAAGGAGGGCTTATGGGAGTTTTCAGCTCAGAGCAATTGACTGTTGGTCACTGACTTATTTATAGATCTAACACAGTACAAATTGAAATGTACAACTGTAATGTTTGTACATCCAAAACACAGTTTTGATTCACTAGTTCCTTTTATTTAAACCTTACACTTCCACTCTCTTCCACAATCTGCGCAGTCACTTTCCCAGAATCCTTTTACACTTGCTTGTTTCTTATTGTCAATGTCCAATTGCCAATTAAGTCATTAAAACAATATGCAACACAACCACAAATTATATTTATATAGCCCCTTTCAAGTTGGGGGGAGGGTGTCCTAAGGAGCTGGGCAGTTCAGATATGCTGAATTGTGACATGAACAGTTTGGTCCATTCCTAATTTGAATGTGTTTGTATTGTAATTTAGTTTGCATTTGGAACAAATGCAAGTTTTTTGGGGCCTCATGTTCCAGAACAGCCAGAATAATGTGTTTGTTCCTCTGCCTTCCAAATTTTCTTCTCCCTTGTACCTTCCTCTCCTGAAAGCACTGACTCATGGAGAGATATGGATGCCGGTAGCTGCCTGCTCTGTGATAACTCACTCACCAGGCACTCATTCTTCATGTGTCGATCTTAGACTGAGTGTTTTGGTTGGCAGGCTTCTTAATTTATTTATTTATTTTGGTCAGCATGTGTCTGACACCTGTAGAAACCCATCACCGTGCTTAACAGTATCCAAACCAAACTGAGAATTCCATGCGTCCCACCTACACATGGAAATCCCAGAGATAGATTGTTGGAATGGAATGTGCACTCTTTCCCCAGAAGGACGCATCCTGCTTACCTAATTCCGGAAAGTATTAGGCACAGGTTGGCAAGAGCCAAGGCTTGGGGATCCCAGAGTTTGTGTTGAGATACTTCTGGAGTCCAACCAGCTAAAACCTACTGATATCACTGTCTGGCAAGCTCTTCTGTCCAGCTAGGACCACCCTTCCCGTTAGAGCTTTGGCTTGAAGTGTTAACAAGAGCTGAGTGGGCGGATTCCCTGCCCCCAGTTACTGATCTGTCTTTCTAGGTCCTACCGATGAGCCAAGCCGGCTGCTCTGTCATTAGGAGTGCCCTGGAATACTGTGGATCCGCCTGGCTAAGGAACTGGACTACTTAGAGAGTCACAGTGGGAATTGAACTACCTAGACAGCCAGTTCAACTGCAAGGAGACACTGCCCCCCCCCCCCACCCCCCAGTCAGCCAGGAAGATAGTCACTAATTATTGGTTGTTCAGTATCTAACAAGCGAGGGTTTGAGTCCTCACTAGATGCCAGGATCTCTGAAATGTGCGAGAGTATTGCCACAATCTTCCCGTTTGTGCACACAGCAGGCTTTTTAACTTGGGGAAGTCACAGGAGCTTTTATATTGCGTGTTTCATAAGCTTCAAAATACATACTTTGCTTGTAACAACAGTGCTTTGCATGTAAGATGGTGCTCTCAACATATGTATGGAAAATTTGCAAGTTACTTGATATTGAGGGGCTAATAATGGTGGAGTATGTGCTAGCATGTCCATTGTGTGCATTGACGGCCAAAATGTAAATTACAATTTTTTTGCAATAGCATCAACAACATTGTTTTGGAATGTAACGCTCTTTATGATGACTGTTCAGAAGGAAATGTCAGAACCTGTTCCTCCTTCCCCCCAAAAAAAAATCATGTTGCATTGTGTACATGATTAAATACTTTTTGCCTGCCCTGTGTAAATGAGCACACCTTAGGAGTGGTTGGGAATCAAAGCCATCAATTGGCAGAGTAAAATGGCACTTTTTCATCAGTATAAACTTCTAGCTTTACGAAGGTTGGAGCATCTATGTTGTCTTGGGTGGCCATTCTGTGGTTTGCGAAAGGTCGTTTTTAACAACGTGCAAATGGTACGTTGCTGTTCTTGCTTGTGCTTGAACTCGAAGGTGCTTGTTGCATAGATGTTGTCAAAGATAGGGCTGAGGATGGTTATGAAATCAAAAGTATTTTACTTGTTTTCAGCCAAGACTATTTAAAAAAAATTGAATGGTAACTCTCGGTGCAGCTTATTCCGTGATTACATTCTCTAACTTAATGCCACTCTCCACAGCCCCACAAATACTGCTGAATAATTTTATTGAACAATATTTTGCCTTGTTTTCTCTTCTCCCAGCATGTTTGAATGTGACAGGTATGATTTAGTCCCTGTGTGTTGTCTTCTTTTCCTAATTTCTCTTCACTGTCTTCCTCCCAGGAGAATACAGAGCGTGCCAAGCATTCTCATAAGTCTGGCCGATATCATCTGGTTTGTAAACTCTTCTTTCTTGCTATTTCTTTACTTCCATGAGTCCCAACTATTTTAATTTATTTTCTGTTTTATTGTGTGTTATTGAGCAACTGTGGATAATGAATCTTATTGCAGTTCTAGCAGCCAAAGGGTTAGCACTTCGGATCAGCCGTGCTGATCAGTTTTAACTTACTATGTAATTTGGTATGTGTGCCATTTTCTGTCCACCCACTTTTATTAGTGAGACATGCCACTGTTATTATGTGCTTCACTCTGATGTAGGGGTCTACTTTGCAATTTTCTCAATTGGATAGAAACTCTATTTGATTGTTCCTGTTTGCGAGTATGGCAAGTCCTGTAATTTCCAAGATTAGCAAATTCATTGACAAAGTACTGGGAACAAAAACAGACATTTGCATTTTACTCTTTATTCTTTTTTGTTTTACAAACTTTTTGCCAGCTTTCGTAAATTGAAATTGCATTTGTGAATGTCCCAAGTTAGCCTGCTTTTAACACGATGCCATTCGGGTTGCAGTTAGCATTTTGAATTGTATTTGGGAGTATTTCAGAGCTGATTCTAAAAATAATTCAGACTGTCCACAAGTAGAACACTGATAACGGCAATGTGGCTTCATTACTTAAAGTAATATTGTTCTTATTTTATCTGTTACTGGATATATTTTAAACTAGTTCTGTGTGAGTTAAAGATTTCATTTGAGATTTGCTCGTAGAATGGAATGGTATAACTAGAAGCTGACTTGGAGGAGGTACGATTCTAGCCTCTGATGTCTTGGTTTTAGCCAGTAACACAATTTTGTTATAAAATTTAAGATCATGCAGCATTGTGAAATTATAGCTGATCTGAAGTTCAAACCCTTCGGCTGCTAGAACTGCACAAGATGCATCATCATGTTCTACGTACATATATATACCACCAATTCATGGAAATTTCTCTTTCTCTAGAATGGAATGTACACTTAGAGGGTCACAGCTTGCTTACCTAATTATGAAGAATATTAGGTGCAGGTTGGCAAGAACCAATACTTCCTGGAGTTTAACCAGCTTAAAAACTCACAACTTACCATCGAGAGCACTGCCTGCCTTTCTAGCTAAGACCATCCTGCCTTTCAGGGTGTTGGCTTGCAGGGTTAACAGGAGCCGAGTGGGAAGAATCCCTGCTCCCAGTAAATTCTGCTCCCAGAATAAATTGGGATGTTTATAAGGGAGACAGATACTTGGGATCAAAGGGTAATAACATGTAGAGAAGAGATGGAGAAATGGCTGTCAAAATGGCTGACTTCTGAGTCTTCAAGTTGCCACCACCATCCCTTCCCTGTAGCGAGTAGGGAGCGACACTGTTGACTTCATGATCTGGAAGTCATCAAATTTAGCTTCCTCTGGCTTCCTGTTTGTCAGCCTTCTGTCAAAATTGACATCTTGCACGTTGCTCTCTACTCACTATAGGGACGGAGTGATAGAGACAACGTGAGGACTCATCTTTCTGCCAGAATGAACAGTGAATGTGGAAGCATTGAGCGCAAGCGCTTGAGCCTTTTCATAGTGCTGCTTGAGATTTTATATATGGGCCTAGACAGTGGGTGTCAATGGGCTAGTCAACGAGTGTTGTCCAGCAACTTTTCCCTCCCTGCCCTCTCCCCATCCTTTCTGGTCAGACTTATCTGTTTATGATTTAAATAACATACTTGTGATTTGAATTGTGAAATATGCAAATCTCCACCCTGAGTAATATTTTGGGAGGTTTAAAGCAGATTAATATTTTTGTTAAGGTTTTTACGGATTGAGTGCAGATTATAATCTGTTTTTTGTTCAAAGCACACCTCCAGTGATCTGGGCGGATCCTACAGAAGCAGTTCAAGGCGAAAAGACTATGTGGTTTGTGCAGTAGCAATTTATGTTAGGATACCAAGGAGCATGCATTAAATTGATTGCGGCCAATAATGATTCACAGTAAAAGAATTTCTGCAAGTTGTATGTGTGTGTTTTTTTATCTCTCCATTTTTACTAACTTGAGTGGTTCTGAGCTGGCAAGACTGAATTTCTTGAAAATCACATCATGCATACTTTATGGAGTCCTGTAGCTTAGTGGTTAGAGCACTCGCCTCACAAGCAAGAGGACCTGGGTTCGATTCCCGGGCAATGTGAAACCATGGGCATGTTTCCTTATTCCATATGCCCCTGTTTATCGAGCTTTTCCGGAGGCAATCATCCCTTCAAAAAATAAAAATTTTAATTTGGTCACTTAATCCACGACTGTTTATGGGACACTGCTGTGAGCAATTGGCTTCTGCGTTTTGCCCACAAAACATGCAATCAATTCACATTACAGTATATTAGAACATTTGCCGCGCAAGCGAGAGACCTGGGTTTGATTCCTGGCAGGGCGAAAACTTGGGCAAGTTTCCTTACTCCACATGCCTGATAATGATCCCTCAGGAAATAAATAAACAAAATAAGAATTTGGTCACTCAATCCATGACTGTTTATGGGACACTGCTGTGTGCAATTGGCTGCCACGTTTTGCCCACAAATATACAGTCAATTCACTTTACAGTATATTCTGTGGAGTACTTTGAGTCGTCTAGAAGACGTGAAATGTGCTATAACAAAAGCAAGGATTATTATTCTGTGAAGCGCTATGAGACGTCCCAAAGACGTGTTAAGGCACTATATCAAATGCAAGGATTATTATTATTAATATTTGTGAAGCTCACTTACAGTAACATGCACAATCTCCTTTTGTTTAACCTTTAATACTGGGTCTCTATCCCCAACCACTCAAAATAATACTGTAGTGTGATTCAGTATAATGCCTTGACACTGAACAAAACAACTACCCCTCTGGAAATAATGAACTCTATTCAGAGGAATACATCAGGTTGAGGCTCTCTTAGTAGTCTTATCTTCCTGCATTATTTCTATGGCTACCATTCATGGTCCAGTGGATTAATGTTTCAAATAGCTATGTTGTGGCTCTTAGCTGGTTTGATATTTCTTCACACAGATGCTTGACAAAAAATGGACTACACTTCCCCAGAAGGCCATAGAGGCAGAATGCATTGGAAGGGCAGGGATTCTAATCACTCAGCTCCCATTAACCCTGCAAGCCAAAGCCATAACTGATAGGGTATATTGTGTATTGTGGTACTCCAGAAGTTTAACCACCTAAAACAGCATAACTTGCCATTGAGAGGACGGTTTGGCAAGGTTTTCCGCTGTTTGTCCAGGAAGGACCACCCTATCAGGACCACCCTACCACCATTGGGAGCTGAGTGATTAGAATCCCTGCCCTTCCAAGACCTGCTGATGAGCCAGGCTGACTGGACTGACATCAGCAGCATCCTGGAATACTACAGACCTACCTGGCTCAGGAACTACCAAGATTCCAACATTCTGTTCCTAAGCATGTCACGTTGGTGCTGGCTCAGCTCCAAGGAAACCTTGCTTACCTTTATCTTCTCCTTTTCCACCAACGGATAGTCAAACTGATCATGCAATTCTCTGGTGAACCTCAACTGCCATCACACACAGGTGGAAGCCCATCATGGTGCTTTAAGCCCTTACCTAAATAGTTTTATACAATATAATTGTAATTCCTTCAGAATCGTTTTAAGTTGCTTAAAGCAAAAAAAATGATGGCGTCTAGCTTAATTACTGAAATGTTTGGCCTCTGCTCAAAAGCCCACTGCTTCATTTCTTGCCAGCAGGCATGTTCAAGAAGCTATTTTCTTTCTGAAGGGAATTTCTCTTGTCCAGCAAAAGAGTATCTTATAATTGTCGCTTGTGTGGTCGATTTTCCATTAACATGCACTGAGAACTGATTGGTGAATGTTTTCTTGAGTGTGTTGTTCATTACGTGGCAAAATACTTTGCATTTCTTTGTTCTAAGAGAGCTGAAAGCAAAGCTTGGAGTGTTTTATAATCATCATTGAAACGGCTTATTTTAACTTACACTGGAAGTTTCTCTCTGCAGTCGACCTGTGTGGGGTGAAGCACCTATATTGGGAATATGATGGCTTCCCAACAAATTGAATGTGCACCTACATGAAGTGGAATTTTGTGTCTGGTGCTGATTGACTGCATGTTGGGTTGTGTTAGATTGCTTCTCATAGAATGGACTGAGTTCTTTTGTTCTTGAGACTTTCCTCACTAAAGTGCACCACCTTTAGGCTAAACATAGAGTATTGGTGATTGTACAGTGGAATTTGTGGCTTGAACATCTGACCTCAGTGTTCAAGGAGTAAACCGATTCACCAGGCCTTTGGTTTTGTGATTCGTTGAGGTGTTAGGTGGAAGAATGCAACCGCATGTGCTGACGTTTTATGTCTCATTGATATTTCTTAATTCACTCATCTGTCTGTCTTCTATCATTTCTTGCTCATCTTTTGATCTAATTTTCCTTTTCATTGGTTTATAGTCTTCTGATGTAAAGGACAAGTCATCCCAGTTCAAGAAACTCTCCCAAGCTGTATGCAATCACTGCTTTGTTGTTATCTTGGCTGCATGGGGTGTTTTATCTGTGCGTGTGTGTGTATGTGTGCGTGCGCGTGTATGCTTCGAAAGAAAGGCTCAAATTGTCTTTCAAAGATGGGCACTAGCCACAAATGCAAGTTACTATTCACCATGTGGAAGTTTTTAGATTGCATAGTACAATGGCACCCTTTCTGGAGAACTTCATCTGAAACATGTGTTCAGATTATTCAGCTGTTACCGTTTTCTCAATGTTTCTATTCTTCCACATTTAAGTTTATTTAAGAGGGCCAGGGTGGAGGGCAAGAGCAGGCATTTGGTTGTGCTGCATGGGTTATGTACATATTTGGCTCCTTTTATAACGATTCTTTAATTTGCTTTTCACTCTCAGAACTCAGTTTACAGTGATCGCCTCGCTGCCAAGAAGACGCTCTCTAGTTCTAATAAAGACCTACTGGTTAGTTGAGCGGTGCTATATCTGTTTGTTAAATGAGGCAAAGTCCCCAAGCTTCTGTGAAACACTGGGACCCTGAGATGGATTTATTTTTGTCTGCCTCGTACAATGCTTTAGCGAGGACAAGCATCGTTCTCAATTAGTCGTCTTAATGATGGTGTTTATGCTGGAGTTGTGATAATATTGAGATTTGTTTTGACTTGATTCTATGTGATTTGGCAACGGTGCTATATGCATTCATACGTTCTATGATTTGCTTTTTGCAGAGTGGAATGTACTACGATCAAAGAAACTACAGCACCCTGCGTAACTCTAAACTGCACTCCTACAGTCGGGTCTGTCCTTTTATTAGTTTCACAATGATTCATGCAGACTGGCCTTGGTGTTTTTGGAGATCGCCTTCAAACTTGTTTTGTATTTTGTTTTGCTTTAACCCTTTTCAGTCCTGAAAAGTTTTTGGTTTCCCACCTGACGTCAAGCTTTATAAATCTCAGGATTTGCTTGAGAAATATTTCCTTTGATCCTGCATTTAATAATTAGTACTGTGCATGTGCCATTGTGGACTGCATGTAAATGTTCTCTCCATGTTTATTTTGGTGAAGATATTTTGTAAAATATTGAATATAGTTCAAAATGTCCCAAAAAGCAATGATTTTGCTTAAATGATGGCTTTTGTATAACTTTTGTCATTGCGTCCACCACTTGAGCTGGTAGAATGGCCTCCAGCACTGTAAACCTTCTAAAAGTGGATGACTTGGGAGTCCAACTTACTATTTCTCCACTAATTCCACATGAACTGTGTTTTTACTGTCCAATCTGAAACTAAGCCACCCAGATCAAGAATGACTAAGAGCTGTGCTGAGTTAGTTGACATCAACACACGATTTTAATACCCTGGCTTGGGAGTGGGAAAAAATGACCAGGATTTTTGCTTCTGATTGTTCTCCTGTGATTGTTTCTGGAGAGTGCTATGTGTGGCAGATGCCAGCTGAGGACCAGATCAGGTTCTATCAGTGTCCTATCAACCGCTGAACAGCGTTCAGTGTCCAGGCTTGCACATGAAGAATGGGTGAAGTCTCAGAGGTCAATTTCCTCCTATGGAGCCTCACCCCAAATTGTGTTGACATCCTGTACGCTTGATGACAAGCTATAAATAATCAGACTAACCAGTTGATTGTCATATTCTTTATCATTACATTTGGGGAGGGGGGTGGGGGTTTGGTGGGGGAGGTTAATTTCAATACAAATTGTGGACAAATGCAGCCTTTAGTTGTCTTTTCCCTCTTCTCCTCCTGCTGATATTTTGTTTTTTGTAACTAGAAAAGTGCAAAAAGCCTGCCAGAGGATTGCCCTCATCATTAACTACATGTGGTAATTGAAGCATAAACAAGCATATTCAGCTAGAAATGGTGCTTCAGTGCTGTCACTTTTTACTATTGTCAGTGAAATTGTCACACCCCTCCTTCCCCCAGCAGCCCGTCATGCTCCGTCACTGTCAAACACTCTGGGACGCTACCCTGTGTGAGGGGTGCTCTATTCAATACAAAATTAAATTTGTAAAGCACCTTTCATGTCAAGGAGGACGTCCCAAGGTACTGGACAGTCAAGGATTTGGACCTAAGCAGGAAGGTTTGGGATCAGCGAGGGTGGAGGGTAGGAGGGAAGACCGAAGGCGCAGTTGAAGAGGAAGGTCTTGAGATGTGCCTTGAAGGAGGCAAGAGATAGAGCGAGGCAAAAGGAATATGGGATGGAGTGGCAAAAGGTGTTGGTAGCGAGGCTGAAGGGCCGACCGACAACGGTGGGGCACGCCGGGCGGGGGATGTGGAGCAGGCCAGAGCCTGCTGAATGGAGTGCGTGGACAGGTTGATAAGGGGTTACCAGGTCGGAGAGGTAGGAGGGGGCAATGCCATGGAGGGCCTTGAAGGCGAGGACTAGAATTTTGAACTCTATCCTCTGAGGGATGGGGAGCCAGTGGAGCCGGGCGAGGGTGGATGTGCGGGAGAGAACATGAATATAAATGCGAGTTGTTGTTGATAACAAAATACTTTCACCCAGAGTAAAACATTCCTGCCCCATTCTTCTCTTTCCTCCTCCTCCCATTTTGTTTTTCTATTTGCTCCCTTTCATATATTTTCTCACTGAATTATTTTTTTGGAAATTAATCCTAATTCATTTGTTTTGTTTTTAAAGTACTGTACAATGCTGTACAGTACTTTAACACGGACCAGAAATCCTTGGGCTGGATATCCTTGGGCAATTAAGAGGAATGTGTTGATGTGCTAACTTTAGTTTGGAACACACGGCTCTAGCACTTTGGCTCACAATTATGCTTGCAACGCTTCTTAAGGGCAATATTTAAGACCTTTTCTGATGAATATTAAGGAATCTGTATTTTTTTTTCTGTCATCAATTTGGGAACACTTCTGTAGGACGACATTGCATTTTAATGTAATATTAAGTTTCTGATCAAACCATACAATTCCCTAGATACTACTAATTAGTCATCACCTTCGGTTCCTTTCTGAAGGATATCCTGCAAAGCTATGTGCTTTTTTATTTGCAATCTTGTAAACTGCAGAAATCATAAGAATACACTTAGTCCTGATCAAAATCTGCAGTTTCAGCAGTCAGAGAGTCTAGAATGAGTTCCTCCAGAACTGCTGTGAACTGCAAACTTCACCATCCAGAGGAAGGACTGTGCCTTTCACAGGGAGAATAGGACCCTCAACTTGTAGCCATAATACAAGTCCTGCCCTTTCTGTAATTTGTCATTAGTGTTGTATTGCTCGTGACCTGGGCTAATAGAAAAGTGTGGAAATATTTGCCAAAAATGCGGGACATTTTGGCAAATTTAGCAGTGGAGTTTTAACAGGGGTGGGCACCAGCAAGGCTACAGGAGCTCACCACCTCCAGCCTTTCTCAGAGTCTGGCACCGCACACAGACGAGTGAGTGAGACACACTCATAGAATGAGAGACACACACTCAGAGACCCAGAGAGAGACACAGACACACAAACACGCATACACAGACACACTCACACAGACACTCACAAACACATAGAGACAGATACACACACATGGACTACATGTTTAGCTCGTTTGCAGCAGAGGAGGGCATTTGTAGCGGATTCCACTGAAAAAGTGCGGCCGCACTTTTCTGTTGGCCCAGATTATGACCCAGCACTTTCAGTGTATTAAATCCATTGATCTAAATGGTTATAGTAATTGCATGATTAATTTTGAATGCACAATTGTAATTAATTGAGATTTTTCCTCCATTTCCAATACAGCCTTCTTCATTATATAGTGATCCAATAGCAACAACAAAAAGCTATAGGGTTAGTATCACCTGCTTGACACCAGGTCTCATTCTATTGGAAAATATTTGCCTGTTTTACAATTCATTTAAAAAAATGTTCATTCAAGTTTTTTTATTTTCATCACAGCCTTATTCACTGTATAGTGATCCGATAGCAACAACAAAAAGCTATAGGGTTAGTATAAATGCTTGACACGGGTCTCATTCTATTGGACTAAATTGTTTGCTTATTTTACGATTAATTAAAAAACTATTCATTTAAGTTTTTGTTTTATTTTCAACACAGCCTTCTTCACTATATAGTGATCCAATAGGAACAACAAAGAGCTATAGGGTTAGTATCACTTGCTTTACACAGGTTCTCGTTCTGTTGGACTAAATTGCTTGCCTGATTTACCATTAATTACAAAAAATGTTCATTCAAGTTTTTTTGTATATTCAACACAGCCTTCTTCACTATACAGTGATCCAGTAGCAACAACAAGTTATAGGGTTAGTATAATTTCCTTGGACAGAACTTATTGTCCTATATACGTTGCTACAGTACCTGTGACTTTTAATGGGAATAAATTCATCCTTTTTTTCCCTAGGCATCTTCTAATTTGGGCACTGGCCTATATCGAAGTCAGAGTTTGGTTGGTATATTGCAATTGCATGGGCTGTGGTGGTATTTTGCAAGGCTCTGTAGGGGATAAGAGCAACAATAACTTTTGTGCAACTTAATTTCTTTAAAAAATCTTGTAACTTCCCCAAGCTTTCAATAACATTTTACAGTGTCTACCAATGCAGAGTCCAATTTAAATGGTTTCATGTTAGATCACTTTAAGCCAATGATCTAATTCTAAATTTGAAAGCTGTTGTTTGTAGTGCTGCATTCGTACTTTATCGTGCATTGTGGAACAAAGGACTGTTGAAAGGCAAACTTCAAGTGATTGACTCAAAGATGAGTAGTGTTGCAGTGAAAAGGCATTTGAGTAAACCTTAAACTTTAGGGTAATTCAAAGAATACTCTTATACATTAAATCCTATAAAAGACTGAGAAAATTGAACAACGGCTAAGAAATTCAAATAAAAAGTTAACTTGTAATATTGCCAGAAACGTTCTGCAGCATCTGGAAGACGGTCACAAAAGCACTTGCACTAGGCCTCTTAGAATTCCCTGTTTCCCTTTACATTTTCTATATTGCCTTCTAATTGTGCTGCTTCTTAACAGGATCCATTAATATAGATAATGAGTTTTAAATAGGGATTCCTGGAAATACATTCAGGCTGCCTTGCAGGAATCCTGCAATCTACTTCAGTGAGGGTTGGAGTGGGGTTCCCGCAGAACATGGTTCCATTTATAAAGAAGATGCTCTATGTGACAGCCTGTGCCTTCTGCGTATCCTCTGTTTCAGCATTGTTGGTCATCTATTCAGCAACTACACCTGGAAACTTCAAAACACTCTACCTCAATCCCTCTGCCTTGCTCCCTCCTTGCTCATCTTCAGATTGTACCTGAAGACCTTCTTCCGACTATACCTATGGTCACCTCCCCTCTCTCCCCGGCTTGGAGTCGAGCGAGCTCTGCCAGTGTTGAATGCTCTGAGATGCTACTCCGCATTAAGGCCATGATATAAATGCAAGTTGTTGTTTATCAACAAGTCTCACTGAACGAACACCTCAAATTAAACTGCATTGTTGAGAAGGCAATGTCCTTGTATTGCTATACTCACTGTGCTAATTTTAAACTGCACATGATAGGATTCATGGAGCAAACAGTTTATCAAGTGTCTACCAATTCCCAGTTGGTAGTGAAGTGTTCGAGAAATGCCTGAGAGCAAACGTCATTAACACTGCTCTAATAGCATATTTGCTTTTAATAATAATAATAATCCTTGCATTTGATATAGCGCTTTTCACGTCGGGAGGACGTCCCAAAGCGCTTCACAGAATATACTGTAAAGTGAATTGACTGTATATTTGTGGCGAACGCGGCAGCCAATGCGCACAGCAATGTCCCACAAACAGTCGTAGATTGAAAATGACCAATTTATTATTGTTTTTGGTTTTGGAGGGATTATTATTAGACTTGTGGAGTAAGGAAACTTGCCCAAAGTTTCGCCCTCTGCCTGGAATTGAACTCAGGTCTCTCGCTTGCAAAGCGAGTGCTCTAACCACTGAGCTACAGGACTCCACAAAGGCTTTAAGGCTGAACAAGACAGTTGTGTTGTAAATTGGATAATATTTTGTGACAATGTTTTTTTCTTACCATTTCTTAGCATTTCAGAGTGTCCCGAGTTTGACAAATTCTTAAGTTGAGTTTTATATTCGAAGCTTTATTTTTTGTTCTTTTAAGAACTAGAGAAAATGCAAGGCTTATTATTGTAGAAAATCTGGCTTCAAAGTTGAGACTGAATTCAACAATTTGTGAAATGCTATACAAATAAGAGTAATCTAGACCCAGGTGGACTTTCTCCCCTTGCATTTCATTTGAATGAAATATACACACTCCAGTCAAATGGAGGAACACTATTTGAGATACCATCTCCTTGAGAGTTAAGTACCATATCGTAGCCTCTGAGGTCAGGTATTCTTCCCCACCTTCGCTATCTTTTTGTAACTTTCAACTAGTATACAGCCGCTCTCTCTTCCAAAATCCCTCCCACCTCTTGCCTCTCCTAGATCTTGCTACAAACCTATCTCTTAGTTCATTACCTCATCACCTTTCTCCCTATCTTCTTCCACTTTGACCAGTGTCCCACACTATCTATGTAAAGTGTCCTGAGATGTTCACTGTGAAAAGCGTTCTATGCAGGTACAAGTTGTTATATTCTACCTCATTCCTTGAAAGTAGTTCAGCCACCACATGTGGACGTTTCTCCTCATTTCTCTTTCTGAACTGGTGCATCTTGGAGCTTAATTTTTGTGTGTTCAGAGCATCTTCATGTTTCAATTCAATGTTCTACCTATCGTCAAGAACTGAGTTGTTTCAACGTGACGCTGTTTATATCAAGGATCGGAGCAAGAGATGTTGCTTTGTGGTACCAAATGGTCAAAGGCGCAATTGTCCCAAGCATTTTTTGCATTTCTCATGCTCCATTTAATGACTGAGTATTTCTTCATATTGTGTGTGTATATATAGAAGATGAAAGAATCAGATGCCTCGGTTCGGTAATCTAAATAGCTTCAGTTGAAGCAACAATTGCAAAAACACTGGAGTTTAGGGATTATGTCAGAATTGCCACCATAGGCCTCCCTTATCTGAAAATTTCTAATAATCAGGGTTTCCAGTCTGCCTGACAAAATGCTGCTTCTTTAACGTTTCTGCCTTATAATTCTCCTGTAGATTGCAAAACGTTTGGTGGAACAGTGCTATTTTCATATCACCTTCAGCACGCCTTTGTCCAACATTTGCAAGGTGTTTTTACTGACTAACTCAAAGTGGCTTGTTTCTTGTCTGGCTCATTTTGTAAAAAAATTAAACCTGAATTTTATGGGCAATTCATTCTCTTCCTAAAAACAATATTAGTTTTAATTAATACAGCTGTGTGCATAAGTACTTTATCCCAAAACATTGCACATCATGAGATATACTGATATTATCCAAATACAGCGATTTGAATTAAAAATTGCTGCATTGTTTGAGGAAATGAATAATCAGTTAAAAGCTTGTATTTTACTTGTGCAAACTTTTTACATAGAGAAAGTTTAATTATAGGGGTAATGCTATTAACCTGAAGGTGGAATGACTGACAGAATTCAGATAGTTCATATGACAATTAAGCTTTTGGCCAAAAATCTTTGTTCATAGGCATCGCTGCGTGACACGGGACTCTATCATCGAGACCCGAAATACAGTTCAAGAACTGTAAGTTTTGTCTTTGGACCTTGTGTGCAACGTGTTTTATCTAAAATGTTTCCTGTTTTTAGACCATGGTGGTGGTGGTGGTGTTTTTTTTTAAAAAAAACAACTTCACTTTTTCCACAGCCATCCGAGTACAGCTATTCCTTCCGATCGAGCTCAGCAAGGAGCAGCCCACTGGTGAGAGGGGATGATTACTGATGATATTCAGAATAACGTTAACAGTAAATGAATTTTGTGTGGCTGTACTTAATGCAGTGCAACAAATAGTGAGTAAGTAAAGTAAATCGCAGGTTGATAGGACGAAAATGTATTTGGTGGTAACAAACATCCTTATGTTAGTTGAAAGAATGCACTGTGCACTATTGCTTTGCTTTGATATGAAGATCTGGGCGTTGACACTGGCATAGCAGCAACCTAAACTGCGTGTAAATTGTAGAACAGGAACAGCTCTGCTTGAGATATAGGACAGGTGTTCCTAACTGGTGCTAGCCATTCTTATATATCTCCCCTTCTTTCTGCAATGATCCTTGCCTTGGGTGCAGTGCAACAGAGTGGGAGTGACTTCCTGAAGGGGGAGACGGTGACATACACTCACGTGGTTCACCCACCCTTACTGGCTCCCGATTTGATGAGTAGACTCATAGGTGAGATTGGTGACCACAGAATCGTACCCCAGCACAAATCCTCTTGAAGCAAGGAAGATAAATCATTGTGAATAAGAAGATATGCACCAATAGAGTCTACAAGAGTTTTTCAAGGGCCTGTTTACATGGTATATTAAATCTGGAATGAGTATGGGAAAGGTTTTAATGCTTTGCTGACTTACTGTATTGTATCATCACTGATTTGTGCATATACTGACACAAATAGGATTGGTAGAAACCAGGATTAGGAGCACACCTGTTGCCAATGAAAGTTCCATTCCGTTTGTTAAATGTGAAATGCTCTCCTGCAGTTGAGATTGTTTTGTCTAATGGGATGTGGTTCTTTCCTGGTTCTTCTATTTGCCCCCAATAGATTGACTCGAGCTATAATGTGAGGAGGCACATGTTCACACCGCTATTAACTTTACACGGTAGTTCCAAGTATGGTTGAGTTGGTTTCTTCTGTGTTGTGATCCTCCCCATAAGTGTTTTGTTTTTGGACACCTGGCTATCTGACACATGCAGAAACCCATCAACATGCTTAAGAGTATCCAAACAAACAGAGTTCTGTATGTAAGGTCAGGATTGACTTACTTCTGGTTATTGCCATGACTGGCTCTGAAAAATCCCGTTAGAAACTACACTTCAGGCATTGTTGAGTTTGGTACTGTTTAGAAATCCGCTATGTGATTGCTGCATTTCTGAAGAGAGTGACCAGCTCGGTTTACCGCTTACTACCCTGTGTCTGGAGCTGCTTCAGATAGCCATTGTGTGAGAAGGTTTTTGTCTGTCATAACTCGTGTACTTTAAACGTTTATAGAATTCAGATGATGAAACGCTGAGCACAGTGTCCCAGGATGGCCTCAGTCGTGGCCGCCGTGACAGCGTGGTAAGCTCTCTGTGCATGTCAGCATGTTTTGGATCTGAGCTGCTGCTAATAATGTTTTCCACTTCACGAGAGATTATTGTCGTGTGTAGAGGAAGCTGAGGTGGTGAAACTTGGCAAACGTCTTTTTAAAAGATTAAATTTCCATCCCAAATTGCCTGATTGAGGGGCAGTACCTCAGTGTTTTGCTAAGCAATTGCAAAATATTGCCCTGCTTATTGTTTATTTGCTAATATTTGGGTGATTAAGACATCTATAGAGACTAAACAGAATTCACCAGCAGCCGATAGTGGCAAAAGAGGTGTACTGCACAGATCTTTTCCTTGCGCTAAATGCAATATATTGCAATTTGAGTGCCATGTGATCAGTCTCTGAGCTTAAAGTTTAAAAAATATTTTATACAGTTCTTTTCGTGTTCAGTGAGAGCTCCTTCAGGGCCCTTGCATTACAATGGTTGCTGAATCCATCGTCCACATAGCAGTGGATTAGTGGATGACATCCCTTTACTTACTTTTCAGTATTAAACCTATTGGTGCAAATCCAGGATGTAACCTCCAACCTGACTTCCAAGTGAGGCAGAGACTCCCTTGTAATTTACATATTTCAAATCTGAAATGTGAAGGAGTTGCACTGGAATTGCTTTATTAGTGCGTTGGAGGTTTCCTGGTTAACTCCTTCACATATGAAAGGAAGGTTCCTCTTTTCAGTTGATGTTGCAATTCTTATCATATCTGCAAAGTGTTATTATATCTGCAAAGTGTAAGGAGAAGCAGTAAATGCTTAACCCAATGACCAGGACAGGATATTGTAACAAGGTAGTGTGTGTAGGTCGGAAATGTCTCCAAGAAACAGTTGAGCTATTTGTCACTTTCAGAATTCAGTAACCTGATCAATTAGTGTCAAAGAGAGTTTCTGAGATCTAATGAGAACATAATCTCTCTGGCTTGAAGCCTCACTTTAGAGTCCTGCCCTTAATGTTAATATGTTTACTTTGTGTGTTTCACTGGTCTGAACACAACTCACACAATCTTTAGATTTCCGTGACTCATTCTGTGAAGCTCTTTGAGATGTTTCTTTTACACGAAAGGCATTATATAAATGTACGTTATTGTTGACTCTCCAGGAAACAAGCCAAATTTCCTCTTTGTACATTCTGTGTTCTCTTGCTTTTCTTCTTCACTAAACTTTTTGCTTTTCTCTGCAGTCTTCTGATTTTTCTGATCAGAGTGAGTCGATAGCTGACTACTTTAGCCGCTCAAACCGCAGGGGGAGTGTGGTATCTGATTTGGATGACTCTACTGTTCCTGACCTCTTTATTGTGAGTGAGCAGTTGTGTGCAGCATGGTTTTGCAGTGAATGGTCGAGAAGTGAAGACTGTAATATTTCTGCAACTCATCTGTTAATCGTGACTCATGACATTGATGTTGGAACAAACTGACTGAGTAAATGTATGTTTACATGTGGCTTAGTGGTTAGAGCTCTCGCCTCGTAAATGAGAGGACCTGCGTTCGTTTTCCGGCAGGGCGAAACTTTGGGCAAGTTTCCTTACACCTCACACCTCTGTTTACCTAGCAGTAAGTAGGAACCCGGTTGTTAGTCAATTGGGGGTTAGCTTTTCCAGGGGTAATAATTACTTCAAAAGTAAATATTTACATATATAAATAATTTGGTCAATCAATCCACAACTGTTTGTGGGACACTGCTGTGTGCAATTGGCTGCTGCGTTTCGCCCACAAAAATACAGTCAATTCACTTTACAGTATATTCAGTGAAGCACTTTAAGACGTCTCAAAGAAGTGATGAGGCGCTATATCAAATGCAGTGATTATTATTGTTTAGTGTGAGACCCCTTTACTTGCTAATTTCTGTAATGGTGTGAAAGACATCTCTGTGTATGCACGTTTCTGAGTTCTGTAACAGCTGTAAAAGTATGTTGAAGGGTCGTTATGTGCTCTGTTTTAAGACTCAAGCCTGTGACTGAACAGTTAAGATGTTGGCCTAATATCTCTGGTTTTGGGGCAAGTCTTGTAGCTTTTAAAATGTCTGATTTTATGTGCTCAGCCACTCTTATGGTTGATCATATTCTCCATTGCAGATGGGGAAGGGAGGGGCAGACAGAAAGAGAGAGAACAAGAGAGGAGTGACAAACTAACACATGTTTGTTGTGGTGTTAGTAGTCACATGGTTTGATTTATAGCTAATGATCTAGAGCCAGAAATGAGACCTGTTGGTGCACACATCAACCTAGGGGCATCTGTCCTCGGGCTTATTTTAGATTCGCTTCTAGCATCCAATCATTCAAGCCTTTTTTTTCCAGCACAAATCTGGTTATGTTGTTCAACATAACACTGTTATGTTGAAGATTTTTAAGTTTTCTCCCCTGAACTCACAAGAAGGCTCCTTTTTGCTGGGAGAAAATTCCATGGGTGAACTTGGACGTTTTCGTCATGCGTGAGTTTTGACTTTCAGTATTGGCATCTACACGACTGTGGAGGACATCGCATGCGAGGCTAATCCTGTCTTTATACAATGTCCCACTTGACTAACTTCAACAGACATCTCTGGATAGAGATCGGAAGTGAACTCTGTCTGATTTTTGCCCTCCCTGGACAAGGGACTTGAGGGCAATCACAGCATCCGTACTGTTTTGAGCAACTAACTCAATGCAGATTGGGATTCTAATCTGTAATGGACTGGTGTGCGCCCAGATGGTGCATTTACCTACAAGGACATGTAAAGAATCTGAATGGGTATTCGGTGCGATTGCCAGCTCTTGATGACTGCTTGGCATTTAGAATTAGGAACTAAAAGCTTGTATAGTTTAGAGCTCTTGGACTGATTTCTTAGTACAATAATTCTTTTAAACATTATTACAGTTCGTCAGTTGTTGTACTCCCTTGAAATGTGATTTGACAAAAAACTAAAATGGATCAACTTTTTGAGGAATAAAGAGACTAATGCTCCCAAATGATGATCCAATATGTATTGCAAGCATAAAGGGACCTTTTTAATGGTTGATGTAGATTTGTCATTCACATTCTGTGGTAGCAGTATTCTCTCAACGCTAGCTCCAATAAGCAGAAGTAATTGAGAGCTGTGTGCATTTATGTACAGTTGCTTAAGAGGCACCATTTACTCGCTTATTCTGATATTTTGTTTAAACAGAAACAATTGTTTATACTGGTTCATGACTTGTCCAATAATTTTAGAAGTAATGGGGGGGGTGGGGATGGGGAAGATGAGTTGGTTGGGTGGGTGGGGGATGAATGCTGAGTAGCTCTCGTGAATTTAATAGTATTGCCTTGTCAAGCTGGAAAATTGTGAATAGAGAGAGAGAGAAATATCTTGTTGGACATGGCAAGTATTAATCAGTGTCCAACATGCTTATGATAAACTGACCGTGGAAGAATGGCTCGAGAGGAAAACCATGATTACTCATTCATGTACCTTTTGAATTCATCGTGGTGGAGGAGGATAGAAGTCACTGTTGAAATTTGGGAAGAATTCCAAATGGGTCTAGGTTTACTCTTTTTATGTAGCATTTTAGAGTGACCAGAAAATTAGCAAATTGTTTAATACGGTCTTCATTTTGAAGCAGTTTTTTTGTAAGATATTTTAAGAAATCCAGAAGAACAACTTCAAAGTTAAGGAAGAATTCAATCATTTTCCAAATTCTTGGGTCTTAAATGCTATAGAAATTGAGCCCCAGGTGGAATTCTACTCCCTCCCCATCCTTGTCCTTTTTAAGTTTTGCGTGGATTTCCTCCGCTGAGCTGTGTCACTTCCATCATCAGCAGTAATTTTTGGGCTCGGTTGTTGGCCAGTGCTTCAGAGAGCCTGTGCTCCATCGTAAGGTTGCTTCCTGTTATAGCTTTGCATTGTAGACTGCTTTTGGCTATATGTATCCCAGATGGAACTTTTTTTCCAGGCATATCCCTGGAATGTGGCAAGTAAAATAAACAGTATAATGATGGTACAGCTGCTTCCTGACCCCCTGGGTTACATTCTGAGTGCAGAGATGGAGGTTTTGGTGTCTCCTGAAAGGCTGGAGAGTGTCAGCAGATGAGTGTATCAAGTGGGTGGATAATATCTGTAGTGGATGCAGCCCAGCCTTGTTTTGTGCTCAGCTGATGATCACATATGCACAACAGCAAGCTGTCATGATCCAGATTGAAATCCCTTCCAATTGGGGAGACTTTCTTTCCTGGTGCGCTGAAGCCAGTTGCAACACTTCAGTTGCCTTCCTGACTCAGATTAGATAACTCAACACAGACGAGGGACAAAACCCAAGAACTTCCTAGTCTGTGTGGCTAATAGCCACACCACATGATGCATTTGTCACTGAGTTATTGGTGAACTTCCATCTTTTTCTGTTTGAATTTACTTCCTGTTGATCATGTTTCTCTCCAACATACTTTTCTATCTTCTGTTCCTTTTCATCCTTTTTCTTTTTATTCTTTTTCCCATTTCCTTTTGTTCTCTCTTCACCCCTCTTCTAACTGTTCTAACTTATTTTTCTCTCCTAGTGTGGCTAATCATCCACAGACACAGAACTCCCCGTGTACCCTGCCTGTTATTCCTGTGGCAGCCCTGACAGTAAATGAACCTGATCATGTCCTCGCCCTGTGCCCATCAGGGTCCATAGATAAAGTTCAGAAGCAGGAACGCTGATTCATTTCTTTCTCTTTCTCTCTTCTTCCCTCTCCCTCCCCCCACCTGCTCTCCCTAAATTGGAGGTACCGGGCCAATTGTAGCATCCAACTGCTGCCCTGACTAAGACAAATGATTCTGACAATAACAAATTACATTTCACTTTGGGAGGATGTCCAAGTCTATTTGGGACGCCCTCCCGACGTGAAAGGCGCTGTGCAGAGTCCATCTCTACACTCAGAATGTTGTTGTTTATTTGCCTCAACTACTCACTGGGATAACTTTGCTATGTCACCAGGGCAATTTCCATGGCATATTTTTAATGCTCTTATATCATTTCCTCTATTTAAAAAAAACTACGAATACATTTATTTGACTCTCGCCTTGTGCACNTTTTTTTTGCAGCTTTTATTTCTTGCGCATGCTCTCCCTCTCTCTCCTTGGAAGCCAAAGCAGTGCAGATATACGCTGATCAGTAGTCATGGTGCTGAAGTGGCTTCATTGCTTCAGGGATCAAAGGCGGTGTGGAAATTTAAATTTAGTGACAGGTGACCTACTTCAGAAGTGCTGGCATCATTGTCCCTGCCGGAGTACAGTGCATTTCCTCTGAATTGTTTTGGGTTTAATGGGTCGGCAGAGTCTACTGTTCCAGCTGATCTAGGTTCTCCTGCATGAGGTGGAAGGGCTGCTGTGCTGTTCAGAAATCGAATGAGGAATAAATGAGAATTAAAGCATTCAGTTAAAATAATAGGAGGCAGTGGAGAAAGAACTAAAACAAGCGGAGGATAGGAAGTGTTATACTGTAACATCCTAGAGAATGTGAATTGAGGCTGCGAATGTACGAATACAGAAGAGAGCAAGTAAGTGTCGGTCTGTGTATTTATATCATATCATGGAGTACAGTAGCTTAGTGATTAGAGCTCTCGTCTCACAAGCAAGAGGACCTAAGTTCGATTCCTGGCAAGGTGAAACGTTGGGCAAGTTTCCTTACTCTACTCGCCTCTGTTTACCTAGCAGTAAGTAGGAACCTGTTTGTTAGTCGATTGGAGGATCACTTTTCCAGGGGTAATAATTCCTTCAAAATAAATAAAATAATTTGGCCACTCAATCCTCGACTGCTGCCACATTTCACCTACAAAATATAGTCAATTCACTTTACAGTATATTTTACACTTTACTGTGAAGCGGTTCGAGATTTGATAAGGTGCTATATCAAGTGCAAGGATTATTATTTCTTTTAAACTATCAGTGTGGCTCAGTTGGTGGTACTTTTGCCTCTGGGGCAGAAGGCTGTGGCTTCAAGCTCCTCGTCGGGACTTGTTCTCATAATACTGGGGGAGGGCTGCGTTATGTTTGCGATGAAATGTTAAACTGTCTGTTCAGGTGAACGATAAAGATCCCACACCACTATTTGAAAAGAACAGGAGTTTTCTCATCATGCCTTGGTCAACAATCTCCCTGATTATTTGGTCATTCACCTCATGGCTGATAAATGCAATTTATTCCTGTTTATAGTTGTTGTCAAAAGTAAGCACAGTACATTGTCTGTTACAACAACTATAACAGCAATAAATTATATTTATAGAGCGCCTTTCACATCGGGAGGACGTCCCAAAGCGCTAAACAGTCAGGTGTTGGGGCCCGAGCATGGGGGAGGGGTGGTGTAGGGGTGAGGGAAGGCGGAGAGGTAGGAGGGTGACTAAAGGCACGATCGAAGAGAAGGGTCTTGAGACCAGCCTTGAAGGAGGCAAGGGAGGAAGCGAGGCGATGGGACCGTGGGATGGCGTTCCAGCGTGTGGGAGCAGAGAGGCTGAAAGCCCGGCCACCAATGGTCGGGTGGGAGACATGGAACAAGCCGGAGCCTGCTGAACGGAGGGAGCGGGCAGGTTGGTAGGGAGTCAGCAGGTCAGAGAGGTAGGAGGGGGCAACGCCTTGAAAGTGAGGACGAGGATCTTGAACTCGATCCTCTGGGGGATGGGGAGCCAGTGGAGTCGGGCGAGGGTGGGAGTGATGGGGTCACGGAGCCTTGTGCGCAAGAGTACACGAGCTGCAGAGTTTTGGATGATCTGCAGCTTGTGAAGGGAAGAGTTGGGAAGGCCGATGGGAGGGAGTTTCTGTAATCGAGCCTTGATGTGATGAATGTATGGGTGAGGGTTTCGGCAGCCAGTGGTGAGGCAGTGGCGGAGTCTGGCAATGTTGCGGAGGTGGTGGTAGGCAGTGCCGGCCATGGCGTGGATGTGGGAAAGAAAGGACAGTTCGGGGTCAAACAAGACATCCAGGTTCCTGACCGGCTTAGTGAGGTGAGGATGTTCTAAGACTCTGGACAGTTGAGCGTTTGCACCTGAGCTGGGGGTTGGATTTGGGAGGGGTTAAAGCCAACAGCGGGGTGGGGGTAAATGACTGAAAGCGTAGTCAAAGAGGAAGGTTTTGAGACTGACCCTGAAGTATAATTACTGTGATGTGCTTTTATGTAAGCTACTATGAAAATGCAAGCAAAGTTAGAGAAACGACTTGGATTAGTCTCGAGTTCCTGTTGCACTGCAGGGCAATGTGCAATATTGATTCCTGGAGAGGGATAATTATATGAGCTGATCTATTTTAAAAAAAACCTGCAGGTTGTCATAATGATGAGATTTCTACTGTGAAAGCTATTTCTCTCTCTCTACCGCACACACACTTACAATAGAAACATTTATAGTTGCAGACTAATTCCTGCCGCTGTGAAATAAATGCTATGCTTTAAGCTGTGAACGTTATCTGAAGTTGGTCTTGTACGAGATTGGGTGGTCTCTGAGCCATTCAGAAATAAATCATCTTCCCATTTTAGACAGAAGCCACCTCTGTGCCTAGTTTATTTAGGAGGACAAGTCGAGATTACCTCAGTGAGTATATTTATTTGGTTATCCAAGACTTAAACAGCAGTGAAGCGCCACCACCTCTGGTGGTTGTACTCAAAACTGGAATTGAGTTAGTGCTGGGGTGAGTCGCTGCTCCTGGTGATAGAGGTCAAAGTCGACTCCTCAGTTTGGAATCCTAGGCATAACCATCTACAGTAGCTGCATTGTACAGCAGTTACACCCTGGAGGTGTGGCAAAAGGAGGTATGCTTTGAAGATTGAGTGTTTTCAAAAGGGTGAAATGGAAATCCAGCAGCAAAGTAAGTCTTCTGTTCTGGAGGTTGTTGCATTAATCCATACTCCTAGTGCCTGCTATAGGGGAGAGCATTCATTGCAAGTGGTAAACAGATTATTTTTGCAAACATTATCAATATTGAGTGCTACTTGGCCAGTTCAGCAAAGGCAAGATGTAAACCTGCCTCAACTGTGTCCTTCCAATCAGTCTCAGTGAAAGAGCACCTACTATATTGGTGTGAATTTTACAATTTCACTAACTAATCAACTTTGGCACGTGAGAGGCAGGCGATCAACATAACACAACATTACAGAAGGTTTTGTGTCTCTCGGCCAACAGACCCTGGATTAAAACTATAAACGTTACATTTCACTCTGGTCTCTGAGAGGACAATTGAGAGGCAAAGTTTCACTTGTTCAGTCTGAGCTGGGCAGAGTTGAGGGATCCCTGAAAACCAATGCTTTCAATCTGTTGAACGTGCAAACTGTGAATATGTCTGGAGCGGAGAGAAAAGGCAAGAAACCTCTGTGTTGGATGTCATAGTCTTGAATTGTTGGCCTATACCTTGGAAGTGCATTTTAACCCCACTGTGCTAGGCTGCTGCTCCTCTCTAATGGATACTGTATTGTGGTTTAGGATGTAATGCATCTGGAATGATCTCATTTAGGAGTGGTTATGCCCTTCTATGGTTAAACATGATCTGGGATGAAGGTTTTGCTGAGATTGTGGTAACTGAGCGAGTCTTACCGAGTGGGATCATGCCCTTCCCCCGAGGCGCTATCCTCCTGGGTAAACAGATGTAAATTTCTTCCCGCTCTGAAAGAGCTCTGCTCAGCAGCTAATGCTGGTCTGGCGTTTATTTGACAAATGTTTTAATCGGGCCGGATGTTTCACTGAAGTATGATATTATTGGAGGCACCACTATATGAAGCGCAATAAAATTACAGTGCTTAAATTGTCCAATGTGACAAACCCACCAGGTTGGCTTGGTGACAACAGACTTTATTAAGGAGTATGAGTACTGCACAACTACGTTAAGATCCACTCCACCCACAGGTTTCTACTGCTAGGTTAGGGTTCAACAAACAAATGCCTGTTTTAATAAACTAAATGTTGTGTCATGGCAACTGATTTGATATTAAACGATGAAAGGGGATGCACTCTAACCTCAGTGCCCAGGAGTTGAACACTTGGCGAGTTTGTAATAAACCCTCCGTATTCTCTGCTTCCTTGCAAGGCAACGTGGAATGTAATCTGAAGAAGGCAGAGGACAAGGTTCACTGGCATTTCAGTGAATTCTTAGGAATGAGGGCAGGATGTAGTTTAAACTCATAAAACCTGATTCCCACTTAAATGTGCATGTACAATTATCTCCCACATAATAGCACTCTGGGGTCTTGCTCATTGTATGACAAATAACCAAATCATGGTTTTCAGATAGTCCTTCAGTGACTGAAGATCAAACTTGAGTTTCATTTAAGTTACTAAAAATTATACCTGAGTTCCCCGGTGATGCAGAATTACTCTGTTGTACCGTTATTAAATGGAGGTTTGATTGTTTGTTGCCTGTACAGTGGAGACTTGATGAATGATGGAATTGAAGACTCTGAATCCAAGTCTTTGAGGAGTCCTTTGTAATAATTCTGCTGTCGCTTCCTCCAGTGAGGTTGATTAGTGATATTTATAGGCTTCCTCTAGCTCCTTTGTCATGGAAAATGAAGCTCTTTTCAGATTTAAGCGAGTATATACTTGACCAGTTGGTCAGTGTGATTCTTGCAGAACTGTGGTGTATTGCTATGTGTAGCTTGTGAGGGTATACACGACACTGACCGGTGGCTGGGGAATGGATGGAAGTTTAAATCATACTTCCTACCAGTCATTCAACAGCACAGACGTGATGGTGGCATTAGGTTCCTGGGTAAGCGAGGTGTGCCCTGATCCCGAGTGACACGATACAGGGTTTGGTGGAAGTGGACTTTATGTTGAGGGACATAAAATTGGGAGCTGTTCTGAGTTTTTACGTTTTAGTATCACACTGTGCTGATCGCTCTCACAAGCCAATCGTCCAGCATTTATCTCATTTATGTCATAAGATTAGTTCAGATGAAGAAGACCCTTCAGTCTTTTGTGGTCTCATTCTTTCAGAACACCCATCCTACAATCCTCCCATCACAGGATCAAGCTTCTTTTTTTTAAAGAAATGAATATTCTTGAGGAGTAACTGCTGACTTTTCTTTTGCAGTTGGAGGAGAAGACGGAATCATTTTCTCGGGTGAGTAGCACATTGTCATGCCATCATTGTGTTCCGTTGGTTTTGTTAAACCCATTACATAAGTGATGTTGGAAAAGATGCGGTGGATGAGATGAATTAGTTCTGGATTAGAGGTTAATCTTGGTAAAGGTAATAGCCGGCCGCTTGTGGACCAGGCCAGTAGAAATCCACTAGTTCTTCTTACTCTTCTTTCATTTTGCAGAATGTTGAAAAATGTCAGTGATTTTAATGTTTACAATTAGATCCCTTAAAATTTGGTTAACTGGGCTCAAAAACATCTGATAGTCTTCTCTTGTTCTATCCACTGATTAGTTGCACCAGTAGCTACATCTGATTTTTGACTCTCCATGGCTGTATGTAGCTGTTGATTTATAGGGTACCTGGTCATAAGGGCCATAGAACCAACTTTCTATCCATGTTGCTACCTTTCCATTAATACCATGTTTTTTTTTAACAACAAGTTTCCTTTACGGCACCTTCTGACAATCTATATATACCACATCCACAGCATTACCTTCATCTATTTTCTCTATTATCCAGTCAAAAAAAACTCTTATTAAATTTATCAGGCAAGAATTGACTTTTAAGACATCCATGCTGCCCATATTTAATCAACCCGTGTTTTTCCAAGTGGTTATTAATAATTATCCTGAATAATAGCTTCTAAATGTGTGCCCTTTATTGGATGGTAGACTGACTGATCTGTAATTATTTGACTGGTCCTGTTCTCCCTTTTTAGCAGAGGTGTTACATTAACTACCCTCTAGCGTTTGACTCCAAGGATGTTTGAAAAGTTGTAGTCAGGAGCATCTACTATTTCCTATTTCCTCCCTGACTATTTCCTCCCTGACTTCCCTTGTCTTATTTTCATTCCTACTTACCCAAAGAACCCTAGTTATAGCAGTATCTACTTTGTTAATGTAGGTATATTCCTATTTTGTACCCTGTTTATCTTGGCTTTGAAAGTTTCCCACTGCTCATTGACTCTGTTATCTGCCAGCTTTTCTACCCAATTTATCCGTGCTCGTTCCCTTCTCATCACTTTGAAATTTGCCCTTTTCTAGATGGTACCTTTCTCTCTGACTTTCCGTTCTCCTTTACAATTTCAATTAAACCTAATAATGTTGTAGTCACTGTTTCCTAGATACTCCCCCACTCTCACATTACTCACTTGTTCCACTTCCTAGAACAAGATCCTTCCTAGTTGGACTGGAATCGTCTGATTTAAGGAAACAATCCAGTGCACGCTGCAGGAAACCCTCCCCTTTTTGGCTGCTCGCATTATCCATGTCCCATACTATTTTAGCATAATTAAAGTCCTCACTTAATAATGCCCTAAATCCCTGGTTGTCCAGTGTCTCGGGACGTCCTCCCAATGTGAAAAGTGCAATACAAATGTAATTTGTTGTTGTTACCTTATTTTGCACATCTCCCAGATTTCTCTACAGATCTCTTCCTCCATCTAATTTCCACTATTTGCTGTTCTATAATAAATTTCTAACAGATATTGTAATACTTATTTCTTACCTCTACCCAGATATATTGTCTTTTCATCTACCCTTCCGACACCCTTGTATTTCAGCACTGCAATAGAGTCCTTGATTAGTGGGACTGACACCCCTTCCCTTTTTTCCTCCACTGTCCCTGGAGGTGGGAAGCAGATTGCGTGGTTCCCTTGAGCCAGTTACCAGCAGGATTCCAGCCTGATCGCCTGTTAGTGAATCCAATTGTGGACTGTTGATTTTCAGATGCCATTGTTTCATTATTTGTATTGAAGTAGTCAACATATGACAATTTATTTTCTAATCCTGCATCTATTAATGATACAGGGCAGTTCGAAAAGCTTTCAAAGTCTTGAGCAGATCTGGATTTCCTCGTCCTGAAATTGGGAAGAAGATGGTTATGGAAATATTATGAAAATGTTTGTCACTTAAAATTCTCCTTGTTCCTTCCTGGGTGGGGGGAGGAGTTGTACAGAGTAACCCCCATTATAACGCAGTTGTCTGGCTCCAATATCTCTGTTTCTGTATTACAAGTAAGAGTGGAAAAATATCCCACTTCTGAGTCGACAGGAAGCCACTGATTTCCCTTCATACGCATTGCAGCTGCAGGCCAAGAGTGATGTCATTAATGACCCAGAAGATGGAAACCTGTGTACAGTACTTGCAATCCACAGTGCACTTGCACTATAAGCAAGGCAGCCCTGTTCTGCCAATTATAGGCATCATTAGTGAACTTCAAAGTCTATTCATAAGAAGTCAATAGACTGGTTGAATAAGTCCATCTTCGGTGTCTCTGCACTTGCTTGGTTCTCGCTGGCCAGAGAAATCATGAAGTTTCTGCTCCGGAAGGCAAGATTAGGAAATTAATTGTTGTATCTTGACCTCTTCAATACAGCTAACGAGACAATGTCATTTCAATTTTTTTCTGTAAGATCAAAAACTAGCTCTCCCATTTGGTGGGTTGTCTGTGTACAGAGGTCCTCGCCACTTCTGGTGAAAGTGATTTGAAAGTGGGGAAATACCCACTTCTGCTTCCAGCAGTATAAACTCAGCACCAACAATTGATGTGGGACAAGCTATACACCTGGATTGAACGGACATGTCAGAATTAGTGCATGAAGCACTATATCCTGTATGATTAAAGTGTGACTCACTATAATGTGACAACTGCTGGACTGAGGCAGCACTGAGTTTAAGCTGGAACTTTTCTAAAGTTTCACTAGAAAAACACCTTAGTTCACCCCCCCAAGCTGGAGTTTATCAATATTAGAGATTGATTTTTAAGCAATAGTTGATCTGATAAAGGTTGCACTAAACTCCACTAATCCAGTAGAGAAAGAGACTGGGAAAGCAAGTGTGCGCATTATCTTTCAATGAAGCACATACAGTCTTTGTCAAACTATTGTTAATATAAATGTTCAATGAACTATATCAATAGGATCGTATTTGATGTACATTGTCCTTAACTCACTGCGGTGTAAATTGCTGTGGTAACTCGTTGCATATTTGAATAAAGTCCAAATCTGATGTGTTGGCTTCATGTAATTAAGGGTTTAATTTTATGCGCCTTTTGTACAAAGAGTTAAGCACTAGCCTTCTTGAATCACTTTACGTTTAATGCTCAGCACATAAAATAGTAATTCTGTTTGAGAACAGTTATAGGATAGAGCATCAATTCAGACATGGCATTAATCAATTTTTTTTCAACTATGATAACGCCAGCTGAATTGATATGGCAACATTCAAAAAAAAAAAAAAAAATTTTTTTTAGAATTCTTTGAGTTTTGACAGTATGTGCAGGGAAATCATTACCTCAATGATTGGTAATTTAGGTGTCAACCTGGCTCAGTTAGTAGTACTCTCGCCTCTGAGTCAGAAGGTTTGGGTTTGAGTACCCAGGTCAGGACTTTGAACTGACAGTCCAAGCTGAGACTCTATCTAGTGCCCAGGATGCTCTGCTTTGGAGGTGCCATCCTTCAAATGAGACTGATCACTTTTAAAGCTCCCATATTAGAAAAGACTACCCCCGCCCCCCAATAAAAGTTGTCATTCACTTCATGCCTATCTGTGACACATGGCTGGGTGGAAATTGGCTGCCAAGTTGGTCCACACTTTACAGCAAATTCCTTGAAGCACTTTGAGGTATCCTCCCAAAGCTGAAAAGTACTATATCAAATGCAAGGATTATCATAACCCCACAGCTATGTTGTGTCAAATTGATATCTGGATTAGTTCATTGAACCTACGCATGGTCTATATACAACTTTGAGCTTTTCAGTTTAAGGACGTTTATTCTATGGTGGCTTGGAGCAAGATAGAAGAAGTGCACTGTGTAAATATGTTGGAAGCGTAATTATTTTAAAAGGTTCTGAAATGAAAAGCCGGGTGTTTTTGTATAAAGTTGTGCTTACTTTGCTTGGAGGGTTTGCATTGTGTGTTTTTTTTTAATCTTCTTCCCACCCCCAAATCTAGAAATCATCACAGCTGAATTTTAAAACTGTTCAACCCTTCTGTTGTTGGACAGATTGCCATACAAATGAAACACAAATGTTGCGTTCCAAAAGTCACTCGGGCTGGTTTCCATGGTAACCAGCACTCTTTTCTCTCTCTCTCTCTCTCTCTCCCCGCACCCCTGCACTAATCAGCCTGCTTCTCGCAATGCGGTGGCAGGGCTATCGCCAGCCACCCTGGCCTCACTCGGAGGTTCGTCGTCACGGCGAGGAAGTGGGGATTCGAGCAGCGTTCTGGATCCAGATGTATCGCTCAGTGAGTTGCGGGTAAGACAGTAAACTTAAGTACATGTGATTTTTTTTCTTCTCCGCTTAGTTGACCGAGATCTTACAGGATTGTGTGTACGAGAACTGTAACCCTTTGCAGAATTTCAGTTTGATGTCTTGTTTGTTCCCTGGACCCTCCCATTTATCCAGTGGTTCATTCCATGTGTCCCAACAGGATATCTATGATCTTAAGGACCAGATACAAGATGTAGAGGGGAGATACATGCAGGGATTAAAGGAACTTAAGGTATCAGGGCCATGTCCCCAGCATGTTTTTTGTGTATATCCTGTGGATTTTGACCTGCACTCACTTAACATGCTATAGCACAATTCCTTCTGTAGAATTTGACTAACTCCTGTGTTTTGGCAATGTGGTAGACATTTAGGATCATTGTCGCATGTGCTTTTACTTGAGCGTCATCCTTAGTATTATTCACGTTATTATGTGGCGTGTGTAGGACTTGGAGGAAAGTCATATTATTCTTCGGAAAAAAAGAGTACAGATCAAAGTCGTATTCTGGCAGCAAAACCATTGTGTTGTCTGAATTCTGAACTGTGAACCTTTTTTTTTGCTTTATGTTTCAACAGTCTCACTATTTTATGTAACTTAATTATACATCTAATGTGACCATAGCACCAGCAGTAATGGATGTGTACCAAGAGAGGGAAAAATGGATGAGATCATCAGGCCCTGGAGAGCATTAATCAATCTTTCTGCTACTAACTATTTTTGCACTTTTATATATTAAAAAAATGGAATGGCATTTATTTATAAACACAAAGGATTACGCAAATGTGTGCAGCATTCTTTATGTTAATAAAAAGTCTTCCGCTTGATTCTTCATTGTGCTTCGAACCTGTACTGGAAAGTTAACCGCTTCTACTTCTGCATGTCTAGAATATTGTGAATTAGACTGATTACTGATGTTCTGCATGGCTAGCTAGGATACTGAGAATTGTACTGATTCCTGACTAAACTTTGCAAGTTCCCTTTTCCCCCTTATTTGTATCCAGGGAATGATTTCTCTCCTGACTAAGAGTTTGCACTGGGCGAAAAATAATAATAATCCTTGCATTTGATATAGCACTTTTCACATCTTCTAGACGTCCCAAAGCGCTTCACAGAAAACCCCAACTCTAAAAGCTGCCGCCTGTGCCTAAACCAATATTGTTCTAACTTCTGACATTACACCATTAGTTCCCTTCTGCTGTTTATCCTCTGCTAAATTTTAGGAAAATTTGTCACGAAGAAGTGCAGCTACTTTGTTTGGCTGGTTAATTTCACTTTCACCCTTTAGTTATTGCATGCTAGTTAATAGTGAATGATTTGTCCGAACAGAAATGCATACAGAGAGAAGCCCACATACTGTGAACTCAGCTATATCACATTGATGAGAATGATTACAATTGTGGTAGATCTCAGAATTGTTCAATATGTGATTGAAAAATGTAGTATCAAATTAACATTTTGCTAGAAATTGAAACAAAATCTAATCTGTGGTGATGGGACTCCACCGTTGCCTGCAACTGTTTTTGGCCTCCAAACCTATCTACCAGTCAAGTCTCTTAACTTACTCCATAGTACTTTCACCCATAGTAGTTTTGCACACAAAATATACAGTCAAGTCCCTTCGCAATATATTCTGTGAAGTGCTTTGAGACATCTCAAAGACGTGATAAGGTGCAATATCAAATGCAAGGATTATTATTATTATTACTTCATTGTATTCCCAGATAAGCTGCCTTGTTGTTCTGTTTGCCTACAGCCACATGAATGCTTGCTTACAAAAATGGCAGTGTGACTCAGAGTACAAAAGATGACTAGTGTGGGAAATAGGAAATGAAAAATGTCACACTGGGGCATTAGTGAATACTATATTCGCCTGAGATTGGGCGAGTCACATTGCTGAGATGGAGTGCAGGAAACTTTAGTCTGTATCCAACAGTTCTGTACCTGCCTTGGGAACACTTAATGCTTGCACTCGCTGACAGAACTGGGAAAGTGTTCTGTTTCTCAGCACTTGCATTCCTTGTCTTGATGAATGCAGAATTATCAGAAGACGTTTATTATCAAGAAAGACAATCTTCTAAATGGCAGTTTCATTTTTCATATATTAGTTTACAAATAGTACATTATTATCAAAAACAACAATAACAACAAGATTCCATTTATAAAGCGCCTTTCACGTCGGGAGGACGTCCCAAGGCGCTGAGTTATGTTAGTCTGACTTCAAAAGAGACAGCAAGACTGAACAAAACTGAGCTGAATTGATGGTTTAAATCAAAGTTTAAATGCTTTTGACAAAAAAAAGGAACATTCAATTTACCCATTTTACTGCATATCCTTTAATAACCTTAATAATCCAGTGTCTGGAATATCTATCTTCTGTTTTAATCTTTTCCCCATATAACATTTCTCAGTCTGCTGATCGATGACCAAATAATGGGTCCAGAATAACTATGATTTGATTATTGCTGTGATCAGTTCCGACCCAATTACCTGTCATTTTTAGAATATGCCTTTTTTTCCTCTCTTGGCCTCCTGCACATCGACCAAATCGTGTCTGTTCATTCTTGCATGTTCCCTGTATCTGCACTGATTTCCAGCTTCATCTGCATATAGAGGTCCATTCAGTACAGCATCCAAGTTACCAAAAATAAATGGCGTGTTTGCATTGCAGGATTCCTTGTCAGAAGTAGAAGAGAAATATAAAAAAGCCATGGTCTCCAATGCACAACTGGACAATGAAAAATCTAACCTAATCTATCAAGTGGATACACTAAAAGATGTGATAGAGGAGCTGGAGGAGCAGATGTCAGAACTGTATAGAGAAAATGTGGAGAAGTCAAAGGTAACTGAGGAAGAGCAGTGCTGTTGAGCCGGTTTGTTCAGCTACATTGTTTGGCAAAGACGTTCTTCTACAGGTGGTCACAATGGTTATATTCCATTGTTGTGGGTGTTTTGGCAATTGCTCACAAAACTGGATTCTGTCTGCTTTGAAAAATTGCTCAGAAGACAACATTTGTGTGGGAAACATTTCCAAAACTCTTGATGAGTTCAATTTGTGCCTTGTTTTACAGGAACTGGAACGACAGAAACACATGTGTATTGTATCTCAACACAAAGCAGAGGAACTGAAAGAGGGGATTCGCCAAAGAGATGAGCTTATAGAGGTAGGTGTGGGCTCGATATAAGTATTTCTCCTGATTTGGCTCGTGCCAGCACCTCAGGTACTGGCAGCATCAGCATCAACGGATGCACACTCCACCTCACCGAGCCAGTCAGGAACCTAGGAGTCTTATTCGACCGTCGCCTGTCCTTTCTCCCCCACATCCGTGTCCGTGCCATGACCTGCTCTGCCTTCCCCCACCTCTGCAATATTGTCCGACTCTGCCACTGCCTCGCCTCTCAGGCCACTGAAACCCTCATACATGCCTTTATTACATCTAGGCTTGACTATGCCAACTCCCTGCTTGTCGGTCTTCCCAACTCTTCCCTTCATAAGCTGCAGATCATCCAGAACTCTGCAGCTCGTGACCTCTCCCACACCAGGCTCCATGACCCTATCACACCCAGCCTCCACTGGCCATTTAAAATTCTTGTCCTCACCTCACCTCTGCGGCCTTGTCCCCTCCTACTTCTCTGACGTGCTAACCCCTTATAAACCTGCCCGTTCCCTTCGCTTAGCAGGCTCCGGCCTGCTCCATGTCCAGCCCGTCCCACCATCGGCGGTCGGGCTTTCAGACTGCCCCACCCTCTGGAACTCCATCCCACATTCCCTTTGCCTCGCTCCTCTGTTGCCTCCTTCAAGGCATGCCTCAAGGCCCTCCTCTTTGACCGTGCCTTTGGCCACCCTCCTACCCTCTCTGCCCCTCCACTCCCCCGCTCGTTGATAATCCCTGACTGTTCAGCGCATTGGGACGTCCTCTCAACATGAAAGATGTTTTACAAATGTAATTTTGTATTGTACTTGGTGTAAAGTTTCTATGGCAGTTTTGTGCATCTTAAAGAACACTGCCAAACTCTGAGCTTTGGGACATTTTCCCAAAGGAAAAAGCACTCTACTAATGTAAATCTACTAACGTAATGTAAATCGCTGTACTGGTGCATTGTAGTTTCTGATTGGACATTATAGGATACAGTGGGTTGCAAATCTGGTATTTGTTATTTTGTGTAGAGGTATGGCAATGTTTTGGTTTGCCATCTATTGAGTAATCAAGAATTTAGATTGAAACATTGGGCTTTCTATGTCAGTATGCACAGGGATTGTGTTTTTTTTAAAATTGCGGTAAAAGCAGGTTAACATAGACTGTACCAAAAGAAAACAAATTGCTGTTTGTTTAGTTCAGTAGCTAGAAAGTGCTTTTATTTTGTACACATTTCATTTGAATTCAGTCAAATGTTATGTTTTTCCAATGTACAGATCCACAGTGGGTGGCAGCCCTTTGACCTTTCTTCACTTATGACTGTGGACTGAATTTTGTCAGGCTACTGAACTATCAAACATTATTGATTCAACTTTATTGTGGAAAATGCTGAACTTTAGTGTTTTTGTATGGTACTATATTTAGATGACAATATATTAAGCGTCAGAAATTGGCTTGGGTACATTGTTCTGACGCATGGATGACAGCAGAGTAGATCACAGTTTAATTTTGAATTGAGCCATACCAAAAGAGTCTGAGCTATACGTTAGGCTTGCCGGTGTCTCATTTTGATCGGTAAAAGTCAATGTTTGAAGTTTTTTTTCCAATTGTCTCCAAATCGAGGAAAATTTACTTCCATGGCTTATTATTTTTCATGTTTTGAGCTATGTCATACGCTCACCAGAATTGCGGCTTCCTGTGCATGTGTGCAGTGCAGAGGCAGTGCCTTCAGTGTAGAACCATAGGAATTGACATCATAGAAGAAGGCCATTTAGCCCTTCTGTGTTTAAAGGGCAATCCTGTGTAAGTGAGTTGGCGGTGGCTGATGTTTTAAGGACGTTGCCTGCCCACGTGTATTGTGTAGGAAGTGAAGTTGGTTATGGCCTTACCACCTGTAAATCAGCCATTTTGAGGTGGAAGAACTCTATTTTTTAAATATTCAGTATGAACAATCAAGGGAAAATATACGTTGATCTTATCCATCTTATCTAAATTCGAATAATCTAAATCTGACAAATCTGTGTATAATCTGTGTTTGAATTCTGTTTTGACACAATCCAGAGTTTTCAATGGGGGAAAGATTGAAAATAAGGTAAATGAAGCAGGTTATTTGAGCAAAGTTAGACAGTACACTAAGCAGAGTATCTACATCAGTAGCTACTAAATATTTCTATTGAATTGACATTCTGTTGTCTTATTTCTAAATCTTGCAACGCAACTTCTTGTTATGCTCATTTTATTCCACTTCTTTTTAAATTCTCAATGCATCTTTTTTTCCTTTTCCTTCTGTCTCTTGTGTTGATTTCTCTTTCGCCAATTTCCTCCCCTCATCCTGCCACGGCCTCCTGCTGCCACCTCTGACCCTGTCCTGTAGGAGAACAAGTGCATGCAGCAAAGGGTGGACACCCTCACCAGGGAAGTATTTGATCTGCAGGAAACTGTCATCTGGAAAGACAAAAAAATTGGGGTAGGATAGTCGAATGGAGCATCAGGAATGTGACTGCATGAGATCTCTTTGGTTTCTTGGTTAATTACTGCATTAGCGATTTCTGCTTCTGCCAATGAATTGTTGTCTGCATGTCTGCCAATTATAAGGTCTGATATGCAGGGAATCAGAGCTGGTAATAGCAACTCCTGCTGCCGATTACCAATGTGTGTCATAGTCAGCCTTCTCCCCCTCCAAAAAAGTAGATTGTGTTAGTAATTTCCACCGGTTGGAGTGACCTGTTTCCAGTTACTTAGAATCGCTGTTGTTGACTGATCACAAATCACTATGTATTAGTTCCCACAATCCTATATAGGCAAAGTTATCAAATGAAACTGAAAATGGTTTGATTTCCTCAGCAGATAAGACCAGAGTATGAAAGCAGGAGATAGTAAATGACGAGTGGGTGGCTCCAATGGATAAGCTAACACCAGCATGGGCCAAATGGTTGCCTCTATTTTGGCAATTCCTATGGTCCTACCTGATACATGAACCTGTCTTTCTCCTTCAGATGGTCATTAACCTGCTGTAGATTTCTTTTCATATTTCAGAATCTTATCACTCAGTTTTTCTTTATATTTCACCTCCCTGCTGAGAGATCGAAGTCTAAAAATTAGGTTTATTTACCGACCAGTTTGCATTTCTGTCTACATTCAGTTGAAGCATGAGATTAAACTTCAATAAAGTGTGTCGAAAGTCTAACTGCATGACTGAAAATGAGGCAAAGGCTAGAGTTTAATTGTATGGGTGCATTTTATTCCATTATTAAGTTGCTTGTTTATAATGCATGAGACTGATTTTAATATTTAACAGTTGTGTTTGATAAAGCAGCTGAAAGCATGTGAAGGCTTATAAAAGAGTGACAAAACCCGAGACATACTAGTGGAAGCTGAGTATTTAGTTTGCGCTCTTTGCATAGCTTTCCTTTCCCATTTCCTGTACTGTCTCCCCTGCTGTTCAAATCTTTGCTGCATTTTACATGCACTTTTTTTTCTTTTCTCTGCCGTGTTCTTTATCCTGCTTCCTATCCTGTGCCTAGGCCCTAGAGAGACAAAAAGACTACTTTGACTGCATTAAGAATGAGCGCGATGAACTGAGAGATGAGTTGGCTGAACTAAGGGAAAAATCGAAGGTAGGAAATGCAAGCCATTTTGGCATAGGCTAGGCAGTGTTCTTTGTCCAAGTTTGGGATCTGAAAACGTTCTAATTAAACTCGGTCAGCATTGGGGTAAATGCAACCTGTAACCATTTTTTTCAACAAAAACTCGTGTGGAGTCCTGTAGCATAGTGGTTAGAGCACTCGCTTCGCAGGCGAGAGGACTCAGGTTCGATCTTCGGGGAGGGCGAAAATTTAGCTACGTTTCCTTACGCCACACACATCTGTTTATCTAGCAGTAAATAGGAACCTGGTTGTTCGTCGATTGGCGGATCGCTTTTCTGAGGTCATAATCCCTATAAAAAATAAATAGAAAAATTAAAATAATTTGATCATTCAATCCACGACTGTTTGTGGGACACATCTGTGTTCAATTTGCTGCTGTGTTTCACCCACCAAATGAACAGTCAATTCACTTTACAGTATATATACTATGAAGCACTTTGAGACGCCTCAAGGATGTGATAAGATGCTGCATCAAATGCAAGTATTATTACTATTAACAATTGAAGGAGGTTAGTGTTTTCTTCCTCAGTCTATTTCTGATGGATGGATATGTGTTTGCATTTGTAACGTATTTTTGGTATATAAAATGGTTAAGGATGCAGATGGAGCATCGTAATTTCATCCTGTCCATCAATGTCACCTGGAGTAAAATGTTCATATTGTTAATGTGTCCTTCATGAAATGGTACCACAGGGGGTTTGTGAGCAAAAATTACTGTGTTTTAAATAGCATCAAGTTCCTGTTCAAATAAGTTTTTTGTTTTGTTTTTGTATTTTTAAGCCTGTATAGTTTCTGGCTTCCCCTCAAATAAAGTGCTGCTTATTGAAGCATCAGAAAGGATCAAAAGCAAGAGTTGGGGCTTTTAACTTGTTTTGGCTGAGACTCCATTTGTCATGCCGGGACGTACTGAATCATTGGAGGTGTCGTCCTTTCGATGAGGTGTTAAACTGAGGACACATCAGCCTGTTCAGGGGGACGTTGAAGATCCCATTCGAAAAAAGAAGTTTCTCTAGGTTTCCTGGCCAACAGCCCCCAAATAATAAAAAAAGGTCATTCACTTCATGCCGTTTATGGGACCTTGCTGTGTGCTAATGGGCTGTCACATTCGTCATAGTAAATCTATACAGTAAATCCTGTGAAGTGCTTTGAGACATCCTCCCGACATAATATGCACTATATCAAATGTAAGGATTACTTTTGTTACTATCAGGAAGTTGAAGGTTGTAGAGATGCATTTTTAAAAAAAAAAACTTGTTTGTCTCTTTACTTGTTCCCCTGTGGTTAATCCTTTGTTGCTTTCAGTAATATTTCAGACATGACTGAAAATAATCAGATCGCTAGTTCAGATTCAAATCTGTCTTTCTCCATTCTACACATACTTCTGAATGTAATAGGCAATCGGGGAAAGTTTGAACTTGTTCATCATTGTCTCTTCGTCCCTCCTCCCCCAAGCTCTTCTCCCACATCAACTAGTGAAAATGAGTCTCCTTGTCAAACTTTTTATTTTCTGAGATTAACAACAGTCTGTGTCTTTGTGAATAACTACTTCAGTTTTCAAAGATAGTAAGACGATCCGCAGAACTCATTGCTATTGACCATACAACTCGTGTTAAATGACCATATTCAGTCACTGCATGTTAGAATATATCCTGTGAAGCACTTTTGAGACACCCTGTTGATGTGAAAGGCATGTAAAAAAAATACCAGTCTACAGTTGAGTGCAAAATATCCTGGACACCAAAATATGCAACATGCAAATACCATCACATGATGCAGTTTTGTGTCACTAACAAGAATGTGTACATACATTGGATGAAATAGATTAAATAACTGCTTTAAATTAAATAAACTTTAAGAGAAACTTCTACTATATTGCTTTAATATTTAGTGTGTATATATTGTATGTGTGTGTGTATATAGTGTGTGTGTGCGTATAGTGTGTGTGTGCGTATAGTGTGTGTGCGTGCGTATAGTGTGTGTGCGTGCGTATAGTGTGTGTGCGTGCGTATAGTGTGTGTGCGTGCGTATAGTGTGTGTGCGTGCGTATAGTGTGTGTGCGTGCGTGTACAGTGTGTGTGCGTGCGTGTACAGTGTGTGTGCGTGCGTGTACAGTGTGTGTGCGTGCGTGTACAGTGTGTGTGCGTGCGTGTACAGTGTGTGTGCGTGTGTGCGTGTACAGTGTGTGTGCGTGTGTGCGTGTGGTGCGTGGGTGTGTGTGTGTGTTGCGTGGTGTGTGCGTGGTGCGTGCGTGTGTGTGTGTGATTGTGTGTTGTGTGTGATTGTGTGTTGTGTGTGTGTGTGATTGTGTGTTGTGTGTGTGTATTGTGCTGGGTATCCAGAATTCGTACCCTTCCAGGCTGGGTCTGAAACTAAAAATTAAAGTAAAATTTCTGTAGACCCCTGAACTCGTGGACACCATGTGGCCCGACTCTCCTCACCATCCCCAACTCTCCTCACTGATCCCAACTCCTCCTCCATCCCACCTCACCGTCCCCAACTCCCCTCCCCCCCGCCTCACTGTCCCCAACTCCCTCACCCGCCTCACCGTCCATTTGAATCCGTTTCTGGGTTCGGTGATACCATTCACTTTGTACTATGGCAATTCAGGTGAAAAGGTGGATAAACAGGTAGATTGACGACAGCCTAACTGCATTTGTCACAGGAAATAGCTTCCCTACCAGTTTTCAGCGATGTTGCATCTACAGTATTAGTGACTCAATTTGCTGCAGAGAAAACCCATCTCTTACACCTGGACTCTGTATAATCCAAGTCAATGAAAATCAGTGGAAGATGGGACCATCTTACTCTATGCTAAAACCAGAACCCCAAGTACAATTCCTCTGAATCTTTCCTGAACTTCAAGACTGAAGATAGAAAATGCAAGAGTCCTTGTTATTACCTGGGTTTGATTCCCGGGCAAGGTGAAATGTTAGGAAAGTTTCCTTGCTCCACATGCCTCTGCTCGCCTAGCAGTAAATAGGAACCCGGTTGTTAGTCGATTGGTGTAATGCTTTTCCTGGGGTCAAAATATAATTTGAAAAAGCAAGGACCAGAGTACTTGTGAAATACAGTATACATCGGATTCTGCCTGTTCTGCCTATGTTTTCAAGTTAAGGCAACTGTACCTTCAATGTGCTATGTATTTACGTGACATCCTGTGAAGTATTAGTGAGAGTACCAGCCTTGCGAAGTGAGAGGGCTGGGGGTTGATTCCTGGGCTAGGTGAAATGTTGGGCAAGTTTCTTACTCCTCACGCCTCTGTTCACCTAGCAGTATGTAGGAATCTGGCTGTTAGTTGATTGGCGGGTTGCTTTTCCGGGGGTAATAATTCCTTCAAAAAAAAATATTTGTTCAATCAATCCACCCCTGCTTGTGGGACACTGCTGTGTGCAATTAGCTGTCGAGATTCACCCACAAACTATACAGTCAATTCATTTTACAGTGTATTCTGTGAAGTGCTTTGAGACATCTCGAAGATGTGATAAGACATTATATCAAATGCAAGGATTATTATTATTTCACGTGGTTCAGTTTATCGTTTCTTTGCTAATCGCAGGCTGATTGCTGATCTTTTGCCTGTTCTGACAGCAGCAATTATGCTGTTGACTAGTTCAAATATTTTATTCACATTAGCCTTTGTTTTTTTTAATCTGTTTGAGATAGGCTAATGTTTGCCCATTTCATAACAGGCAGAACTGGTGAAATGTGTTTATTTGTGCAGGGAGACCATATTTGTTTATGAAACAAGGATGATAAGTGAAAGCTTATTTTCACTGAGTCTCCTCTGCCTCTATATGGATCTGGTCTTCAAATCTGCTGGGAACAAAATCACAACTGGAGGCTCACTGCATTGTTATGGGTCCCATCCTTTGGATGAGACATTAATCTGAGCTCCCTTCTTCCTGTTCAGGTGGATGTTAAAGTTCGAAGGCATGATTCGAAAAGAGAAGGAGTTTCTCCTGGTATCCTAGCCAATAAATCTTCCAGTTTGGATGATGGCTGGTCATTGGCCTCTTTGTCATTTATAAGATGTTGCTGTGCATAAATTAGCTGTTGCGTTTGCCTACAAATACACAGTCACTAACTACACTGTATGTAAATTATGTTGAGGTGTTTCAGCGTAAGGGACTATATCCAATACAAGGATGATTATTGTTATAAAATGCTTTGTTCCTTACGGTTGTAACTTGATTTGCCAGTAAAATATTCAAACACTTATCATACCGATCTGCCCTTTTCGTTTGCTTTTTCCAGAAGCACGGCTTGGTGATCATACCCGAAGGCACACCTAACGGTGACATAAACCACGAGCCAATTGTTGGTGCAATTACTGTTGTGTCCCAGGAGGCTGCTCAAGTGCTGGAAGGTGCAGGAGATGGACCACTAGGTTTGTCTCCATTATAGTGTGTATACACTGGAGATTTCCACAATCTAACCTGTTCTTGTCTTTCATATTCAATTGGTCGACAGATTTCTATATAATCCAATCCACGTATCGTAGCTTGTAGCATTATCTCTGAAGCAATTCCCTCTTCTCTTTATATTCCTCCATATTCCATATGTAATGGAGACCCAGGGTAGATCCAAAAAAAAACATTGGAATAGTTTAGATTGTGTAAAATGAAAAAAGTTGTCTGAGGAGCATTGCAATGTTCAAAATGGGGTCTAATGTGTGAGATTTGCGAAAGGATTTGTAAATAGCAAATGCTGGATATTCAATGTGAACCTCTGCACTAATCACGGAAGCTGATCTCGGTACTGATTTCCTTGAATTTGGCATCCGAGTGGTGTACTAGAGGGTTGACTTCTCCGCACCCAGAGTTTGCTAGTTACAATAACGTATGCAAATATTGCAAGTTAGATCCCCATTTGTCGACATTTGGGTTTATTGATGTTGAAAGTGTACAGCTGGTGCTAGTAATGAATGGAGTGCACCGTGTGGTGGGAGCAGTATAGAAGAATTATTGAACCAGCACATCTTGTTTTAATGCAGCCTGAGTGAGGTTGGCTGTGCACTTTACAGCTTATCCATCTAGCTCGGTTCAATGTGGATTATTACGTCAGACAGAGAAGCCAGACCGATGACTGCAGGAGAGATGACCTGTCAGGAATGGGTGCCTGCTGTTGGTCTGTTTTTTCATAGCCATATTTCTATGCAAGAGCCTTTGTGGAGTCAGTACATTAAGCAGCTGCACATCCTCTTCCCAAACACAAGCTGCTGTGGAGCTTCATAGGAAATAAATCTGGTCAAAATTGACTTCTTTTTAAAATTCTCAAGTCATTTCTCAAAATTACATTTCAAGCTGAAAATCAGAAACGCAGGCACTTCTTTTCATTTTAAGCCTGCAAGGCTGGAACCAGTAGTCTGGAACTAGTCTGTATATATTTTGTACTGATGTGTGCACTGACGTGCATTTCTTTCCACCGTAGATGTGCGGCTAAAGAAACTGGCTGAAGAGAAGGAGGAGTTGCTCGGACAGGTAATGAAACCAGTTTGCACACCCCTGGAGTGAAAGAAACTTGGGATAGAAAAAGAATCATAGTCATTAAAAATGGCATTATATTAGTATTTCAGGGAATGCTGAATCACGAAACGTACACAAGTCTGGCAATACAGCTGCATGTTAATCATCTTTTTTTGTACCGTTCCTAAAGGAAGGGTTGTTTGAAATTTTTGTAAATATTTTATTCTGCTTAAAAATAACAAAGTAGTCTGGTGCTAGTCTGTATATATTTGGTACTGATGTGATCGCATGTTTTTTCTCCCGCTAAGTGTATGATGGATTCCATACTAATTGCTGCAAGTCTGCAGATCCTCTTATGATAGCATAAAAAGGAATTTTGCCAGTGTGCTGATAGTGTTAATGTATCTAACTTGGATTCTTATTTATAACTGCTGACACACAAAGATTTATTCCTAAACTATAACGCATCAGAGACCAAAAATTCTTCATGATTTTAGCCTTGAGATTATCATCTTAAAATTTTAATTTCTAAAAATTCTATGAGTTCCTATGTTTTAAGTCAATGGGGTCAAAATTGTGGTCTTCCTAAACTCATTCCTTAATTATCATCATCAGGAATAAATAAGGTATTCTTTATTAATTAGGAACTGTCTTTTATACCAGGGTTGGAGCTGAACACCCTCCTGACTTGTGAGAGAATGGTTTCTCCCTCCCACAGTGAATTTGGCTACCATATTTTTGTAGAAATATGTTTTGATTCACAGCTACTGAAACTGCTTTATAACTTTAAATTTTTACTTTTAAAATTATTTTTCCAAAGAAACACTCAAAATGCATGGAAAAAGGATATTCAGCCAAACTGGTCTATCCTGGTGTTTATACTCCACACTAGCCTCCACCTCTCCTATATCCCTCTGTTCCCTTCTCCCTCGTGTATGCATCAATTTTGTTTTAAATACATTGACTATTTGCTTCAACCACAGCTCTGACAATGAGTTCCAGATTCTCACCCTTGTAGCCCCCCTACCTCAAGTTGAGTAAATACATTTAGAAATGCTGCAATTTTGTCCGTTCATGCTCCTATGGCTAAGACCAATACAACTTCCAGCACTGGTGTCATTGTCATGTATTATAAGATGGGAATTGTTCATTTAGGGAACTGACAGCTACTAGGGAATTGCTCAAAAATGCAATTTTTGAATATTTATGAAAAAAGGTGGCTTTGTATGAAGTCAGCAAGGAGCAAATTCCCACCAACTGAGGGCTTGGCATTAACAGACTGCAGTATGAAGTGAGGAGATACTGCAGTATCTAGTGTGATCAGCTCACACAAGATGATCAATTTGTCCGCATTGTTCTTTATAAACTTGGGAAGCTACAGGAGTTAGCTGTCACTCCACAGTAAAGTTTACATATTGCCAACTGTTGAACTTTAATACGAGTAATTACTTAAAATATTGTGCCAGGCAGCAATTGCCTTTTTAGTAGTGTGGTCAGGGCTCACCCTTTTGTTTGCTTTGACAGATCAGAAAGTTGAAATTCCAGGTGGAAGAGGAACGACAGAAGAACTCTAAGATCGAGAACGTACTGACTGATTCAGACCGACTAGAGAATGGCACAGATCTACAGATACTGGAGATGCAGAGTACGTTTGCACTCTCATGGCTTGTGCTATGACTGGTTATTGCGCTGTTTACTGAAATGTACGTTGAGGAATTTGTTTTAGCAGCACCAAGTTCTGAGGGTTTGCTCACGCCCAGCCTTGCAGGATGGAAGGCCACAGCACCCATGTCTTCCCCTAGACCTAGTCCAGATCATTATGCAGCTCACAGCGTTGAGCAGAAAGAGTGTCGGAGTTTCAGGCACTGAATTTGCTGAGTTTGAGTAGGTCCTGGAGTGAGGGTAGGGGACTGGTTGAGAGGATGGGGGTAGGAGATCTGGGCTGGGGTGGACAAGAGAATACTGTTTCCACATGATTTTTGAGAAAGTAATCTGGTTGCTACAAGAATTAAGCGAGCCTGTCAGCTGTGGGGTTCCCTTGTCCTGCTGCTGCAGTGTGTAGGTCTGGGGATCACACTCACATCATGACTGGGCGAGAGCACAACCCTGGAGTTGGAGTATAATTTGAAAGATCCTCGCCCTCACACACACATTCTTTCATGTCCTATCACCTCCCTACATTCATGACCTACTCTTAGCCCACTCCACTACTGCCCGCCCCCCACCTCAATCCCTCTGCCTTCACACCCTCCATCTTTAAATTCAACATTAAGATCAGCCTCTTTGACTGTGTCTATAGTTACTTCTTGCTCCTCTTTGCTCGGCATCCAATCCCACCAGCGTGCAGCTCTCCGAAATACTATCCTTTGTCAAGGGTGTAAACACAAAATATTGTTGCAATTCTACTGTATTCTACCAAAATGGTGTCTATTTTGCAGGTTGTGGTAACCAAGAGCACAGAGAAATTTATAGATGCCTTTAATTGTCAATTAAAAAACAGAATCACTTGGAATTCCCTCTGTTTAGACAATTTGCATAATACTTCTACTCCAGGATCATCCTGGAGGCCAAGGACAACAAAGAAACAAAATTACATTGTATAGCGCCTTTCACTTTGGGAGGACATCCCAAGGTGCTGGACAATCAGTATTTCGGACCCGAGCTGCGGGAGGATGGAGGGAAGGAGAGTGATCAAAGGCACGGTTGAAAAGGAGGGTCTTGATACGGGTTCGTGAAAGAGGCAAGGGAGGGGGCGAGGCGGAGGGACTGCGTGATGAAGTTCCAGAGAGTAGGGGCAGAGTGGCTGAAGGCCCGCCCACTAATGGTGGGGTGGGTGAGGCGGGACGTGAAGCAGGCCAGAACCTGCTGAGTGGAGGGAGCGAGTAGGTTGGTAGGAGGTTAGGAGATCGCAGGTAGGGGGGCTACAAGGCCATGGCGAGCTTTGAAAGTGAGGACTAAGATCTTGAACTGTATCCTGTGTGTGATGGGAAGCCAGTGGAGTCAGGCGAGGATGGGTGTGATAGAGTGGCGGAGCCTGGTGCGGGAGAGGACACTGGCTGCAGAGTTCTGGATGATCTACAGCCTATGGAGGGAGGAGTTGCATAGTTGAGTCTGGCTGTTATCGGTGGCTTACAGTCTGCAACAGTGGCGGAGCAAGGTTATGTTATGGATATGGGGAAAGGCAGAGTGGGTTATGGCATGGATGTGGGGTATGAAGGACAGTTGAGGGTTGAACAGGATGCTGAGGTTCCATATTGGTTCTGTGAGATAGAGTGTAGGGAGATGCTGTCAGCGCCCAAGGTATGGCAGAATTGACGGGAGCCAAGCAGGAGGGCCTTGGTCTTGTTGACATTCAACTGCAGGAAGTTGGCTCTCATCCAGGACTCGATGTCCATCAGTCGTCTGTGAGGACAGCAGTGCTTCTGGAATCAAAGGTGGAGGCAGGGAGATAGAGTTGGGTGTCATCCGCATACATGTGGAAGTTGACCTCATGTCTGCGGATGATGTCCCCAAGGGGGAGCATACAGATATTGAAAAGGAAACAGTGGTACAAACCCTGGACTATTCAGCATCCAGGAGCCTTTCCTCTGACCTTTCCTGCCGCCTCAATGCAGACCAGTATTTTCTGGGTGAGCATGGGAAGGCAAGAAGGCAACTGACCTATCCAAAATGTGGAATGAGCACAAAGGGAAAAAGCAGCATTCCTGGCAAACCAAATGAGTCTGTGTATTTTTTTTGTCTGTCTATAATTTGTCAAGATTATAAAAATATTTAGTTCAGCATTGAAGAAATAGTTTTGAGTGACCTGTTTATAAAATGCCAAGTGCTTTGTGAATTTTGATTTCAGAGTGACGTGCTAACACTCTGGAAAAGGGGATGAAATATTCAGTGCTGTCACTGTCTCAGTGTTGCAGATGAAAATCCTTGTATATTCTGTTGAGAGTTGTACTTAGGAATTGCAAGTCCAGATCGGGTGTCATAAGTGATCAATCATTCTCTTCCACTTATACTTTTTCAAAACATTTTTTTTTGTCAAATGAATTTGGTGGGAGATAGAAAAGCAGCAGTGTCCATTGGGATTGGTAACAGCAGCTCAGAGTTGCTCAGGGGGATTGTCTCCTTCTCAGATGGATAAGACACTTGGACACTATTCGGAATGAGAAGGAAGTTTTTTCCCTGGTGTCCTGGCTCACAATCCCTCCCCACTCCCCAATAGAATTGGATCCTGGTTCACCTTATTGAATCCTTTAACTTTATATTTTTACTGGTTGTAGGACATCATTATGTGCAAATTGGCTGCAGTGTTCATCTACAGATATAATCACTGTATTTAACAGGAAAAAAATTCTGAAGCGCTTACTTGAAAGTGTATCAATGTTATAGGCCCTGTAATCTAAGATCATTATTAAACCTGCCAGTAATATAATTTCTGATTAGGAGATGCCACCAGTCTCACCGGTTACCACTGTTATTTAATCCTGTGGGCAACTGTCATTGTTTCGACCCCACCCGTTATGTGTCAGTATTTATATCTGATCTGCTGTGTTGGATAAATGAAGCTGCTCTGAGCTCCGGTTTCAGCTATGTTGTACCTGCTCATAATGTGTTTACTTTCAGGAGATATAAATAGGCAACTGAGCGAGTACAAGTTCAAGCTGTCGAAGGCAGAACAGGACAATGCTACCCTCGAACAGAATGTAAGTGCTGTCAGACTTTGCATTCAATACATCTCTTAAAGTTCCAACCGCTGGATGTGTTTCAGGAAGTTAAATGAGTGGCAGATGTTGAGGTGGATAATGTGGTGTTTGCAATACCAACCCATACTTTAGGAAAGGAGGATGTGTGCCCCAGCATTCATGCCTCTCCCCTCTGAAACTCCCTCCCGCTCTCTCTCTTCAAAAGCTTCCTGAACACTGACTGTTGCACAGTGAACCCCATTCACTGCACAGTGGCCACTTAATTCCTGCACAACAACAACAACAAATTACATTTGTATAGCACTTTTCATGTTGGGAGGACGTCCTGAGACGCTGGACAGTTAAGGATTTGACCCCAAGCTGGGGGTTGGGATCAGGATGGGTGGAGGACAGGGAGAGTAGGGCGAGGAGGGTGACTGAAGCTGTGGTCGAAAAGGAGGGTCTTTAGATGGGCCTCGAAGGAGACAAGGGAGGGAGTGAGGTGAAAAGACTGTGGGATGAAGTTCCAAAGGGTGGGGGCAGATATGCTGAAGACCCGACCGCTGATGGTGCAGCGGGCGGGAGACATGGAGCAGGCCGGATCCTGCTGAGCGGAGGGAGCAGACAGGACATTCAACAGCCGGCTTTTGTGCTTAAATGGCTGACTTCCAGCTCATTAGGTCACCCCTGACATCACTTCCTGCATTGTGCATACAAAGTATGTCCGCTGTGTATGTGTGGGGGTTCGATGGATCGACCAGTGGATATTTTTGATTTATTTCTGAGGAAAGACACACCAGAGGAAACCTGTTTAGTGTTGGAATTTGTATATATCTGGTGCGAGTATGACTGAGTCTCGTCTAGACTTGCACCTTCCTGCCTTGTGCTGTTGATATTAGAATTTTAGGGCGAGTCCAATGGGAACATCGCTGATCTGTTCCTGCTTCACCCATATTTAGATGTCAGTGGTAATTTTCTCTCTGTGAAAGTGGTGGGTTGAATCCCTACATTGTGCTAGCCCTAGTTAAACTAATTTCTGGCATTCAATGGATTGAGGTATTGGACTGAAAAGAAATGCAGCCTAATTCTAAGGGCTCCCTATCTCCCTTCTTTCAAAGTTTGTCTCAAAACGTACCTCTTTGATCCGCGCTTTCGGTGATCCCCATCCCACGCTCCTTGGCTCCCATCCCCAGCTAGGGTTTCCATTCATCACTCTAAATGCGCTTTGGGACTCCTCCTGACATGAAAGACACTATATAAATTGTCTTGTATAATTTAATGAGGATTGCAATTAAATAAAGCCTTGAGCCTCCATTGGTATTCATTGTGCAATCCTGCTGTTCGCTTAATTATTTCGTTTTAAACCAACCACTGATGTACTTTTTCCAATTAAGGGATTCATAAACTTTTCTCTACAATGACTTCACTGAAAATGGGTGTTAGGTCATTGTTGGCTCGAAGGCAAGGGACTCGTGTATTAAATTCTCTTGATTTAAGAGCAGCACCACCCAGTGGCTAAGATCAGCATTGGATGATTATTCCAGCTGCTGACCAAAGCTTTAGGTCCTAAACACTCTGCGAAATGCAGTTTTGAAGGACATTGTGGATCTGTGTTAATGTCACACTGCAGGGTAAATACCAGTGGAAACGATTGAATTGTCGGTATTGTGGCTTAGAGTTCATCAACTAGTTAAGAAAGAATTAGATAGGTGAAAAGGAAGAATATTATGAAATCAGGTATGTGGAACAAGCAAGCAAGAACATGGGCTTAAACTAGGCAGCTCATGTGGAGAAATCCACCAGTGCAGATCTGACTGGTTTAAGCGTTCTGAGATGCTTCTCCATGTTTAGGGCTCTATATAAATGTAAGTTTTTGCTGTTGAATGCCTCTTTTTGTGCTGTAATATTCAATGGTGCACCTTTCGTGGGTTTACAGGTCTCCAGACTGGAAGGACAGGTGCTTCGGTACAAATCTTCAGCTGAAAATTCAGAAAAAATAGAAGATGAACTGAAAGCAGAAAAGAGGAGGCTGCAGCGGGAGGTGAGGGCAGCTGAAAGCTGCTTGGCTTTTCATAATCAAGTGTAATTTTTCTGTCTCCACCTCATACCAGAATAGAGTTGCTGACATAATTAATCACTTGTCTCCGAAACAGTTCCTAGAATTACAGTCCATTACTTTAACTTTTGTACTCCTATCCTCGCCCCATCCATTTTCTCATGTACGTGCTCCCTCTGGGTGACATCATCCTCAGACATGGGGCCATCTTACACATGAATGAGGATGACACCCATATCTACTTTTCCACATCCAGTTGTTATCCAAGATCCACTGATCCCAGGTTATTTCTGCTTGCTTGTTAGACACCAAGGCCTGGTGCCTGACAAGCAACTTTTTACAGTTTAATATGGACAAGATATCCTCCTTAGTTTCATTCAATATCTCCTCATCACTGGCTTCAATCTCCCTGCCTGTCTCCTAAACTCACCTAACCTACGCAAAACCTAGGCATTGGTTGAATCCTCAGCTGTCTTTCCTGTCCCACATTTGGTCACTGACCAGAACTGTTTTCCTCCACATCTACCACATTGCCTGCTTCCGATCTTCTCAAATTGAATGGTGCCAAAACCCTCACGCTCATCTTTGTCACCTCCTGCTTTGAATTACCAAACACATTCCTTGCTGGTCTCTTCAGTTACACCATCCACAAGGTTCAACTCATCCAAAACTCTGCTGGCCATATCCTCACATGTACCAAACTGTGCATGCCCTTCAGCTCAATCCTCGCCAAGATCTGCTGACTCTGTCTCTGATCAGATCAACTTCAAGATCCTCACTCTCATAGTACAATTCCTTCACGCCCTTTTAGCTTCAACCATTGACAGTTTGTGCCCCACTCCTCTGCCCACCCCCTTCGCTCATCTAAAATAAGCCTGTTGCGTGTACCCACAGTTTGTCTCCATCACCACTGATGGCCATGTCTTCAGCTACCATGCTCCTAATCTCTGAAACTCCCTGTCTTGATCCCTCTGCCTTACCCCTCTATTTTTAAATCACACCAAAAGACCGACTGCTTCTACTGGTCATCCAACCGCACACCTATACATTATCCTATGTGAAGGGTACTTATATAAATGAAAGTTTTGTTAACAAAATAATGAATGAAGGGAAAAAGAGTCAACAACATTTGTGTTTATATTGCGCCTTTCACGTGGGGTAGCATCTCAGAGCACTTAATTGAATTCCCACAATTTGAAGTTTAACCATGTCTCCATTTCCTCAATTGCTAAAATAGAACAATGTTTTTGTTAAAAATGCAGAGTAAATTAGCAGTTACTAACACAATGGCTTTTTGAGCAAAGTTTAAAAAGTGCATTCAAAGCAGAACCCTGGCTAAACTCTGTTTGCGTCTATATCACGGGTTTAACTTTGTATATGTGCCACGTTTATCTATTTAACAGTATCAAATGTGCAGAAGAATGTATTAGAAATCGATGCCAGCTCATTTCATGTTTTTAGAAAGTTAACAATTCTACATTTCTTATTGAAAATCCATTAAGTTACTGCAAATTAGACACCCACCCCCCTCCCCTCCCAAGAGTGTTAAATTATGGAGTTTTTGACTGGCTTTATTTGTGGATTTTTTTTCTCTGTGTCTTGAGAATAATAAACTTGCCGTCTTGTTCCCTACTCACATCAGTTACGATCAGCGATGGATAAGACTGAGGAGATGGAGATGACCAATAGCCACTTGGTGAAGCGGTTAGAGAAAATGAAGGCTAACCGGAATGCACTACTATCTCAGCAGTAGAGAGCACTTCATCCTAACCTAACAAAACCTTACTTTGCATCACAAATTAGACCTTTATCCATTGGCACAAACACTTTCAAACATTGGAAGGTGTCCTCCAATATCGTTCTAGTTTTATAAATGTTGGCGTACAAATTTTGTAATTTATGAGCGAATGGTGACCCGATCCAGTGTCTACTTGTTGATAATTGTGAACTGTATTAACTGTTTAGTTCAGTGGGTTAATTATAGCCTATATGAAATGGGTTGTGTATTTGGGTTGTGTATGAGTGATTGATTTAGTAGCAAAATGCAAATAGGATGGCTGTTCATGGCTTTATACATCAGATTGATTTACATAATCTTCCGCTGCTTAGAAATGATGCTGAGGGAATCAGTGCTGTGCGTAACACTGTCACAAATAGTAACCCACTCTGGTAGCAGACATTCACTGCAAATAGTGACTCCTGCCAATAATCGTCTGTTCACCTTAAATAGCAACCTCTGCCGGCCGGTAACTGAGCTGCAGTGCAAGTAATGACTCCTGACAGTTGCTCTTTGTGATTTCTTGATATAAATGTCACGTGTTAGACCCCGTTGGGCATTTTGAAATGGAAGATTGTAGGAACAGAACAGACAAGATAACCTTGAAGGGCTTGTCGAAAAATCTGTTTTTGTTATATGCCAATAATTATACGCACCCACAATGCAAGAATCCCCACAACACATTTGAAGTGCCTTTTTGCATGGTGCAATGGAGATTATATTGATCTGGTGGTTGAATGAACAAAATTTATGATCTGTTCATTTGCTATAAAATATTTTAATCGATGTATTTAAAATGGGTACATTTTTGGGAAGCATTGTATACAATGAAACTGCTGCGGTTCATTTTTCATGGTTAAGAACAAATTCAATATTAGTCTCCATTTTTTGTATTAAAAAACACATATTCTGGTGAATAAATTCAGGTTGCAGGTGAGATTGGTAGATTTTTGCATTGGTCATAAATGCCCCTGAAGTTGAGGTTTGTAATACAGGAAACCCTTTACTACCAGGGTTAAAACCAGTGCAAATAAATTGTTCCCTTTTGTATTAAGTATTGGAATGCATCTCCAGAATATTACTTGTTGCTTGTGTATAAAGGTTTGGTCTTTCTGAGTGAATGTGAAGCTCTGATATTAAATGAAACTATGGACACTTTATACAACAAAGCCACGGAATGTGATTTGTTTTCCTAAACTGAGTATTAGTGAACATATATGGTGCCCAGATACTATGCACTAATCCTTCAAAAGTGGTTAACTTAAAATGACTATCCCTCATTAACTTCATCAGCCATTTTGATAATGTTTAAACAGGATGTAATGAAGAAACCTCGTGTGATTGTCATTTGCCAAAGTGGAAGTCACAAACCAACCACAACTGGTCTGATTGCAACTTTTTCATCAATCGGAATTGACATCCAAATGCAAGGATAATAGGATTTATAGCATCTCCTCATAGCATTGAAACATCTCAAAATGTTTTGTAGGATTTTATTGTAAAGTGTAAAGACTGCATTTTTTTATCAGGGGATTGTTAGCCAGGACACCAGGAGAAACTCTTTGAATAGTGCCATAGGATGTGAACAGCAGACAGGACCTTGGGTTAACATTTCATCAATGTTCTCCAGCATTCCAGTGACGTGTCAGTCTAGACTGAGTTCAGAGTTTCAGTGTGGCACTTGAAGACACAACTGAACCAGGCTGACACCATGTTGAGCTGCAAATAGGACTGACTGCAGTATGTCTTGCAACCAGTGCCAGCGAAATTTATTTCTAGGTTGGTTCTCAGAAAGTGCCAACAGTCAGTGGAAGACTAACAAGAAGAATTTTATGTTCAAATTGTCTGTCTAAAGTGAAGCAATATTTCCCAATGGAAACTGGACTTAGCATTTGCTGAACTTGAAATCCATCTGAAACAACTTTGTGTTTGAGTGAAATGTCAATCCGTGCCTGTTAAATTGCTATAAATGTATTGCCACAAGATGGTCTCGGGTCTTCTCACTGATTCCTAAATTGTACTTATTTTGGGGGGATGCTGTAGATTAAGGTTTCATCACCTTTGGGATTTGTTTACAAAGATCTGATCTGTTTTTTCAGATTTTCTTCGCTGTTCACAGATACACTAGCATTTAATTTTGCACAAGATATATATGCTCAAGATATTAAACAGAAGTGTGACTTAACCTGATCTGAGCAGTGTGCCCAGGAACTGACCAAGTGCCTCATCCAAGTGGGGTGTGATATCCTTTTTGCAACAACTGCTGGAGGATAGTCTTGACTTCCCAGTAACACACTAACCATTATTACTGTGTTAATCATCAGCAACTTGTACTTATATAGCGCCCTCCACGCAGGGCATCGTCTCAGAGTGCTTAATCAATCATCGCAAATACAGTGTTGGGTTTTGAACTTAGAACCTGATTGTTATTCTTGTGGGGCTTTCTTTATGAAATATCTTCAGCAAAGTTTTTGTGTACCAAGAATGTAAAGCATTCTTCAGCCAATGCTCACAAAAACGTGACTACAAATGGGATTAGAACATCAAAATGAAAGCATATTCATTACACAAAGTTATCGCAAGCGAGTTCAAGGGTTTCTTTAGTTGTGACTTCAGCTTTTACATTGCACCTCAGAGCGACAACACTACAATCAATAGTTCAACTGCTGCTTATTCATTTGAAAACCACAAGGTTTCTGTTTGCAGAATCTATCCTGTCATTTCACAAAGGCTGCCACAGGATCATGCTCAAAACTGTTGCAAGCTTCCGAATTACCCCCTCCCTCACGGATGCGGAAATAATGGTAACTTTTGCCCACAAATGCAGTGATTCCACTTCACAATAAATCCAGTGAAGCGCTTTGGGATGTGCTCGTAATGTGAAGGGCACTATTACCAAATGCAAGAATTATTAATGGTAGTGCAAACTACTGAGATATGCCTGCAGAGCAGGTAACTCTGGCCCTGGTTGCGCTGCTGTGTTTTATGTAGCGAGTCACGGAAAGCAAACATTAAAATATCCTCATTATGTGTGAAACATATGTTGGAATTTTGCTTTGTTCTGATTTTCCTCTTTTTCATTCAATGTGTCAAAAGCCACTAGAGATTCTGAACCTGGAAGCGTTGGGGGAATCTACCAGTTGCCCTTGATAAGCATTCAATGGAAGTTCAGCAAAAGGCTAAAGTGAGATTATTTTGGTGATGTTATAATAGAGGCTTGTAATTCATTGCCCAGGTAGCCATTACTCTATTTTCAGTCTCATTAAACAGCTGGTTTGAACTGGTCATTAATTTGTGTTAGTTACTTCTGCATGTTCCTGACCTATACTTAAGGAGTCTATGTGGTACTGTATAAAATAAGAACTTGTAGCCTTCTAAGCTGCTACCATGTGTGAAAGGGATCTCTATAAATCCAGATTGCAGTTTTATGGCATGTTATTCACATTGTTGTTCTGTGTGGAAAAGGATCCTATCTGGAATTGTAAGATTTGACCCATTATCTGGCAGCAGTTGTAGACAATCCCATTCTGCAAGTGCTTCTCTGAGCCAACTGCAGAGCATGCTAAAACACAGCAAAAATACATCACTAGAGAACTGTGATAAACACTGAACGTTCATTTAGACCTGTGGTGGACAGAGTGGTTAATTCCACTACTGGCCTTACCTTCGAACCCAACAACATCTCACTCTGGATGTGTGGAAGGTCCTCTTGCTAGTCACACTGCTGCATTGTTCAAATGGTTTAAGTCTCAGCTTTCGTGCAAGGACTGTTCACCTGAGAAATTGTGAAAAAATATATTGAAGCAGAAATTAAAAAAAAGGTGCATAATTGGTACCATCCAAATGAGCAGGTGCTAGGATGGTGCTGAAGACAGTGCTATGGTATGGAGTTGCAGCACTGCAAGAACTGACATCTTACCCCAAGCATCTGGTTGGAAAGAACTGAAAAAAATTATACCAAAGTGGAGTTGATTGTAGCAAATCACAGTCCTTTACTTTGGTGTATTGTGCTAAACACAGAGTCAGACTCAGTATTAACCATTTATTTAGAAAGTAGTTGCTTAGGTAATCATCTACAAAAAGAATGCAGATTCAGTACAGGTCACATTATTGTATTAGTTTATGCAATAACCAAACTTTCCCATTTTGAATTGAAAGAAAATATTGCATAATGTGAAAAATAAATAAAGAACATGGTATATAAAAATTATACAAAATATATTCTTCACTCAACCCACCCACACAAATGTTTCATAGGCCCATTGAGAATCAGTTAACACCTCTCAAATACTTTGTATAGGTCTGGGAGATTGGCAAGCTGCAGAATTGTTCCATCCTCTGTAAAGCGCTTGGGAGGAAGGAGGCGAGTCCGGAAAGCTTTGGAGACCACATGCTCCACAGTCCATTTCCAACTTGTGTCGCTGCCCAGAACCTCTGGCTAAAAACAAATCACATGTTTAACAGAAATAGCTTTCAGTTAGCAGTAGAAGCACTAACATGCTGGTTTTCCAACCTTTAAAATGGCCAATTTAATTTGTTTGTGGAAACCTGCCACAATTCACAGAATCGTAACAAATCACACATTGGTGCCAATAATTAAAAAATACCTCCAAATGTTTCAGAGAGTTTGCAATCTAAGTCAATACCACCAATTGTATTGTCCATCCTAACATCCAGTCAGTGTTGACAGCTGATTTATAGTGGTGCCCTCTCAGTAATATGCAGAAATTATCCTTCACTGTTCCAGAAAAGACTAACTATAAAAGGTCTAGAAAAGACTACATTCAATTAATAATGTCTTTACAATTTTAAGCAATGTGTAAAACGTGTGGAATAACTGAAACTCAGAATGTTAACAGCACAGAATTAGGCCCAGATGATTTTCTCCACATGAGCCACCTTGACTAATCCCACTCCTGCTTGCTCCCCTTTAGGACACGGAAACCCTATCATTGAGCTTTAACTCACTTACAGGCCAAGTCTACTCTGGACTTGTGCTGACTAGAAGCATTGTACACCCGGTTTCTGGTGTTGAATGCGCAGCTTCCCGCACTACATAGTGGCTTATTTCCGGGTTGACAAGCCACATAGCCTCTGACGTCATTTCTTGCCCATATGAAGAACCGCTAACATCACTCCCTGTCTGCTGTGCACGCGCACTCTGTGCTGTTGACATCACTTCACACAGGAAGACAAGTCAGCCATTGTTTTGAGCCTCACTTATAAGGCAGTCACAGATATTAGATCCAATCGACAACACTATAACAAAGTATTCCTTATTTCAAGCACATAAGAAGTGCTGTAGGTGGTGAACTTGCTGGTTGGAGCACAATTCCTGCCAGTCGGGAGTCAGGTTGGTGCTTGGCCATTACAGTCAGTAATATTCTTCCTGGAGAAGCTTTATAAAACATTGAAACTACAGACACAAATCACAACAGCTTGTAAAATGTACCTGCTGGCCCAGACTGGGTGATGCCTGACGCTCATCCAGTATGTATTGGCTTCTGATGGAATAAAACATGCTGCATTCTCTGCTGAAAGTTTCAAAACATTCCTTCTCTTCATCCCAGTTCACCTGCGTATAATAGAAAGGTATTACCCTTTGGGAGTGTTCTATTGTACTTTATGAGGGCATTACTTTGCATTGTCAACAAAACCACGCGAAATCCAGGACACAAAAGCAATGTGTAACTGTCAGTCTCGAGTAAACATTCAATTACTTTGTTCGCTGCAGATTTTTCTGTGTGCAATTTATCTGATTACCTGAATTGCTGTGGAACAGCAATCATATGAGTTTGGCTCAGTTGGTAGCACGGGAGGTTGTGCGTTCAAGTTCCACATAGGAATTTTGAACTCATAGTCTAGGCTGACACTCCAATGTAGGGAACGCTGCACTGTCGCTCTTATAGAGATGTTAAACCAAGATTCAGTCTGCCTGTTCAGGACATTTACCATTAACCATGCCAGTTTCTCCCGGTGTCCCAGACATCAACCCCGCAGAAAATGTGGAGGAATATACTTGTGGAATAAGAATAATCCTTGCATTTCATATAGAACCATTCATGTGGTTGAGATATCTTAAAGCACTTCACAGGATATACTGCAAAGTGAGTTTTACGGGCAAACATTAGTAAGTGCAAACTCGCTTCCACAATTAGAAGTTCTTTGGGACATTTTGATGTAATAAGGTATAATATCAAATGCAAAGATTATTATTATTATGCATTATTCACTACTGAACTTCAGCAGTAATCCTGGGGCCATTCAAATGTCCTGAGCTGCAGTGGAATCAATCAAAGCAATGAACCGTTAGCCAATCTGCCCCTTGATGAGCCGCCGGTTCCACGTGTGGGTTCCAAACTTCCACACATTTGCGGATGACACATAAATCTACTTCTCCAGCTGCAACCCCAGGTCCGCCCATGTTTTCTCTGCTTGTCTGGTGGACATCAGGGCCTGAATGAGCAAAAACTTCCTACAGCTCATTGTTGACAAGATGGAAGCCATACTCATTGGTTCCCGTCAACGTCTTCTATCCCATGGCTCTGACCTCCTCAATCTCCCCGGCCTATCCGTCAGACTTACCGAACAAGTGCAAAACCTAGGCATCAGGTTCGACCCACAGCTGTCTTTTCTTCCCCACATCCGGTCCCTGACCAAGACCACGTTCCTCCACCTCCACCACATTGCGCTGCCTTTGACTGTACCTAACCCCAGATGCAGCCAAAACACTCGTCCATGCGTTTGTCACCTTCCAACTTGACTTCTCAAATGCCCTCTTTGCCGGTCTCCCCAGCTCCACCATGCACAGGATCCAGCTGATCCTCTGCCACCCGCCTACTCATCCACATTAAACTTCATACCCCCATCACACCAGTTCTAGCCAGGCTCCCCGGGCTCCCTATCACCGAACGGATCGATTTCAAGATCCTCACACTCGTTTTCAATGCCCTGGCACCTCTTTACCTCTCCAACCTTCTTAACCCACAACCCACTGCCTCCAGTTGACTGGCACCGGCCTTCTGCATGAGGGTTCCACCATTGGTGGCCATGCTTTCAGCCACTTCGCCCCGAAACTCACTCCCTGGCTCAGCGTCGTGCTCCGCCATTGTTGAGCGTTCTGGGACACTACCTGCGTAAGGGACGTTATATAAATGCAAGTTGTTGTTGGGTCAATAACCTCCAATGCTCCTGCTGTAACTGAGCTTTCAATGTGATTGAAGATGAAACACTGAGTACCTACCTCTGTAGCCAGCCGCAGGACAAACATTGGAAGCCCCTCCAAAGCTGGAATGTAGTTCTCCAGGAGTAGAGGTAACCCAGTGAGATTTCCCTCCTGTGAATAATCAGAAATAGAAATATCCCAGAATGGCTGGTTCTTGATCCTCTTCAAAATCATTCACAACCTGCAGTGAGTCACACTCCATGGAAAATAGAAGGGATGTGCTGCTACCAGGTGGTCAGTAACCAGAATGCAGAAAATTAATATTTTATTCAGCTTTTCATTCTTCCCCTCGAGTTTAAGACTTTAAGGTGAAGGGTCAGGACAAGGTGCTTCCCCTTTTAGTCCCGGGAACTTGTGCTACTTGAGTTGTTGCTTCCTGGCTTCGCTCTTTCCCTGCATTCCTGCAATGAAGCCCTCTATCTGGACTGTGCTCTGCTCACAGTACAGAGTCTGCCCTAATCAAAGTCACATACGACATTCTCTCCATCTGTGACCAGGGCTCTCTCTGCCTCCTTGGCCAACTTGTTCTCTCTGCCACCTTTGACACTTCTATTCTTCTCCACCGCTTTTCCTTAGCTCCATCTTCACGATTCTGTCCTTCACTGATTTCACTCTCATCTTTCCCAACCCATCTCCACTTTGTATCTGCCAACAAGACCAACAGTGTTCCTCAGGGCTCTATCCTCGGTCCTCTCTTTATTATGTACATGGTCATCTGTATAGGATGACACACAACTCTACCTCTCTGGCTCCAACCTCAATTCCACTGCTATTCAGACCAATTGTCTGTCAGACATCAAGCCCTATGCGAGAGATAACTTTTTCCAGTTGAATGTCAACATGAATGTCTCCTACTTGGCTCCCTTAAGGCGGGGCAACATTACTATACATGGATGCACACTCTACCTCACTAAATCAACGTCTTGTTCGATGCTCAAATATCGTCAAAACCCCAGATCTAGTTCTTGAGCTATTCAGTCCTCCCCCACCTCTACCTCCACAATATTGTCTGTCTCTGCCACTACATCTCCCCTCAGGCCACCAGACCCTTATCCATTATCTTTATCACATCCAGACTTGACTATTCTCACTCTCTGCTCGCTCGTCTTTCCAAATCTTCCCTTTACATGTTGCGGGGTATTCAGAACTCTGCGGCTTCTCTCCTCTCCAGCAACAAGCTCTGGGAGCCTATTCCCACTCCCCAACCCCAGTCCACCCATCCTTGCCCGGCTCCACTGGCTCCCCATCCCCCAGAGGCAGGATGGCTAACTTGAGGGCCACATATGTAATACAGCACGCAGGATGGCCATCCCTGCCCAGAGGATCGAGTTCAAGATCCCGTTCTCACTTTTAAAGCCCTCCATGGTCTTGCCCCACCCTACCTCTGTGACCTTCTAAAACCCAATCAACCCACCTTTTCCTTCCCTTGGTCGGCCTTGTCCACTCCAGCATCGATGGTCAGGCATTTAGCCTTTCTGTCCCCACTCCATTTCAAGAGTCCCTTCCCCTTTCCTTCACCTCCTTCAAGGTTCATCTCAAAATCTTCCCCTTTGACCGACATTTGCCCGTCCCTACGGCTCCAACCCCCCTTGAATCCATCCCCCAGTTTGGGTGATAACCCTCGACTGTCCATCGCTTTGGGATGTCCTTCCGATGTGAAAGGGCGAAATATAAATGCAATTTTTTGCTGTTGTATTACTAACCCCATCAATCTCAAGTGAAAAATAATCTCGGAGCAATTCACTCTTTTTCTTCAAAAAATCCACAATATACTCTGCCAGTCCCTCCTTGGGGCCATCTTCTTCTGTCCAGCCACTGTCCGGGCTCTCCAGAGCCAGCATGGCCAGTTCATACAAAGGCGCTGGATTCTGAGCCAAGATAAAGAGGTACATCAGTATCTTGTTCTACACTTTTAAAAAAAAGGCAGATATAAATAAGTAACTTACTCACCGACAATCTTAACACTCCAAAATTGCCAAAGTCGAATACTAATATCTGGTAGAACAATTCTTGGCTGAAAGGAAAGCACAAACTGTAAACCATACTTACACAAGAGAGATTACACAAACATGACAGTGTTTCACTCAGTGCTCAGTGCTCTGCAATCACAACATTGAAGCCTTCGGTCACTCAGCTCCAGCTCCACAAGAATTCTCTCCCAAAATTCTGTTGGCTTCAGTTTTCTCTCCCCAACTTCAAAACCCTCTTTAAATAAAACTCTCACTGACCAAATCTTCAGTCAACCCCCCCCCAATTCCCCTCCTCTCCCCTCTGCTTTATCCCATCACATATCACAAAAAAATTTCCTCCCTCTCCCTCTCCAATGCCCTGAAGTCATCTGAACTCCTACACCTCTGGTTTTCCCAGACTGATCTCCCCTCCTCACTCTCTTTTCTCCACAACTCCCTCTCCACCATTCTGGACTCCCTCACTTCCCGAACTGCCTCATACTCCCATAAATCCCCGGTACACCAGCCATCTCCGTTCTCTCAAGGTACAAATGCGAGCTGCTGAACGGGCCTGGACCAAATCCAAACTTAACTGTCCATTGGCAGATTTGGCTTCACCACACCAAGACCTACCGATGCACTCTTACCTCCGCCAAATCCTCCTTGGAGGCAAAGGACAACCCCAGGCTTCTCTTTTCTACCACAAACCATCTCCTTCATCCACCTTCCCATACCTCGCCCATCCTCTCCTCAAACTCCAACTGAGGAGATGCTGGACTTCCTCGAATCTAAAATCGAGGGGATACGTTCAGCCACCTCAGCCCCGTCCACAGCCACCCCCACATCACCTCTCCCTCATGATCCACCCCCACCCATCCCCCCCTATACTCCTTCGACCCTATCTCTCCCTCCTCCCTCACAACTGTCTGCAAACTCAAACCCACCACCTGCTGCCTCGATCCCATCCCCTCCTCATCTCCCAGCTCCACCTTCTGGACCCCTCCTATCCGACGTCATCAACCTCTCCTTGTCCACCGGTTCAGATCCCACCCCCCTAAAAACAGCCGTCATCACCCCCATCCCGAAAAAACCTTCCCTGGACCTATCCCTTCTCTCCAGCTACCGCCCCATCTCTAACCTCCCATTCCTCTCCAAGGTCCTGGAACAAGTCGTCGCGTCCCAGCTCTGCTCCTTTCTCTCTCGCCATTCCCTCTTTGAACCCCTCCAATCCGGCTTCCACGCTGCCCACAGCACGGAAACAGCCCTGGTCAAAGTCACTAATGACATTCTGAACATCTGTGATCAGGATTCCCTCTGCCTCCTTGTCCTCCTCGACCTCTCTGCCGTCTTCGACACTGTTGACCACTCCATCTCATACACCCCCTCGCCTCACTCAATCTTCACGGACCTGCCCTTGCCTGGTTCGATTCCTATCTCTCTCACCTTCTCCACTGTGTTGCCTCTAATGTTTCTCCTCCAGCCCCCACACTGTCACATCTGGCATCCCCCGGGGCTATGCCCTCTCCTCTTTAATATCTACATGCTCCCCCATGGTGACATCATCCGCAGACATGGGGTCAACTTACATATGTATGCGGATGACACCCAACTCTATCGTTCTGCCTCCACCCTCAACTCCAGGGCCACTGCTGTCCTGACAGACTGCCTCTCAGACATCAAGTCCTGGATGAGGGCAAACTTCCTACAGCTGAATGTGAACAAGACTGAGGCCCTCCTGATTGGCTCACACCAGCGCCTCAGCACCTCAGGCTCTGGCAGCATCAACCTCCATGGTTGCACACTTCAACTCACTAAGCCATCAGGAACCTGGGTGTCTTGTTCGACCCGCAACTGTCTTTTCTTCCCCACATCCAAGCCATGACCCGCTCTGCCTTCCCTCACCTCCATAACATCGCCCGATTCCGCCACTACCTCACCCCTCAGGCCACTGAAACTCTTGTTCATGCCTTCATCACCTCCAGGCTCGACTATGCAAACGTCCTGCTTGTCGGTCTTCCCAACTCCTCCCTCCACAGGCTGCAGATAATCCAGAACTCTGCAGCCCGTGTCCTCTCCCGCACCAAACTCCGTGACCCCATTTCCCCCATTCTCGCCCGACTCCATTGGCTCCCTATCCTTCAGAGGATCCAGTTCAAAATCCTGGTCCTCACCTACAAAGCCCTCCATGGCCTCACCCCACCCTATCTCTGTGACCTCCTAACCCCTTATCAACCCGCCGGTTCCCTCAGCTCAGCCGGCTCTGGCCTGCTCCACGTCCCCCGCCCCACCCGCCCCACCATTGGCGGGAGACCCTTCAGCCACTCTGCCCTCAACCTCTGGAACTCCATCCCCCAATCACTCTGCCTCACACTCTCCTTAGCCTCCTTCAAGTCCTGCCTCAAAACCCTCCTCTTCGACCATGGTCACCCCCCTTTCCCTCCTCTCCCTTCTCCCCCGATCCCAGCTTGGGTCTGAAATGCTGTACACTGTCCAGCGCCTTGGGACGTCCTCCCGACGTGAAAGGCGCTATACAAATGTAATCTTGTTGTTGTTGCTCACTGATCCCCATCATCATTGTGAAATGCTTTAAGATGTCTATCCACATGAAAGGTGCTATATAAAGTGCAAGCTGCTGTTAAATACCATAGCCACATAACCCTGCAGATTTTGTTGTTAACTTTTTGAGTACATCCTGGTGGATACATTTAGGGAATGGGAGAAGGTAATCGAGGACTGGAGACAGGCAAATGCAACTGCAGTTTGTAAAAAGGAGCATTAAGCAACTCTGTGAACTGCAGGTCAGTGCAACCAACACATACCACAGTTAAAACAGTGGGATATCATCCAGAAGGAAGAACAAACCACTGACAGACAAATGGAATGATGAGAGGGAGTCAGCGTGGCTTTATGAAAGGGAGGCCGGACTTGACAGATTTTAGACCTTTGAAGGACTGACTAAACCTGTGGATAAGGGTTATTCGATAGACGTTATATATAATCCTTTAATTTGTATTTGATATAGTGCCTTATCATGTTGTTGAGACATCTCAAAGTGTTTCATAGGATTTACCATACAAAACTTGCATTTATATAGTGCCCTTCACACTGTACGGCATCTTAGAGCAGTTAACAGTGGCAGAGCCGATGCCGAGCCAGGGGGAGGGGGAAGGTGACCATAGGCACGGTCGAAGAGGAAGGTGAACTGAAAAGGGAGAGAGAGGGGACAAGGCAAAGGGTTTGAGGGAGAGAGTTCCACAGCTTCGGGGTATTCAGATCTCTCCAGCACCAAGCTCTGGGAGTGGCTGAAAGTAAGGCTGCCGATGTTGGGGCAGAGGGTCCAGGGGACTGGCTGGAGCCAGTTGAACGGAGGCAGCGGGTAGTGGTGTAGGGCGAGAGTGTAGTTTGGGGAGACACGGGGATGCCAGGACGTGAAGGGATTTAAAAACAAGAGTGAGGGTCTTGAAATTGATCCGTTCTTTGACAAGGAGCCAATGGAGTTTGACAAAGACTGGGGTAATGGAGGTGCGGAGTTTAGTGCGGGTGAAAATGCCATCCATTTCACATTGACCGTAAAATGGATTGATTGCGTATTTTGTGGGCGAAACGCGGCAGCCAGTTGCACACAGCAGTGTCCCACAAACAGCCATGAATCGAATGACCAACTTTATTTGGGGGGGATTTTGGATGGCACCTCAGACAATGCAGCACATTCCCAGTACTACATTGGAATGTCAGTATGCACAGTCTATTCTATAAATCTTTTATCTTTTATTTTCTTGCTCTGGCCCTACTGATTTTGATTTGGGTTTTAACACAACTTTTTGACTCATTGCCACCCAGGAGGCTGGTCCACAAGGTTGGAAAGCACAAGAGGAAGGGAAGCTTCTGAAATGGATTATTAATTGGCTGAATGAGTGGATGTCGTGGTGGAAATGCATCTGCACCTAATGAAGGGTTTAGTGGGGTGCCTAACCCATCTCAGCTAGAGAAATGATTGTTTACATTGTACACACTGGTTTGGCAGAAACAAAGTTATTTAACTTTGAAGACAATCTACTGAGTTCCCCTTGACCACGAGTTCATTAACTCAGAGAACTGATCAATTTATCAGGTATATGTGTGTGGGGGAGGGGTTGTATATCACAGGGAACAAGCACAGTCATGGTGGGTCGAACAGTCTCCTTCTGTGCTATAAAATCTCTATGGTGGTAAAACCCAATACAGAGGTTGGGATTCAGAGGTTGAACTGAAAAGAATCTCATAACATAGCAGAGTTATTTGGGAGGACTAGTGAACAGATCACTGAAACCATTAGTCTGTGGCAGAGGTAAGAAGTATATTTGATACAGTGCCTTATCACGCCGTTGAGACGTCTCAAAGAGCTTTACAGAATATATTGGCAAGCGGATTGCCTGTGTATTGTGTGGACGAAACGCAGCAGCCAATTGCACACAGCAGTGTTCCATGAAAGTCATGGATTGAGTTACCAATATTTTTTTTCTTTTCGAGAAATTATTATCCCCAAAAAGCGATCCGCCAATCAACTAAAATGACCGGGCTCTTACTTATTGCTAGGTAAGCAGAGGTGTGTGGAGTAAGGAAACGTGCATAAGGTTTTGCCCTGCCCAGGACTTGATCCCGGGTCGTCTTGCTTGCAAGGCAAGAGCGCTAACCACTACGCTACAGGACTCCATTTTTATGATAAAAATCTTCTCTGCGCCCACGTCCTCTTTACACCCCCATTAGTCACATCTCCCAGTCGTTGCCCGAATGGTGTTTAAAGGTTTAAGTTTGTTTACCTGAGCTTGGTGAGGTTAATCAGGTAAAGTTTGGTCTGGTACTGCACCAATGTCCATTGAGGGTTTACACAGCCCACAAATGAATGGTTCCTCAGCATATCTTGCAGACCTTAAGATAAAGTTACAAACGGGTCACTCATTACAAATCAAATCTTTAACTCTGCGCCTCTCCCCCTCCCCCACCATGTATTATCTGGCATTAGAGCCACGAGTGCCAGGAGCACCTTGTTCAGTCTTTATGTGTTAAGGGCAGATAGAAAGGATCAGTAGGCTATTTGATCACAGGAGGCTTCGCAGTTAAGAGCATTCATCTTCTATTTCAGTGTTTACACACACACTTTAAAACAGGAAAGCACTAGATAGCAATCACAACCAGAATCCTGGATGAGGTTTCTCTCTTCCTGAAGCAGGATTATATAACAGGTTTTCTGAGGTGCCACATCATCACCTTGGCCGACAGAAGCTAAACCACAGTGTGTAGTTTGGGAGCAGATAATCCCAACAATAGGGCTCATATGGAGAGTGATCTTTGGACTTGTATTCTACAATATGGGAAAAGTTTTAAAAAGGAACCAGACAAGTTTCTGTCAACTAAAAGGATTCAGGGTTATTAGTGACAACTTTAGAGACAGAAACATTGAGAACATCTATTAGAATTGGATGGGATTATATTGGATTATTGTACATAGGAATAGACTATTTGACCTAATGCTGTATCACGTACTATAGGCTGCCCTAATTCCAGTTCTCTGAATTCTCACATGTACTTTAAAATTGCTACTTCCCATATCTTTTTTGAATTCCTGGCTTGAACTCTTACCTATGGCTTTGATATGGTAGTGTGCACCACAATCATACAGCCTGGACACAGTGCTCTCCAGTCCGAAATGATTACTATGTAACTCAGCAAAGGTGGTGCATTCATTTATTGAGTCACAGTCAGCGTTAGACCCTGCGCCACTATAGGGAAGCCTGTACCTGTGTGAGACTGGGTGTTGATTTCGTCTTGTAATGCCAGCACACTGGTGAGGTTAATAATCCGGCGTTTGGGGAGCTGAGCAGCTGCCGTTTCACTGCTGGAGTTGTCTACCTTCATCTCCACTTCTGAATCTGCTCTTGCCCTCTTCCTACCAAAAAAAATGTTTTGAATGAATGCCAATTTATTCCAATAATTATAATGAAAATAATCCTTGCATTTGATTTAATGCCTTCTCACATCTTTGAGACGTCTTAGAGTGCTTCACTGTAAGGTGGATTGACTGTGCATTCTGTTTTAAGATCCATTGTACTCATCCTCCAACTCTCCTCTCCCCGAATATCCTGGTTACTTTTAGGAGAACCATCCAGTTGGAAAGCAGAGATTCTTAACCTGGAACCAGCTCCCATCATATCACCAGCAGCTCCCGTCTCTAACTCATTCAAAGATGATATTGTGGACAGATCTAGTGGAGAGCTGCGGTGTGAGTGGGGCAGGGCAGAAAATAGCTCCTTGGCCTGAACCGGCAAATGACAATTGACAGCTGGTTTCAGGGACATGGACTGTTCATTGAAAGTGGGAGAACCTCTTAACCTGACACATAGCTCAAGGTGACGATCTCTAAATAACAACTTACACTTATACATCATCCCTCACATAGTCTTGGGAGAGCATTACAATAACAGGGCGGACACCAGGTTGGGGCAGGGGAGGAGGGGTGGACCGTAGGCACCGTCAAAGAGGTAGGTTTTAACCTCGTTGAGCTCTCAGTCTCTAGTGAGTTTGCTGGAGTTGGTAAGCTAATGTCATTTACCTCCTCCATCTCAAGTCCTGATACCAAACTGCACCAGTGCTGGTCATGGCCTGCCCAGCCTCTGCTCTGCTCACTGGCTTGAAAACAGATACAGATAGAGATGGGGCGAGGCAGAGGTTTGAGGGAGTTCCAGAGGTTGGGGTGTAGAATTGGAAAACTTGGCCACAGGTAGTAGAGTGGGGGATGTGTAGCAAGCCGAGTTACCTGATCAGAGGAGCGCGGGAGGAGAAGATCAGAGGAGCTAGGGCATGAAATAATTTGTAGGTGAGGGTGAGGGCCCTGAAGTTGATCCACTGAAAGACAGGGAGCCAGTGGAGCCTGGCGAGGACTGGGGTGATGGACATATGGAGTTTAGTGTTGGTCAGGAGGTGGGTGGAATTTGGGATGAGCTGAAGTTGAAGGATGGTGGATCTAGGGAGACCAGACCAGGAAGTTTGAAAATTCCTGCCAGGAGGTGGTTAAAGTGTGGCTAGGGATTTGGATCGGATTTAGCGTGAGGTAGGGACAGAGACGGACAATGTGGCAGAGGTGGAAAAAAGCAGTCTTGATCAGAGACTGACCAGAGAAATAACAGACGTATCCACAGCACACCACTTAGTACTGCACAGTCGAATTACTGTAAATTCCAACGCCACTCTTAAAACACCTCTGCAGCCATAAGTCCCTGCAAAAAATGTCCAAGGGTTTTATTGCAAGTGCAAATCACATTCACTTTGATAGTTAGCATTTACCTGGACAATGAATTAGTTGAGGCTTTGCTGCATGACTGTATAGGGTCCTCCTCAAACTTTGTTGAGCTCTCAGTCTCTAGAGAATTTGCTGGAGCTGGTAAGGCAGTGTCATTTACCTCCTCCATCTCACAGTCCTGACCCCAAGCCACACCAGTGCTGTTCGTGGCCTGCCCAGCCTGTGCTCTGCACACTGGCTGAAGGAAGGCATCCAGCTTCTGCTCCCTGGAATCTGTCCGCACCATCTGGTGAGCGTATAGCTTGTCACCAGAGTCTTGAGCTGCTGATGCCGTTGAAGGTTTGACAATTTCATCCGAGGCTATGGAAGAGCCTGGCAGCAGTGTCTAAGAAGATTTGTGAAAAACAATTATTAAACAGATGCAAAGACAACTTCCACACTAATAATAAATAATCCTTACATTTGATAAAGTGTCTTATCAAGCCGTTGAGACGCGCACATTTAACCCAATTTAATGCAAGGACATTGGTGGATGGTGTGGTAGGGTTAGAAATGGAAGCCTCAGAATATCTTCAGGAAGAGAAGAAAATTGGGTGGGGGTGCTGGGGAAAAAAAAGACAACAATATGTATAAAAAGATCTGCTGAACGAAGAAGTGTCACTGACCTGGGTGAAATAGGTCCTGGAGGAATTGGAGCCGAGGAGTTTGCTCTCGATGTGCTGCTGCACACGCTCAATGATATTCTCCTCGTACAGGAAGTGAACCTCGTGCTTGGTGGGATGGACGTTCACGTCCACATTCTGTGGCTGTATTTCAAGACTTAAACCAAAGAACACAGAGAGCTGAACGTTAATAAACCAAAGAGAAGCTCGCAACAACTGCACACCCTTCCCTGTCCTTTATATTTACCTCAGGTACAGGAATGGGTGTGTATTTTTTGGAAGGTACGCTGCATAGACGGCTTCTATTGCTTTTCGCAAAGTGCTAGATTCCACCAAGCGATCTTTAAAAAAAACACACAAAAAAATATCCTGAGTAAGTTGTGGTGATATCGAAAATTGAGGAAATTGAGGGTTATCCAAATGACAGGTTCAAAATAATTGACAAAGTAAATAAGCATTCAGCTGCACAAACATTTCTGTAAAGAAGGAGCAGTAAGAAACTGCAGGAAGCCATATACAGAATCAATTGAGGTGTTTACGAGGGAGAGATAACTATTTGATAAAGATAGAATAGAGGAAACGTAGCGAAATGCAAATCAAGGCAGAACATGCTCAATGGGCTGAATGGATTCCTTCTATTCCTGAGGAAAATCATACTATTTAAAAAGAACAATCCCAAAGAATAGGGCTCGTATGGAGAGTTCCACATTAATTATTCCACGGTTAGTTAACATTGAAACATTGTCAAGTGCAAAAATAACAAAATAAATGTATAACATCAGCAATCTTTTATTTCTGAATCTTTTAAAACAAACCTGTGAATTAACTGGATATAATAAATAATAAACACTCCTCACAATCTGGCCAAAGGCACTTCAGAGGCTGTCTAAGTTTCAATCCCCATCTTCCCTGAATCTGAAGCAACCAGAGTAAAATCTCACCCTCCCAAACATAATAATAATCTTGCATTTCATATAGCGCCTTATCACGTCATTGAGACATCTCAAAGCGCTTCACAGAATATACAATAAAGTGTAGTGATTGTGTATTTTGGGGTGAAACGGGGCAACCATTTGCTATCAGCAATGTCCACAAACAGCCATTTGCTGTCCTGTATCCTCACAAAGCCAATTTATCCAGTGAACTTGACTTTTGTGCAGGGACTCTCAGCATTTAGTAAGATGTACTGTACAATCAGGCAGCTAGGCATGCAATAGAATAGAGAGGAACAATGAGGATCAGAGACAAATTTGTTTGCAGTAACTTGTTTTTAAAAAATAAACACTTACGATTGATGAAGAGCAAAAAGATGCACTTTTTCACAGAATAATTTGCATTGGATATATAACCTTTCATCTTGAAAGCTAATTTTGGATCTTCAAGACCCACTTCAATCAATTCTCTGTAGAGGAAACAAATGATAATGAAAGGTGAAATGTAGGTTCCCTCTAATGCTCTCCCTCCTCTGTTGAAGCCATGCCATTGACTTGTATTGAGTTACAGTTCCATACCTAATGAATTTGCTTTACCACCTCATCCAAGCAATCACTCATTACATTTAAGGAATGAGGTCAGCAATGACTCAAGCATAAGGGCATCACAGCCAAGTGTGATCCTGCACTCACATCATCCCAGCTGCCAGTAGAGATGACTGGGAAACAAGTGGGAACGGAATCACAGGCTGATTTCTCTCCCAACTCCAGGAATACGGAGGACTTAGAACAATGGTGTCCAACGTTTATCGGCCAAGAAAGTAAATGTTCTTGATTGAATATTTCTTGATTTATGCCATGAATCAAGAAATAACCAATCAAGAAATAAAACTGAAAACACATTACTGATTTGACACAGACGTACCTAGACTCTTGCGAATGTTCGGGGGGGGGGGGTGGGGACTTTTTGACGGCCTGCTGACCATTTCCAGCCCGTGGCTACAACACTGCCATAGACTCTTGCAATCATCTGCTCGCACCAAATAATTCATACAGAGACCTAACACTTGACTACCATTTAACAGTAGAAATTTAGTGTTGGGGAAATCACAATCTCAACTGAGTTAGGAGGGGAGAAACTAGGTGGTGGTGGCAAGAGAGAAGGGGAAATGTTCCAAGGTTACTCCATTATTTCACCTTGACGTGTGTGCCATGGGGGGTAGGGGGGAGTGAGGGGGACAGGAAAGGGGGATGTGCTAAAAAAAGATTTTTTTAAAAAAAGGCTAAGCAATTTTATTTTAAAAGATTTCCACCTCAATTTATAATTTAGAACTCATCATACCTGCTGACAGCGTTTCCATAGATTGTTCGGATATTGTCCAAGGTTGAAGCATTTAATAAAGTCCTTACATCAGCCATAGTTCCACCATGCTAGACAGAACACAACAAACACTCATTATTAACATTTCAAACACTGCTATCAACATTCAACTTTTCAAACCCCACCAAAAAAAAATTAGAGATAAAGTTGTTCTGGAGAAAGTAAGTTCATGCCACCCTAAAGTAATTGAGACCGTATGGATGATTATTAGGACAAACTGTAAAATCCAGTGATTTTTTTGGGGTGAATGTGCAATATTCACCGCTGGGAAATCACATTTCTTTTGCATCCAATACCCACATCAAACACAATAGGTCAAAGTAACTCTTCCCCAACTTTTCTCTTTCCCTGCCCCCCACCCACCCCAATAAAGCCCCTTCTCCTCAATCTCAGAAGAGCACCTTGCAGCAACAAACCAGAGCCAATGGGGGGAAAATGCAATGTTTCATAGCACATTCAATGTGATAATTACCACCGTACTTTCAGTTCAGAGCCACTTCGCTCTCACACAATGGTTGGAACCGAAAACAGTCCCAAACCATTTGCAATTGTAATCTTGATTTCCACTAGTTGTCACTCTGTTTGTTTCTGAACTGAAAGGTGTTTCAGTGTCACTTCATGAAGAACATTGGACCACTGTACTTTACAATGGCATTTTGGATTATTATGGTGCCTGTCGCACTCTGTAATTTTGCCTGTGCATTTGCCGTTAAAGCCTCAGGAAACATCTGCGGGAAAGGGAAATTTTCTCCCCGTTGGGAAATGTACCAATTTGTCAGTGAACGCTTAAGTTTTTGGAAATTCCATGTTAGGCACACCTCAAGTCCAGTCATTTGTCCAGAAAGGAAACAAAAATTGGGGATTCCTCTTTAGCAGGGACCAGCCTGAACTCTCAACTCAGACATTTCAGTACGAACAAGATCCGGTTCATCGTTCAATACCCACCTTCTTCACAGCAAAGCTCACCCCTGAATTGTGAATAGCATACCTACAAAGAAAAGTTTATGGAACATGATGAATGAACAAATGCAACAGATATACTTTATTATTTCATAAAATATATTTCCAAGCTCCAATTGTCTCCTTTCTCTACACAGAAACAGGAGTAGGCCACTCACCCTCCAGTGCTTATTGTGCTAGCTAATTTTATATTAGCAGTTCTTTATATTTTTAATCCCAGTTCCCTGTTTTTTCTCCGTATCCCTTAATCCCTTTTGAAATGTTATGTATTGAAGCTGGTGTAATATTTCCCAGTGCTGAAATACAGTCAACCTTCAGTATCTTGCCAAGTGGCCGACATTCTTCAATTGTGAGCGTAAATATGTTGTCTTTATACGTAAAAACAAAGGCATTCATCATTGCTGTGTAAATTGGCTGCCGCATTGGCCTACACAACACACAGACACTCCACGTTACTGCATATTCTTTGAAGTGCTTTGGGACATTGTTAGAATATACACTTTTTGTATATTGCTAGAATCATAATAGATGTTGTGAATGGGTTAACTTTTAAGTTAAGTGTGGGAGACAACTGGACTGACAGTCATGGGATAGGACACATCTGGTTTTCTCTGTTTTTGAAAGAATAACAGACAGGGGCAGGGGATCTCGACTGAGTAATAAGTCGCTAGATTCTGACAGGGCCAACCGACAGAAGGCAACCCTCAAGAATAGAAACTAATGAGCAAGTTGCTTAAACTAGAGGACCTTGGTACCATCCCGGGATCCTGATAAGAAATAACCAGTCACTTAAAAGGAATATACTAATGATCCCACACTACAAAATAATGAGCACCAGATACAGCTCTAAACTGATCAATCCTCTATCTTAGACAATTAGATCAGATAACAGGGGTCTTAAGGACAATGTGTATGTGCGCTGAGGCACGTACACCCCATGAGGTGCTCACGTGAACCCAGCATGATTTTGACAGGTGATCTAAGGTCCGCACCATGATTGGACGAACATCGGTATAAGAGTTCCCATAACTTTGTGTACGGGGCCGTCCCGGGTCGCGGAGACAAGGGTACGGGAGATGGGGCCATCCCGGGTCGCGGAGACAAGGGTACGGGAGATGGAAGACTGAGAGCTAGAAACACTAAGACTGAGGATATCAGATGGAAGATTGAAAGCTGTAAGCAAGAAGACTGAAAGCATGAAGAATCAAACTTGTGTGTTGTAAAGACACAGTGTTGCACTCGAGATATCTACTGTGGTATTATTCTGTTATAAGATCTGTTGATTGTACCGGCCTTTGGTCTGACCCATCGGGATATTGGGGAATAACGAACGAATAATAATTAAACAGTCAGATATCTGGTTGCAAACGGATTATGGCTGATTTTATTTTCCAACAACATCCCCAGACATGAAAGTCCCTATACCAAATGTATGGATTATTGTAAATCTCAAAACTCTCAACAAAAAAAGTGAGGTTTGCAAGGATATTGATGGGGGAGGGAGGGAGGCATATTACACCAACTCTAAATCTGTCTTTAGCTGCTATCCATCCACATGTATCTTCCAGCAGGATCACTGCATAGCTTCACAACCCCCACCTCCCCAGCCCAGGTCACTGGGCTATTTGTAATACTTCAAGCTACTGACCTGGCTGAGATCAAGTAAAGGACCAAGCTGGTTATAATTTGAGGCTGTATGATTTAGTTTTACATTAAAGATGCGTTTTAAAAAATACAGCACAGGATGTATTAATGTGGAATTTTCACGTCTACCTATCTCGCCGCATAATGGTCCGTCCGGTAACAACAACTTGTATTTACTGTATATAGCTCAGTTCACCTGGGGTAGCATCTTGGAGCTTAGTGCAAGCACTACTTGCTAAATACAAACTCCCAGGTTGAAGTTCTTTGTCCTGCAAAAATGTACAGGGCATTTAACATTAAATTCGGATCTGATCTGGACGTGTAGATCAAGTTATAAATAAACACTTGAACTCTTGAATTAGCCGTCTTGAAAAATAACGGGTTCCCCTCAATTTCCTCTTTCGGAAAGATATCAAAAGATATAAGAAAGATATAGATAAACAAATAAAGAGCAGGAGACAAATTATAATAACAATCCTTGCAAGTTATATAGTGCCTGTTTACTTGGGACATTCCTGTTATCCTACCTACCTGCTCATAACCTCTACAATTTTAGCATATTCCTCACTGGGATTCTTCAGAGCTTTCCTTCGTGTGTTAATGTTGTAGAAGAGATCCTCCACCTGCAAACACAAAGCAGCATTTTGTGCCTCTGAGCGTTGTGAAGATGAGGAACTTTCTACCCCGGAAAGAACAGACACGGAATCAATAGGGATGTTTAAAAGATAATTAAACAAGTTGAGCGGTAGAACTATTAAGGGGTAGAGTGAGATGGTGGGGCACTAGGATTAAAAGATCTGCCAAGATCTAATAGAACAGTAGAAAAGGCTCGATATGCAGGATGGGCTAAAGATCCCATGTCACTATTCTAAAAGAGAAGGGAGTTTCTCTCTCCCAGTTCCTGGCCAACAAGCCCCAAAATAAAATTAGGCACTCACTCCATGGCTATTTTTGGGACACCATTGTGTGCAATTGGCTGCCGTGTTTCGCCTACAAAATACAGTCAATCCACTTTACAATATATCCTATGAAACGCTTTGAGACGACTCAATTACGTGACAAGGAACTATATCAACTGCAAGGATTATTATTATTAAGGATCTGTTATTTCAGGCTGTGACACCACAGTCTGCTGTGTTTTTTGAAACGCATCTTTAATGTAAAACTAGATCATTCAGCCTCAAATTATAACCAGGTTGGTCCTTTACTTGATCTCAGCCAGGTCAGTAGTTTGAAGTATTACAAATAGCCCAGTGACCTAGGCTGGGGAGGCAGGGGTTGTGAAGCTATTAGCTATGCGCTATTCTTGGGCATCTCAGAAACCGAATCTGGCTCTCCACCAACAGGCCACAATGACATTTATTTTTTTGTTTACTGACCAGACCCTAGGCCATGGGCCAAATTCGACACACAGCGTTTGGTGGTCATCTCTGGAAATGATTAAAAACAAAGGAAAAATAACTTAAATTTTGATGTGAATTCCTTGGTTTAAAACAGGGGATTTGTGTGTGAGTTGGGAACAATAATACATAAAAGTTTCACTCCATTTTTAGTGGTATTTCTTAAGTGACTGGAAGCACCCACATCACCCCGACTCATGAAAACTCTGCTCTGAAAATGGATTGAACTAAAGCTGTTTGAAAATAGATTGAGCTGGAGTCTGTAATTTATACAGTGGAACCCATAATCATCATTATCTTTTCATTGGTATAGTGCCTTTCACGTTGCGAGGATGTCTCAAAGCTCTTCACAGGATTTACTGTGAAGTGACTGTATATTTGTGGGCAAACGCAGCAGCTACTTTGTGGACAGTAATGTTCCAGCTATGAAGTGAATGCCCAATTTTATTTGGGAGACTGCTGGCCGGGACACTGGGAGAAACTTCTTTTTTTTGTACAGTGCTGTGGGATCTTTAACAACCACCTGAACCTGAGCCTCAGGTTAACGTCTCATTTTAAGAACAGCATCTCCAACAATGCAACATATTCTAGCACTGCACTGGAGTGTCAGATTAAACTATGTGAGTTCAAGTCCTGACGTGGGCTTAAACCCACAAACTTTTGACTCAGAGGTGAGCGCCAGGCTGACAGAAGCTAAAAAAGCATCTCTATGAGGTTAGCTTATTGTGTAGCCTTGGGACTGGACGCTCATATAAAATTATCCCAAATATTCATCGTTACTTCCTTGTACACTTGCAAAATGACAAAATATCTCCCTTGCATCTCGAGCTCTTGCTCAATCTTTGTAATGAGCTTTGAGACATTCTCTCTATGTGAAAGGCACTCCAATTATTGTTATTTCTGGAATGCAAATAAAATAATAGTCCTGACATTTGAGATAGTGCCTTATCTCATTGTTGAGATGTCTCAAAGCCTTTCAAAGAATTTACTATACAGTGTGTGATTGGTAGATGAACACGCTTTGTCTTTGAACTGGTCTTTAGGTGTTACTGAAATCATTTCCTATACATTGTTTTTGCACAGCAGAGCTGATGACTGGGAAGGGCACATTTCTTTAGACTTTGTATATAACACGGTTGAATGCTTTGGATCCCATCCAAAGTGGATAGTTTCCCAAAGACTGCGCATCCTTTACAGTAAAGATATAACTGGGAAGATAAAGTTTCCTTACTGCGATCTGTGTGCCTTGGTTTCCAGCACATGGTTTTGGAGGAGCCTTTAATTGTCCATCACAGTAACTAGCCCTGAGCAACAAAGAAAAAAATATATTAACACAAAATTTGGCTTGGCAAGCGAGCAAACTGGTATCCGAGTCCCTCTTCACTCCCCAAGAATGCAGTCTCTATACTGTCCAATGCGGAGGACTGAAACATAAATTTTAACAGAAACTGCAGGTGCCATTTCCGACAATGAAAAGCTATGAAATAAAAGAATGCTAAATTTTGATAATTTGACAGAGAAACTTTAGCAGTGAGTAGGAAAAATGATAAGTATGGTGTGCCAACATATATAAAAATAAATAATCAGCCTGATTATAAAGCTGTTGGTGGGTCCAATATTCCCATGGCCACGTAACAAACAAAGTGGGGAAAAAGTGGTTTCCTTCGAGCCATCAGATATGAGCTGACGTCACTTCCTGTGTATATACAGCCATCAGCAGTGACCCGAAGACCCAGAAGTCAGCCACATTTTGGAGTGGGAAGCGGGTTAATCTGTGTCAGATAGCAGGTGTACCTCACTTCTGGTTAGGACGAGTTCCCAGGCCACTATGCTAGAAACAAACCCACGCTATAATAGGGGGTGCGGAGGGGAGAAAAGGGGGTTATAATGGATTTGCCCTACATTCTTATTTGCAGTGCTCTGCATGATGTTCTGTCAATGTTACAGGTGAAAAGTATATTGAGAGGGCCTTAGCAGGTTCTTAGCAACTCGTTTCAACTTTGAAACCCGCTATCTTCTTGTACAGGGAGCACAAAGGAATTTTATACCCTTACCACCAAAAACAAAAGGCAGAAATGAGAGGTAAACAGATGAAATTGAAAGAAATTGTGTGCATGTCATTCATAAAGCCTCTTACCTGTATGCACATTTTCCATCAGCAGTTTTGGTTGTTAAGGTTAAGTGTGCCACGTGGCTTATGCTTGCAAGAGCCTGTGAATAAGGAAGTAGAGTACATTAATAAAGCCGCTCAGGATTTCACTACACCCCTGAGCCAACCAGTTAATGTCACATTATTATCACAGCTCAAAGGAAATTTTCAGAAAAATCAACAACATAAATTATTAAGTCATTAACAGTGGTAGTCTGCATCAGTTCAAGAATTTCTGTCTGTCAGAATAATCTACAACTGTTCCGAGGCAGAGGAATGTGACCATAAGAATGGTCGAAGAAGAAGGTCTTTAGACGCGACCTGAAGATGGGGAGGTAGGGGGTAAGGCGGAGGGATTGAGGGAGTGTTCCAGAGTTTCGGGGCGTAGTGGCTGAAAGCATGAACTCCGATGGTGGAATGGAGGGCACGAGGGACAAACAGGAGGCCAGAGCCAGTCGAGGGGAGGCAACAGGTATTGATACATTCCTTGGTTCCATTATTGCACCAGCCCTGCTGTTTGAAATTTGCCTTTAGATTTGAGTTCAGCCAAGAGCAAAGCAGAGCAATGTCAAGTCTAACAGTAGGAGAGGAACAAAACCTGTTGCCTCCAGCCTAAAGTTGGAATGGACCCAGAAAGAAAAGAAGAAAACTCCTGCAACTGAAAATTCTGTTCTCCGGATTGGTAATTATAAATTCAGCCTCTCTGCCCCCACCATTTGAAACTCCATCCCAGGTCCTTCGCCTCGCTCACTCCCTTGCCTCCTTCAAGGACCGTCTTAAGACCCTCCTCTTCGACCTTCGGTCAACCTCTTACCCTTACCCTCCCCGGCCTCCACCGTTCTGATCCCAACCACCAGCTCAGGTCCAAATCTCTGACTGTCCAGCGCCTTGAGACTTCCTCCCGACGTGAAATGCGCTATACAAATGTAATTTGTTGTTCTATACCTTTCTGTATCGTGCAAACTGCCATATAAAAGTTTTGAAAGTTAATTTTAACTGTCTCGATGTGAGCTCGATTTTCTTGGGAGACCTGAACCACACAAAGGCTCAAAAATTTCCGAGTCAACGATTCGATTTAAATTAAATACACAATTGTCCTATTGCAGTCAGCACCGCCAAGCCTGACAAATAACATGATTCAGCGATGGCCTTCAATGGCTATGTCTGTTTTGTAAGCATTACCTCAGTGATACATTCAAAAAACATCGAACCAGAAAAAGATTTGTTTAACAAAACAAAGTTAAATAATGTAGCTAAAAACATACAACACAGGAACAATAGCAAAAAGCATTGAAATACCCTTAGGAGAGAAAGTCCCATTTTAGAAGAATTCACAGGTTTTGAAGTTCTTGCTGGGGTTTGCAAACCCAAAGTGATTCTCTTTTGACACATCAACCCCACCTTCGGCAGGCTCCACTGCTTCTCTATATCCCAGTGCACTGACTTACAGATCCTCATTCCGACTTTGAAATGCCTTTACCCCCTGTGCCTAACCCTACTTCTGCGATCTCCGGTGGTTTTACTCCTCTGCCCAACCTCTCCGCTAAATCTGCTACGTGTCCCCCGTTCCCCCCTCCACCCTGCCATTGGTGGGCAGCTCTCAGCCTCCTTCCTCCTGTTTTCTGGAACTCTCTTTCTCTTTCAATATCCTTTGAAAATCCTACTTTAACTGGCCCTTTGGTCGTCTGCCTCCTACTCCCACTATCTCCAACCTGCTTGGGCTCAAACACCATTCCTATAAAGCGCTTTATAGAGGCATTACCTATATATAAGGTCCTACGTATGTGCAAATACAGTGGAACCCAGTCACAATATAATACAAAATTACATTTGTATAGCACCTTTCCCATCGAGAGGACATCCCGAGGCACTGGACAATCAGGGATTTGGACCTGAGCTGGGGGTCGGGAAGAGTAGACGGCAGGAGGGTAGGAGGGTGGCCAAAGGCTCAGTCGAAAAGGAGGGATTTGCGACGCGTCTTGAAGGAAGCATGGGAGGGAGTGGGGCAAAGGGAATGTGGGATGGAGATCTAGAGGGCAGGGGCAGAGAGGCTGAAGGCCCAACCGCCAATGGTGGTTGGACCTGATTGGTCCCAAGGCGCCAATCAGCGCCTTGGCACGTCCTCCCGATGTGAAAGGCGCTATACAAATGTAATCTTATTGTTGTTGTTGGTGGTGGTGTTGGGGCAGGCTGGGTGGGGGACGTGGAGGAGCCCAGAGCCTGCTGAACGGAGAGAGTGGACAGATTGATATGGAGTCAGCAGGTCGCAGAGGTAGGGAGGGGGCAAGGCCGTGGAGGGCCTTGAAGGTGAGGACAAGGATTCTGAACTCTATCCTCTGGGGGACAGGGAGCCAGTGGATTCGGGCGAGGATGATGGGGTCACTGGGCCTGGTGCAGGAGAGGACACCAGCTGCAGAGTTTTGGATGATCTTCAGCTTGTGGAGGGAAGAGTTAGGAAGGCCAACAAGCAAGGAATTGGCGTAGTTGAGCCTAAATGTGATGAATGTATGAATGAGGGTTTTGGCGGCCTGAGGGGTGAAGCAGTGGTGGAGTCGGGCAATGTTGTGGAGGTGGGGGAAGGTAGAGTGGGTCATGGCATGGATGTGGGGTAGAAAGGGTAGTTGAGGGTCAAAGAAGACACCAAGGTTCCGGACCGGCTCAGTGAGGTGGAGTGTACAACTATGGATGGTGATACTGTCAGTGCCTGAGGTGTGGAGGTGCTGACCGGAGCCAATCAGGAGAGCCTCGGTCTTGTTGATGTTCAACTGTAGAAAGTTAGCTCTCATCAAGTGAGACAATGGATCTCTATAACACACTGTTGTCTACAGCCTACAGATAGTGGTGGAGGACAAGAGCTATGCCGGTCTATCATGCAACTTCACTGTCAACCCTTTCAATTTTATTTCTGTGAGACCCAGTCAGGTTAAGGCTGCTCCGGGTTTCTATGTATTTGCTGTATTCCAGGTGTCATTGCAATGGATATGAGACGATGTCTATATAGACTGGAATGGAGTTAAAACATTAGAACCCATTAGAACATTTTTAAATAATAAACTCTTTCCACATACTTAAGCTCCTGCCTGCCTCATCTCTACATTTCAGTTCACACCCCCAGCTCGGTTGCCATCCCAATGCGCTGTTAAGTGCATTGGGGTGTCCTCCTGACATGAAAGGTGCTATATAAATGTAACTTTGCATTGTATTGTATTTCTGAAGGTGCTGGACATTTTGAATTTCTTATTCTGCTACATTCATTCAGTAATACGATCACAAGAATGTACGTATATGTATAGGTAGCTGACGTCCACACATACCTCTCCTCTAAATCCATAAGTCGCAATTGTAGTAAGATCTTCAAACTTCTGTAGCTTGCTGGTGGTAAACCTCTCACAAACTATTTCCAAATCTTCCTTCTGTTTGTTAATAACAAGATAAGTTAACAGAATTAATAGAGAATTTGATGTTTGAAAAATTATTCAATAACTTCTAATTTCAAACAATTATAGATGGGTTAGTGAGAAGCTCTCCTGTGAATTTAGTAAAAACTCAAGCTTCCTAATCACCTCAGAAGGAACCTGATAGAAGTATGTAAGGATTAAATGGGATAGAGGCAGAAAGCCCAGAACAGGACTTTCAAATAGAACAACGCAGGATAAGAGGTTCATTGGTTGTGAAGGGAAATTGTAACACAGACATCAGGGAGTATTTTCATACTTGGCTGACTGATATTGCATATAAAGTGAAAACAATTATACGAAACACTGCTGTGGAATGAAATGTAGCACAGAAAACAGGAAAAGTAAAGCTGGAGGGTGAGGGAAGAAGGTACAGAAGATGATAATCGTACAAAATTACATAGAATAGCAAGGCTAGATTATTAGTATCTTCTCTTTTGGTGATTTTTTTCCTTCTCATTAGGATGAGGGATCTTAGCAATTCAAAATGCCATTTCAGACACCCATGTAAACATCAGACACTCCCAGGTCAGGTACAATACAGTAGAGTACAGAGCCAAGCTTCCTTTGTTTTGTTACCTCAACGTGCCTGAACCCTTAATGTCCTTGAACTTTGATTTCATAAAAGCACTCCCCAATGTCTTCCATTTTGCACACCAGCCATCCTGTGACCTTTCAATGAGGTGGACAGTTGCTGCTGAATTGGAGACAATGTTCTACTGTGAGCCTATGCTCATCAGGAGTTGGAGTGAGAGTTTACAAATTTATTTCACAAAGGACCTTACTGACATTCATCCCTTCACTCCTGACTGGATTCAATCTCCAGTCCTGGAGATGGAAGGCTTGTCTGGTAATCCAGTACTGTATAGTACCCAGCAACCCAATAATTCCTTTAAAAAATTGGTCACTCAATCCAAGTCTGTTTGTTGGACACTGCTATGCTCAATTGGCTGCTGTGGTTCACCCACAAAATACACAGTCAATTCACTTTACAGTATATTCTGTGAATATGGGATGTCTCGAAGACGTGATAAGGAACTATATCAAATGCAAAGATTATTATTATTACGATAACATTTACAAATATTTAAGGGAATGAAAGCACTTGAGAAAATAAATTGTGAAAAAACTCCTTCCGTTGGTAGGAAATTGAAGAACAATGGTGAATGAATTCACGATTATGACTGTAATAATATGGGTCTTCAATGTGTGCATTCTCATCAGTGTACAGTCATGACATGTGAGCTTTCACAACAAGAGTTGTAAAAATTATTTTGAGAAACAATCTTACCCTGACCCCAGTGCCATTATCCTGGATCTGAATCAGCTTTAGTCCACCTTCCTTTACGGTGACCTGAATACTCGTAGCTTTAGCATCCAGACTGTCAACAAAGAACAACATTAAAAGTCAGCATTTCAAGGTAATTATACAGTAAAAACAAGATGAAATTAATTTCACAGAACTGGATTGAGTTATATCAAATATATAGTATAGTGGAAGATATAGGGTACAACCCTAGCTTTGCTTCAATCCATGAAACACTCATCTTCTGGTTGAAGTTGAAGATACAATGGTGATCTTGGCTTCTTGAAAAGGGAGTTTCCTGGCCAACGATCCTCCAGATAAAACTGGTCATTCATTTCATGATTGTTTGTGGGACATTGCTGTGCGCAACTGGGCTTCTATGTTTGCTTACAAATATGCAGTTACTTCACTTTACAGTAAATCATGTGAAGCTCTTTGGGACATTTTCCTAACTTGAAAAGGCTCAACATCAAATGCAAGGATTATGATTATTCAAGCTCTATTCTCCCATCCTTGCCTCTAACTATTGCTGCCAAATAAAAGTTAATTGTATTGTAATGATCCTTATTTGCCTTCCTCGCTACAGCTTATCACCTCTGTGAAGTGCTTCAAGACATTCATCCTACCTGTTAGCCTGTTAGCTGCTCTATAAGTGCAAAGTTATTAGAGAACTCAATATCAGTGAGTTACTGATATTGTTTCACCACTTCTAAAATAACAGGCACAAGACACAAGTAAGGTACCAGAAGCTCTATTCCTCAGTCAATAATGAGCTTTTTTATGCACATAAGAAGCTTTACACGCCTTATCACGTCATTGAAACATCTCAAAGCACTTCATGCGATTTTACTGTAAAGCGCAGGATGAACTCTAAGGGATTGTTGGCCCGGTCACCATGAGAAGCTTCCCCCTCTTTCCGTGGTATCATTAATACCCACATAAACAGGCAGATGGGACCTTGAAGGCTGGCACCTCCAGCAATGTGACGCTTCCTCAGCACCACACGAGTGTCAGTCTAGGTGGTGAGTTCAAAGTTGACATATGGTGCTTGGAAGTCATTATCTTCTGACTCTGGGTTGCTACCTTGTGTGAGGGGCACTATATAAAGACAAGTTGTTGTTGTTGTTGTTGACTCAGAGGCCAGAGTGCTTCCAACTGAGCAAAGCTGACACCTAAACATGCATTTGTGAGATTAAACAGTAATTTAAACATGCAGCCACTCAAAATGAAATGACTTTTAAGACAGAATTAGCTATGCACAATAAGTCTAATTCAGTAAACACTGTTTCACTGCCACAGACTATGAAAGACAAGGACAAGAAGAAAATGCAGAATACAGAAAAAGTCACACGTTAGTCCCACCTGTGTGCTGTCAAGGACTTTCTCATAATTTGAGCAAATTCTACATTTTACATTTTCCTTACTGGGTATTCCATCATTATAAATACATTGTATAAACAAAATAAAATGAGCAATAATCTATCTATAAAGATTATACACACAGAGACCATTTAAATATAATCAGGATATGTTCACCTGCTTCCTGGCTTTCTAGAAAAGTAGCCATTACCTTCACAATCCCCTTAATGAGGATGAAGATTTAAAGTCACAGTTTGCTCCAGTGCAGCATGGAACACAGTATAGGATGAAGCACTTTGGGATCGCTGGGTTCTCAAACAAATATGAGACTGAACCAGTCCAATTTATTTAGACCTGATAAGACTTCATACAGGAGAAACTTAATACAATCATTTAAACTGCATTAGCTAATAGTACAGAACAAAAAGACAAATAACACATGCATGTTCTGGTGGCTGCCGGAGATTGGTCTGTCAATTCTGGTTTTCAGCTCAAGTGCAGACTCTTTAGCCCTTTTATACGTGACTTATTTATCATAGTGTGGATGGCTCTTATGTATGTACTATTCATACATTAGAATATACAGCACAGAAACAGGCCATTCGGCCCAACTGGTCTATACCGGTGTTTATGCTCGCCTTGCCTCCTCCCTTTCCTCCTTCAAGGCCGGTCTCAAGGCCTTTCTCTTTGACCGAGCCTTCAGCTCCCTCTCGACTCTCTACCCCCTCCTCGCTCCCTCCCTTCCCTCCCTCACCCTGACCATTTCCCCCCTCCTCGCTCCCTCCCTTCCCTCCCCTCACCCTGACCATTTCCCCCCTCCTCGCTCCCTCCTTTCCCTCCCCTCACCCTGACCATTTCCCCCTTGCTCGGGTCCTGACCCAACTGTGCAGCGCCTTGGGACGTCCTCCCGACGTGAAAGGCGCTCAATAAAAGGAATCTTGTTGTTGTTGTTGTATGCTCCACATGAGCTCCTTCTGCTCTTCCTCAACTAAGCCTTCAAGCATAACCTTCTCTTCCTTTCTCCCTCATGTACTCTAGCTCCAGCTTTCCCTTAAATACATCCATACTATTTGCCTCAACAACTCCTTGTGGTACCACATTCCAGGATTATTATTACTCTCTGTGTAAAGAAATTTCTTCTAACTTCCCTATTCGATCTATTTGTGTCTGTTTTATATTGATGGCCCCTGGTTTTGGTCTCCCCACAAGTGGAAACATCTTCCCTATGTCTACCCTATCAAAACCTTTCATCATTTTAAAGACCTCTATCAGGTCACCCCTTAACCTCCTCTTTTCAAGAAGAGTCCAAGTATGTTCAGCCTTTCCTGATAGGTATAACCTCTCAGTTCTGGGATCGTCCTTGTGAATCTCCTTTGCACCCTCTCCAGTGCCTCTATATCCCTTCTATAATGTGGGGACCAGAACTGCACTCAGTGTTCTAAGTGCGGTCTAACCAATGTCACGTACTCATTGACCTTCTCCTGAGATGTCTGTGTCCGTCTTCTGTTTTTCCCAAATCTTAAACATTTAGGCATCCATAACTTCATTATAATAATAATAATAATAATCCTTGCATTTGATATAGCGCTTTTCACGTCGGGAGGAGGTCCCAAAGCGCTTCACAGAACACACTGTAAAGTGAATTGACTGTATATTTGTGGGCGAACGCGGCAGCCAATTGCGCACAGCAATGTCCCACAAACAGTCGTAGAATGAAAATGACCAATCTATTATTGTTTTTTGTTTTTGAAGGGATTATTATTAGGCGTGTGGAGTAAGGAAACTTGCCCAAGGTTTCGCCCTGTGCTTGGAATTGAACTCAGGTCTCTCGCTTGCAAAGCGAGTGCACTAACCACTGAGCTTATTCCTTAAATCTAAATCTAGTCCAGTGATTAGTTCTGCAAATCAGCGTCTGGTATCAGATAAACAATCCCATCATGTACTAGAATGGTCAATGGCCACAGTGTGAAGGATTCTGGACATTATGAACCAGGGAATTATTAGTATTCTGAAACTGAGCATATTAATCCTTTTCATTCCTTCTCAACTTACATTCCCACAAGGTATCAACAACAACAAATTACATTTGTATACACCTTTCACGTCAGGAGGCCATTCTTTCATATCCTCCCAATGTGAAAGGCGCGACAGGAAGTGTGAGGAATATTATTATTATTATTAAGAAATGGAACTTTGAAGAGGCTTTTACTGTGTGTCAATATATAGAAAATAACTTTTAATTTTCAATCTGGGTAACGATGAGGGATGAAGTGGTATCCCTAAATTTTTATTTCACACAGGGATCAGTGTTGCCACCTCAGTTTTGAAAGAGACTGTTGAGCAGTCTGTTTTGAGGCTTTTTAAAATTAAACCCAATTGGAAACTTTTTTTAAAAAACTCCTGCTGCGTACAGCGCTGTGTACAGTGCAGGAGGCTGTGTCAGCGCTGTGTACAGTGCAGGAGGCTGTGTACAGCGCTGTGTACAGTGCAGGAGGCTGTGTCAGCGCTGTGTACAGTGCAGGAGGCTGTGTACAGCGCTGTGTACAGTGCAGGAGGCTGTGTACAGTGCTGTGTATAGTGCAGGAGGCTGTGTACAGTGCTGTGTACAGTGCAGGAGGCTGTGTTGGCGCTGTGTACAGTGCAGGAGGCTGCGTACAGTGCTGTGTAGAGTGCAGGAGGCTGTGTACAGCGCTGTGTACAGTGTAGGAGGCTGTGTCAGCGCTGTGTACAGTGCAGGAGGCTGCGTACAGTGCTGTGTACAGTGCAGGAGGCTGTGTCAGCGCTGTGTACAGTGCAGGAGGCTGTGTCAGCGCTGTGTACAGTGCAGGAGGCTGTGTCAACGCTGTGTACAGTGCAGGAAGCTGTGCCAGCGCTGTGTACAGTGCAAGAGGCTGTGTAGAGTGCAAGAGGCTGTGTACAGTGCTGTGTATAGTGCAGGAGGCTGTATACAGCGCTGTGTACAGTGGAGGAGGCTGTGTCAGCGCTGTGTACAGTGCAGGAGGCTGTGTACAGTGCTGTGTACAGTGCAGGAGGCTGTGTGAGTGCTGTGTACAGTGCAGGAGGCTGTGTGAGCGCTGTGTACAGTGCAGGAGGCTGTGTGCAGCGCTGTGTACAGTGCAGGAGGCTGTGTCAGCGCTGTGTACAGTGCAGGAGGCTGTGTCAGCGCTGTGTACAGTGCAGGAGGCTGTGTGAGTGCTGTGTACAGTGCAGGAGGCTGTGTGAGCGCTGTGTACAGTGCAGGAGGCTGTGTACAGTGCTGTGTACAGTGCAGGAGGCTGTGTGAGCGCTGTGTACAGTGCAGGAGGCTGTGTACAGTGCTGTGTACAGTGCAGGAAGCTATGTACAGTGCTGTGTACAGTGCAGTGCTGTGTACAGTGCAGGAGGCTGTGTGCAGTGCTGTGTACAGTGCAGGAGGCTGTGTGAGCGCTGTGTACAGTGCAGGAGGCTGTGTACAGTGCTGTGTACAGTGCAGGAAGCTATGTACAGTGCTGTGTACAGTGCAGGAGGCTGTGTACAGTGCTGTGTACAGTGCAGTGCTGTGTACAGTGCAGGAGGCTGTGTGCAGTGCTGTGTACAGTGCAGGAGGCTGTGTGCAGTGTTGTGTACAGTGCAGGGGGCTGTGTGCAGTGTGGGCCCCACCTGTTCTCCACCATCTCTTTGATGGCATTAGCGGGCCGCTGGATCACCTCACCCGCCGCGATCCTGTTCACCACCGCCTCCTCTAACCTGCGGATCACCGCGGGAGCCGCCGCCATCCGCAGCGCTGCACTGCACAGCGTCACCGCGCACAGCGTCACCGCGCGCTGGAGCCGCGCGATGTAACCACGTCACAGTCACTGGGCGGGGCTGAGAGTGAGTGTCACAGTCACTGGGCGGGGCTGAGAGTGAGTGTCACAGTCACTGGGCGGGGCTGAGAGTGAGTGTCACTGTCACTGGGCGGGGCTGAGAGTGAGTGTCACAGTCACTGGGCGGGGCTGAGAGTGAGTGTCACAGTCACTGGCGGGCTGAGAGTGAGTGTGTTACTGTCACTGGGCGGGGCTGAGAGTGAGTGTGTTACAGTCACTGGGCGGGGCTGAGAGTGAGTGTCACAGTCACTGGGCGGGGCTGAGAGTGAGTGTCACAGTCACTGGCGGGGCTGAGAGTGAGTGTCACTGTCACTGGGCGGGGCTGAGAGTGAGTGTCACAGTCACTGGGCGGGGCTGAGAGTGAGTGTGTCACAGTCACTGGGCGGGGCTGAGAGTGAGTGTGTTACAGTCACTGGGCGGGGCTGAGAGTGAGTGTGTTACAGTCACTGGGCGGGGCTGAGAGTGAGTGTCACAGTCACTGGGCGGGGCTGAGAGTGTGTGTCACAGTCACTGGGCGGGGCTGAGAGTGAGTGTGTGTGCGTGACGGGGGCGGGGCCTCCTGAGTGTTGTCGGAGCGGGAGCCCCGCCCCCACCGGCCCGCTCACTGGAACGCGAGGCTGTCAATCACGGGAGCCCGGGCTCAACAACAACAACAACCACCACCACCAGCGGAGGCTGGAGGCGCGCGCAGCCTCCAGTCACAAGACAAACAGACACCACCACCACAACAACAACAACAGCAGCAGTGACGGGGCGGCTCCGGCCTCCGGCCTCCAGCCACACCGACAGGGACACAGAGCCCGGGCTGGAGCTGCTGCGGGAGGAGTCACAGCCACCAACCACCTGCTCTGCTCTGCTCCCGCTTTGGTCCGTTAGATGCACGTCCCGCGCTCTGCGGCTGCGAGGCTCGCGTAGGCCAACCCAGACCTGGGGAAACGCTCCCCCTCTCTCTCCCTCTCTCCTCCCTCCCCCCCCTCTCTGCTCCCTCCCTCCTCTCTCCCTCTCACCCCTCTCTGCTCCCTCCCTCCTCCTCCCTCCCTCCTCTCTCCTCCCTCTCACCCCTCTCTCCTCCCTCCCTCCCCCCTCTCTGCTCCCTCCCTCCTCCTCCCTCCCTCCTCTCTCCTCCCTCTCACCCCTCTCTCCTCTCTCCCTCCCCCCTCTCTGCTCCCTCCCTCCCTCCCCCTCTCCCCCCCTCCCTCCTCCCTCCCCCCTCTCTCCTCCCTCCCCCTCTCTCCCTCCCCCCCTCTCTCCTCCTCCCCCCTCTCTCCTCCCTCCCCCGTTACTCTCTGCCTCGAGAGCTGCTTTTTGAACACAGCTTTTTTTTCCACCTCCTTTCCCCGAATCCACCTCCTTATTTGCAGACGTTTAAGTCAAATGCGACTTTTTTTTTCCACCCCCAGTTGAGCCTGTACCAGGGTTTACATTGCATTTGGTTGGGTGGTGAAGTAGGTCTTTCCCAGTTCAGTGCATTCGCAGGTCATTCCAGGACATTTGGGTTAAGACTGCAAGGAGCGTGTCCAAGGGTTCAGTGCTTTCCTGGGGCTGTGGTCCTTGTGGCTGCTCTGTAGGACAGTACATGTTCTATTGCTCATTTGGTCTCAGATCTTCTTGTGCAAATATTCCGATTCAGGAACCTGATGCTGCTGGACAGGTGTAACTATTTTGTTGCATTGTTGTAAATTGCCTTTGCATAAGCATTGGAGGTGGCAAAAAGTGCCTTGTTTGGAGTCCATGTTCCAGTTGGTGGTTGGACTGAGAATCGGGGATTATTTGCAGCGTCCAGGATCAAGATCTGTGGCAAACGCTGGTGGTGGCCGCAGGGAGGTTGGGAGGGTTCTGTCTACACTAACCTGTTGCTAAGCACACTGGAGGCGGAGATGGCTTCACAGCGGCACGTCTGTTAGCCAAGGTCCCTTGCACGAGGACCTGGATTAAGCAGCTGGTACTGAGTTAGCCTGGTACGAGGCATTGGATTTGGAGCTCAAAAACATCAAGGTGGCTGGCACGTCACAAGCTGTAGTGCAAAGATCCTTCCACCACGCTGAAGGCAGATGCCCGCCAGATAGCTGATGAGGAAACTCTGAGGCTTGGGGGCAACAGCTGCTGGAAGGTGTTACTTGGAGTTCGAGTTTGTGAACACGCATTCGTACATCCAGTGCCTGGAATCCACCTTGATCGGCTTGCAGAGAGGTAAGCAGATGCTGCTTAAACTGGTGGAGCCATAGCTGATTGTGAAGGGATGTGTGCCCGACCTGCGGACAGCAAAATGGTGGCAATGCTCTTACGCACGCATTTTCCTGCTGAGCTTTTTTGCCCACCGGGAAGCTGCTGTGTGCTATTAGCTGCCGTGTTTAGCCCACAAAATACACAGTCAATCCACTTTATGATATATTCTGTGAAGCGCTTTGAGATGTCTCAACGACATGATAAGGCACTATACCAATTGCAAGTATTATTACTACCATCCACCTAGTGAGAGCTCAAACCCATGTTTGTTGGATGTCGAATGACCAACTAGTGACTATCCTCTGGAAAGGGGGAGGGAAGTAAGTGGGGTCTCCTTGGAGCTGAAATGGCTCCGAGATGACATGTTTGGCAACAGAATGTTGGAATCAAGCCAACCATCTGTGGCGGTCTCGGTTCCTGAGCCAGGTGGGTCCACGGTATTCCAGGGCACTGCTGATGACAGTGCAGCCAGCCTGCCTCATCTGCAGGACGTGGAAGGACAGACCAGTTACTGGTGGCAGAGAGTCACCCCCCTCAGCACCTGTTGACCCAGCAAGCCAAAGCCTTAACGGGGCACACGCTGAGGACCCCATACCTTGGAATGAGGTAAGCGGGATGTGTCCCTCCAGGAAGAGAGTGCGCGTTCCATTCCAACAATCTATCTCTGGGATTTCCATGTGTATGTGGGTTACATGGAATTCTCAGCTTGGTTTGGATACTCTTAATAATAATAATAATAATCCTTGCATTTGATATAGCGCTTTTCACGTCGGGAGGATGTCCCAAAGCGCTTCACAGAACACACTGTAAAGTGAATTGACTGTATATTTGTGGGCGAACGCAGCAGCCAATTGCGCACAGCAATGTCCCACAAACAGTGGATTGAAAATGACCAATTTATTATTATTGTTTTTGGTTTTTGGAGGGATTATTATTAGGCGTGTGGAGTAAGGAAACTTGCCCAAGGTTTCGCCCTGACCTGCCTGGAATTGAACTCAGGTCTCTCACTTGCAAAGCGAGTGCCCTAACCACTGAGCTACAGGACTCCACATGGACTCTTAAGCATGGAGATGGGTTTCTGCATGTGTCGGACACACGGCTGACCAAAAACAAGCAGTTAATACTCGTCAAGCAGTGACAATTACCTTACCTGCAAGCAAAATAAGAAGATCTTAGGAGGGTCGTGTTAAAATATCTTTCTCCACAGTGACTTTAGATTGTTGGTGTTTGAGATCATTCTCTCCTCTGGATCAGTCCCTGCTCCCCTCAAAACTGCTGTCAACATCCCCCTCCTCAAAAAACCTTCCCTAGATCCCTCAGACCCCAGTCACTACTGCCCTATTTCAAACTTACCCTTCCTCGCCAAAGTCCTAGAACGAGTTGTTGCCAATCAACTCCGCGCACACCTCTCCTCCCACTCCCTCTTCGAACCCCTCCAGTCCAGCTTCCGCCCTACCCACAGTACAGAGACTGCGCTTGTGAAAGTCTCAAGCGACATCATATATCTGTGACCAGCGCTCCCTCTGCCTCCTTGTCCTCCTGGACCTCTCCGACACTTTCGACACAGTCGATCACGCCATCCTCCTCTACTGCCTTTCCTCCGTCATAATAATAATAATAATCCTTGCATTTGATATAGCGCTTTTCACGTCGGGAGGACGTCCCAAAGCGCTTCACAGAACACACTAAAGTGAATTGACTGTATATTTGTGTGCAAACGCGGCAGCCAATTGCGCACAGCACTTCATCCACCTCAGTGGGACCGCACTCACCTGGTTCAAGTCCTACTTCACAAACCGCCAGCAGTACATCTCCACAAACGGCTTTTTCCTCCGCTCTCACCCGGTTACCTGCGGGTACCCCAAGAATCCATCCTTGGCCCCCTCCTCTTCCTAATTTATATGCTCCCTCTCGAGGATGTCATCCTCAGACATGAGGTACACTTCCACATGTATGCGGGCGACACCCAACTCTATTTTTCCACCTCACTTTGTGTTCCCCAGTCCCCTGATGTTGTGTCAGCCTGCCTGTCAGACATCAGGAGCTGGATGAGCGCAAATTTCCTTCAGCTGAATGTTGACAAGACGGAAGCTATACTCTTTGGCTCTCGTCAACATCTTAAATCGCATGGTTCTCACCTCCTCCACCTACCCGACCTGTCCCTAAAACACTCCGAACCAGTACGCAGCCTAGGCATCAGGTTCGACCCCCAATTATCCTTCCTCCCCGACATCTGGTCTCTCACCAGCACCACTTCTTCCACCTCCGACGCATCGCCCGTCTCCACCAGTATCTCACCCCAAAAGCAGCCGAAACCCCAGTCTATGCCTTTGTCACCTCTCGGCTGGACTATTCAAATGCCCTCCTCGCCGGTCTCTCATCCACTACCAATCATGTCATCCAGAACTCTGCCGCCCGCATTCGCACCAAACTCCGCTCCCTGATTACCCCAGTCCTTGCCAGACTGCACTGGCTGCCTGTCCCTGAGAGGATCGACTTCAAGATCCTCACTCTTGTCTTCAAATCCCTCCACTCCTCTGCACCCCCCTACCTCTCTGACCTCCTCTCTCCTCAAAACAGTGTCCGTTGCCTTTGTTTCTCCGGGTCTGGCCTCTTCTTTGTTCCCCGAATCCTCCGCTCCACCATCCGCGGCCGTGCCTTCAGCCACTATGCCCCGAGGCTCTGGAACTCTCTTCCTCACTCCTTTCTCCTCGCGCCCTCTCTTCCTATTTTCAGATCTCGGCTAAAGACCTTTGTTTTCGACCGCTCCTTTGGTCACCTTCCTCCCCCTCTCCCTGCCTCGGCCCCGGGATCCGTTATTGTGAAGCGCTCTAAGACGTCATCCGGCGTGAAGGGCGCTGTATAAATCCAAGTTGTTCTTGTTATTCACTGCCAACCTGATATCACTGAGTATAAGAAATGGAGAACAGGAGGGGAAATCGGATTGAAAGATCTGTGATCTAATGAACTAAATGGGATTATACGATTTATACGATTTAGAAAGATAAGACTTATACGAGACAACCTCTGGAGGAAACACCACCACTGTTTTCTTTACGTAGCAGAGTTAGTGCCAAAGACAAAGCTATTGTCGACAGCATTGCCGAAGACAAAATCCAGCCTAAGAATAAAACTGAAGTAAATGATTATATAAATTTTATATTTGAAAATATGGATACAAATACAAGCTCATATAAAACAAATTATAGTTGCGGTTGCCTGGCCATAATGCCTGCTTTAAACTGAAAGTGATGAGAAAGGAGCTGTGCAAATGTAATATTGTGTTGTTGGGTGCAACAATACGAAGTATTGCCGAAATGGGTCCCTCTTTCCTTATGGAATGGAACTAGCAAATCACAAAGTAATGGGGGGGAAGGGAATGTGAGGAGAAACTTGTTGACCATAGATTGGAGGAGGGGAATGTAAGAAGGCTCTGTATAGTTGAGGGTTTGCACATAATAAATAATAATAAAATAATAAAATAAAATAATCCTTGCATTTGATATAGCGCTTTTCACGTCGGGAGGACGTCCCAAAGCGCTTCACAGAACACACTGTAAAGTGAATTGACTGTATATTTGTGGGCGAACGCGGCAGCCAATTGCGCACAGCAATGTCCCACAAACAGTCTTAGATTGAAAATGACCAATTTATTATTGTTTTTTGTTTTGGAGGGATTATTATTAGGCTCTGTGTGGAGTAAGGAAACTTGCCCAAGGTTTCGCCCTCTGCCTGGAATTGAACTCGGGTCTCTCGCTGAGCTGGGAATTGGATTCGAGAGGGGTGGGGGCCCGAAGGGGCCTGATTGAGATTTTTAAAATAATAAAGGGATTTGATAGGGGATATACAACAAAACTATTTCCTTTGGTAGGGGAATCCAGAACAAGGAGGCATAATCTTAAAATTAAAGCTAGGCCATTTAGCAGTAAAATTAGGAAGCATTTTTTTTCAGCCAAAGGGTAGTGGAAATCTGGAACTCTTTCTCCGAAAAGGCTGGTCCTGTAGCTCAGTGGTTAGAGCACTCGCTTTGCAAGTGAGAGACCTGAGTTCAATTCCAGGCAGGGGGCGAAACCTTGGGCAAGTTTCTTTACTCCACACGCCTAATAATAATCCACGCGCCTAATAATAATCCCTCCAAAAACAATAATAAATTGGTCACTTTCAATCTACGACTGTTGTGGGACATTACTGTGCGCAATTGGCTGCCGCGTTCGCCCACAAATATACAGTCAATTCACTTTACAGTGTGTTCTGTGAAGCGCTTTGGGACGTCCTCCCGACATGACAAGCGCTATATCAAATGCAAGGATTATTATTAGTATTATCTTCAAGACTGAGGTGGATAAATATTTGTTAGGTCAAGGAAGATCCAGCTCATTCAAAACTCTGCTGCCCGCATACTGACTCGGACCAAACTTTGTGCCCACATCTCACCAGTTCTGGCCAGATTCCACTGGCTCCCCATCACCAAACAGATCGACTTCAAGATCCTCACACTCGTGTTCGAATCCATTCACTCCATTCACTACCTGGCCCCTCCCTACCTCTCCGACCTCCTCACTTCCCAATAATTGAGGGTGTGTTTTTTTTTAGATCTAATACGTGGCAGTGATGCTGTTTGACGTAACTCACATCAACTTGTCATAGTGTTATCCCAGCCAACAGTTCTTGATCAATTTGTCCGGCGTGCTGATGCAAATTGGTTGTCATGTTTCCTTATAGATATAGTCACTGCTCTTCAATTTCATGTGAAGCACTTTAAGACTGTTTGTTGTTATAGGTGCTTTATCAGATAATAATAATAATCCTTGCATTTGATATAGTGCTTTTCACGTCTTCTAGACATCTCAAAGCGCTTTACAAAATATGCTGTAAAGTGAATTGACTGTATATTTGTGGGCGAAAGATGGAAGCAATTCTGTTATATAACCATTTTATACAAACACTTGTGAAGGGAGGGTCATTTAATGACTCATTAATGTTTTTTAAAAAATCTTGGTTTCAAAATAGAACTAGGAAGTGAAACTTGGCACAGTATCAGAGTTTGATAGACCATTAACTGTTAGAGCACTATGGACTTGAGTGCATGTTTATGCACAGGATCTGGGGGGTCGGGGCAGTGTTCACACATTCACAGCCTTAATCTACGATTCTGGAGTAAAATACTTTGGCTGGTACATCTATCTACACTTGGCTGTCGATTATTTTCTCTTTCCATTGGCTGCTATATCTGGGTTGGATTTGAATCAAACAAAAACACTTCGAGTTCCCTCTACTTTCCAAAATACAGTGTGAACTGGAGAAAAGTGTGTATGTGGGGGGTGGGGTGGGGGGGGGGAGAGGAGGAGGTTACAAGAATTAGGAAAACGTGAAATTTTAAATCTAAAGTAAAGTTGATTTATAATCAAAGTAAACGTTTAACTTTTTTTGTGAAAAAAAACAGCAATTGCTGTGTGAGCTGAAAATGGTGAGAGCCAGAGGAACCACAAACTGGAAACTCCATGGACCGGCTAAAGGGTTAAATAGTACAACAACAACATTAACAATCACTGATGGGTTTCAATGCAGTGGTGAATTTTTAGAATAGTTTGTGCAATGATAAGGTTTTACCCACTCAAGTTATGAAACGTCACCTGACTTTCGTTTTCCTGGGGATGACGAGTGTAGGGTTATTGGCATCAGAGGAGAGATAAAGAGACACCCACACACATTCTCACTGAGAAACGGAGAGAGAGACACACGTATACACTTTCTCCCTGAGAGAGTTAGAGAAACAAACACACACACACATTCTCACTGAGAAACATTCATTCTCACTGAGAAACGGAGAGAGACACACACGTATACACTTTCTCACTGAGAGAGGCAGAGAAACAAACACACACACACATTCTCACTGAGAAACATTCATTCTCACTGAGAAACGGAGAGAGAGACACACGTATACACTTTCTCACTGAGAGAGGCAGAGAAACAAACACACACACACACATTCTCACTGAGAAACATTCATTCTCACTGAGAAACGGAGAGAGACACACACGTATACACTTTCTCACTGAGAGAGGCAGAGAAACAAACACACACACACATTCTCACTGAGAAACAGAGGCACACACTTTCTCACTGAGAAACAGACACACACACACACATTCTCACTGAGAGAGGCAGAGAAACAAGTACAGGTACATTCCCACAGAGAAACAAACAGAGGGAGAGAGAGAGACACACTCGTTTCACGAGGGAGAGGGACACAAGCACTCTCACAGGCAGAGGGAACCTCATTCACACAGAGAAAGATACACACACAGTCACAGAGATAGATACCCATTTTTCACAGACACACAAAACACATTAAGAGAGAAACACACACACAGGTTCAGAGAGAGACGCAGACGCAGGAGGGGGAGATGAAGGAGGAGCAGCAGTAGGTAAGACACAGCTCAGCCTCAGTGAGTTTGACTCCCAGTCCCTTCTCCCCAACTCCCCCACATCAGCTTCGCAAACAGCTGTGGGCGACACCAACAATGTTATGTTGAATTTGTGACTCTCCCATTTCTTGCTGCTGTTTGCTGTAGCGCTGAGCTTTTTGCCTATGGTGGTGTGTCTGTGTGTGTGTGGGGGGGAGAGGGGCAGTGTGTGGGGTGGGGGGGGGAGAGGGGCAGTGTGTGTGTGGGGGGGGAGAGGGGCAGTGGGGGTGGGGGGGGGGGCAGTGTGTGGGGTGGGGGGGGGGGAGAGGGGCAGTGTGTGTGTGTGGGGGGGAGAGGGGCAGTGGGGGTGGGGGTGGGGGGCAGTGTGTGGGGTGGGGGGGGGAGAGGGGCAGTGTGTGTGTGGGGGGGGGGGGAGAGGGGCAGTGTGTGTGGGGGGAGAGGGGCAGTGTGTGTGGGGTGGGGGGGAGAGGGGCAGTGTGTGTGTGAGGGGGGAGAGGGGCAGTGTGTGGGGGGGGAGAGGGGCAGTGTGTGTGTGGGGGGGAGAGAGGGGCAGTGTGTGTGGGGGAGAGGGGCAGTGTGTGTGTGGGGGGAGAGGGGCAGTGTGTGTGGGGGGAGAGGGGGCAGGGGTGTGTGGGGGGGGAGAGGGGCAGTGTGTGGGGGGGGGGCAGTGTGTGTGTGGGGGGCAGTGTGTGTGTGGGGGGGAGAGGGGCAGTGTGTGTGTGGGGGGAGAGGGGCAGTGTGTGGGGTGGGGGGGAGAGGGGCAGTGTGTGTGTGTGTGGGGGGAGAGGGGCAGTGGGTGTGGGGGGATCAGTAGGTGGGGGAGTGGGGCAGTGTGTGTGGGGGGAGAGGGGCAGTGTGTGTGTGGGGGGGAGAGGGGCAGTGTGTGTGGGGGGGGGGAGAGGGGCAGTGTGTGGGGGGGAGAGGGGCAGTGTGTGGGGGGGGGGGCAGTGTGTGTGTGGGGGGGAGACAGTGTGTGTGTGGGGGGGAGAGGGGCAGTGTGTGGGGTGGAGGGGGAGGGCAGTGTGTGTGTGTGGGGGAGAGGGGCAGTGGGTGTGGGGGGATCAGTAGGTGGGGGAGTGGGGCAGTGTGTGTGGGGGGATCAGTGGGTGGGGGAGTGGGGCAGTGTGTGTGGGGGGGATCAGTAGGTGGGGGAGTGGGGTAGTGTGTGTGGGGGGATCAGTAGGTGGGGGAGTGGGGCAGTGGGTGTGGGGGGATCAGTGAGTGGGGGAGTGGGGCAGTGGGTGTGGGGGGGATCAGTGGGTGGGGGAGTGGGGCAGTGTGTGTGGGGGGGATCAGTAGGTGGGGGAGTGGGGCAGTGGGTGTGGGGGGGATCAGTGGGTGGGGGAGTGGGGCAGTGGGTGTGGGGGGATCAGTGGGTGGGGGAGTGGGGCAGTGGGTGTGTGTGGGGGGGATCAGTAGGTGGGGGAGTGAGGCAGTGGGTGTGTTTCCTGCAAAGGTTGTTGGATTTGTGATCATTTTGGAAACCTTGTGGCAAAACCTTTTAGATGTCGGTACCTTGTAACTTTGTCATAGTGGCCCGAGACATTGTTATTTTTAGATTTTGTGTTATCGTTACTGACCAGTGATAGAAAATGTTGGCTCTTTTGACTCAGTGTGAAATACTTCGCGAGAGGCCAAACAGATGATGTAAAAGAGCCGTGAAGAGGGAAGAGCCTTCTCCGCATTTTATATATTCTTCCGTGAAAAGTGGAAACTAAGAAGTGATGGATGCAGAGTGAGAGTTGGTTGGGATAGAGATGGAAGGCCCAAAATGAATTGGTGCGTGGTTTTCAGATAGAGGAGCCCGAGGAACAAATCTGGGATAGAGGGAAGAAAACATGGTGAAGGGAGTAAAAGAGAAAGCTGTCAGGGTTAGGTGATGGACTGAGACTGGCAGAGAGGAGGGCAAAGTGACCACAGGAATCTACCAAGCGAGGGGGAAAGGTATTAAAGGAGAAATTGTTTGGAGGAGCTGGAAGATGGAGGAAGTGGAAAAGAGAGTGGACGAAGAGTGAGGAAAGGACCTCGAGAAGGCGAGAGAGATGGGATAATAACTATGGGGTAGGCTGAGTGTGAGTGTGTGTGTGTACGTGTGCATAGGAGGGGGGGATCAACAAATGCATCCATTAATGTGCGACGTTCACACTCCAGGAAGATCAAAGGTCAGAGAGCAAAAGGTTTACATGACTGTGATACAGATACCGACATTAGGCAATCTCTAGATAATAGTTTGTTCTCAGAGTGTACCAAATTCAGCCACTCCTGAAGAATGACTTACAGTGTTGGTGTTTTATAAGCGTCTGATATGTAATCCAACCCCTTTTCCTTCCCCTGGTGTGATCTTTTCCTGTTGGCGGATTTATCTGGGGATCTCGTGTGCTGCATTGTTCATTTTGAACATTGGACCACTCAATAGGATACGATAGAGGGTATTCCCAATTATCTGGACAGCTTAAGAGGAGATCGTGAAGATATTCATTGGAAGATACAAGGAGTATCCTCCCAATTGTTGATTCTTATTGGTGTCTGGGGGTTGTAGTGATACCAACTTTTACTTGGGCATTGTCTGAGGGACAAATGGGGCTCTGAGAAGGGGCGTTCTTGTGTCCCTTCAAAATCAGCAATGTCCTAATGCACATTAAAGTTGTGCCATACAACACATATCCAAGCAGTTCTCCTCATAGTTCCCAGCTCCTTGGCATGCAGCAGAGAGAAGGGTTTCCTCCGGTCCATTTGTGAAGTCCGGGATAAAGCAGTAAGATAGATTTATACTAAAAAGGGAAGCGGCTGCAGAAAGGGAGGGCTCTGACCTACTTTGACCTGTTGCTGAGCACCCTGAAGAAAGAATTAGCTTTACAGTGGGTGCGTCTATTTGCCAAAGCCCCTCATGTGAGGCACATTACACGCTGTTCTGTTAAGGTCTTCCCACCAAGCTAAAGCAGATGACCATCAAATTGCTGATGAGGAAATTCTGAGGCTTGGGATGACAACTGCTGGGAGGTTGTACACTTGGGGATGACCACTGCTGGGAGGCATTACTTGGAGTCCAGGTTCATGAGCTAGGTAGGTACACAGCACTCCAGGGGACTGTTGATATCCGATCAGCCAGCCTGGCTGACTAGCAGACCTAGGAGGTGGCAGATTAGTCACTGGGGACAGGGATTCTTCTAACTTGGTTCTTGTTAACTCTGCAAGCCGAAGCCCTAACAGTTGAGGCTGATCCTAGCTGGACAAGCAGTGGGAAAGCTTGCCAGACAGTGATATCGATGACAAGCCATGCGGCGTCAGCTGGGTAAGCACCAGCAATTTCCCAGTGCACACTCTGGGATACCTTTTGCCAATCTCTGCCTTATACTCTCTGGAATTAGATAAACAGAGCATATCCCTCTGGGAGCGAGAGTGTATTCCATTCCAGAAATTTCCATGCATAGGTAGCATACATATGTGGAACTCTGTCTGGTCTGGATGCTCTTAAGCGTGGTGATGAGTTTCTGCATGTGTCGGATAGACGGTTACCCCCCAAAAAATCTTTTCCCCACCCCCATAGCCTGATTTGAAGCTTCAGCTGCCTTCCTGCCCATTTGTTAAATGTTCCTCTGCTCTGTAATGCTGTCATTCCCTGTGACAGGATACTTGGAAATTTCCAGGGTGGCTCTTGGAAATAAAGGAGATATCTGGAATGTAGCAATGAACAGAGGGAAAGTTTGGAAATGTGGGAGTGGGTGGAGGAGGGAAATTATTAACTGGTCCAACAATCAGTGCCTTGGATTTACTGTGTACCTGTGTGGCTTCGCTAGGTGAGCCTCTCCAGAATCGGTTCAGCCCCACGAAGATCCTACTTACCTCCCATCTCCAAGGAGAATATTCTTAGCTTTGATTTATTCATTTTATTAAACTCAAAAATGTGAATGGCTTCAACTCTGAATCATTCTGGTCCCAAGTCAAGTGCTCAATCGATTGAGCTACCTCAGATGGTTCCTGTATTCTTAACTGCCTGGCACCTTAGGACATCCTCCCGACGTGAAAGGTGCTATATAAATATTATTTTGTTGTTTATTGTTGTTGGAGAAACCACCTCCCTAAAAAGAGAAGTGGGCTGAGATGAATCCAGATTTGCCTCTCAGCATCTGTTCGAGATTTTTATAANTTTTGTGTGTGTTCATTTTGAATAGGGACAAATATGGCATGGGCACATCAATGCAATTTAAATTGTTCTGATTTTTCTAGATTTGAGGAATGGATCCGCTGCAATTTGCGGATCATTTAAAAGAAGAAGGAAACGAAGCATTTAAGCAACATCACTACACAGTTGCCATCCAGAAGTATGACCAGGCAATAAAGATCCTGCACCATTTTTTCAATCATGGAAGGTAAAAAAAAATCTGGATTTCAGTGCTTTGTTTTTCCTTTCAGAGTCCTTTGTACAATTGTCAATTAATAAAGAATACATTATCTGCTTTTACCTCCATTTACAGTTCTGTCTTTAATGTAATTTGTGCATATTCTGTGCCCCAGTCGAAGGCTTTTTAAAAGATTTTATATATACATATGTATACACAGTTTAATGAGTTTAATTATTTTCTAATTTTTCCTCCCTGTTGGCATGTGCCTCTCTGTTCTTGATCCTGGCCTCCATTTGCTTTGGTGCAGTTCCACAGGCTCTGGTTGCCCTCTGATATCTCGCCCAAATGGCTATTGTTCATGTGTAAAGCACTTTATGTGTGTGTGTGTGTGTGTTGTGGGGGGGCACTCAACTGAAGAGGGCTTCACAACCAAGCCTGACTTCTCTCCTGGTTGACACATATGGGCAGTACCAGCAGTACCAGCTGGTACTGCCCATATGTGGCCACCAGGAGAGAAGTCAAAGGGACCCAGAACAGAAACCCTGGCTGTTATTTTCCCCCTCCCTACCCCAGGGAAGGCTAGAGCCAAGTTATCTTGCCTTAGACCAGAAAACTCAACAAGGGCTAGGATTCTTAACAATAAGCTCCTTCTCTGTAAGATGTAATTCTATCCATTACGTTGTTGGGACTGCCTGTCCTCCCTCCTCTCCACCCCACCTAGTGTAAGGCATTCTATGATTTTGTTGCCAAGCAAACAGCAGCATCTCTAACTGTGCAGGTAGTGAATTCCAGGTTAAATTCATGCTCTGTGTTGAATTAAGTGATTTCAGCTGAATACTGTGACCTTGCTCCAAGAGTGAGGAATGGGTTGTTTTGTCTCAGTCTAAAGACACGGTGAGTAGTGTTATGAGCAATGGAAACTACAATCACAAGCTTCTACGAGATAGTCCAGCCATATAGGTAGGAATTTGAGCACAGAGATGTGGAGTTGTTCTGATGTGTTTAAGTTTTACCCTGTGACGCATCTATCCCTACTGTGTGCTGAACTGTAGAAATGGTGTTTGGGATTATCATCTACCCCAGAGAAACATATGAGCTCCCTGAATAAAACAATGGATGCAAGATTTATATAGCACCTTTCATGTCAATGTGCTTCACTCAACTGCCTGGGAGTTGAGCTGGGGTGGCCTGGATGTCCAAGTTCCTTCAGCTCACTGGATCGCCTCCCTCCAGATCACCTCGCCTATTGCCTATCGCCCCCCCCCCCCCCCCCAATTACAGCATCAAGCAAGTTTTTAAATGAGTTCATTGACCTGTCCTGTTCCAGTTGTTGATTATCCTCTGCCTAAAGAAAATTTAAAATTTTATTTACAGTGAATTGGCTGTGTTGTTTTGCAACAAGTCAAATGCCTTGTGTAAGCTGCAAAGATGGCAAGATGCTTTTCACTGTGCAAATTACGCTATTTCCATGGACCCTATGTACATCAAGGTGAGTGTGTATTTTTATACTTATTAAAGTTAGAGATTTACCACTTTAAATGTGACTCTACAACAACAACAAAATTAGTTTTGTGTAGCGCCTTTCATGTTGGGAGGTCACGGAGGGCTTTGAAGGTGAGGACCTGGATCTTGAACTGCATCCTCTGTGTGATGGGAAGCCAGTGGAGTTGGGCAAGGATGGGGGTGATTGGATTGCAGAGCCCAGTGCAGGAGAGGACACTGAGTTCTGGATGATCTGCAGTTTATGGAGGGAGGAGTTGGGGAAGGCTAACAAGCAAGGAGTTTGCATAGTCGAGCCTCGATGTAATGAATGCCTGTACAAGGGTTTCGATGGCCTGTGGTATGAGACAGTGGCGGAGCCGGGTGATGTTATAGAGGTGGGGGAAGGCAGAGCGGGTCATGAGACGGATGTAGGGTAGAAAGGACCATTGAGGGTCAAACAAGACGCAGAGGTTCCGGCCTGGCTTAGTAAGGTGAAGTGTGCATCCTTGGATGACGCTTAATTTGATTCATAATTATTTTCAAAGAGTCAATTATTAGTAAGGATTAACTCCTAACCTCTGAAGCTCCCTCCTGCCACCCTGTCTTTTCCCCGCTCTATCAGTCTTTACATCTCACCTCAAAACCTACCTCCTCCTTCCCCCTTCATCTCCCCTCCGCTTGGCATTCGCCATCGTCATTCTTAAGCACTTCAATATATTGTCCTATGTGAAGGGTGCCATAATAATCTGACATGATTCCTATTTCTGATGCAGGGATACTACTGGGCTGGCATTGCTATATTCAGGTTAGGAAATGAGCAGTCAGCTTGGGAGTTTATTTGTCAAGGATTGAACATCTTGGACTATGACAGAGAACAGTATTGGAATGACATTACAGATTTTATAGTAGGGTTCCTGACTGTGGCTGGTGAGTGGAACGTTACAAGTTATTCTTGCCTGTTAATGGGCTTAACTTTTTTAAAGAACAAAATCTCTTGTTTGATATAAAGAGGTAAAAGTGAGTCAAATATAGTGTAAAGTGGCATTAGAGCATTTGCTCAACAAATTTTTGAGTAAGATTCTATTCCTAAAAATCTTGTCTTCTGATAAATATCACATACATGGATATTCATGGGGAACACATAAAAAATAAGATTTGTAAGCAATTTTATTGGTATTAGTTGTGTTAAGTTATAACTTTCACTTAATTTGAAACATAGTGCTCACTCCCTACAGTATAAATACAAGGTGGTGTGAATGTTCAGGCAATCTCAATCAAAGGGTCTGGCAAAAGCAGTGTGTCGAGTTACAATTTGGGATATTCTGCACTGGCACTTAAAACTGCTTAGCAACACTGCTTAGTAACAAGTATTGAAATCTGGAACTCTCTCCCCCAAAAGGCTGTGGATGCTGGATGCATTCACATCTTCAAGACTGAGGTGGATAGATATTTGTTAGGTCATGTTATTAAGGGATACGGGGCAAGGGTCGATAATTGAATATGAGGTACAGGTTAGCCATGATCTTATAGAATGATGGAACAGGCTCGAGGGGCTGAATGGCCTATTCTTGTTTCTATGCTTCTATTTCATACCATCATGATTTTGGAATGTGAGCTTAGACATGTTGATTTTGCTAAACACACACCTAAGAAATTAATTATTACTTTTTGATAATTGTTCTGATGGCTTTTGTTGCTCACTTTTCCCTCTGTGTTTGTGTCTCTGGGTCATTTAAGTTGACGCCTCCAGTTAGATGCCTTGTACTTAATGCGCATGCTGCGGGAGCTTGGATGATGAGACGCTGTTTCTCTGAAAATGCTGGCAGAAAAACTACTCTTCAAATGACCTTACTAAAACTAAAATAATAGCAATTAGAACTTTGAAACTTTGAAAACGAGTTCTTCGAAACCAGAACTTTACTTTGATTTAATGAGTTTGTGTGGTCTGTATTTTACAATAATAATTGTCTGCCTGCAGAAACCTTAAAATTTTGGGTTCTTTAGTTAAGGAAATGTTTTAACTGCTATCCTTATTTCATAGAAAGTGGCTCTCCGGTGGTTAGAATATATATGAATCATGTGTTGAGCAAACGATACAGAAGCCACATTTGGCAAGTTGCTCTTGAAAAAGCAGCAAAGAAAAACTTGTGGAAGGTAAACACAATTATTCAATATGTATTGATGTTTATGTTTATGTTTATGTTTATGCACATAGTTTGATGGGTAGACAATAGATGTGTCCGGGAATGTGTTTGAATAAGTTCTGAAGTGAATCATAAGTCATGGGAGTAAAGCTAAAGCAATTTGTACTCTGAATCTTATTATCATCATGGACTAGAATTCATCATTTTGTATTGTATGTAATATTCTTTAGTCGTATCAAAACATTACATGCTGATGAAGATATGGAGCGTGACTGGGGTTAAATGGGGATCAAGTGGTGCAGTGGAATGGTCTTTTGACATATTTAAATAATATCCAGACAAATCGGTTTGAACACTCCCAACTGCTGCCTATAAGAATTTTTATATAAAAATCAGTTTGAGTTTTGTTCCAGTTCCTAGTAGACATAGGTTCATAGCTGCCTGTGATTCAGCACCAAATAAGGAATCTCACTGCAAGACCACAGAATGGGAAATGGAAATTCACAGTGGAGGGGGAGGATGTTTTGAAGTGGTGTTGAGGGGAGAGTATATTGATTGTTGCCCTTGTCAAATTGATTATATTTCCCAGGATTAATGTCACTCCCTTTGATAAATACGTTCAACCACTTCGCATCATTATCGACAGCCATACATACGTTCAGCTGCTTTGCCCTGAACTTCTGGAACTTCCTACCTCAATTGCCTATTCCTTCTTTGACCATTGACAATTTCCACTGCAATGCCATCAAAGAGCTATTAAAAATAAAATCTCATTAACCGTAGAAATGCAGTCATTATATTTGGAGTTTCCAGGAAACTGATCAGCATATTGACCTGTTTTATTGTATACTTCCTAGGCTATTTATTTTGTGCTTTGTGAGTTGAAGTATATTCCTGAAAACTACAGCGCCGCTTCGATTTCGCTCAAGGAACTATTTGAGGTATGGGTTTTGGAAATAGAATTGTGCAAATTACAATACAAGTACAGTGTTTAAAAAGGGATATATGCAGCGTATAACGTTGCCAGAGAGCTGTTGACAAAAATCTAGAAACCACATGTTTTGCTCACAAAAGTTGGCTCTTACTAGACCTTGGTTGAAGTGCCACTTGCAATCCAAGATTGGAAGTTTTGCAGGATTGCGAAAAGCCATTGGGTTGGCCCATCTGGCAGGTCTTCAATGTGGGAAAAAGAAATTTGTCACTCTCTGTCTGGTCCCGTTCAGTCAGTTTCTTTATTGAATAAATCTGATTTCCTCTTCAAGGTGCTACAAGCATCCTTCACCCCTCCTTGCCCTTTGTGGGATTTCTTTTGCCCTGTAATGAAGCATTTGAAATTTTAATAGATCACACTGTAAACTTCTAAATGTTGTAGTTTAATTGGTTTTGCATTGTTCATTCACTGTACTGAGTCTTCAAGCATCTTAGCAATTCCTTATTAAGTCAAAGTTGTAGCTAAACATTTGTTGTAATTCATTTCAAGTATTTTGTTAATTTCTTTTATGCAGTTAAAATCCCTCATGCTTCTCTTTCTAAAGATTTGCTTTTCTCTTTATTTGATTTTTAATTGTATTTTCTAATTTCACAGTGGTATCCGAGTCTCAGACCAATCTCCAGGATTACTTTGGTAACAAAACTGTTTCGTATGTTAGTGATTCATGAAGCAAATCTTGATAGTATTGGACCATACCCTCTTCATGCCATCCTCAGACTTGCTCTAAAGGCTTGTAAGTAGTGCTTGTTTCAAATATTTTTTTAAATGTAGGCTTTCCATTATTCAATACTTCTTCACTTAACATATTGGTTAGAGCACTCGACTTGCAAGCGAGAGGACCCGGGTTTGATTCCCGGGCAGGGGGAAAACATTTGACAAGTTTCCTTACTCAACGCGCTTCTGTTTACCGAGCAGTAAGTAGGAACCCAGTTACTTGTTGATTGACGGATCACTTTTACGCGGATAATAATCCCTTTAATAATAAATAAATAATAATTTGGTCACTCAATCCATGACTGTTTGTGGGACACTGCTGTGCGCAATTGGCTGCCGCGTTCGCCCACAAATATACAGTCAATTCACTTTACAGTGTGTTCTGTGAAGCGCTTTGGGACGTACTCCCGACGTGAAAAGCGCTATATCAAATGCAAGGATTATTATTATTATTATTATTATTTGATATAGCGCTTTTCACGTCGGGAGGACGTCCCAAAGCACTTCACAGAACACACTGTAAAGTGAATTGACTGTATATTTGTGGGCGAACGCGGCATCCAATTGCGCACAGCAATGTCCCACAAACAGTCATGGATTGAAAATGACCAATTATTGTTTTTTTTGAAGGGATTATTATTAGGCGTGTGGAGTAAGGAAACTTGCCCAAGGTTTCGCCCTGACCTGCCTGGAAATGACCTCAGATCTCTCGCTTGCAAAGCGAGTGCTCTAACTACTGAGCTACAGGACTCCACAATTCCACAATTCACTTTACAGTATACTCTGAAGCGCTTTGAGACGTCTCAACGACATGATAACCCTATATCAAATACTATTATTATTCTCCTCTGGAAGGCACTGTTTCTGCTAGGTTATATTCACAGCCAATAGAGAACTGAGGAAATATTTGCTTAAAAAGTGCTGGAAATTAAAATTATTTGGAAAATTGCAGGCATTTGGTGCTTTTGAGGTACATTTTACTGCTAACCTACATTTTTTTCATTTTATTGATTAAAAACTAAACATGAAGAAACAACACATATTAGATTGTTGCAAAGAACAATATTAATGCTTTCTTTTATAAATACTGGGTGGCCCACTCAGGGAGGGCACACCAGTTTCCACCCCGCACTACATTTGAAGGTCTGGAGATCTGCCAAAAACCTGCATTGCTCACCAAGCTTGCCAGTGTCCTGACAACGGGGCTATAGGAGGTCACCACCTCCTGCCTCTCGAGACCACCACCACTGCACACAGATACAGGGAGTGAGACACAGGGAGTTTGTGTCTCACTCTCTGTGTCTCACTCTCTGTGTCTCACTCTGTGTCTCAGAGAGTGAGAGAGAGAGACGCGCAGACACGGGGGCGGGTGGGCAGACACAGAAAGAGAGACGTGGACACAGACGCAGAGGGACGCACACGCAGACAGAGAGAAGCACGCACACATGGACAAAGAGAGAGAGACAGACACACAGAGAGAGAGAGAGACAGACAGACACAGAGAGAGACGCGCACACACCGACACACAGAGAGAGACGCGCAAACACCGACACACAGAGAGAGACGCGCACACACCGACACACAGAGAGAGACGCGCACACACCGACACACAGAGCGAGACGCGCACATACCCTCCCCCCTTGCCCCCGGAGGCAGACCCACCCCTCATACAGACCTACATACAGTGGAGAGACAGACACACAAGCAGGGCCCCGGGGTGAGTGAAGCCCATTTCCCACTCGCACCCGGAGCCGCTCCGCCCACAGTAACGTCGTCGAGTAAAGGCTTTTAGGGGAGGGTGGTGTTTATTGCAGATTCTGCAGAAAAACTGCGACCGCACATTTCTATTGGCCCAGGTTATATTCCATGAGTATCAGCGGTCCTCGAGTACTTTGCCCAACAGCATTATTTATGTGTGAGATCAGACAGCCAGGCCAGTGAAGGTCAGTGGTCTATTGAGCAGACTTCCTAACAGAGGACGTGGATGGTGATCAGCATTGAGAATTCTAGCTGTTTTTTCTCTCCCTAACCCAGGGGGACAAAAGTCAATTGTAGCAACCAATTGCTACCTCTGGGTGAAATCTGGTAACTTCTGGTTTGTATAGCTTTTGTATCGCGCCCAGTGATGATTTTTACTTATCAAAAGATCTGTTTCCTATTTTGTCTCAATCTTCCTTATGCACTTCTAGTGAATACTTTACCATTGATGTTCAATACCACCAGTTAATTAACTGCTTTGTCGTCTAGAAAACTTCTTCAGTTGCAGCCTGGAAACCTCAGCAAATAGTGAAATAAATGTTGCCTGCAGGTTTTAAGCTATTATTTGTAAACTGCTACTTCTTGGGTTGCAGAAATGGTCTTAACTGCTTCAATACTTGGCTTTCAGCAAACATAACTCTGGTTTTGTTCTGTCTAATCTAGTTTTAAATTGATACATTGTGTTGTTGATTGGTGTTCTATTGCTACGTTTCACTCAAACACTTTTTCTTATATTTTAGATGACAGAAAACTTCTTAAGTTTATTATTACCCAAAGACCACAACTAAGGCAGAACATTAACCAAACGGATGAAAATGGCGCTTCCCTTTTAAACGTGGTCGCTTCCTATCCCATATCTAGTGGATATGAGTATGCTTGTAAGTAAAAGCTTTAGCAGCAATGATATGAAAGATCAGATCAGAATAGATAATTAAAAAGATAATTTCTCAATGAATTTCTACATGGATCATGTCAAAGTAAAAAGCTATTAGGTAGACAGAAACATGAGACAATTTGAGCAAACTGACACATTGATTTTCCATGAATCCCAACTGCACAAAAGTTGGTTTTGCACAAAAGTCTCTGCAATATAATGGGTTGAATAATTGATACCTGCATAATTGTTGCCACGGCACAAGTAGCCATGACTTGGCTTTCAAAATTCATTTTTGTTGGATTTAGATGTTTCTGGATTATGTTTGGATTATTTGTATCTGATTCTGTTATTTTAGTTTATTGTTGGGTGTGTCATTTGTTTGTCAGTCTGACTTGGAAGAAAAGTAGGGAAAGAAGGTTGATATTGAATTTGCAAAACAATTGTTAAAAACGTGAATCATTTGATTGAAGAATTTGTGTTGGTCCTTACTTCACCTCGGGGTCTTGAATTTAATTAACCCTTACAATCAGTAGCGCTCTTGCCTCAGAGTCAGAACATTGTGGGTTCAAGCCCCTCATTCCTCTCCCTTAAAATCCTCCTCCTCTACCGGCCCCCTAAAACCTCTCCCACCTTCATCTCTGATATTTCAACACTCCTCACATCTCTTTGCCTCTGCTCTGATCGCCTCATCATCCTGGGCGACTTTAACCTACACTTCACCCCTCCTGCTCCATCTCCACAGACTTCTCTTCCCTGCTCTCCTCACTCAACCTCTCCTTACACATAAACTCCCCCACTCACAGTCACGGCCACCCACTCGATTTGGTGATCACCCGGGGCCTCAGTGTCTCGGATGTCACTATTACCGACAAGGCCATCTCTGACCACCACTTCATCTCCTTCACCACCTCCACCCCCCTCCCCACCTCCACCAGACCCACCACCATCTTCTACCGCCCTTGGAAGAAGTTACCCCCACAATCCCTAACCGATGCCTTGGAGTCCTCTGAACTCCTCTCCCTCTGGCCTTCAACCCTCACCGACCCCTCTTCTCCTCTCTCCCTCCTCCACAATACCCTCTCCTCCACACTCGATACTCTTGCCCCCATCACTTCCCGCACTGTCTCCTACTCCCGCTCCTCCCCCTGGTACACCACCCACCTCCGCTCACTGAAAGCCAGGTGCGGGCTGCTGAACGCACCTGTGTCAAATCTGGCCTAACGGTCCACCGACAAATCTGGCTGGACCTCCTCAAAATTTACCGCTCCACTCTAGCCTCGGCCAAGTCGTCCTTCTACTCCAGGATAATCCTGGAGGCGAAGAACAACCCCAGGCTACTGTTTTCCACCACAACCCGACTCCTCCGTCCCCCCCGCCACCCCGCGCAGGTCATCTCCTCCAACCTTCACTGCGAGGAGATGCTGGATTTCCTTGAATCCAAGATCAAGGGAATTCGCTCCGCGGTCACTTCCCCTCCAACATCCACCCACACCCCACCCCCTCCCTCCGACACACCGACTCCTACCCATCCTCCCCTACACACCTTCGTACCCGTTTCCCCACCCTCTGTCACTGAACTCATCCTATCCCTAAAACCAACCACCTGCTCCCTTGACCCCATCCCCACTCCACTCCTTATCTCCCAGCTCCACTTTCTTGCCCCACATATCACCGACATCATCAACCTGTCCCTCTCCTCTGGCTCTGTCCCCATTCCCTTAAAAACTGCCACCATCACGCCCACCCTGAAAAAACCCTCCCTTGATGCGTCGCAGCTATCAAGCTACCGGCCCATCTCCAACCTCCCCTTTCTCTCCAAGGTCCTGGAAAGAGTTGTCGCCTCCCAACTGCGCTCTTTCCTTTCCACCCATTCACTCTTCGAACCCCTTCAGTCAGGTTTCCGTGCTGCCCATAGCACAGAAACTGCCCTGGTCAAGGTCACCAATGATATCCTGACCATCTGTGACCAGGGCTCCCTCTGCCTCCTCGTCCTCCTCGACCTATCGGCAGCATTCGATACGGTCGACCACGCTATCCTACTCCACCGCTTGTCCTCCCACCTCAACCTTCAAGGCACTGTCCTTGAGTGGTTTAGGTCGTACCTTTCTCACCGTCTTCACTTTGTCTCACAAATGGCTTCTCCTCCACCCCCCGCACTGTCTCATGTGGTGTCCCTCAGGGCTCTGTCCTCGGTCCCCTCCTCTTCACCCTCTATATGCTCCCCTCGGTGACATCATCCGCAGACATGGGTTAACTTCCACATGTATGCGGATGACACCCAACTCTACCTTTCCTCCTCTACTCTCAACTCCACGACCACCGATGTCCTGACAGCTGCCTGTCCGACATCGAGTCCTGGACGAGAGACAACTTTCTTCAGCTCAACGTGCGAAAAACCGAGGCCCTCCTGATTGGCTCACGTCAGCGCCTCCGCACCTCAGGCGCTGACACCATCAGCATCCAAGGCTGCACTCTCCACCTCTCAAAGCCAGTCAGGAACCTCGGCGTTTTGTTCGACCCTGAGCTGTCCTTTCTCCCTCACATCCGCACCACAACTGGCACCGCCTTCCATCACCTCCGGAACATCGCCAGACTACGGCACTACCTCACCCCTCACGCTGCTGAAACCCTGGTCCACGCCTTTGTCACCTCAAGGCTGGACTATGGGAACTCTCTCCTCGCCGGCCTTCCCGCCACCTCCCTCCACAAGCTGCAGGTCATTCAGAACTCTGCAGCTCGTGTACTGTCCCGCACCAGGCTTCGCGACCACATCACTCCCACCCTCGCTCGCCTCCACTGGCTCCCCATCCCCCAGAGGATTGATTTCAAGATCCTCATCCTCACCTACAAGGCCATTCACGGCCTTGCTCCCTCCTACCTCTCTGACCTACTATCCCCCTACCTACCTGCCCGTACCCTCCGTTCCTCCGGCTCCGGTCTGCTCCACGTCCCCCGCCCCAATCGCCCTACCATCGGTGGTCGGGCCTTCAGCCTCTCAGCCCCCAGGCTCTGGAACTCTATCCCCCAGTGCCTTCGCCGCTTCCTCCCTCTCCTCCTTCAAGGCCGGTCTCAAAACCTTTCTCTTTGACCGAGCCTTCAGCTCCCCTCTCGACTCTCTTCCCCCTCCTCGCTCCCTCCCTTCCCTACCCTCACCCTGACCATTTCCCCCTGCTCGGGTCCTGACCCAACTGTGCAGCGCCTTGGGACGTCCTCCTGACGTGAAAGGCGCTTTATAAATGGAATCTTGTTGTTGTTGTTGTTCAAATCACCCCATCTAAGCTGACACTCCCAATGCAGTGCTCGGGGTGGGCTGCATTGTTTGTCCTTCAGATGAGCCATTAAACCGAAGTCCTGTATGCCTCTTCAGGTGGATGTTAAAGGCGCTACTCGAAAAGAGAAGGGAGTTTCTCTCTCCTGATGTCCTGGCCAACAAATCCCCCAAATAAAATTGGTCACTCACTCCATGGCTGTTTGTGGGACATCGCTGTGGGCAAGCTGGCTGCCGCATTTTCCCCACAAAATACAGTCAATCCACTTTACTGTATATCCTATGAAGAGCTTTGATATGTGTTGCTGATGTGAAAAGGCACTGTATCAAATTCAGGAATCAGTAATCTTCCTGGCTCAGTTAGTAGCACGCACTCTCGCCTAAGTTGGAAAGTTGTGGGTTCAAGCTCCACATTGGGACCTGGAACTCAGTCCAAACTGACTCCAGTGTACTGCTGAGGATGCTCTGCATGGTTGGAAGTACGATCTTTTGGATAAGATGTTAAACTGTGGTCCCATCTGTCTGAATAGACAATGGATGTTAAAAATCACCAAACAGTAATTCCTATAAAGTGCCTTGAGATGTCCTCCTGACATGAAAGGTGTTCTATAAAATGCAAGAATTATTATCATTATCCCTTTTACTGTCAAATGATTCACTTATTTTTCAAAATTCAGGTAATGTAATAATTTTCCTCCAATTTTTTTTGTTTCATTGTAGGTCAGACTGAAGATGTTCGCTTTCTCCTGCAGTTAGGAGTAGATCCCCAAATTCCTGATAAACTAACCAAGCTTCCAACTGATTATCTGAAGAAATGTAAGAACTTCAAAGCAATTGATGTAATCAACAAGCACTCTGAAACAATTTCAGCCACAGCCAGTGAGTCGGCAGGTAAAGAAAGGGTTGCTAATAACGGCTATCTCCTCCTTCTACAGCAAAATTAGTTGAAAGCTCTTAACGTATATAAAACTAATTTACAGAAGGAATGAATCAGATGGAGGCAAACAGCAGGGGGTGTGCAGCTGTCACATTTGAAGAGGCTACGGCTTGTTTTGTGCAGTTTTGCAGATCAGCAACCAAGAAAGCCTGCAGGAACTTATTATCCCAAAGAGAAGTCCAGATGTTTCTACAACAGTTGTCCACATTCACAGGTTGGTCAGGTTATCTAATAACAAGCAACGGTGCTGAAAAAGTACTTGAAATGGCATTACTCACAATATTTAACTATATTCTGCAGGGAAATCCTGGCCAACAATCCTCCAAATAAAATTGGTGATTCACTTCATGGCTATACATTATTGTGCTCAAATTGCCTGTCATATTTGCCTACAAATATGCAGTCACTACATGTTTACAGTAAAATCCTGTGAAGTGCTTTGAGATGTCCTTAGCCTTTTTGTTTTAAAATTGAAGATGATGCAGAATTGCGAAAATTCTTAAAATGTTATCTTTAATTTGGAAAACGTGTTTTTTCTGCAGCTCATAAAAAGACCAACATCAATTGAAGCAGCGAAGAGTAAGACTATCTTTCTTTGATTATGGGAACACTGATTTTTTTCCCATTCCCTAACCCAGAGATGCCGAGGAGAATATTGCCCAAAACTGACATCCACTAACACAGGCTTGTCCAAAAATCAAACCTGTGAACTTGTGTGCTGCACACCTCAGTGCTGCGTCAGCTGGTGGGTCTGCCCTCTGGTGTTTTCTTTTGGCTGGGGGGGGGCGCTGGACTGTAATTTAAAAAAAAAAGTAATTGTAACTGAATATTTTAAAAGGAACATTTTGAAATGATTTGACGATGGAACTGGTGATGGTGTCCTGACCAACAATCCCCCAAATAAAATTAGTTACTCACTCCATAGTCTGTTTGCAGGTCATTGCTATGCACAAACTGGTTGACGGAAGAACCCAGAGAATGGTGGTACAGGGAATGTCATCAGACTAGGAAGATGTTACCAATGGAGTCCACAAGGGTCTTTTTTTGGGACCTCTTTTGTTTAATATTTTTATAAATGATTAGGAACTAGGAGTCATAAAGCACAGTGGCTACGTTTGCAGATGACACAAGCTAATGAAGACGGTAGATTGCAAAGCCAAACAGAATAGGTTACAGCAGGATTTGAACATACTTGGGAATTGGGCAGATGAAATTCAATGTAGAGAAATGTAAAGTACTTCACGTGGGGACAAAAAATCCAGGAAGGGCCTGTTATTTGAATGGAAAGAAAATAATAGGTATAGAAAATAAAAAGACCTGGGGATCTTGATTGACCATAAATTGAAGCTCTCGCAACAATGGTCTATGGCAGTGAATAAAACAAACCAGATGTTAGGATGTCTCAGAAGATCAATAGCAAGCCAAAATAGTGGGGTAATCCTGCCACTGTATAAATCATTGGTGAGACCGTAATTAGAATACAGTCCTGGTCGCCGCAGTACAAAAAGACTATGGGAGAAATCGAGAGAATACAGACGAGGGCAACCAGAATGATTGAGGGAATGGAGAGACTGGACTATGAGGGGCGACTCAGTAAATTAGGCATGCTCACCCTGGAAAAGAGAAGATTGAGAGGAGGTATGATTGCTGTCTTTAAGATTCTAAAAGGACTAGACAATGTAGATCATGAAACTGTTTCAACTAATCCAGAATAGTAAAACCAGAGGACACAGCCTGCGATTGAAGGGGAGTAAATTCAGAACTAATGTACGGACAGACTAATTCAGTGAGTGAATAGTAAACCTGTGGAACAGGCTCTCTAGGGAGACGGTTGAAGCAGAAATGTTGATTCCTTCAAACGCAGATTAGGAAATATTTATTTTGGGAAATAACATGGGATACAGTAAATAGGTAGGTTGGGACATATGTGCATGCGACCACCAGGAAGGTGGAAGGAGAACTAGGTGGACCTTAGTCTTTTTTTTCATCTACCATTTCTTATGTTCTTATGTAATAATCCTTGCGTTTGATATAGTGCCTTATCAGGTCTTCAAGACGTCTCAAGGGGCTTCATAGAATTTACTGTAAAGTGAATTGACTGTATATTTTGTGGGCGAAACAGGGAAGCCAATTGCTCACAACAGTGTCCCACTAACAGTTGTGGATTGAGTGACCAAATTATTATTTTTTTTGAAAGGATTATTACCCTCAGAAAACTGCCTGCGGCGTTTCATTCACAAAATACAGTCAATCCACTTTATAGTAAATCCTGTGAAGCGCTTTGAGATGTCTCAACAACGTGATGAGGTGCTATATCAAATGTAAGGATTATCTTTAAAAAATGCAAGACCTATAGAAGTACCAAATTATTATTAAACCAAGATTACCTTGTTTTCTTCAGTTTTCCCTCCTTTTGCCAACGTATGCAGGTTTTCAGCACATATCTGTCTGTTACCCCAGCTAGTGTTTCTCTATTTCTTCTAATTGCCTCTCTTGAGATTTTATCTGACCATCGTTCTGATTCATTATTGACAACCTCTCATATAACCGATTATTCCAACATGTACCATCTGAGAGTGCTATATTGGTACTTCCTTCAACATCCTGCTGACTATTCATAATTCACTGTCAAAGATATGGATTAATACAAAAGAGAAAAATCTGTTTTATCATAACCCTAAGATTTTATATTGATACCGTTTTCTCCCAACAACTTGTATTTGCACATAACTCGCCACTCCAAGGAAAAGGGCTCTGTGACGAGTTATCCAGAGTGGCGAGTTGGGAATAGGTATAAACATATAATTAAATGTGGCCAGGATATTGACAGCATGATGACTTAATTGGTAGTAACAAGTTAAAACAGGGTCAAGTTATCAGGCATTTACTGTTCAAAGAATGTGTATTGCTATTAAGATAAACTTAAAGTTGTTTAGTTGTGTGGAGCTGGAGTGATATTTGATTCCATATTTTTTTAAAAAACCTATCTTCAATTTTTATGAAAAGAGGAATACCTAAAACCAATAGTTGGGTTAGAAGATTAACGCTTAGTATGTTGAGACATTTGTGATTTTCAATTGCAATACGAAAACTAATTAGGTTTAGTCAGTGTCACTATTCAATAACCTACCCATGTAACAGTGTTTCCATTTTTGTTTACAGAGATTAACCCAGTCACTGTATGTGAAATTGACAGTAATGTTGCAAGCACCATGATCAAGCAGCTTCTCGATAATCACAAATGGCACGAAGCTTGGCTTTTGCTTCTTGGAGGAGGTAATGGAAAGAGTCGAGGGCAGGGTGGTCTTGTTGTGAAGTGCGACTTCTCAGATGTGGACCTTTCTACTGTCATTGTTAATCTTGACAAATATGAAAACAGAAAGAACTTGCTGCAGAACTTAATAGATCGAGGAGGTAAACTACTTGATATCAGAATTTTTTCTAACGTTTCTAACTTGTATCTTATTACTTCTTGTAGTTTCTTCCAACATTTTTCCTGCAGTATTAATGATCTAATATTCTCTTGCCTTTATAGCCTTGCCTCGTGATGGAAGTCGTCCAATCCGACTGTCTTTGGAAAAGGAGGACTTTGAAGTTGTGCATCTCTTAGTAGCCAATGGGGCAGATCCACATGATATTTCTCTTACTCCAGGAGATTCACCTCTTCATGCTGCCATCTATATTGCTCTGGAACACAAAGGTCATAAGCAGGAACCAAATGTGTTGTCTAATCCTAATGAATGTTTCACTACTTTCTAATGGTTTTCCACTTATTAATGACTTTCTCATAAAATGCAGATCTAAGTTTCAGTCTGCAAGAAGCAATGTACCAGTAATGTAAAATAATTTAAAATGGCTTCTAAAATTCATCATCTGATTTTATCATTTAACTTCCCTTAAAGCTTAGTACTTTGCTAAAAAAAACAGAAAACCATAAAGCCATTCAGGTCAAACAGACGGTCTGTTCGCATTGTATTAATTAAACCAAATAATGACTGCAGATTCTTTGTCATTTGTTGTCTATCAATGAAGATCAACCGTTGATCTGTAGCTGAGCTCTTTTTAACTCCCGGCAGTCTGCAAAATGATTTCACTTTTCATTCACCTCTTTGGTGGTGGGAGGGGTTGTGGTGAAATTTGTTTGCAGTTTAGTGTTGAGTTCTAGTGTTGATATATATATATATACTGTATTTGCATGTGGGTGGGATGATTGAATTCTGTTTGGTTGGATATTCTTAAGCATGATGATGGGTTTCCACATATATCAGACACCTGATACCTAACCCTAACCCCAAAAAAATTGAAATTAATTTTGTTTTCATTCTCTCTGCAGATGAGTTTGGTTTGCACATACTGAAATTTCTGCTGAAGACGTATAGTTCTGACCCCTCTGCATTTCGGTATCTTGATCCCAACTGTCAGGATGTTGAAGGGAATACTGTATTACACAAAATATTCCAGAAACCATCTTCAAGATATAATGAAGAAATAATGGATCTGCTAGCAAAGTATGATATCAAAATCAAAATGAAGAACAAGAGAGGGAAAGAGTTTACATATGGAATTAAAAAGCAAGACCCTCGGCTTCTTATGTGGAATAAGGTTAGGTCACGTAACAGGAAGAAGAGAGAACAAACCGATCAGAGCCAGAAGTCACATTCTTCAAAGCTTGCGCAGAACGTCCAGAGCAGAAAGCAATCCTCTCAGCAGAAGACCATGGCATGCGATAAAGCATCTAATGTTGGTTTGGAGCATCTTAATTGTACCCTTCCCTCTAAACTGGAAAATGAAGCAAACAAAATATTGACGAGAGAAGAAGTCCTGATGTGTGAAATTGCAAAATTGATACAACATGTCAATGCGATTGAGACGCCAACAGAGGTGAGCTTTTCAAAGCCTTTGCTGCCTCATGCAACAATTGAAAATGGACGAACAAATAAAAATGTAGAAACTGTAGTAATGAACAGCACTGCAGATTATTTTAATTGTGACACAGTTTTGGGCGCCCAACAAAACGAGGGAGAGCCAGACGTGACTGACTTACAAGACCTGGATCTTGACAACATGACCTGGGAGATTGAATGTACAGCAGGATTGCTGAAGAAACTTCGTAGCAGAGATGTACCTCAGAGGATGAAAGAAAGAACTATAAATGTAATTCAACAACTTGGCAACGGAGAATGGACTCAGAGTCTTCAGAAGCCGCTCAAGCACCTGAAAAGCCCCATCAAGCTTTTCGAAGCTAAACTTAACAAAGGAGGAAGAATGCTGTGGGAACTCGCAGTAGATTTCTCCCCGCGTTGCAGTGAAAAGCCAGAGAAGATCTTTGAAACGGAGCTGTCCTCTCACCATGCGGAGAGGACCACAGGAAGGGTATACAGTGAGATTATTCGAATTTGGGACATTGTCCTAGACCACAACAAACTTAACCATGCTTTGGACATGGTCCATAGTGCTTATAACAGAGGGTCATCGTGCATTCTCAGGAAAAAGCTTAAAGTGATAAATGAAGTGCCACTTAGTTCCAGTTTAAGCGTCCAAAAAAGGATCCCATTGTTCTTTGTGGAATATGTTGACTGGGAAGAAATGAAAGAGAATTTATTACCTGAATATTTTCCACCTGCTAGTGCAGTGGAGACAGAGTATAACATCATGAAGTTTCATAGCTTCAGCACCAACATGGCTTTAAACATCATTACTGATATAGAGTCTAAAGCTGAATACCCTTTCAGAGTAGGAGAGCTGGAGTATGCAATAATTGACCTAGTCCCTAAGCCGTTAGAAACCATCATTTTGATAGGAAGAAGTGGAACTGGGAAGACTACTTGCTGTCTTTACAGGCTTTGGAAAAAATTTCAGACCTACTGGGAAAAAGCTCAAGAGGTTGGAGGGCCCTGGCTTGTTCGACAACTTGGGTACAGAAGGAAGCCTAAGAAGGAGGAGGAGGTTGATGATGAGAAAGATACTGCAACAGCAGATGATGGAGCAGAGCCCCTTGATGATGGTGATAAAGACATAAACTGTGAGGATGAAAGCTGTAATGCAGAATGTAATGGAATGGCACTTTCTTGCCTGGATAACCACGAGTTGATAACTAGTCAGTCTGACGCACCAATGAATCCTGATGGAACCGACAAACTGGAAAATTTACATCAGGTCTTTGTTACCAAAAATCATGTCTTGTGCCAGGAGGTCCTAAGAAACTTCGTCGAGCTTACCAAATCCACCAAGGCTACCGGCCACTTCAAAGCACCAGATGCTACGGTTCACAGACTTCAGGACATTAAAGATGAGAACTTCCCCCTGTTCATTACCTCGAAGCAACTGATATTGCTACTTGATGCCTCCCTGCCAGACCCATTTTTCCCACGAAATGAAGACGGTAGTCTGAAGAGGAGCATTGTGGGCTGGTCTGTTTGTGAAGATACTATGGTGCCAGATTTAGTAGATGAAGACGAGGAAGATGATCACGAGGATGACTTTCCAGATGATGAACACAAAGCTGCAGAGGGTCACAGCAAAGAACATGATTCCCGCATCTTTGTGACATATGAGGTATTTGCCCATGACCTGTGGCCGAAAATGATGAAAGGCAAACCTCAGTACAACCCAGCTTTGGTGTGGAAAGAGATCAGATCTTTTCTAAAGGGTTCCATTGAAGCGTTAACTAGTCCTCGTGGTTATCTTACATTGGAACAGTATATTAACCTGGGAAAAAAGAGGGCCCCAAACTTCCAAGAAGATAGAAGTGAAATTCACCGTCTCTTCCTCATGTACCAGCAAATAAAATCACAGCGAGGATGTTTTGATGAGGAAGACTTGCTACGCAGCCTGTCACTGCGTTTGTCCAAGTTGGATGAACTACCATGGTCTATTCATGAACTATATGGAGATGAGATACAGGATTTTACCCAGGCAGAGCTTGCCCTGCTCATGAAATGCATTAATGATCCAAATTCCATGTTCCTTACTGGGGACACTGCTCAAAGCATCATGAAAGGGGTAGCTTTTCGCTTCAGTGACTTGCGTTCCCTGTTCTATTATGCCAGTATCAAGCAACAATCCAATGTAAGGGTACCAAAGAGAATATACCAACTGCATCAAAACTACCGATCACATTCAGGTATTACTTTGATAAATTTAATAAAACAGTGTTCAGGTAATGTCTACAAAATCATTTTTGTTTTTAAGACCAGGGCAACGCAGGTATAAGTGTGCAGCAAGTTTGCTACTTGAGAACCCTCAGTTAATTAAAAAATGTAATTAAATTTTTTTTTAATTATTTAAAATGTTTAATGGGATCCTAACCCCTAGCTCGGTTCCAAATCCTTGACTGTCCAGCACCTTGGGACGTCCTTCCAACATGAAAGGCGCTATACAATTGTAATTGTTGTTGCTAAATACCTTTCATAAAATCTTGGCATGTTTACAAGCAAAGAGAAAGGCCATTAGGCCCGAATTCTTGATTAAAAGATTACAATTTACCATTTGGTCTTTTAAGATGTAATGAATTCAAGCGAAATGTAATGAATCTACTAGGTTCTGCTTTTATTGTGTTGATACAAGGTTCTTGTTTGATTTTAGGTATTTTGAATCTGGCCTCTGGAGTAGTGGACCTTCTCCAGTACTACTTTCCTGAGTCCTTTGACCGCCTGCCCAAAGACACTGGCCTGTTTGATGGACCACAACCCTCTCTGTTGGACTCTTGCAGTGTCAGCGACTTGGCTATTTTACTGAGAGGAAACAAACGAAAATCCCAGCCAATAGAATTTGGAGCTCATCAGGTTTCCATTTATCTATGAAAAATTCCTTTCTCTCTGCTTCAGTTGTCTTTGTCCACACTCGTGGCAAGATTTCCTGTCAGCAGCCGAAAAGGCCAGGTCCTCTCAGACATGCAGCTATTTATTGGATAGAATCCAAGAGAGGCCTTGTTGTCCAATACCTGATCCTTCTCTAGCTTTTTCCTTCTCTAGCTTTCTCCTTCCAATTTCTCTTTGACATAAACTTACTCATTTATTTTCTGAATAAGGATCTAATTTGTGATATTCATTAATGCGAAATTGTATTAGAATTCCTGGGCACTCTACTGTGCTTCTCTGAGTTGGTTTGATGTACTTTCGGTTACTGNAAAAAAAATATTCTCTCTTTCTACCCTAACTTGTTCTTTCCCTCCTCAGTCTTACCTTCCTCCTAAGCTTCACACAACGTAAACACTTCTTATTCTCTTCTATTAAATCTTGGTAGTGTATTGCAGCCTTTGGTCTCTCACCAAAAAGCAAAACTTGTGTAAAGGTCTTGATTCCTTGAAAATGATCAGTTTTAAAATACTTGGCAAGAAATTCCACCTGGGCCTAGATTTACATTTCAATACAATTTACATTTGCTTTTCATGCTCGACAATTCCAGCTGGGCACCAGAACGGGAGGAGGGGTGGGTGTTGACTGAAAGTGCAGTCAAAGAGATGTGTTTTGAGGCAGATCTTGAAAGAAGGGAGGGAGGGAGTCTGATGGACCTGGGAGTGGAGTTCCAGAGAGCAGGTGTCGTGACTGAAAGCCAACCTGACAATTGTGGGGTGGATTGAGCAGAGGCCCTGGAATAGGCCGAGCAAAGTGAATGGCTTGGTTGGTAAAGGTGAAGGAGGTTGCAGAGATAGCAAACACTGGAGTTATTTAAATGTGAGAATAGGATCTTGAACTCTATCCTCTGGGGAGCCTTAGGCTCTCGGAGTCTGGAGATGGTATTTCTGTAGTTCTTATAAGAACTTAAATAAAACTAACTTCAAAATTTACCGTTAAAGAATTTGCAAAATTCTGAATAATCTGAAATGATATGTAGATAGAATGAATCTGGATCCATGAGGAATTTCAAGCCAAAGATATATAGGCATTGGCACTTCACACTGTGACTTCTGGGTAAATTGAAGGCCTGACTTATTTTCCTTGTTTTAATCTTGTAGGTCATTTTGGTGGCAAACGAAAAGGCAAAAGAGATGATACCAGAAGAGCTTAACCTGGCCCTTGTTCTGACCATATATGAAGCCAAAGGGTTGGAGTTTGATGATGTCCTCCTCTACAATTTCTTCACAGATTCGGAAGTAAGTTTACTTAAATTCTCAAGCAATTTAATTTTTTAGGCTTACACGAGTTACATATATATGGCTGTTAATTCGGATGAAAATCCTGTTAATCCCAGTAAAATACCACTCTGGTCACTGCTGAATGCCCTCACTCGGGCCTTCTGCGTATCGAGCCTTCAGCCACAAGGGACTCCCAGATGTAGATGGGAGGAGTCAAATTGTGATTGACAGTGGACTCCAGCCATTCACAAGCAGCTGGAGTTGTGCTGTCATTCAGTGGAGGAACAGGGAAGAACAAGGGAGGGAATGGGAGGAGTCACAAAGTCATTGATTGACAGCTGAGCCACCTGTCAATGGCCGAGTCCAAACATTCACAAGTGGCTTCAGTCTGTCAATCACCTCAAAGCCGCCACAAATTGGTCTCCTTCCCATCCAATGGGATGGGCAATGGGAGGGAGGAGGTGCCGCCACTCCTCTGGGGGCGGGAAAGTACTGAACTGTAATTTGCTGCCAAACAAAGATAAATATATTTTATAACAACAATGAAATTACATCTGTATAGCGCCTTTCACGTCGGGAGGATGTCCCAAGGAGCTGGACAGACAGAGTTTCGGACCCAAGCTGAAGATCGGGGAGGGTGGAAGGCAGGAGGGGCAGCAGGGAGATCGAAAGCACGGTCGAAGAGGAGGGTCTTGAGATGGGTCTTGAAGGAGGCACGGGAGGAGTCGAGGCGCAGAGACTCCGGGATGGAGTTCCAGAGGGTGGGTGAAGAGTGGCAGATGGCCCGCCCGCCAATAGTGGGGCGAGCGAGGCGTGGGACATGAAGCAGACCAGAGCCCACTGAGCAGAGGGAGTGAGCAGGGTGGTAGGGGTTTAGGAGGTCGCAGAGGGAGGGGGGAGCAAAACCATGAGGGCTTTGAAGGTGAGGACCAGGATATTGAACTGTATCCTCTGTGTGATGGGAAGTTGGGCAAGGATGAGGGTGATAGGGTCGCAGAGCCTAGTGCAGGAGAGGACACGGGCTACAGAGTTCCGGATGATCTGCAGCCTATGGAGGGAGGAGTTGGGGAGGCCGACAAGCAATGAGTTTGCATAGTCGAGCCTCGATGTAATGAATGCGTGTATGAAGGTTTCGGTGGCCTGTGCTGTGAGAAAGTGGCGGAGCCGGGCTTTGTTGCGGAGGTGGGGGAAGGCGGAGCGGGTCATGGCGCAGATATGGGGTAGAAAGGATAGTTGACGGTCAAACAAGATGCCAAGGTTCAGGACTGGCTTAGCAAGGTAGAGTGTACAACCATGGATTTTACTGAATTCTATGAGTATTTTAACCTTTAATTAGTTAGTTAACATTGGTTCATTAACATTCATTATAACATTTTGTTATACGGTGTTGGCGGAATGGTATTTCGGTTAACCTCAGACACCTCTTAAGTCGGACAAAATGTCCGTCCCTGATGCATCCAGCTTAGCCAGCTTGCACTGTATTTAAAACTTGTAACTAATCAAAAATACTTTACTTATTTGAGAGACGAAATTCCTTGTTTTCTCCACTGTCCTTTTTTTGTTCTTCCTTGTGAAATTGTGATTCAATTCTACAATGTTCTGATATAAAAGCCTTGAGCAATCTCATTTTATGTGTTTGTGTCTTTAGGCTGACAAGGAATGGAGAATAATATCCTCCTTCCAACCTTCACCTCAATCAACAGACCAGCATGCACAGTTACTGGAGCAACCAATAGAAGATATTGTTTCTCAGACCAGACCTCTTGAATTCAATGCAGAACTACACAAGGTGCAATTCGTTTAATTCACTTAATTAATGTGTACATATACACACGCTGACTGCAAATTTATGTGAAGCAAAAAGGTTCCTGTAAATTTTCTAAGGGGTGTGCCTGCAGATACAATTTAAGCTTTGCTACCTGTTGGTTTGCTATTTTTGACTAATTTGTTAGTAGTCATCTATCATTCATTCATTCGTTCAATTTCCATACAATTATTCATCATTCCACGAGAAGCATGGAGATGTCTTTTTCGGCGATTTGCATCCTATGCAACTCACTCGTCTACTTATTTTGAGGCCTTACTGAACCAGGAGCACACTACTGCTTGATTAGACAGAACAAAGTGTGAATTGGATTGGATTGGGGGAAAGAGAAGAACGCTGCATTGTAGCCTGCTCTGTGTGCAGGGGAAAGAGCTGGCCTGAGATTTGAAATTTCTCATCATTATCAAATTTTATACATCATTTTATACAGTCAATTCACTTTACAATATATTTTGTGAAGCGCTTTGAGACGTGTCGAAGACCTGATAAGGCTCTATGTCAAATGTAAGGATTATTATTATCATCATAGCCTTAAAATGTACAAACGTTTAGAATTTTGGAAAATTCTTAAATTTTGTCTTTCTTTGTACGCCAGTATTCTGCAGTACTTAAAAAGACCTGCAGAAGTGAAGGGATGTGGGAATGTGCAAGACTGGAAGGCAATTTGCAGTCCCACTGACCAGTCCTAGGTCAAAAGGGCCTTACTTTCATCTCTCACACCCCTCCCTTGGAATTCTTCACCAAATAGCTGTCTAATTTTCCTTTGAATTTGCTTACAAAATCTGCTTCCACCACCTCCCGTGGTAGGACAACAGCAACCTTGATACAGCAGCCATTTTATAGCAGCCTTGACTTAGGGTCATGTCTTCGAGTGCTTTACAGGGATGAGGTTGGATGTCGAGCTGGTGGGGGGGGAGGAGTGTGCATTGGAAGTGGTAGGATTTGGGATGTATTATATGTACAGTATTTATCACTTTGAATAAAGTTATTGAATATGCACTATCGGTTAACATAACATGTAGGAGCAGGAGTAGGCCATTCGGCTCTTTGAGCCTGCCCCGCCATTCAATCATGGCTGATCTTCTAATCTAACTCCATCTAATAACCTAATGGAGTCCTGTAGCTCAGTGGTTAGAGCACTCGCTTTGCAAGTGAGAGACCTGAGTTCAATTCCAGGCAGGGCGAAACCTTGGGCAAGTTTCCTTACTCTACACGCCTAATAATAATCCCTCCAAAAAACAAAAACAATAATAAATTGGTCATTTTCAATCTACGACTGTTTGTAGGACATTGCTGTGCGCAATTGGCTGCTACGTTCGCTCACAAATATACAGTCAATTCACTTTACAGTATATTCTGTGAAGCGCTTTGGGACGTCCTCCCGACTTGAAAAGCGCTATATCAAATGCAAGGATTATTATTATTATTTATTATTAACCTGACCCTGCCTTATCCCCATATCCCTTAATCTCTTTTGCAATAAGAAATCTATTTATCTCAGTCTTGAATATGTTCAAGGACTGAGTGTCAACAGCCCTTTGGGGTAGTGAGTTCCATACATTCACCTTTCCTATTCTGAGCTTGAATTTGTGCCCTTTTAGATTTTTTTGTTTACCTTGCTAAAAAAAAATTATTAGGGTTCAGTTTACCCCTACCCTTTAGGATCTTGAAACACAAGTTTACAAATGTGGTTGAATGCTGTTACCAGCTACATATCAAATATCTTACCAAATTGTGGATGTAGCACTATTCAGTTGATGAGTGGATTCCTAGTTCTTGTTCCGGTTTGTACTATGCCTCCTCAAAAATGTCAATGGGAAATTCTTGTGACATGTATACTTTCTCTTTGCACATTAGCTCCTGAATGGGGAACTAAAGCAGTTGTACACAGCCTTTACCAGAGCCAGGGTCAACCTATGGATCTTCGATGAAAATAAAGGAAAACGTGGCCCAGCATTTGAATATTTCATCAAAAGAGGTTTTGTCAAAGTTGTTAAACCAGATGAGAACAAAGGTACGAATGAATTTGGCACCAAAATACTCCACCTCCTATTGAAACAAACTAGAATTAATAACCAGTTTATCTTAGTGTTAGGATGTTACCTCTTTACTAGTCTCCTGCTTATGGAGAAGTAAATTTATCTTGTGGGGAAGGAAAGCTTTTGTTTAAATTGGGTGTTGGGTGTTAGCCTGATTCACATGATACCACTCTTGCTTCCCAAGTGAGAAGATTATAGGCTTAAGCCTCACTCATGTCAGATCTTCTAGACTGATACCCTAATGTATTGCTGGGGTTATGTTGCATTGTTGAAGGTGCTGTCTTTTGGATGAGATGTTAAACAGAGTCAAGTGAATGTTAAAGATCCCATGGCACTATTCGAAAAGTGAAGGGGAGTTTTTCCCAGTGTTCTGGCCAACAATTCCCCAAATAAACTTGGGCACTCACTCCATGGCTGTTTGTGAAATTGGTACGTGGGCAAATTTGCTACCACATTTTATCTATAAATTGCACAGTCACTACACTTTACAGTAAAACCTGTGAAACACTTTTAAGATTTCGTCCTGATGTGGAAAGGCATGGTACAAAATGTAAAAATTATAGGATTATTATCATTGAAATAAACAAACCTGTTTTCTACCTGCAGAGCTTGATGACAGCATGTTTGTTAAAACTTCAACAAATGAAGAATGGGTAGAAAGAGGAGATTACTTTGCCAAGCATCAGTGTTGGAAGGTGAGTACTAAATACTGAACTACAAATGTATTTGTTTAGTGTCAGTTCATTCCAATGAGTGATTCTTCCTTATTTGGCATCCTCCACACACTTAGGATATTGCAATTTTTCTGTGGTCATTGGCTTTTTATACAATACCCATATGTGGAGAATACCTACATCAGCAGAATTAAGCAGGTACTACATTTTAGATAATCTCCCTTTTGTCAGAACCATATTTTTCAACTCTTAAAGCTCTTATTGTGAGATTGTAGTTTTCTGCATGGTTCCCTAATTTTGCAAAAAGCCACAAGCTCTTTGTCCTTTGGATGAGACGTTAAACTGAGGTGTATCTGACTGTTCAGGTGGACATTAAAGATCCCATGCCTCTATTTGAAAAGAGAAGGGAATTTCTGCTGGTGTCCTGGCCAACAATCCCCAAATAAGATTGGTCACTCACTCCCCGGCTGCTTGTGAGACACTGCTGTGCACAAATTGGCTGCCACACGTGCCCCAAAATACACAGTCAATCTACTTTAGAAGTATATCCTGTGAAGCACTTTGAGATGTCTTGATTTTGCGACAATGCATTATATCAAATGCAAGGTTTATCATTAAGATCACAGATTGATTATAACTGACTTCACTGGGCAACAAGTTGGTGACCTGATGTTTCAGGGAAGATGCCTAACGAGTAGGAAGTGGAAAAGATTTTTTATGGTTTCCTTCTCCCATTGACGTCCCTTCTACCTCCAGCCTTAGAGTGGGAATAGTCCAGTGCTGCCTGTCCTTTCAGTCAGATTTCAGGGTATGAGGCTTTGAAGGTTAAAATTGGGAAGAGAATACACAGGGCAAACAAAGGAAAGCATCACTCAACAGGTCTCAGATTGAGTCTTGTGCTCAACAGAATTTAAAATTAATGAAGAATAATTTTTACATTTGCAAAAGTGCCTATAACACTAAAACGTATCAAAGTGCTTTACAGATAATGCTGTAAAATTAAGTAACTGTGAACATGACAACCAATTTGCACAACAGTAATTAACTTCAATAGTGTCAACCTGACGTCCATTGTGACTGTTTATCCATTCCCTAGAGACAGATATTGGGGAATGGGTCAGATTCCCAGAGATCCATTTTCTATCAATTGTAAAAATGCACTTTTAAGTAACCCACCAACAAGATACAGTTGATACACTTTACAGTGGATCCTGTGAAGCGCTTTGAGACTTCCTCCCGATGTGAATACTCTACAACAACTACAACAACTTGTAGCACCGTTCATATGGGCTGGCGTTCCGGAGCGCTTGAATACTCTATATCAATTGTGAGGATTATAATTTTTAACCTACTAATTCATATACAACAACAAAAACTTGGATGTATATAGCGCCCTCCACGCCGGACGGCATCTCAGAGCGTTATAAAAGACCTCTCTTTTAAACATCATGCCTCCTTTAGAAAGGGAAGACCTCTGATAAATAAGTCAGTTCACAAAATAGTCTTCTTTGAAAACACTGCAAGACAAATCCAATTTTAAGAACACTAATTGTTCATTCATAATCTATAAAGAAAATGTTTCCTGGTAACTCTGGTGCTCTGCATAAGCCAGACAATACAGAGCATAGTAATACATCTATGTAGAGCTCCCCAACACCACCTTGTGCAGGGTGCTATATAAATGCCTGCTAGTGTTATTCTTGCAGCATCTATGGAGAAAGGAAAGTGAGTCAACGTTTCGGGTCTACAACCCTTCATCAGAACTGGGCACATCTGTTTCCCTTCTTGTGTTTGATGACTTCTCCCTCCCAACTTTCCCCAGTTCTGACGAAGAGTCGTGAACCCGAAAAGTTGACTCGTTTTCCTTTCTCCATAGATGCTGCCTGACCTGCTGAGTGTTGCCAGCGACTTCTGTTTTTGTTTCAGATTTCCAGCATCTGCAGTATTTTGTGTTTTGGTGTTATTCTTGTGGTGTACTTTCGCAAGGCTTTTGACCTTGTGCTTCATGAAGAAACTGGAAGACATGGGAGTACATACTTAACTGTGCCTATGTGATGTTTTTACCCTATCAATGACAATGATAAACTCACTATCATTCAAACTAAAAGACTATGACAGGACCATAAAACCCATTAACAACAACAACAAAATTATATTTGTATAGCGCCTTTCACATCGGGAGGACGTCCGAAGGTGCTGGACAATCAGTGTTTCGGACCCGAGCTGGGGGTTGGGATCGGGGAGGATGGAGGGTAGGGGTGAGGGAGGGTGATGGAAGGTACAGTCGAAGAGGAGGGTCTTGAGACAGGTCTTGAAGCAGACAAGGGAGGGGGCGAGGTGGAGGGACTGCGGGGTGGAGTTCCAGAGGGTGGGGGCAGAGTGACTGAAGGCCTGCCTGCCATTGATGGGGCGGGCGAGGTGGGGGACGTGAAGCAGGCCAGAGCCCACTGAGCGGAGGGTGTGGGCAAGTTAGTAGGGGATTAGGAGGTTGCAGAGGTAGGGGGGAACAAGACATGGAGGGCTTTGAAGGTGAGGACCAGGATCTTGAACTGTATCCTCTGTGTGATGGGAAGCCAGTGGAGTAGGACGAGGATGGGGGTGATATGGTCACGGAGCCTGATGCGGGAGAGGACATGGGCTGCAGAGTTGTGAATGATCTGCAGCCTGTGGAGGGAGGATTTGGGGAGGCCGACAAACAGGGAGTTTGCATAGTCGAGCCTCAATATTATGAAAGCATGTATGAGGGTATCGGCAGCCTGCGGTGTGAGACGGTGGCCGAGCCAGGTGATGTTGCGGAGGTGATGAAAGGCAGAGTGGGTCATGGCACGGAAGTGAGGTTGAAAACATAGTTTTGGGTAAACAAGACCGAACTTCAGCCTGGACGCTGTCCTGAGAAGGGGTGAAAGGCACTCTGGTCATGCTCATCCCTCTTCAAGGACAGTAAAGTCCCAATGCAGGTCAAGCTTATGGCTTACAAGACCTGTGTAAAAACAGTCCTGCTTCATGAATCTGAGATCCTAAGGATGCAGGGGAGAAGCTTTCTCCGACCCATCTGCAAAGTCCAGGATCAAGCAGTGAGGTGGATTTGTGGCAGACATGGGAAGCTGCTACAGGGAGGGAGGGCTCCGGCCTACACTTACCTGTTGGGGAAGTGTGAAGTTATTCACCTTGGTAGAAAAAATAGAAAAACAAGATTATTTTCTAGAGGGGGAGAGATTAGATAGTGTTAGTGTGCAGAGGGATTTGAGTGTCCTTGTACACCAGTCTCAAAAAGTTAGTTTGCAGGTGCAGCAAGCAACTAAGAAGGCGAACGGCATGTTAGCGTTCATTGCAAAAGGTTTAGAGTACAAGAGTAGGGAAGTCTTGGTGCAACTGTATAGGGCCTTGGTGAGACCGCACCTAGAGTATTGTGTGCAGTTTTGGTCTCCTTATTTAAAAAAGGACATACTTGCCCTGGAGGGGGTGCAGCGTAGATTCACTCGGTTAGTTCCTGGGATGAGGGGACTGACCTATGAGGATAGGCTGAATAAACTAGGGCTGTATTCTCTAGAGTACAGAAGAATTAGGGGAGATCTTATTGAAACATATAAGATTCTTAAAGGGCTGGATAAAGTAGACACTGAGGGTCTGTTTCCCCGGGTAGGAGAATCTATAACCAGGGGTCACAGTCTTAAAATTAAGGGTCAGCCTTTTAGAACAGAGTTGAGGAAACATTTCTTCACTCAGAGGGTAGTGAATTTATGGAATTCACTACCCCAGAAGGCTGTAGATGCTCAGTCCTTGAGCATCTTCAAGGCTGAGACTGAGATTTTTTTAAAAACAGAGGGATTAGAGGATATGGGGATAGGGCGGGTAATTAGAGTTAGGTCTGAAGATCAGCCATGATCTTATCGAATGGCGGGGCAGGCTCGAGGGGCCGAATGGCCTACTCCTGCTCCTAATTCTTATGTTCTTATGTTCTTAAACGCCCTGGAAGCAGAGTCGGCTTCACAGCGGGCACGTCTATTTGCTAAGGCCCCTCATGAGGACCTAGATTGAGCAGCTGGTGCTGAGTACGCCTGGTATGCGGTACTGGACTTGGAACCGGTACTGGACCCCTCAAAAACATCAAGGTGGCTGGCACATCACAAGCTGTCCTGTAAAGGTCTGCCCACCACGCTGAAGTCAGATGCCTGCCAGATAGCTGATGAGGAAACTCTTAAGTCTTGGGGGAAGAAACTGCTGGAAGACGCTACCTGGAGTCTGAGATTGTGAACACACATTCGTACGTCCAGAGCCTGGATCCACCTTGATTGGCCTCCAGAGAGGCTTAAACTGCTGCTTAAACTCTGCACCTCCAGCTGATGGAACCATCGCTTAATGGGAAAGAACATGTGTCTGACACTGTGGACAGAAAGACGGTGGCAATGCTCTCGCGAAAGATTGCAAAGAGTTCCTTGTATCTACCATCCACGTAGTGAGGGCTCGAACCTGCGCTTGTCAAATGTCGAACGACCAACTAGTGACTATCCTCCTTGGGGGCTGGCAGGAGGGGAGGTAAATGGATCTGCTTGGAGCTGAACTGGCTGCAAGGTGACATGCCTGGCAATGGAATGTCACAATTGAGCCAGTCTCTGTGGCAGTCTATGTAGTCTAGTTCCTTAGCCAGGCAGGTTTGCAGTATTCCAGGGCACTACTGCTGACAGCACAGCACAGCCTGGTTCATCGGCAGGACATGGAAGGGCAGACCTGTCACTGGGACAGAGAGTAATCCCACTCAGCTCCTGTTAACCCTGCAAGCCAAAGCCCTAACGGGTAGGGTGGTCGTAGCTGGACAAATTGCAGGAAGGCTTGCCGGACAGCAATATCAATGGCAAGTTATGTGGTTTCAGCTGGTTAGCCTCCAGCAGTGCCCCAACACACACTCTGCAGTCCTCAAGCCTTGGCTCTTGCCTAATACTTTCCTAATACAGGATGCGTCCCTCCAGGGAGAGAGTGCCGATTCCATTCCAACAATCTGTCTCTGGGATTTCCATGTGTAATAATAATCCTTGCATTTGATATAGCATTTTTCACATCTTCTAGAAGACTCAAAATGCTTCACAGAATATACTGTAAAGGGAATTGACTGTATATTTGTGGGCGAAATGCGGCAGCCAATTGTGCACAACAGTGTCCCACAAACAGTCATGGATTGAGTGACCAAATTATTATGTTACTTTTTCTTGAGGGATAATGATCCCTGGAAAAACGATCCGCCAATCGACTAACATCTGGGTTCCTACTTACTGCTAGGTAAACAGAGGTGTGTGGAGTAAAGAAACTTGGCCAACATTTCGCCCTGCCGGGAATAGAAGCCTAGGTCTCTTGCTTGCGAGGCGAGTACTCTAATCACTGAGCTACAGGACTAGGTGGGATGCATGGAAAGCTTGGTTCGGATACTCTTAAGCATGGCGAAGGGTTTCCGTGGCTGACCAAAAGAAAAAAAGTTTATTCTTTGAATATTGACGAGCCACAGTAACAAAATGGGTTCATCTAAGAACAGCAGATGTTGAATCGTGCCTTATAACATGTAAAAGCAGTTTTAATTAATGTTGATGATTTGCAGTGATGAGGTTTCTCTTTCTTGCCAATAATTTTAAAAGACTTTTGTTTCATTATTTCAGGTTGCTGCCAAGTGTTACCAGAAAGGTGGTGAGATTGAAAAGGAGAAGCTTGCATTAGCTCATGATGCTGTGCTCAATGTTCAGACGAAAAAAAGAAGCCAAAAGTAAGTGATTACAACAACCAAAAGTTGCATCTATATAGTATTTTTCACGTCAGGAGGATTCGGGTGGAGATCTGTTCCATTTAACAAGAGATGGACAAAGTGTCAATACCTTTGATTTTGACTATTTCTAGCAGGGAGCTCCGCTAGGTGGCACTCATGACCATAAAGACGAGAGGAAAGGGTGATAGAATTGCATCGTTGAGTCAAATTGAAAACGAAACCAGATGAACAAAGTATTTCATGCATCTGGAAATAAAAATATTAACTATAATGTTTAACTTGACCTGCAGTAAATATCGCTCCTGTTTTTTGTTTTTATTGAACACGTGCGAGAAGCCACCTAGTGGCGATCGACTATTTTTTAAAAAAAACCTGAAACTTAAATAAATCAATTTCCAAACAAATGGAACTATTTTTTGCAATAATAATAATAATCATCCTTACAATTGATATAGTGCCTTTCACATTGGGAGGACATTTTATCGCCCACAAAATATTCCATCAATCCACTTTACAGTACTTCCTGTGAAGCGCTTTGACACGTCTCAATAACGTGATAAGGCCCTCTGTCAAACACAAGGATTATTATTATATCGCTTCACAGGATATGCTATAAAATGTAGTGACTGTGTATTTTGTGGATGACTTAATCCAGGAATAAAACCAAAAAAAAGGGGCAACAGGCAAGGTTGTTGGCAAATGTTTTTTGAAATTAATGGGAACAAATTACAATGTAGCTTCATTATAGCTCTGTGGTTGGGATCCATAAATTTCTGTTCCATGCTGTAGCAAGGATGCTTTTCTTTTGGCAAACATTTTTTGGGTGCAATTGATGAATTACATTAAGAACATAAGAAACGCTAGACGAAAAAAGACCAAGGTCCATCTAGTTCGTCTTCCACCTTCCTGGAAGTCGCATGCAAATAGGTCCCAAACTACCTATGTACTATATGATGAATTTTATAAAACACTGGATGTCAAGGCATTGGAGAGCGTGCAAAGGAGATTTACCAGGATGGTACCAGGAATGAGGGACTTCAGTTATGAGGAGAGGCTAGAGAAGTTGGGATTATTTTCCTTGGAGCAGAGAAGGTTAAGAGGAGAATTAAAAGTTTTCAAAATTATGAGGGGATTCGATAGCGTGAACACTAGCGGGTGGGTCGGTAACCGAAGGGTACTGATTTAAAATAGTTGTTTCTAAAATAGAAACAGAGGGGGAGGTGAGGAGAAATTTTTTTACACAGTGAGTTGTTCAGATCTGGAATGCATTGCCTGAAAGGGTGGTGGAAGCCAATTTGATAACAGCTTTTAAAAGAGATGTAGATAATTATTTGGGGAGAACAAATTTGCAGGGCTATGGGGAAAGCGCAGCGGGGGTGGGGGGGGATTTGATTTGGATAGCTCTTTTCAAAGAGCCGGCACAGACACGATGGGAAGAATGGCCTCCTTTTGTGCTATAATTCTATGATTCTATATCCCATAATGTTATTTCTTAAAAGAAAACTATTGAATCTGTGTTTGTGGGTAGCTAAAACGTGCTTTCAGATTGAAACTTCTAATCTGTTTCAGACATCTGAGAACTTTGACCTCTGTGAGAGAGCCTACCTTTAGTGTAGTCATGCATTTCTGACTTCCATTCTTCCTGGAGCACTCTGTTTTCATGCAAAAAAAATGTCGACCCACAGATGTTTATGATGCTTTGAAATACATCTGATTTATTCCAGAGCTATTCAAATGGAATATCTGGCTCTGGCTAAAACGTACCTGGAATGTAATGTGCCGAAGCTCTCTCTGAAGTGTTTGAGGAATGCAAAAGAATACAAACTCTGTGGCGATCTCTCTGAGAAATTGGGAAAGGTATTTATTTAACTTTCTGTAAATTTGGGGTTGAAAAGATTTGAGCAGTATAACAGCCAGAAAAGCAACTTGAGGATCCAGTTTGGTCCTCTTGTTTGTCTTTCCGTGCTGTATGATCTATGTAAACCTATTCATTATAATTTATGAGTAGGGCAGCATATTATCGTTTGCAATGTTAATTTAACGTGGCATATTAACACTTCCAACATTATGCGATCTGAAACGCTCACCGGGTGAAGGGTGCAAGTTATTGTAATGTATCAATAAATTACCAGAAGCTCTTTTTTTAATCTCAGATGAAAGATGCTGCCACCATGTACAGAAAAGCACAATGTTACAAGCAGTCCGCAAAATGTTATGAGCAAGTGGACGAGTTTGAGTTGGCACTAAAAATGCTTTGCTGTGGTGAATTGTACAACGATGCTGCTCAGGCTATTAAAAGGTATTCAGAATCGAGCATTGCAGTGTTGAATAACATACACTTTCACCTGTCTAGGTGGCATACAAATATTTCTTGTTTTTTAAAAAAAGTCTTGATTTCATCCCTTCCTCCTCCTGTTAATTGTCTTAACTCTTAATGCTCCAAAATCTTTCTCTTTCTTCCATTCCTTATGTTGCACATGTCATAGAATTAGTCCAATCTTCCAACAGGAATAAGGCCTATAAAATGTTCAGATTAGCATGCATTATCCTTTCTCAATTTTTAGGTTTTCAGAGAAGTAAGCAGCTGCAGCTCAAGCTCTGCACCTCCAAATGGTGGCACCATCAGTAGGGATGTGTGTTCAAGCTGTGGTTAGGCAGATGGTGGGAATGTTCTCAGGCATTTCTTGCTGAGCTGTGCTGCTCACCCCGTGTCTAACATCCAACTAGAGACTATCCTCCTGGGGGAGTATCGAGACTGCCCTAGTCAAAGGCACAAATTACATTCTCTCCATGTGTGATCCGGGCTCGCCCTACCTCCTCATCTTCCTTGACCCCCTTGCTGCCTTCAAAGCTGTCAAACAACCAAATATACAGTCAAAGGGTGGTGGAAGCCAATTTGATAACAACTTTCAAGGGGAGTAGATAGATATTTGGGGAGGACAAATTTGCAGGAGAGAGCGGGGGAGAGCGCTGCTATGTGGAGAGAGCGGGTAGAGTGGGATTCATTTGGACAGCTCTTTCAAAGAGCCGGCACGAACACGATGGGCTGAATGGCCTCCTTCTGTGCTGTATAATTCTATGATTTTATGAATTCACTTTACAGTATATTCTGTGAAGCGCTTTAGACGTCTTGAAGACGTGATAAGGCACTATATCAAATGCAAGTATTATTATTATCCTTCTCCACTGCCTCTCGCAGTTTCATCTTCATGGTTCTGTCCTTTCCTGGTTTCATTCTTACCATTCCAAATGTCTCTACTTTGTTTCCCCCAACAGCTTCTTCATCCTCGCACTCTCACATGCGGTATTCCTCAGGGCTCTATCCTTGGTCATCTATTTAACATTTACATGTTCCCGCTCTGCGCTACCATTGACCCGCATGGGGTTAACTACCCCATGTATGCGGATGATACCCAACGTTATCTCACTGCCTCGATTGCAGGATCTCTTGTTCTGATCGAATGCCCGTCAAACATCAAGTGTTGGATGAGAGTTAACATTCTCCAGCTGAATGTCGACAGGACTGAGACTCTCCTGATTAGCTCCCATCAGCGCCTTCTCACCTCAGGAGGGGTCCAGTGGTGGCAGAAGCTTTCTGCCCCTGCACCCTGGAACTCCATTAAGGAGTCTCTCTGCCTCACCTTCCCTCACCTCATTCATGATCTATCTTGAGACTTTTCTGTCATCTTTCCTCACCCACCCTACCCTGGTGCCCCCCACCCCTGAAACCCCTCCGCCAAATCCAATCCCCAGCTCAGATGCAACCCCTTGATTGCCCAGTGCTTTGGGATATTCTCCCAACATGAAAGGCCCTATATAAATTCACACCGATATCAATGGCAAGCAATGCTATTTTAGCTAGTTAGACTCCAGCAGTATGCCAACGCACTCTCTGGCATCCCGAAGCCTTGGCTCTTGCCAAATTGCGCCTAATACTTTCTGGAATTAGGTAAGCGGGATACGTCCCTCCAGTGGGAAAGTGCACATTCCATTCCAACAATCTGTCTCTGGGATTCCAATGTGTAGGTGAGATACATGGAAATCTCAGCTTGGTTTCGCTATTCTTAAGCACAGCGATGGGTTTCCGCATATGTCAGACTCCTGGCTGCCCCACCCCCCAATACAAAATTGTTGGGTGGGGTGCGGTTGAGGTAAACTGGGTCTTCTTAGAGCTAAGTAGCCAAGGTGACATGTTTGGCAATGGAATGTGAGAATCAAGTGAACCCTCTATGGTTGTGACAGCAGTTTGGTTCCTGAGCCGGGTGGATACACAGAACTACAAGGCACTGCTCATGACAGATCAACTTGGAAGGATTTAAAAGGGGCACTGAGAGTCACTGAGATCAGCGATTATTCTCAATCAGCTCTTATTAACCTTGCAAGTGGAGTCCTGTAGGATAGTGGTTAGACCACTCACCTCGCAAGCTAGAGGACCTGGGTTCGATTCCCAGGCAGGGTCGAAACGTTGGGCAAGACTCGTTACTATACATCCCTCTCTTTCCCTAGCAGTAAGTAGGAACCCAGTTAGTCGATTGGCTGATCACTTTTCTGGGGTAATAATCCCTTCAAAAAAATAATAATAATAATCAATCTACGACTGTTTGTGGGACACTAAACTACACAGTACTCTTAAGTACGGTCTCATCAATGATTTATACAGTGGCAGAATTACCCCAGTATTTTGGCTTGCTATCTTTCTTTGATACATCCTAAGATCTGGTTTGCTTTACTCACTGCCTTAGAGCATTGTTGCGAGAGCTTCAAATTATTGTCAATCAGGACCCCCCACTTTTTATTTTCCATACATATTATTTTGATTCCGTTCAAATAATAGACCCTTCCTGGATTCTTTGGCCCCATGTGAAGTACTTTACATTTCTCTACACTGAATTTCATCTGCCCAATTCCCAAGTATGTTCAAATCTTGCTGTAACCTATTCTGTTTGGCTTTGCAATCTACCGTCTTCATTAGCTTGGTGTCATCTGCAAACGTAGCCACTGTGCTTTACGACTCCTAGTTATAAAAATATTAAACAAAAGTGGACCCAAAACAGACCCTTGTGGACTCCATTGGTAACATTTTCCCAATCTGATGACATTCCCTGTACCACCATTCTCTGGGTTCTTCTGGTCCACCAGTTACAAATCCATTGTAATAGACTTCCACGGATTCTCGCTCTCTTTACTTTCAGAGGAACTGTATCAAAGGCCTTACTGATTATATCATAATTATTATATTCTATTATAAGCCAAAGTTCTAATGGCTAGGGTGCTCCTAGCTGAACAAGAGCAAGAAATTTCGGGGATAGCGGTTTCAGTCACAAGCAATGCAGAGTTAGTTGGTCAGACTCCAGCAGTACCCCAACCCACACTCTGTGGTCCCCAAGCCTTGACGCTTCCCTAAAATCTCCAGAATTGGTTAAAAAGGGTCCATCCCTCCAAGGAGAGAGTACAGATTCCACTCCAGATGCAGGGAAATTTCCGTGTGTAGGTGGCATGCATATGTGGAACTCTGTTTGATTTGGATACTCTTAAGCATGGTGATGGGTTTCTACATGTATCAAATTTTCAAAAAAATCTCATCCTTGGAATACTTTTCTGTTCTTTTCTCCCATCAGGAGCTCTGCTCTGAAGATGTGAATCTCTTTTTCCTATGTAAAACAAGCATTTAGATCTCTTAAAAATATATACACATAAACACGTCTTACAGATCTTTAGTGGAGTTGCATGTTAATGATCCTTTTAATCTTGTGTGCTTTTTTAAAAAAAATCAGGTATGAAACCATACTTTGCAAAAAGAAGTATCCTTTCACCAAACTTCCCTACACTGCGGATCAATTCTGGTTAGAGGCTGCTGCAAAGTATCTGAGGGAGCACAAACCCATGGAAATGATGAATTCTCTGTCTTGCCTTCACCCTGAAGATCAATTGGTCTTTTTGAAGGCAAAGAATTGTGTGCAACAAGCAGCTGAGCTCTTAAAAGAGCAGGGACGTGAGGAAGAAGCGGCTGTCTTGATGCGGGAGCATGGAAAGCTCCAGGAGGCAGCAAGACTTTCCAATAAGAAGGAATTTCAAGCTGAATGTCTTGTTGCTGCAGCTCGAGTGAGTCTACTGAGAGGGGAGGGAAAAGACATCAGTGGCTCAGACAAACTAGAGATATTAGAAGAAGCAATAAATCTCCTCGGGAACACAGAGCACCTAGTGTCTGGTTTAGCTGAAGCCTTGCTACTGAAAGCAGTGATAACCAAAAATACCGATGATATCCTGGCTGCTCTCAATCAGTTTAGAAGTGAAAACAACAGTGCGGGGATGGTGGAGACCCTCTTTGTTTTCCTGCAACATGATCGTAAGCGGGCAATGAATTTTCAACCCTCATTGAACTGTTTAGAGGTTTTGCTTCAGTTGGTGAAAGCCTTCGACAAGCCTCACAACAATGCTGAGAAAGAAATGGTCAAAGCATCCTATGCTTTTTGGGGGATTTTACATGTGGATGCCCAGTACGGTAGAATTCCAATATTTGAAGGAGCAAGAATTCTGCAGCTGATATCTGACCCAGATCTCAAGGAAAAGATGGAAAAGGAAGGCAATTTTTATAAATGCGAAGTAAAAGAACTTAGGAAGTTGCTACAGAAACACCTATTGCTCCGCTTTTGTCACTTTGCTGAAGAAATTAAGAAAGCAGGACTGAGTGTTCCAGATGTTTGTCCAAAGTTTGTCTGTGGTTTGGAGTGTACCTCCTCGTCATGTCATGACCATCATCACTTCCTACTCAGGCATGAAGCACAAAAATCCTTTGCAGCTAAGTTTTACCTGACAGCACTTAATGGCATGTTGGTGGAAGCCAAACATTTCTTCACAGAAAAGATGTTTCCAGATGTTAAAAAAATTGAAGATATCCTCACTGGAGATCAGTACGCTTTATGCAAGCCTCTGTTATGTGCCGTTTTTCCAAAACATTTCCATCAGAGAATTGTATCGGAGAACGCAGCAGCTTGCAAAATTGTCTTGGGGTTGGTGAATTCCATTAAATACAACAGCTTCAAAACTGTGTTAAGGATGTACATTGCTTCTCGCTTTGAATCCTCAACAGCTCGGGATCGCAGAGAGTCAACAGACCTTTGGCTTGAGGCCCAACAGGTTTACCTTCTAACTTCCGACTATCCCAATAAAATTGAATTCTTGCTCGAAAAAGAAGAAAGTGCGTACAGATTTGAACGAGCGAAGCAGTCAACAGAGAAACATGAAGACAAGAAAGTCCAGAGCAAAAGAAGGAAAGACAGAGGACCAGAGGGGAAGTTTGGGATGCTGAATACAAAGACGCTGCCCTTGTGCTTCTTTAGGCTGCTGGTTACATCTATGAATGAATTCTACAAGGGGAGAGACCCAGAGAAGTGCATTCACACCTTTTTTCGTTTCATGAATGTACCAGTTATGAAATGTGTTGAGCCACTCATCCCAAGCATTGTGAACACTGTCATGATGCTCGAGTTCCAGTTTGTTTTATGCTGCTCTGTTCTTATGCGTCTAGTGAAGAACCTCACATTCTGCCTCCCGAGGAGCTTCATTGCACTTTTTTATTATTGGGACTTCATGTTCAATGGAAAGAATGCCTTTAGTATCATAAATGAATACAAACCAAAGGATTCACAAGGAGCAGTTTACAAAATGAGACGGCACCTCTTCTACCTGGTCAAAGTTTTGTGTGGATGGTTTGAGAACTTCAATGTCCTTCTGGATGCATTTAGTAATGTAGAGAATACTTTATCGGGAGAGGCAGAGAGAACAGTAGTTCTGTGTCTCGTAATGTTGGTGAACATTGAGCTTATTGCGGACCCACAGATTGAGCAAATGATCAGATATAACTTCAATGAGGCGGAAAAACATTTGAATGAAATTGTTGCTGAACACAAGTCAAAAGTTCCAGTCAGACTTATCAAAGTTGTAGAAAAAGTTAATGCTGCACGCAGTCTTAAAATGGTAGTGGATGCCCTTGAAGAGTTGCTGAATGAGAGGGACGGAGAGTATTTGCATGACTGTGAATGGCGATGGGAGCACCTTGGCCCTGGGTCAGTGCGGGGGATTTATTTTCAGAAGTTGAAGGCTGACCGATTCAGTAATGAGTTCCAAACGGAAATTCATGAGATTGTATTTGAGCCAAAGGAAAATAAAACTGCCCCTGAAGTTGAGCAGCACCTTGAGGAAAGTGATGATCATCTCCAGGACATTGCCTCCACAGTGCAGAAAAAGAATATTGTGAAACAGAGATGGCGGCGTCTTCTGCATGTAATTCTGTTTTGTAAATACTTGCTTGCAGCTTCAAAGCAGGGGACTTCAGTTGCCAACAAACAAAGCGAAGCCATTCCTAGCAACTTCAGGGAAGCCCAAATAGACAGTACGCAGTGCGATCTCTGTGGAGTGAAATTTTCCAGTAGCTTCAAAAGCTATATTAATATCCATGATCAGGATTATGAAGAGGCCACCAACCAGACAGAGTTAGTCACAGATAACTGGGAAGAGATGGGAAGTCAAGCTGTGGAATTGACGGAATCTTTTCTCACTCACATTAGTCATGAGGATCACAGAGCAAAGAAGGCTGCATATGATGAATATCTGAAATGGTTCATACAATGTGTGGAGCCTATTTTGAGAGAAGGTCAAAATATACTGCAGAGCTTTGAGGAAACTGCCATCGATTACTTGGCCTCAAAAGAGCAATCCAGAGTAATCTATGAAAAACTGAAGAATAATATCGATGCAACTTCAACTGCAATAAACGCCATCTATGTCCATAAAAAATGGGCAGCAGGTAATGCATTTCACATTAAATGATGATCCTTTGCAACTCTGTTAATTCAAAGACATTGTAGTCTTCCTCTATCACTTCTCTTAACCTAACATCATCCTGACATGGTTTCGCTCCTTCCTGCTCTGTCTCTTTTAATGACTTCTGCATCCCTGTGGTTTATCCTTGATTTCCTTTCATCCGTGCGACCGGGAGCTGATTCGAGGCCGCCGGGCGGGAGGTAACCAGGAGCGGCGGCGGTGGGGCAAACCGAGCGAGCTGTTCTGGCGCGAGGTTAGTGCAGAAGCGGGGTCAGTGCGAGAGGCGAGTGTGGCAGCAAGGTCTCTGGGATCGAGGTCAGCAGGAGCTGGCAGGTAGGGCCGAGGTCTCGTGGATCAGAACCGGCAGGTATAGGTAGAGTCGAGGTTTCGGGGATGGGCCCGGCAGGTAACGGCAGGCAGGGCCGAGGTCTCTGGGATCGAGACTAGTTGTGGGCACTGGCTGGTGAGTGAAGATCAGGGGGAGTCGCGGCCACCGGTGGGTTCAGACATGGAGATGCCATTTCAAAATCTCCCGCCTGAACCAACGGTCGAAACTCCCCGCGTGACATCACTTCCGCCGGCCAGTTTTAAATTATTGGAAGGAATCGGTTCAATATAATTTTATATTGTTATCTCCTTCCTCTCTCTTTCCCCTGTAAGCTTCTCTGTGTTATTTTCCAGCTTGGGCAACCCGGTGAATAACACTTATCCGATTTGCCTACCCCCCCACTCCAGCACTAGCTGCCTCCGCTCGGCCGGCTACAGCCTCCTGTTTGTCCCTCACCCCCTCCACTCCACAATTGGCAGCCGTGCTTTCACCATTACACCCCAAAGCTCTGGATCTCCCTCAATCCTTCTGCCTTGCCCCCTCCCTCCTCACTTTTAAATCCCGCCTGAAGACCTTCTGTTTTGATCGTGTTTATGGTCACCTCCCCCCCCCCTCCCTCTCCTCCTGGCTCAGGGTCAGACTCCACCACTGTCAAGTGCTCTGGGACTCTACGCTGAGTAAAGGCTGCTATATAAATCCAAGTTGTTGTTGTAACTCAATGAGTGCCCTGCCCCCTCAACCCCCTTCTGCGCTGCCTCTTCCAGCCCCCCGCTGCCTCTTCCAGCCCCCCGCTGCCTCTTCCAGCCCCCCGCTGCCTCTTCCAGCCCCCCCACTGCCTTCTCCAGCCCCTCGCTGTTTTCATGCCTGTGGCTTGACTATGTCCCGCTAACTGCCTACCTCTAGTCTTGACCTGCGCATTTTGGCTGCTGCCCCCGACCCGAACTGCTTTCCCCCGACCCGAACTGCTTTCCCCCAAAATGCCCCCATTGCTGTCCTGTACCCTGCATTCACTCCCACTCGGTCCTCCTCTCCCTCCGTCCTCCTCGCCTCCTATCCCCACTTGACCGTCCGTCCCACAGCTTCCCTCTGCTCCAGCCTGGGAATCCTCCGTCGGGCTCACCTTTGGATGTCCATCAGCAGCCATACTGACTACCCAATCCCCCACTCATCCACATTCCCACCTTCCCTGCCTATCGTCCCACACCCTCTCCCGTCTCACACATTCCTCTACCACCTGTCCCCTCCAAATTGCCCTACAAAACGTCCGCTCCCTTTCCAACAAAGCCCTTACGATCATTCCATTGTTGATGGAAACATTGATATCCTGGCCCTCACAGAAATCTGGATTACCTCTGGTGACCCCTGACTGAGGCCACACCACCCAGCTACACCTTCCACCATACACCACAACCTAAACTCCGTGACACTGGTGTGGTTCTTCTCTCGCCACCACTGTAACCCAAATGAAACCCACCACCTGCTCCCTTGACCTCATCCCTACCCCTCTCCTTACCTCCTAGCTCCACCTCCTTGCCCCTCTACTCACCGATCTCATCAACCTCTCCCTGTCCATTAGCATCATTCCCACCCCCTTAAAAACAGCTGTCATCACCTCTGTCGTCAAAAAACCTTTCCTGCTCTCAAACTACTGCCCCATCTTCAACCTCCTGCCCCATTTCTTTTCCAAGGTCCTTGAACAAATCATTGCTTTGCTCCTTCCTTTCCAGCCACTCCCTGTATGAACCCCTCCAATCAGGTTTCCATGCTGCCTATTGCACAGAAACAGCCTTGGTCAAAGTGTGAAATAACATTCCGTCCGTCTGTGACCAGGGGTCCCTCTGTTTCCTCGTCCTCCTTGACCTCTCCACTGCCTTTGGTACAGTTGATCACTCTATTCTCCTCCACCGCCTCCTATCATCCCCACCCTCGCTCGGCTCCACTGGCTCCCTATCCCTCAGAGTTCAAACTCCTCTCCTTCAAGGCCCTCAACAGTCTTGCCCCTTCTTACCTCTGTGATCTGCTAACTTCTGTGACCTGCTAACCCCTTATCAACCTCTCCGCTCAGCAGGCTGTGGCCTGCTTCACGCCCCCCGCCTGTCCGGCCCGCCCGCCAAATGTGGTCCTTCAATTATTGTTTTGGAAATTTTACGGGATTGCACTTGACTTAATCTCAAAACAACTGTCTCTTCAACAATAACCTATCTTTCCACCTCATTTAGGCAGGACAGCACTGTTACAAAAAGTTTTGACTCTTCAGGAAATTGTACAAGAGGCTGTTCATTGGCAAGAGGAGATCTCCCTGCGCAGGAATGATGAGGGTAGGTGGATCAGCGCAAACTTAATGTATTCTAAAGTGTATTTTGTGGGAGAAACGCGGCAGCTAAACATGCACAGGGGTACCCCTCAAACAGTCTTGGATTGAGGGATTATTACCATCAACCAATTGACTAACAACTGGGTTCCTACTTACTGAATTACCAATTTAACGGCGCAGCAAACCCAACCATAGCCGGCATAGCACAGCACGCACAGCACACTGGGTGCAACTTGCTGGGATGCTATTTTCTCACCAGCTTTTTTCCAATTTCTCCACTGGCATCCTTTTTTGATGTTGTTTGACTTGGGTGTGTGAGGGGGAGGGGGTGGGGGTTACTTTTCCATGGGTGCCAGTTGCTTTCTCTTGCTTGACCCAAGTGGGGTGACTGTTATTACATGGTTACCCTACAAACCTGTGAGGATAATTTTCCATTTGCAGCGTTGACCACATTAAATCAATAATGTGATGATGCTAAGCTTGATGGTCTGAGCTTTTCATTGGCTGAACACCTGGTCTTTAGAGATTGTTTTCAGCCAATTAAATTAAACTGGACAGCAAGCTATGAGGTTTTAGCTGTTTTGGAAAAAAAGTTGCCACCAAACTTCTCCAAGGATGGAAAAGAACTGAGATTTTTTTTTGAAAGTTTATGAAAAAAGACTGGAATCCAAGTAGAAAATAATAAAATATAAAGTTCATCGAAAAGTGCAGAGGGAAACTAAAAGGAAAAGCATGGGGAGGATTTTTTAAATTATTATTTTACCCGTTGAGTGTTAATATGGACATAAGAATTTGCTAGGCGAAAGAAGACCAAGGTCCATCCAGTTTGTCTTCCACCATATTGGCATACTGCATGCACATGTCACACTGTATCCCGAGATACTATTTCCTAACAGAAATCTACTTTCTGCTCCCACCGTCTCCTGAGGGAGCCTGTTCCACACATTTACTACTCGATCCTGGAAGTAGCATTCCCACAGATTTATTCTGAATTTACACCCCTTCAGTCCCAGGTAGTGTCCTGTGTTCAGTACATGATAAAATAGAATCTTTAGACCTTAAAGATTAGACCTTTAGAATCTTAAAGACCGTAAACATATTACCCCTCAGCCTTCTCTTCTCCAGGGTGAACATGCCCAGATTAGCTAATCCTCATAGCTCAGTCCCTCCATTCCCTCAGTTGTTTTAGTTGCCCTCCTCTGTATCCTCTCAATCGCTGCAATATCCTTTTTGTTTTTGTACATGGTCTAAGCTGTAGCACTGGGGGGTGTTTGTGGGACTTTGCTGTATGCACCCGGCTACGGCATTTCGCTCACAAAATACAGTCAATCCACTTTACAGTATATCCTGTGAAACGCTTTGAGACGTCTCAACGATGTGAAAGGCGCTATCTCAAATGCATGAATTATATCATTATTATAAAACTGCCCTAAAGATTGAGGATCCTTCAAGGCACATCACAAGATCCTCCTTCGGCCACGCTCCCCTCTTAGTCAAAAGATTGTGGGTTCAAGCCCCACGTTGTGATTTTGACTGACACTCCAATGCAGTGTTGGGCCTGTGCTGCGTTGTCAGTGGTGCAATCCTTTGTTTGGAAAGTTAAACCAAGTGCTATTTGCCTTTTCAGGAGAATGTTAAAGATCATGTGGTGCATCTTGAAAAGAGAAGGGAGTTTCTCCTGATGCACTGGCCAATTATCCATCAGATAAAAAATTGTAGTTGATAGCTGTTTGTGGAACAATGTTGTGCACAAATTGCTAGCGCGTTTGCCTATAAATTACACAGTCACTGCATGCTGTCATGTCAATGCTGTGGTAAAGTGCTATATAAAAATTATTATTATTGAGGCTGGATAGCCAATATGCTTTGCCAGAAGTCTTCATCGTGTCACTGACACGCTGGAAAGAAAATTATCTATGTTTGGTTACGTGATTATCTCTGATGAATTGACTTTCATATATTTCACATACACACTATTGATTGTCAGGACCTAAAAGTAACCAGCAAGGAGCTGGTTTTGAGGAAGATGTTGAAGAAGATCATGCAACCTTTGACGAGTTGCGAAGAACTACAAATAAGTTATCGAAAAGGAAAAGAAAACGCTAGCTGAGAGAGACTATGAAGATTGTTTTTGTGCTGTTGGGGAAGTAATTAGATCAACTGGAGGCAAAATTTAATAAATATTTTAGATACCTCCATTTTTCTAAATTTCTTATTGTTTAGAACTTTATTGAGCACAGTTTGCTGTTACTTAGGTACTTCAACAAGGTTGATGGATCTTTTTAATTGGGACCAACTTGAGTAGCTCCATGATCGGTGCACATTTCATAAATCTATTTTTTACGAACTCTTTTATGTAGCATAGTTTGATGTTCTCAGTGTAAGTTTTTAAAATTGTTAGAACCGATTTTGCCCAACATTCCTTTGCTATTGTCGCCCATCAATCCTGACAGTGTAGCACGTCTACGGTGCAAAGTTTGAATGTTCTTTTTTCTAAATGGCAGCGGTGAGAATTTCCAACCAATTGGCTTTATTTTTCTGAGTGAGTATTTTTACCATTACTGTTTTTACCATTGTTATTTTCATAAAGAAATCCACTGTTTATTTTCTATGGGGAGGGAAAGGGTGGGATCATGTTATTAGTAGTTGAACATCTCCACTTAGACAGCGAATTTTGGTTGCATCAGGGAAATGAGTTGAGTTTTTGAGAACAGATGTTATTGCATCTCCGCGCTAGTTTCAGTAATGAATATAGAATATGTACGTAGTTGTCATGAGTTTTTAAGTTGGATAAATCTTTACATTAATCATTAATTATAATGGACTCTCAAATAAAGAAACTGCTCATCCTGTGCAGTACCATTGGATATCAGTTTGCTAGTATCCTCCGGTGGCAGTAAGGAGTATGGCAGTGATTGTAGATTTTACACCAGCTCCTACTTTCATTGACTTTTTTTGACAATTTGTGACTTTTGCTCCCAATTACACAAGTCTAATATTTCAGGTTATTCGTGATTTTTATTACCGTTAGTTAAAATTATATGGCCAGTTTGTTAAGAGCATAATGAATACTATTGAACTGCAATGATTATATTTAGTGTACCTGTTGAAGTATTTAGCCAATTTAGTTGTTAAGATTTCAACGTTTATATTTAGAATTTTTTTACTGATGCATAATGTGGTCCAAAATAGAAAGGAATCTAAAATCATTTTCTTGATAAACAAAATGTTGCAGGAAGAATACTTTTACTGAACCTTTTATTTGGAATTTATTGCAGGGCAATAAAGTACAACAAACTTGTGTAATGTCTCAATTTATCATTTGTATTGCATTTTTGCTCAAAATTGGAAACATTTTAAGCATTCACCGATTCTCATGTGCTATCTAACCTATGGTTGTGAAGGTTTTAAAAAGTTAGTTGAGTTTTGATCTTTTAATGAATATCAGGTATCTTAAAACCCTCCCTATACCTTAATATTTTCTATTGTATTAAAGTTATAAATGACTAAATTGACCAATCTGTTTCTCTTGCCACTGGGTTTGGCAACTGACAATAATGGGATTTTCCTATTACAAATGTACATTGTCAAGTTCCTGCACTTAGTAGCAAGCGGAATTTCCCTTTTTGATTTCAGTATTTTTATTTTACTGAAGCCTTGGCTCACAATGAGGACCAGTCTGTATATCAAATAACCTTTTACTCTGCCCTCCAAGGATTCAAGCCTTCATCCCTGCAAAAATATGAAATTAAATTCAATTGTTAAAATCGCATTCTGTTTTTTCCATTCTTTCCAGTCTTGCATTGAGTATTTTGAATAATGTTTGATGTGTGATTAGATGCATTATTAGAAAGGAGAGTAAACTAGGATTATGTTTACATTGTTCAGAATCCATTTATCTGAAGTAACAGAATTTTCTCAAGTGTAATTGTTTTTAAAGATTTCTGTATTTTGTATTGTAGAATGTTTATATGAATAAATTTTTTCTCTCAAAATACTTGTGTATGCATGTTTTCTCTTTGGATATTCTTTAATTGTAAAATCATAGAATCCTATTGCACAGAAGGAGGCAAATTCAACCCTTTAGTGCCTCTACTGGCTCTTTGAAAGAGCTATCCAATTAGTCCCACTCCCCCACTCTTTCCCTATAGCCCTGCGATTTTTTCCTTTTCAAGTAAATATCCAATTCCCTTTTGAAAGTTATTATTGTATCTGCTTCCACCCCCCTTTCAGGCAGTGCATTCCAGATCGTAACACCTCTCTGTGTTTAAAAAAAATAAACAAACAAAAAAATTCTCCCATCTCGCCTCTGGTTCTTTTGCCGATTATCTTAAATCTGTGTCCTCTGGTTACCGACTCACCTGCCAGTGGAAACAGTTTCTCCTTATTTACTCTATTAAAATTCCTTAATCTTGCTGATATCCATTGTAAAATGTGCAAAAATCATCACAAGTTAATGCAGACACATTGGTGTCAAACCAAAGGAACACGGACTGAATGATGGGACAGGGACATTACATCTCATCTGCTGTAACAATGCAGCACACTTCAGCACAGCAATGAAGTGTCAGCATAGCCTATGAGTTCCAAGTTCCAACGTAGGGCTTGAACGCACCACCTTCTGATTCAGACGAGATGCTAACCAGCTGAGCTAGATTTACGCGTGTGATACAATGTGAACTGATACGGATCAACATTTTACTTTCCTGTTGGCTAGTGGGTGCTACTAAAGCATAAATGTTTAGCTTCCACGTGGAGGCTGATATTGGTGTTCATTTCCTAAACTTCTGTCATCATACTATAAAATATTCCATCCTGGTGTGTGTTCAGAATGAAAGAAAACTCTATCCCACCATAGAAAAGAGTATAACTCAAATGGAATTCACAAATATTGAATCCTGCTAACAACCAGATGTGTTGTGAATGTCCCCTAGGAGCTCTACCATCTACGGGTGGTAGATCAGGTAAGTTGTAGTGGAGTTCCTATAGGCTTGATGGCACGCACTTCTGTTTATGGAATAGTTATGGCTCCACTTGTGAAAATAATAATAATACTAATAATAATAATCCTTGCATTTTGATATAACGCTTTTCACGTTGTCGACCCCAGGATGTAGTCGCCATAGCTAGGATTAAACGAACACTCAGAAACCGTTAACTCAGAAATATAGTTTATTCAAATACTTGCAGCAAGGAGAGGGAAAGCGAGAGGTAATACAGTAGCACGTCTCTCAGAAGAGTCGGTACTCTCCCTCTACCAATGGGGTAGTCCCATTAGTTTATATACATGATTATTTGCAATCACCTCATGCTTAACTCGTGTCTCAAACAATTCTTGCTGTTGATTGACAAGCATTCAATCATCACAAGCTCCATTATACATTTGCAGACAGTACAAGGACACTGGTTCTGCTCTAATTATCTACAGCTATTGCTCAAAAACAACTCTAATCTTATCGTTGTCGAGACACTCTGTACTTTACGTGTTTTAGTCCTTTTACATTCCCACAACGTCTTCTAGACGTCGCAAAGCGCTTCACAGAACATACTGTAAAGTGAATTGACTATATTTGTGGGCGAAACGCGGCAGCCAATTGCGCACAGCAATGTCCCACAAACGGTTGTAATTTGGCAATTATTACCCCATAAATCTACAAAATTACTCTCTGATTTTCAAAATAGAGGGTACACTCCAGAGTGTTCATTTATTTTGAATCTCTAACCAACCTTGACCTGCCTTCTGCCCCTACTGCAGATTTGATGGCTCCCACTTTACAGGAAAAAAAAGTCATTGGGTCCAGTAAAATATTTATCATCTCAGTCTTATTACCCATTCCAGTAAGCTCCACCCTGTTTAACCAGGTATTTACCCTGCTCTTGTCAGAGGAGTTATCACAGAATGAACTGCTTAATCTTTAAGGTTAGCAATTCCTAAACTTAATGTTTTTGTTGAAAAGAGGTTAAATTACACTAGTTAGCCACTGAGAAATTAGTGTTAGATTGGCTCATTAAATAACGCTCTAATCTCTAGGTCAGAAGTTTGTGGGTTCTACTTGTGTTTGGACTTCAGTTCATAGTTTAGGTTTTTGAGTCAAGTGCAGAACGGGCCAAGTGGCATTCTAAAAGGTTCTATTTTTAAGTTGAGATGTTAAACCAAGATACTATCTGCATGTCCAGGCAGACATTGAATATTTCACGACCCTATTTGAAAAGAGAAGGAAGTTTCTCTCACTGGATCTTGCTGGCTAAAACTAGTAATTACAATTGTCAGTAATCACCTGTGAAGTGTGTAGAGATATCTTGATGAGACTCTCTGAAAATGCAATTTGTGTTACAAGGAAACCTGCAATTGGACTCTTGATGCTGTCCTGTCATGCCCTTGCACCTCCCTACCTATCCGATAGGCTTTCGAGTCACTCCACCACCCGCTGCCTCTGCACGGCTGGCTCTGGCCTCCTGTTTGTCCCTCGTGCCCTCAGTTCCACCATCGTTGGCCGTGCCTTCAGCCACTACACCCCGAAACTCGAACTCTCTTCCTCAATCCCTCTGCCTTGCCCCCTCCCTCCCCAGTTTCAAATCCCGCCTAAAGACCTTCCTTTTAGATTGTGCTTACGGTCACCTCCCCCACTCCTTCTCCCCCTGGCTCGGAGTCAGATTCCACCACTCTCAAGTGCTCTGGGACACTACTCCGCATGAAGTGCTCTACATAAATGCAAGTTGTTGTTGTAATATAGTTCCTACCTGACAGGGGGAGCTCTAACACTAGATATTAGGGATCTCATTAAGTACTGCCGAGGCTACAGAACGGACTTGAGCTTTCTGAGAAAACTGTCAGGTCCTGAACCAGTTGAACTCACAAAAATATTTTTAAACCCAATCAAAAATGTTTAGCAGTGCACCTTCAATGGCTCAGTATCCCGGTTAACCAAGTTTATGATGACAAAGAGTTTAATTGCAAAATGCACAGTCATATTTCCTGAGGCAGTTTAACAGCACATCCCAACATTTATATCCATAGGAACAGCATTGCCATTCGGCCCATTTTTTCCAGTCATGTTTGCTCTTCCGAGGGCCATCCATCCTAATCTCAATCTCCTTCTCTTTCCCTGTACCCCTCTAATACCCGTGTTTGACTATTCTTTAAGTACCCCCATCAACAATTGAGAGGGAAAGGAAGCGGTGGAGAAGTAAATTATTTTTGTTTGGTGACATTTTTATGGAAAGTCAGCTCTGAGCTGGGCTTGTAAAGCATTGTGTACATTCCCATTCCAAACAATTGCTCTCAAGAGGGTAAAATTTGCTATATATAAAGTAAGATTGAAAAACAGGTTGCCTTGGTGTAAGAGTTAATTTATTTTCATGACCCTGCAGTGAAGTAAGGACTGACACAAATGTTGAACAATTAATCAAGATTTATTAATTCAGATTAATAATGGTTATAAATAATTTAGAAAATACATCTAATTCTGCTTATGTATCCACGTATACTAGAGTTCACAATGATTTGAGTTGACCAACCAAATACTGTGGGAGAGATAGGGAAGCAATGTAAATCCTCAAAAAAAATTTCAAGTAATGTTGTGCGGTTCCCAGTTCGATACCACCCAAAAGTATCCAGGTATTATTGTACGTTTAGAGCTGTTTAACTCATAGTCTTGAACTTCCATCTTTGGAAGCTGGAATATGGTTTGTGGCTCCAGGTTCCAATTTCTTCTTCCTCTTTCGAATTGATCTCCGTTTATAACGTTGATTAGGTGACCTTTCGTCTTTTTCAAGATGGTTCCTTTGTAAAAACCAAATGCAACACAGTTCTCTCCAGCTGCAGACCATTTTTCCATGAGAAAATGACTGATAAGGAATGAAAACAGTTTGTTGCTTAAAACAGTCTTTTGTTAAACGTTGACTCACTTTCCTTTCTCCATAGATGCTGCCTGACCCGCTGAGTGTTTCCAGCGATTTCTGTTTTTGTTTTCAGATTTCCAGCATCTGCAGTATTTTGTATTTTCTTTTGTTTCTCCAGGTGATATACATACAAATATAATTTGAGATATTATTTAACACATTAATTACAGACATGACATCCTACAGTCACCCTGAAGTGGGTTAAGGTTATAAACGTAAATCTACTTTTATTACTGTAATTAGTGTAAAATTTGTACCGTTCTCCTCTATCTCTTTCACCGCATTCGATCTCCAACCTATATTAACATTTTTATGATTCTTAATTGTTCATAAAACATTTTACATCTTTTTTTTATCTGACACATATCCAATAATTACAGTAAATCATTATTAATAACTCTATAAATACAAATAAATTAGCAAGGTTATACTTGTATTACCACTAAAAATTATAAAATATTACTTCAGTGGGTGTTCCCTTTTTTTAGGGAAAATATCTATCTTATAAAATTCCCAATAAATGTAACCATATTTAATTTTAATTTATACCAACATCACTTTGATTAAATACTGGAATACATAAAATAAATGATACATAACAGAAATTAGAATAACTGAAGTAATATTAAGATGTTTGACACAATAACATTTATAACAATTAAAAACTACTATAATCTGAATGTGTTTGACATTAATGATTAGTGTACTTTTCTCTCATACCTATCAATGTTTACCCTGTTGTTTTGCGCTCAAGTCACGTGTCCCAAATTATATGGTCTTATCTGTAATTTTATGCAGACCCCCATATTCTCTAACTATTGCTCACTTTGTTTATCTTTTACCTTGCTATTATTACGTACATATGGAACATGGATGTGATCTGGCTTATACTCCACCACGGTCCTCTTTTTTAACATATAAATGACATAAACATATAAAGACAGCCTTCACTTTGTTTACTTGCTTTTGTAAATTTTAATTGCTACTAGCTTATGCTAAATCCTATACTAACGTCTTACGTCTTGGGAGATGCGGGGTGGCCCTCATCTCCCAAACTTCCTTTGGTCTATCCCCCTATTCCTTTGGCTGTTTCTCCTCCTACCATCCCTCCTCTCTCTCCCTCAAAATCCTCCTAGTTTACCGACCGACCAGAAACCTCCTGGCTCCTTCCTCACTGATATTTCCTCTCACCTTTCATCCTTATCCCTCTGCACTGAACACCTGCTCATAATGGGTGATTTTGTGCTCCACCTAAGCTCCCCTTGCAACACCTCCTCGGATTTCACTGCCCTCCTCTCCTCCCTAAACTCCCTCCACATCAACTCGCCAACCCACAACCGTGGCCACTCCCTCAACCTCGTCATCACACGTGGTCTTGACATTTCTGACTTGTCAATCACGGACAAAGCCATCTCGGACCACTTCCTCATCTCCCTCTCCTCCTGCATCCCCCTCCCCTCTTCCAAACCCTCCACCATTTTTTTCCCCCCCAGGAAAAAGCTTCTCTGAGTCCCTTAAAAATGCCCTCTCCTCCTCAGATCTCCTCTCCCTCTGGCCCTCCAACCACAGTGATCCTGATACAGCCGTCAAGCTGCTGATGACCGTCTCTCCACAACCTTCAATTCCCAGCTCCCCTGAAATCCAGGATTGTTTCCAAACCCACCCGCTCCCCCTGGTACAACACTCATCTCTGCTCACTCAAACCACAAACCCGGATGCTTGAGCGCAGATGGCAGAAATTTGACCTCATGATTCACCGCCAGCTGTGGCTCGAGCACCTCCTCACCCACCGCCTCTCCCTTTCAAAGGCCAAAACTGACTTTTACTCCAAAGTCATCCTGGAGGCAAACAAGAATTCAAAGATGCTGTTTTTCACTGTCCATCACCTCCTCCGTGCAGTCCCTCAAGCTCCCTCTATCCTCACGTCAAATGCCAAGTGCGAAGAGGTCCTAGACTTCTTTACCTCAAATGGCTGCATCGTCCTCCCCCCCATGCCCCCTTCCAGATCATCCACACTGCCTTCTCCCTCCGCAACGGCTCCTGCCATTCCCCTCTCCTTACACTCCTTTGCCTCCATTTCTCCCTCCTCCCTCTCAACTACAATCACCCGGATGAAGTTCACCACCTGCTGCCTCTACCCCTCCCCACCCAGCTGCTGGTCACTCAACTCGCCCTTCTCTCCCCCTTGTTGGCCGACACAGTCAACCAGTCTCTCTCCTCAGGCTCTGTTCCACTCCCCCTGATAACCGCTGTCTTCACACCCCTCCTATTGACCCGGACCAAACTCCGTATCCACATTTTACCACATCATCTTGGTCCCAGACACACCTTTTCTCTCTGGTCTGCCTATTTTGTTGCAATCTTTCCTCCCCTTTGTTCTGCAGTATTAACCCCTGTTTTGTTGCAATCCTTCCCTTTGTTTTGCATCATTAACACCTTCTTAACCCATCATCCCCTGTCCTCTACCTCATTTCTCCTTTGTCTTCCTTGCCCTGTCTCCCCCCTCTCTGTTAGTCCTTAGAAGCCTCTCCCTCCCAACATGCCCCAGTTCTGACAAAAGGTCATGGACCCGAAAAGTTGACTCACTTTTCTCTCTCAATAGTTGCTGCCTGACCCGCTGAGTGTTCCCAGTGACTTCTGTTTTTGTTTCAGGTTTCCAGCATCTGCAGTATTTTGTGTTTTCCATACCCACATCTCACCAGTTCTGGCCGGGCCTCACTGGCACCGAACGGATCGACTTAATAATAATAATAATAATCCTTGCATTTGATATAGCGCTTTTCACGTCGGGAGGACGTCCCAAAGCGCTTCACAGAACACACTGTAAAGTGAATTGACTGTATATTTGTGGGCGAACGCGGCAGCCAATTGCACACAGCAATATCCCACAAACAGTCGTAGATTGAAAATGACCAATTTATTATTGTTTTTGGTTTTGGAGGGATTATTATTAGGCGTGTGGAGTAAGGAAACTTGCCCAAGGTTTCGCCCTGCCTGGAATTGAACTCAGGTCTCTTGCTTGCAAAGCGAGTGCTCTAACCTACAGGACTCCACGATCCTCCCTACATCTCCGACCTTGTCACTCCCCAATCCACCACCAGGCGCCTCCGCTCGACTGGCGCCGGCCTCCTGCTCGTTCCTCGCACCCTCCGCCCCACCATCGGAAGTCGTGCTTTCAGCCACTACGCCCCAAAACTCTGGAACACTCTCCCTCAATCCCTCCACCTTGCCCCCTCTCTCCCCTCTTTCAAATCCCCACTGAAAACTTTCCTCTACGACCATGCTTATGGCCACCTCCCCCCTCCACCCGACTCAGAGTCAGGCTTCGTCACTGTTCAGCGCTCTGAGACGCTACCCTGAGTGGAGGGCACTATATAAGTAGAAGTTGTTGATTGTCTTTTTCACAATTTAACAAAAAGGGTAATACCTTATGCTCAGGTATTCTCATGGATCGTTCAGTCACAACGTCCTGTGGGGAAAATATTTTATTTAGGAATTCAGATTGCTCTTTTCAACAAATAGTTAGGGAGGGCCCTGAGTCGACCAATTCTATGCAATAATAATAGACCTATAATAGACTTCAAACTCATGCTGTTGCTGTTGGCCCTCCCCAAATATTAATTTGAAGGGTCACAATATACCCCATAGAGACCTTAGAAACTCATCATGCCTGTCATATGAATTTAGAGATCAATTTGTGTTTTTTGATCAGTTTAATCTTGTTTAAATTTGGCTTGCTCTTTGGCTCTTTGATAGCCAGGTGATATATATATATATTACATATATAAAATGTAAATGCCCCTGATTGCTGTTTGTATTCTACAAATTTTCAAAAAAACTCTTGATTATTACTTTTAATAATAAATTGGTCATTTTCAATCCACGACTGTGGGACACTGCTGTGCGCAATTGGCTGCCTTGTTTCGCCCACAAATATACGGTCAATTGACTTTACGCCATATTCTGTGAAGCGCTTTGAGACGTCTAGAAGACGTGAAAAGCGCTATATCAAATGCAAGTATTATAATTATTAAAAATTCTTTTATCAAACTTAATTTCGTTTTCAATCATCTCTTCCATCTTTTTTTTTCCAAGCTTTTTCCTCTGTAACATAAAAAGAAAAGTTAAATTATCCTCCCTGTTTTATTTGGGGTGATTTCAGGAATCTATTATTTATTGATTTTTATAATGAACCTTTGCGTCCTTGTGTCCTTCTTTCTCTTACTGGGATGTTGATCACATCCCAAACATGTCTTCTGTTCTTCAGTTTTTTCCCTCGTTCTACTTCTTAACTGAAATATCATTCCTCCCTGATCTATTGCTGTTGATGTTATATCACAGCAATGAGTATCTCCGTCATACAGTAAATTGTTAGCTAAAAATCACAGAGACATGGAATGTTGTTTCGTCCTTGAAACAACAAAGTTCATCAAGCCAGACGGACATTTGATACGGATCCATCTTTTAATCGACCATCTAAAAGTAATTCTGTTGGGGTGTAATTGGTTAACAAAACCATAGGTGATAAACTAACAATTTATTCAAAATGTTGCACAGTCCAAAAAGTGGCTAAAATGTTTTTCACATTTTTAAAAATTTAATCCTACAGGAGTCAATACTCTGGATGCTATTGGACATAGTTTATTATGCTTGTGCTGTAATGCAACTGCTGAAATAGCGAAATCTGTGTCTGCTACTTCTAAATAAAAGGTGCTTCCCTTTCTGGAGCTTGCAAAGTAGACGTTTACGCTAAAGCTTGTTTTAATTTTTGTACTGCTTCAGTACAGGCTGGCGTCCAATTCCATTCAGCATGTTTTCGTAACAAAGCATAAAGGGGAGCACTTAGAGTAGCAAAATCTTCAATAAAATCCCTGCATCCCCTACCAATCCTAAAAAGCATCTCAATGCTGTGACAGAAGTTGGCCAGGGTAAGTGCTTAATAATCTGTATTTTATATTCATCAGGATTGTGACCACCTTTACCAATTTGGATTCCTAAAAATGATACAGTCTGCTCAGAAATCTATGCTTTCTTAGGATTTACTTTTAATCCTGATGTACAGATCAATTGTAACAGCTTTGTCAACAATTGTTCATGAGTCTCCATGTCAGGCAGGCGTGTAATAATAAATCATCAACATAGTGAATGATTGCAGTAGGTTGGCTAAGGCGTGCTATCACTTGAGCCATTCTTTGATGAAATTTGACGGAAAGTTGTGAAATCCCTGGGGTAAACATGTCCATGTGTATTGGTTGTGAAAAGTAAAAGCAAATTTGTACTGACAATCATGATGAAACGGAACAGACCAGAACCCATTTGATATGTCAAGTGCAGAAAATACTTTTGACTGAGGTGTAGTTCTCTTGAGCACATCTGGTGCAGACACCAATGTCGAGAACAACATTGCGTGTATTGATTTAATCTCCTCTGATCTATTATGAGTCGCCATGAACCATCTGGTTTTCTAACTGGCCAAATGGGAGAATTATTAGAGGTTGCAATCCTTCTTAAAATACCTGTTTCAATAATGAGATTATAGTGGCTTGCACAGGTGCATCAACTTCCCAAGGATAGGAATATTGCTCCTGCTGATGTGGGGAATCTTTTCCAATGATGTTAACATGTCCTGCTAACTTTCCACAAACGTGTTTGTGATTTGCGAAAACAACATTATTAGTGGTTAGTATGTTAGTAATGTTAACATTGTCATGTGTCAACACTTTCTTTAAATCAAACCCTTTATTGCATAAACAGCTCCATGATCTGTTATTTTATTTCAAATATATGTGTCAGGTTTGGCACTTTTAACTTGCCATAGTAGTTTGTTTGCAAAGTCAATTATCAAATTATATTTATTCATCAGATCTGCACCAATAATGTTTAAATTGGCTGGCGTGTTCATCAAAATACATGGCCATTTAATTTCTAAATATCCAATTTGAAGAGGAATTGGAATTGACTCCACCCCATATTGACAATTGCCTGTAAACCCACCTAATTGAGTAACTGTTTCAGATGTGAATTTTGTGGGTCTTTTTCATATATAACAGTTTGAGAGGCACCAGTACCCCATAACAATAGGTTCCGATGGCCTCCTATCGCAACATTAATACATGGTCTTCCATGATTATCAATTTCTACTGGGCACATTATCTCAGTTGAAGCCTCTATTTGTCAATCAATGCCCCCATGGACTCTATCTCCTCCTTGTATGTTATACATCGGAGGAACACCAGGTACTGCACTTGGCTGTCTATGAAAAGCTTTCATTTCAGCTCGCAGCTTTCCGACCTTCGGCAACCATGTCTTTTAGATCTAAACCAGCACTTTTCTCTTCATGTCTACAATATTTTGTCATATGTCCCATTTTACCACAATTCTCACTTTGACTTCTACCTCTCTAGCCAGTAAATGAAGGTCCCTATGAACATTAGCCACAAAATGGGATCAGACAATATCTGATAATATATCCAATTATACAGGACATAATAGTGGCTGGCCGTTTAATTTAATCTCCGTACAATTAACTCCACCCCATCAGCATACACCAACAATCAAACTCCAACTTAATAAACATAACTTATCAAATTACACCAATACTTACTTTCTAAATGATATTAAACATTTGTATTTATCCCACTTCAACAATGTAAGAGTTAATTTATTTTCATGACCCTGTGGTGAAGTAAGGACTGACACAAATGTTGTACAATTAATCAATGTTTATTAATTCAGATTAATAATAGTTATAATGAATTAAAAGAATACATTCAATTATGCTTACATATCCATGGATACTGTAGTTCACAACGATTTAAGTTGACCAAACCAAATGCCACGGGAGAGATAGAGGAGCAATGTCCAATTTAATGTCCCATTTGAATGCAAATATAAGTCTTCAAAAAATATTAGTATTGTTATGCTGCTTCCAGTTCGATATCACCCAAAAGTATCCAGGTATGATTGTACATTTAGAGTTGGTTATCTCATAGTCTTGATCTTCCCCCTTTGAAAGCTGGAATATGGTTCGCAACTCCAAGTTCTAAGTTCTTCCTTCTCTTTCGAATCTATCTCCGTTTATACCATTGATTAGGTGACCTTTCACTTATTGTTTTTTGCAAAATGGGTTTTCATGAGAAAATGACTGATAAGGAATGAAAACAGTTTGTTTATAAATAGCCTTTTGTTTCTCCTATTTGAGCAAAGATCTTCTTTGAAGCTAGTCACAACCAATTCCCCTCACATGAGGTTGATCATATGTCTCAAATATATAAACATCGCAAATATAATTTGAGATATTATTTAACATATTAATTACAGAAATCCTACACTTGGAAGGAGAATAGAGAACAAAAGATAAAATAACACAATGGGTAAAAATAACGGGCTGAATATGTGATGTATTAATTAATACATCATTGATAATTCTACCCCGTCACATTCATTAGGAGTGGACCAGTCAATCAGTTTACTGCATTTAGAAGTTGTGCTGCAGGAGAGCTATGTTCAGGTATTGATGACAACAACAACTTGCATTTATGTAGCACCCTTCACACAGAGCAGTATAGTTGTGACGGAGCCTGACCCCTAGCCGGGAAGAGAGTGGAGGTGACAGCATGGTCGAAGAGGAAGGTCTTCAGTTGCGATCTAAAGGAGGGGAAGGAGGGGGCAAGACAGAAGGATTGGGGGAGAGAGTTCCAAAACCTTGGGGACTGTGAAAATATGAAAATATGAAATTCGAAAATATGGACTGGATTATTACTGCATACTGTCATTGTTTTGTTAGGGATGAATTTTCTTGTCACACCACTTGGAGCCTGCATATATGTAGAGTTTAATGATCCGTTCCTGAACAACAACAAAAACTTGCATTTATATAGCACCCCTTACGCTGGTAGCATCCCAGAACCTTTGACAGTGGAGAAGCATGATGCCGAGCAGGGTGGGGGGGGGGGGGGGGGGGGTGGAGATGATAATAAGCACGTACCCACTACTAATGCACGGTTTCCACAGAAAATGTTGACCTCCACCTGGCTTGGCTATAAAGCTGAAGCCTATCCTGGGATGGGAGGCATTGGATTCTGAGCTGCAGGAATTGTGAAATGGATTTTAGTGGCAAATGCAGGATGTGTTGTCGTTCCCTGGAATTTCCACTCAGGCACCAGCTTGCAGAAGTAGAAACTGATTGAATTCCGAGCAAAGTTCTGGAGAGCTGGCTCTTTCACATTCATGATTCGCTATTTACAAAGCCTTTTGTGAATCTCGTGGGTGAGTGTCTACTGTGGGTACATTACAAACCTCCATCACAATAACTGATTTGGGTTGTTATTTGATACAAATAACTTTTCCAAGAAGGGTTCCAGTGAGGATCATAAAACATTTCTGATAGTGTGCGGACACCTGTGGCAATGTGGATTTTTCTTTTGACGGCTGCCACCCTTTACAAGTGTTCTAAACCCTGGGTGTGAGGCATTGCATCGGTGGCTGCACTCAGCCTGGAAGTTTCTTCCTCTGCAATGCAAAGCTCCTCATATTGTCGTGGGACAGCAATTTGCTTGATTGAGTCAGTGGAGGATTACATGCTCATTATTTATAAATCTTCAGCATGTTACTGAAGAAGTAGTTGCTGTTTCACGTTTACAGAGAAAAGATGATTTTACTCTTTGGAGAGTGGTTTTGGAATTACATTGCAGTGCTCAGTGGAAAATTGAAATCACTCCCTTAAAGCCTGGTGTTTGTCTATTAAGCAGGCCACTGCTAACCCAGATGATCTTAAGCTTACCCATAAATACAATGCTAGAGCCCTAGTTTAAAATAGAGAGTCAGATAAAATGTATATAAAGGCTTCCTCTGTAGAGTGATGTACTATCGGAATGGGAGTCCACAAATGTTTGTTTATGAGCAAGTGTAGGGACAAACCATATCACTGTTCTTTCCAGCATCCGAGGCAAAAACAAATGCTAAATGGTTCAAGTTTATCAGAGGTACTCTGCTAGAAGAGCTCTTTTTATCGATTAATTGAAACTTACTTGATTTCCCAGAATCTGCTGTAGAACGGTCCTTTTTTGTGGAACATTGCTATGCACAAATTAGCTGCCCTGCTCCCCTACAAATACACAGTCACGACACTTCACAGTAAAATCCAGTGAAGCACTTTGCCGCATCCTGCTGATGCGAATGGTGCTATATCAAATGCAAGGATTTGTATTATTAATAATTAACAACAAAATTACATTTGTATAGCGCCTTTCATGTCGGGAGGATGTCACAAGGTGCTAGACAATCAGTGTTTCGGACCCGAGTTGAGGGTCGGGATCGGAGAGGGTGGAGGGCAGAGGTGCACACAGGCAGAGACAATAGCAGTAGAAATTAACTTACTGCCAAGAAGGGTCAGGGGAGGGTTAATTTGGCCGCCTCCGATTTGAAAATACTCAAATGGAATGCAAATTATTCAGCAGTGAGAATAGTAATTGATGCAAGAAACTTTAAAATTGAATCCTTAAGTGAGCTGCTCCTCGCTGCAGGCTCAGGATACAAATGGGTATCAAAACGTGTACTACCATTGTCTTTGGGCCAAAACAAACTTTCTGAAATGGCTACCTCTGAAATGCCTGGGTACAACTCAAATTGAATAGTAATGTAAGAACAGCACTTATTTATTTTAGTACCACACGCTCTGGATTTCAAATTTCTAGTTTTCCCAGGGTTTGGTTTTGACTGTTGTCAGCTGCTAAACCTCACAGAAACAATTGCACAACATGACACCCATAAAATGAGGAGACATATTTTTGAGCTCTGATATATGATCCTACTCTTATTGTTGTCCATCTTAATAAGTCACAAAGAGACAAACAGAAATTCAGGTCACAGAAGACAAATCCAGGTAATATTTCAAAGAAGAAGTTTGTTTTTTAAAGGGGCATAGTTACTTTTACTGTTGTTGGGACAATATCTGGCTTCTCTTAATGTCACATTGTTATTCATTTTTGCAGAAATGTCAAAAGATCATTTGTGATAATATTGTCAGGATAGAAATGATATTAGTAACTTACATTTGATACAGTGCCTTATCACGTCATTGAAACATCTCAAAGCGATTCACAGAAATTAGTGTAAAGTGTAGTGACTGTCTATTTGTAGACAAACATGGCATCCAATTTGCACACAAAAGTACCCACAAAGAGCGAGGAAGCAAATTTTATCTGGGGGATCAGGAGAAATTTCCTTCTCTTTTTCAATAGGATCATGGGATCTTTAACATCCACCTGACAGGAACTTGGTTTAACGCTTCATCCACAAAAGACGGAACTTTTGACACTGCAGTGCTACCCCATCATTGCACTGAAGTGTCAGCCTAGAATAGGCCTGATGTGGAGTTTGAACCCACAACCTTCAAATTCAAGTGTGCCACCAAACTGGTGACACCTGGCTCCTCTTATGGATGGAATATTGTGCAATTATTTCTGTGAGTACTGGAGGCTGATTATTGTCAAAATCAAAATATTTGGCTCATCCAGAACTCGGTAATCAACACTTCCTTCCCATCACTTCAAGCCTTGGCACCTCCTGACATCTCTGACTGCCTTACTCCCACTCCACTAGCCTATGCTCGGCTGGCTCTGTCCTGCTGCATGTCCCTTGTCCCCACTGCTCCAATATTGGCAGCTGTGCTTTCAGCCACTGCTCCCGTAATGAGAGAACTCCTTCGCTAAATCCCTCCACCTTGTCTCCTCGCCCATCTTCAGATCACACCTGAAGATCTTCCTCTTTGACTGTGCCTACGGTGACCTCCCCACTCCGCCAGCTCAACAAGTTCTGCCACTGTTTGGCACTCCCAGGAGCTACTCCGCGTGAAGAGTGCTTTATAAATGCAATTCGTGATGGGTGTCCCCACACCATAATGATGTCCCCTTAATATACAATGGGAAGTGGTATTAGTGGTGGATTTGGGAAAATAACCTGTGAAGTGGTGTGGGCAAGATAACATGAGCCAGATCTAGTAGCAGGGATGCAAGTAATTTCTTTTTTTTATAATGCTCCCCAACCTCCATATCCAATTTGTTGATGCCCATTTGACTTCTTGTGAGTTGGAAGATATTGTGGTGCCTTATATGACTGACAGATTGATATATCGGTGCTGTAATGGCATCAAAGAGCTCAGCCTGTGATTACAGGTCCGTCTATTCGTATCAAGAGCTCTGTAAAATGTGATGGATTTGAGAGTGGGAGAGGAGAGACAGCCGAGAAAGATAAACAGAGCTGGATAATATGTGCAGCTCATTTGATATAACCTGGACACTAGGTGACACATGAACTAGAGACAAAATGGTAGCTAAACACAGCAGCTTCATCAACATTTATAGAGAAAAGACAGGACTTAAACATTAACTTATCTTTCCATTTCAGATATTAAATGGCTGGCTGGTCATTTGTTAATATAATTATTATATTATTACGATGAATTGCACACCCTAACAACTTCATGAGTGAGCTCATATATGTGGAGTAGGATTTTTAAGAAGCCAGCCATTTGTGATCAGCCACCGTCTACTTAATAAATCAATCCTACAGATTTACAATTTCTCCAGCCATCAATAGATACCAGCTTGTAACCATGGGAACTCCATCTCCTCCCTTCGACCTAGTGTTCTTAAGATATCAGTAGCCCAAAAACTAACTTGCCGTTTGTTGCACAGATGACCCACCCAGGAGAGAGAAAAAAAACATCCTCAACTCTAAATCTCCTCGGACGAACAACCACTGTCTAAATTGTGTCAGAACCAAAAAAAGGCAACCTTTGAGTTGGGTCCTGATAGCCAGAACAAACACACACACACCATCAGCTTTGACAACCAAGCTCTCTTCTGCCTGACACTGCTAGATATGCGCTGACTACCAATGTCCCATTGATGCTGTGTTGCAAGTTAAGTCAATTCAGTGCTGAAAATACACTGTAAACCCTTCAGTGTGTGATTCACAGCACACGATCACAAAGCAATTCGTGTTTTATTTTGGGTGGGGGAAGGGGTGGCTGGCATAAAGCACCTCGGACATATTGTGTTAGGAAGAAAAGTGATTCATTCTGTGTCGATTGAAATGCTAGTGCTCTGAATCCAGTCAAAACCTCCGGTCCCCAGAGTTGACTTGGCCCCATATACGCAATGAATAAAAAATGAAAAATTGTGCTCCCTACCTTGAAAATGCTCCTTGGGTCCCTTAATAAGTCTTTTCACGATCTTTGTGGCCATTTGTTCACTGCTGACCCCTATCTACTTACATCAAAAGGCTACAGAAATATTACAGTATTTCAAAATACACATTTTTTTCTCAGTGTTTGGGTCATTTGTGTAACAATATCTTTCACCCGCAAAATACACAGTCAATCCACTTTACAATATATTCTGTAGGGTACTTGGAGACATGGAGATGTCTCAACAATGTGATAATACACTATATCAAATGCAAAGTTTATTATTATTATTATTAGTATATATTTCAAGCTGTTTGGTGAATGGTGTAATTCTGGTCTGTCTGCTCACTGCAATACTAATAATATAATAATACTAATCCTTGTATTTGATATAGAGCTTCTCACGTCTTCTAGACGTCCCAAAGTACTTCACAGAGTATACTGTAAAGTGAATTGACTGCATATTTGTGGGCGAACGCGGCAGCCAATTGCGCACAGCAATGTCCCACAAACAGTCGTAGATTGAAAATGTCAATTTATTATTGNTTTTTTTTGGAGGGATTATTATTAGGCGTGTGGAGTAAGCAAACTTGCCCAAGGTTTCGCCCTGACCTGCCTGGAATTGAACTCAGGTCTCTCGCTTGCAAAGCGAGTGCTCTAACCACTGAGCTGCAGGACTCCAGAAATCTCTAAATGGAAGCTGCATTGCTTCCAGCGATATGAATAAGAGTTTTTAAATAAGGGTATAGATAAGTATGGGAAGATGAGGGCAGTTTGGGCTGTGACAGTCTGTATAGTTGACATTCCAAGCTAAGGCTCACACGTGAGAAGTGGTCACTTGAGCAGGGTTCCAGAGGGCAACATATGCCCATGGAACCACATCACAGTAATAATAACAACTTGCATCTATATAACACCCTTCAGGCAGGGTAGCGTCTTGGATCACGGGTAAGTGTAAGAGGAGGTGAGACCATGAGCAGAATGGCATCTGCCAATTAGCAGAAAATAATAGGCCACGCTCCATTTAAAAAAAAATCGCATTCCTTTCACCAAGTTTAAAACCAAAGAGATGGCATCAAGGTTTGAGTTGTGATGTTTACAAAGCCTAAAATTCATCTCCCCCACCCCAAATCCCCATCTCCCCTATCCCCTCTCCCTCCCCCGACCCCTCTCCCCACCCCGATCATTTTGTCTTAAAATTTTTAGAGTATGCAAGATTGTGACAATCTTTAAATTGAATTTGAAAGATGCTTCTTTTTAAGAAATGTAGAAAAACGTCTTCCACATGGAGAATGAATTCAAGAATTTTTCACAGTTCTGAGGGATGTTAACTTGTAAGACCAAATTTTCTCACGGGAAACAACAACTTGCATTTCTATAGTGTCCTTCACACAGGGTAGCATCCCAGAGCATTTAACAGTGGCGGAGTCTGACCCCGAGCCAGGGGAAGAGGGAGGGGGGAGGTGACCATAAGCACGATCAAAAAGAAAGGTCTTTAGGTGGGATTTGAAACTGGGGTGAGGGCAAGGAAGAGGCATTGTGGGAGAGAGTTCCAGAGCTTCGGGGAGTAGGGGCTGAAAGCATTGGTGCCAATGATGGAGCAGTTGGGGGAAGAGACAAACAGGAGGCCGGAGTCAGTCAAGCGGAGGCAGCGGGTGGTGGAGTGGGGGGTAAGCAAATCGGAAAGTTAGGGAGGTGCGAGGGCATGAAGGGATTTGAAAACGAGTGAGAGGATCTTGAAGTCGATCCGTTCGGAAATTGCAAGGGCTGGTGTGATGGGAGATAAGACTGAATGGAATTCCTTGGATTAAAACGTACCTTAATAAACTAGTTGTTGGTGCATCCGCAATATGACACAGACCTAAGAAGAACAGTTTTAAGAAAAAAAACTTGGTGTTCAGTTTATGTTTTAGAATTTTTTTGAAGGTAAATTCAAAACAGGACAGTCCGATCCAACAGAGAACCGGTAGAATTCTTGAGGAAAAGGTGGAAAAGCCCATCAGTAATGGGAAATAGTTTATGATCGGAAGGAGTGATACAGGCTGCAAATGTATTGACAGACGTGAAGCTGTGATTAAGAATGACTTGGCATGGAGTATTAATAGCCCGTCATACGGTTCTTATGGGGCAAGATATCATTGATCATTGCTCGCCAAATGCCCGTTTTTTTCCTGTAAGACTAGTTCATTTTAAAGTGTTTAGATCACCCAGAATTGGGGAGGATCCTCACATTCAATCTTAATTTGGAAGCGGGTTTTCTGCTGGTTCTGTTTAAAAGAGGCAGCTACAACAGGATTTAAGAATTTTCCACAATTCCGTGCATTCTTAAATTTTAAGATTGAATGGTCTCACAGCTGAGGTCAGGTAAATTTGAGGCTTCAAATGCAGTGTTATGGAGGGAGAGTACTCATCAAGTGAGACATTATACAGTGTACTTACCAAATTGCACATTGTGCAATGTTTGTCTGGTAGTATAAGAGCATCTGGATAAGGTGATCTTCCACTTTGACATCATTGAAACCAAGTAAAAGCTGAATTTTTAATGTTAAAGGGTAATTCTTAAAGTTAGAGTCGAGCTGATGAGCTAGTTGGAGGCTGGTGAGCACAGCTCCACTTTCTCTGATTAGACACTTGCATGAGTCAGTAGCATGAAAGTTGTGCCAACAGTATCATCAAACCTTCAGTTTCACGTTTCTTTTAGTCTTTCTGACACACAGTGAAAATCATTTGGCCTCTCTATTTGTTTTCTTATTTTGCATGAAGTTTTACTATATTAAAAATTCATTTGTTAGACAATTGTGCAATTAATTTTTTATTGTGTCTGAAATATTAAAACATCAAATTTTAAATGAGTGATTGTTAGTATTTCAACACTGGAAAAGTTGGTCTAGCTGAACATAACACAGCAGACAATGAGAAAAGGCCATTCAGAGCACAGTGCTCACCTTCAATCAACCAAGCAGCACATTTTATACCTGTTATTCACCTGCCTAGAAACAATCTGCCATTTTTTTCCCGAGAGCTCTAAAACATGCTTAAGTAAAATTTGGTAATATTTACCTTCACTAGCAATTCAGTTATACAAATCGGACCAGATGGTGTCCATTATGCAATGCAAATCCTAGCCTCACTAAGTGATTACAGCATACAATTTTATAATCATGTACTTGGCTCTGTGCATAATGGGTTCCATTTCTTTTGGCCCATTTTTGCTATGAAGCCTGCCTACAATAAAGCCAGCGGGCAAATAGAAAGAACGGGCAGTACCAGTGGGTCTTATGAACAGTGCGAGGAATTAATGATATTGTAGGAGGCAGATTTTTCTCCATTTTAATCATTATCAATGCAGGGGATTGACTGGAGCAACAGTTTGACTTTTACTCCAGTCCAATTTGTACTCACAACAACAACAACTTGCACGTATATTGCGGTAAAGGTAGCGTCTCAGAGCGCTTAACAATGGTGGAGCCTAACTCCAGGGTGGGCGGGGGGGGGGGGGAGGGAAAGGTGGGGGAGAGGGGAGGTGTCCATAAGCACGGTTGAAAAGGAAAGTTTTAAGGTGGGACTTGAAAAAGAGGAGAGAGGGGGCAAGGCAAGATTGAGAGAGAGTTTTTCAAAATTTCGGGGCTGAAAGCGCGATTTCCAATGGTGGAGTGGAGGGACGTCTGTGAGACACAAACCTATGTCCACCAATATCTTGCTTCACACATAATTCCAGGAATATTTCTTTGATGCCCTCGATCTTGTTCAGTCGACACATTGGGATTTTGAAGAGACACAGGGATTTGCTGTTAGCTGTAAATCAGAGAACTCATGGTAATAGTTACCATGACAATAACTCAGATGAACAAATATTAGGTTTTTCCCTCCCCCAAACACAGTGGACATTTGAATAACGACCAATTGTAAGAGTTGACACAAATGATTAAATATTCCATGAAACACATTGACTGTGCTGATGGGTCTGTGCATTGAAAAGAAGTTCCCTGGCTCAGAACCAATGTAATTGCAGTACTTTGAGAATGAGCTGGAAAGATACAGTATCTGGTGAAGAACAGAATTGAAGGTTCCACAGATAAAGATAAACACCACACAATGTTGTACTGGCTCTTGAGACCACAGATTAGTCAGCAGTGAAATAGAAGCTCTCAACTTGGATTGTAATGTTGCAACAGTAACTTGCACTTGTACAATGCCTTTCACGTAGGATCACGTCTCACAGAGTGGAGTATGAAGGTTTTGTGAGACGAAGGGGTGGATGTGAGGCAGAGAGTTTAGGGAAAGAGTTTTCCATGCATTTGATAATCCTTGCATTTGATATAGCGCTTTTCACGTCGGGAGGACGTCCCAAAGCGCTTCACAGAACACATTGTAAAGTGAATTGACTGTATATTTGTGGGCGAACGCGGCAGCCAATTGCGCACAGCAATGTCCCACAAACAGTCGTAGATTGAAAATGACCAATTTATTATTGTTTTTGGTTTTTGGAGGGATTATTATTAGGCGTGTGGAGTAAGGAAACTTGCCCAAGGTTTCGCCCTGCCTGGAATTGAACTCAGGTCTCTCGCTTGCAAAGTGAGTGCTCTAACCACTGAGCTACAGGACTCCACTTACTCTGCTTTATAAATAGGGGCAGAGAATACAAAAGTAAGGAGGTTATAATCAACCTTTATAAAACACTGGTTAAGCCTCAACTACAGACTGTGTTCAGTTCTGGGCACCACCTTTGGAAGGATGTCAAGGCTTGGAGAGGATGCAAAGGAGATTTACCAGGATGATACCAGGAATGAGGGACTTTAGTTATGAGGAAAGGCTAGAGAAGCTAGGATTATTCTCCTTGGAGCAGAGAAGGTTAACAGGAGATTTAATAGAGGTGTTCAGAATTATGAGGGGATTCGATAGGGTGAACAGTGAGAAACTGTTTCCACTGGCGTGTGGGTGGTAACCAGAGGATACAGATTTAAAATAGTTACCAAATAAACCAGAGGGGAGGAGAATTTTTTTCACACAGCGATTTGTTCGGATCTGGAATGCATTGCCTGAAAGGGTGGTAGAAGCCGATTCAATAACAACTTTCAAGAGAGAAGTACATAGATATTTGGGGAGGACAAGTTTGCAGGGCTGTGGGGAGAGCGCGGGGTAGATTTAAAGTGGGAACAAGATATTCTAAAAAGAGTAATTTGCAGGGGTATGGGGAAAAGGCAAGTAAATGTCACTAAATGAATTGCTCTTTCTAACAGCCAGCGCATAGACCAAATGGCCTTCTTCTGTGCTGTAAAATTCTTTGGTTGTATGGGTAGGATGGGGAACGGGCGTGGAAGCATTTGAAAGTTAGATTATGGATACTGAATTCCATTTGTGGGAAATAGGGAGCAGGTGATAGGCTTGTGAAGCCAATGTGGAAAGGATAAACTGCTGAGTTCTAGGTAAGCTGGAGCTTGTGCAGGGTTAAACAAGGATGGCTGGTGAAGAGAGCATTATAGAAGTAAAACCTGGAGGTGACAAAGGTGTGGAGAAGGGTTTTGGATACTTTGGGAGTGAGATAAAGATGGAGGTGAGCAATGTTGGAGAGATGGAGGAAAGCGGATATGGTTAAGGATTGATGGAAAGCTTAAAGGAGAACTCAGATTTAAACAAAATGACACGTATGAGGATTACACGATGCAGAGAGCCACAATACTAAGAATGTGACGTTAATTATTATGGCAAGGATGAGCAATGAATCTAATAGTAATTGTCTGATTCAGTTTAATAAAATATGACTCAATCTATCAAATCCAAAGCTTAACCATCCTGATATAAAGTGCTGTTGAACGCCTACAGTTCAGCACAGGAACAAAAACGTGCCTCTGTGAGAATGTAATCTTCTTTATGGTATTTCCATGTCAGCATTGAGGCACGAAATGCTAATATTTCAGAGCCAATTTGAAGAAAACTTTTTTTAAAATTAGTCCATTCAGTTGACCTGAGTATGGAGAAGGGATTGATCGCATTTCTAAATCCAGAACATCACATGTCCCTTGTCAGTGCACAAGCTTATATCTCCACCGTAGACTGATCCTTAATAAGTGAGCAGGTGCAGGTCTATATAAATAATGAAGAAAGCAGATCTTCTCTCAGAGTTCTGATGTGTTGTAACCAATATTGAAATCAGATACAGTGTAAAGCTTTCCGTGCCTTTAAGATTAGAATGAAGGTTGTTCTCAGAACCTGACTTAATTTCAGCAACGTTTACATTTCGGCTTGAATAGTCAAAGAAAAAATATTTGTGCTTTTCTGCAAGCTAATTGTAGTCTTAAGGGGGAAGGCGATGCAGTGTGGAAACAGGAACTGCATTCCATTGAGCAGCATTGTCAGGATAAATATGACTTAGCTCCTCATTGAACACATTCCTCACATTGACTTCTCTAGCTCCCTGGGAAACCAAGCTTCCCAGTTACTAAATAGGTTGCCATCTGTGTCTGAGGAAGTTTCATCAAACCCCTCAGACTCCTGCGTAAATTACTCTGAAAAACAATGAGATTAGTTTGCCTGGGTCCTGCCATTCTAAATTTTGTATGTCCTAGTTGGAATAATAAAGGTGAAATTAAAATGAAACAAGATGTACAGTTCTTCGTAGAATCAAGCTGTGCGCATGAGAAAATTCAAAAGTAAAAGTAATCTGGTGAGTTTTGCCATGTGCATGGGCTTTCTCTCCAGCTTTACACTTTGCAATGTTTTGTCAGAATGTAGCACAATTTATTTTTGTTTGACCATTTCATTTGAAAACATTTTCTATCGCATGATTGATCAGAAAATCACGATGCATTATATCAGATGCAATGATGTGGCCATTTCTCCACATACAATTAAATCTATCTAACATTCATGAAGACTCTGACATTGGTTAATTGAACTGGGATTAAATGAAGTGATCACTGCATCAGTTGGCAATTTAAAGCATCCTTTCATTTAATAATAATAATCCTTTCATTTGATATAGCACCTTATCACGTCTTCTAGATGTTTAAAGCGCTTCACAGAATATACTGTAAAGTGAATTGACTATGTTTTGTTGGAAAAATGTGGCAGCAGTGTCCCGCAAACAGTCATGGATTAAGTATCAAAATTATTATTTGTTTAAGGAGTTATTATTTCCGGAAAAGCTATCTGCAAATTGACTAATAATTAGATTCCTACTTACTGCTAGGTAAACAGAAGCATGTAGAGTAAAGCATCTAACCCAACGTTTCGCCCTGCTGGGAATCAAACCCAGGTCCTTTCGCTTGTACAAATATTGTTGAATATTGTATAAATATTGCTGAAATAGTTACATGCTGAAGGTAATCTGAAATGTACTTGTTTTCATTCTCTAAATCTGGCTCAGCGTGTTGCAACAAAAGATCTATTCAAATCTACGCTTTTCACTTAACACCCCACTACCGATGTTACAAACCAAAACAGCAACGGAGTTTGCAAGTGCTGTAAAATACGAGGACGCCAGATCTGTACTGAGCAGGTCTGAACTCAGCCATACCACAAACTGAATGTTTAGTTGTGGAAAGAACAATTGTGTTTCTTTTCTGAATGGTAGAATTCTGGCCTTCTCCTTGAACCTGTGACGATTTCCTGATGTAAAAGATGCTGTAAAAATGTAATGTGTTGTTCTTCTCATCCAAAAGTTCAGTAATTTCACGAGAATTACAGCAGAACAACCCCAAATGGGTTTGATCTTTAGTCACATAGGGTTATCCTGTAAAATGAACAACTGATACAATCAGACAATTAAATGTTTTAAATGTAAATGCATCAATGCCTTATGTTAACTTGTGAAGCAAATAATCTCTGAATGAATCCACTTTTAAAAAGCTTTTAAGAGTGATCCAAATTTCAGCATCACATCACAGCTGTTCAATTTTCAGGTTTACTTTTGAGTGTGATTTGGATTTATCATTCCCTTTCCTCTTAAGTTGAAATTAAAATGATGAAGTATAGAATGGAAATAAAAGGTATTGGGATCATCATTCCTGCCACTTCTTAAAAAGAAATCTTGTCATTTATTTTGCCCATCCATTCTCTTCGGAGGAAAATTATTGGTGGATGTTTTGTGAGTCCCATAGATAATCAATCAATCAATTGACACAGCCTCACATCAACAACAACAACAACTTGCAATTATTATTATTATTATTATTATTATATAGCGCCTTTCACGCGGGGTAGTGTCCCGGAGTGCTTTACTGCAGCAGAGTCCTACACCGAGCCAAGAGGAGAGGGAGGGGTCGGTGACCATAAGCACGATCAAAAAGGAAGGTCTTTAGGAGGGATCGAGGGAGAGGATTCCAGAGTTTTGGGACATGGTGATTGAAGGCACGGCCTCTGATGGTGGAATGGAGGGCATGAGGATAAACGGGAGGCCAGAGCCAGCCGAGTGGAGGCAGCGGGTGGTGGAGTGGGGGATAAGGAGGTTGGATTGGTAGGGAGCTGCGAGGGAATGACATGATTTGAAAATGAGTGAGAGGATCTTGAAGTCGATCCGTTGGGAGCCAGTGGAGCCTGGACTAATCTGATAATGACATCTCCACTATTCTTTTATATGCATTATTCATGCACAGCAGATTGAATGAAGATCCTCGTTCTCACATTCAAATCCCTCAATAGTGTTGTCCCACCCAACCTCTGCAATATCCCCTAGCCATGCCTGCTTCATGTCCCCTGGCCCTGTCCACCTCACCATCGATAGGCAGGCTTTCAACCATTCTGCCCACACTCTCTGAAACTCCATCCCAGAATCCCTCCGCCTCACTCCTGCTCTCACCTTGTTCAAGGCACATCTCAAAACATACCTCTTTAATCACGCTTTCAGTCTTCTTTCCCCTCCCCACGCCCCTCAGCTTCCACCCTCAGCTCGAGTGCCCACCTACGTTTGTCAAGCTCTTTGAGGAGTCCTCCTAGCACAAAAGACGTGATATGAATATAAATATAAATTGTACCATATTGCTGTATATTTCAACCCAGTCACCTGCTGAGGTTTATTTCTGAATGCCACATTCCTCAGGTTTAAATGTAAAGAGTGCCCACATTATTTGATGATATTGACCTGAAAGTAAGATAGGAGGAAAGCAAACAACTACAATTCCTGTCAGAAGAAGAATAAAGTGGAAATACGCATTTCAATATACATGCAGCATAAAGCAGAGCTTGGATTGTTAACACATCTTTACACAACATCAAATAGATATTTTTGGCATAAAATGTTATTGGGTAGATAACAGGATTTAAATTGGATCCACATTGTTTTGCCTGAATCAAATCCTCAGCTCACAGTTGAGTACATCGATGAATCACATTGTGCCTATTTTTAGCAAAGATGCACATCAATGCTACTATTTCTATTACTAAGCAAAGAGTCTGAAGCAAGTGTTTCCATGGTGACAGCAATTTAAGAAACTTCATTTGGTTATCTAATGATTATCTAACCTTTTCAATTGTACACGACTGCTCTTTCAAGGATTTCTTACATCAACTTATTTTAATGGGCTTTCAAACCACTTTACAGTCTTGTACAATTCATTCACTCATCTGCTGTTGCTCTTGTATTATTTTGAATGAAGTACTGTGCACGAGATTGACGTTAAATTCGCTGTAAATATATCCTTTTCGGACGAACAGAAATACAAATTCATTTTCTGACAAAAAGCAATGGCATTGAAGTTGCTATCGACAGGATCTTTGTGTGACCTGCTATTGTGTTAAAAACAGCTTTGACTGGTATCATTCAGCTCTTAACATTCCTCCTCATTTGTTCACCCACCACATGCAAATGATGTGAAAGGTGCTACACAAATGTCATTTTGTTGTTGTTGTTGTTGTAGGTTGCCAACCAATTTGGGGCAGGATGGGGAGAAAGGACAACCTATGAATTTGGCATTTCACAGAAGTCATATAAGGGCATATAATAATAATAATCATTGTATTTGATATAGCGCCTTATCATGTCTTCGAGATGTCTCAAAGCGCTTCACATATTGTAAAGTGAATTGACTGTATATAATGCTTTGTGGGTGAAATGAGAAGATTGAGAAAATGTCTCAATAGATTCCAATGTATGGATTAATGAGTGGGATCTATTATTTTTCATGTTAATTTAACAGTATATTATGCATTTATGATTGCTCTGTTTTGGAGTCTGAAGCCAACTTCATGGTATTGCAGCGTCAATTAATTAATTAATTAAAGGCAGGCTTTATTCCTGTTCCTAGGATACAGCAAGAAAGCTGCATTCACCGCATACCCAAGTTATCAACTCGCTGACCCACAACCGTGGCCACTCCCTTGAACTCGTCATCAAGCATGGCCTTGACACTTCCGACCTGTCAACCACGGACAAGGGCATCTCGGACCACTTCCTCATCTCCCTCTCCTCCCACATCACCCTCCCCTCTTCCAAGTCCTCCAACATTTTTTTCCGCCCCAGGAAAAAGCTTCTCTGAATCCCTTACAAATGCCTTCTCCTCAGACCTCCTCTCCCTCTGGCCCTCCATCCGCAGCAATCCTGATACAGACGTCAAGCTGCTGAATGACCGTCTCTCCACAGCCTTGAATTCCTGGCTCCCCTGAAATCCAGGATTGTTTCCAAACCCACCCACTCCCCCTGGGACAACACTCATCTCCGCTCATTTAAATCACAAACCCGGATGCTCGAGCGCAGATGGCAGAAATCTGGCCTTATAATTCACCGCCAGCTGTGGCTCGAGCACCTCCTCAACCACCGCTTCTCCCTTTCACAGGCCAAAACTGACTTTTACTCCAAAGTCATCCTGGAGGCAAACAACAATCCAAAGATGCTGTTTTTCACCTCCTCTGTGCAGCCCCTCAAGCTCCCTCTATCCTCACGTCAAATGCCAAGTGTAAAGTTGTCCTAGACTTCTTCGCCTCAAAGATTGAAAACATCCGCCTAGCTGCATCGTTCACCCCCTCCCATGTCCCCTTCCACCCAACCCAGGCCATCCACACCACGTTCTCCCTCCGCCATGGCTCCTGCCACTCCCCCCTCCTTATACTCCTTTGCCCTCATTTCTCCCTCCTCCCTCTCAACCACAATTATCCGCATGAAGTTCACAACCTGCTCTCTCAATCCCCTCCCCACCCAGCTGCTGGTCACTCAACTCCCCCTTCTCTCCCTCCTGCCGGCCGACATGGTCAACCAGTTTCTCTCTCAGGCTCTGTTCCATTCCCCTGCTAACTGCTGTCATCACACCCCTCCTCAAAAACCCACCCTCAATCCCTCTAATCTCTCACACTACCCTCCCATTTCCAACCTACCCTTCCCTGGCAAAGTCCTGGAATGCATTGTTGCAGATCAACTTCGGTCACACCTCTCCCTCCACTTCCTCCTCGAGGCCCTGCAGTCTGGTTTTCGCTCTGCCCACAGCACAGAGACAGCGCTTGTCAAAGTCACAAACGACATTCTCTCTATCTATGACCAGGGTTCCTTCTGGCTCCTCGTCCTCCTGTATCTCTCTGCCGCGTTCGACACAGTCGACCACGCCATCATCCTCCACTGCCTCTCCTACCTCATCCACCTTCATGGGACCGAACTTGCATGGTTCGAGTCCTACAACAACAACAACAACAAGATTCCATTTATAGAGTGCCTTTCACGTCGGGAGGACGTCCCAAGGCGCTGTACAGTTGGGTCAGGACCCCAAGCATAGGGGGGAAAATAGTCAGGGTGAGGGGAGGGAGGGAGTGAGGAGGGGGAAATAGTCAGGGTGAGGGGAGGGAAGGGAGAGAGCGAGGATGGGGTAGAGAGTCGAGAGGGGAGCTGAAGGCTCGGTCAAAGAGAAAGGTCTTGAGACCAGCCTTGAAGGTGGAAAGGGAGGAGGCGGCGAAGGCACTGGGGGATAAAGTTCCAGAGCCTAGGGGCTGAGAGGCTGAAGGCCCGGCCACCGATGGTAGGGCGGTTGGGGCGGGGGATGTGGAGCAGATGGGAGCCAGAGGAACGGAGGGTACGGGCAGGTAAGTAGGGGGATAGTAGGTCAGAGAGATAGGAGGGAGCAAGGCCGTGAATGGCCTTGTAGGTGAGGATGAGGATCTTGAATTTGATCCTCTGGGGGATGGGGAGCCAGTGGAGGCGAGCGAGGGTGGGAGTGATGTGGTCGCGAAGCCTGGTGCGGGGCAGTACACGAGCTGTAGAGTTCTAAATGACCTGCAGCTTGTGGAGGGAGGTGCCGGGAAGGCCGGCGAGGAGAGAGTTCCCATAGTCCAGCCTTGAGGTGATAAAGGCGTGGACCAGAATTTCAGCCGCGTGAGGGGTGAGGTAGTGCCGTAGTCTGGCGATGTTCCGGAGGTGATGGAAGGCGGTGCCAGTTGTGGTGCGGATATGAGGGAGAAAGGACAGCTCAGGGTTGAACAGAACCCCGAGGTTCCTGACCGGCTTTGAGAGGTGGAGAGTGCAGCCTTGGATGCTGATGGTGTCAGCGCCTGAGGTGCGGAGGCGCTGACGTGAACCAATCAGGAGGGCCTCAGTTTTGCACACGTTGAGTTGAAGAAAGTTGTCTCTCGTCCAGGACTCGATGTCGGACAGGCAGCTGTCAGGACATCGGTGGTCGTGAGTTGAGGGTAGAGGAGGAAAGGTAGAGTTGGGTGTCATCTGCATACATGTGGAAGTTGACCCCATGTCTGCGGATGATGTCACCACAGGGGGAGCATATAGAGGGTGAAGAGGAGGGGACCAAAGACAGAGCCTTGAGGGACACCGCACGAGACAGTGCGGGGGGTGGAGGAAAAGCCGTTCGTGGAAACAAAGTAAAGATGGTGGGAGAGGTACGACCTAAACCACTCAAGGACAGGGCCTTGAAGGTTTAGGTGGGAGGACAAGCGGTGGAGGAGGATAGTGTGGTCGACCGTATCGAATGCTGCCGATAGGTCGAGGAGGCAGAGGAAGCCCTGGTCGCAGATGGTCAGGATGTCATTGGTGACCTTGATCAGAGCAGTTTCTGTGCTATGGGCAGCACGGAAACCCGACTGAAGGGGTTCGAATAATGAATGGGTGAATAATGAATCCTACTTAACCAAATGCCTTCATTTCATCTCAGCAAATAGTTTCTCCTCCTGGCCCTGCCCGGTCACCTGCAGGGTGTCCCAGAGCTCCCTCCTTGTACCTCTTCTTTTCCTTATCTATATGCTCCCTCTGGGCAATGTCATCCGCAGACATGGGATAAACTTCCACATGTATGCAGATGACGCACAAATCTACTTTGCCTCCTCCAGTACCAACTCCAGTTCCGCCAATATTCTATCAGCTTGTCTGGCAGATATTAGGGCCTGGATGAGTGTAAACTTCCTGTAGCTGAATGTGGCCAAGACTAAAGCCATACTCCTTGGCTCCCGTCAACGTCTTCACTTCTGAGGATCTGAACTCCTCAACCTCCATGGGCTCCCCTCATGCTCACCGAACCAGTGCACAATCTAAGTGCCTGGTTCGACCCCCAGCTCCTCCTTATCCAGTCCCCGACCAGCACTGACTCCTTCCGCCTCCGCCACATTGCCTGTCTCCGACTGTACCTTACCTCAAATGCAGCCAAAACCCTCGTGCATGCGTTTGTCACCTTCTGCTTCGATTAATCCAACACACTCCTCGCCAGTCTCCCCAGCTGCACTGTTCAAATGATCCAGCTCATTCAGAACTCTGCCGCCCACATACTGACCCAAGCCAAACTCCACACTCACTTCTCACCAGTTCTGTCCAGGCTCCACTCCACTCCACTCCACAAACAAATTTGAGATCGAACTGACCTAACTTCTAGTTTATTCTTCTGTTCCAATATCTGATGTTCGCCTACAAAATACCCAGTTATAATAATAATAATAATAATCCTTGCATTTGATATAGCGCTTTTCACGTCGGGAGGACGTCCCAAAGCGTTTCACAGAACACACTGTAAAGTGAATTGACTGTATATTTGTGGGCAAACGCGGTAGCCAATTGCGCACAGCAATGTCCCACAAACAGTCGTAGATTAAAAATGATCAATTTATTATTGTTTTTGGTTTTGGAGGGATTATTATTAGGCTCTGTGTGGAGTAAGGAAACTTGCCCAAGGTTTCGCCCTCTGCCTGGAATTGAACTCAGGTCTCTCGCTTGCAAAGCGAGTGCTCTAACCACTGAGCTACAGTTACTACACTTTATACTAAATCCTTTAAAGCACTTTGCGACATCCACTCAATGTGAAAGGCACTGTATTAAAAGCAACGATTGTTATTAAAAGTATATTTCCTTTCAGTACATGGTCCACATTGTTCATTCTTCTGATGAATCTTATAACTTCCACCCACCACCCACCCCTTCCCTCCCACACTCCGACTCCTACCCATCCTCCCCTACACACCTTCGTACCCGTTTCCCCACCCTCTGTCACTGAACTCATCCTATCCCTAAAACCAACCACCTGCTCCCTTGACCCCATCCCCACTCCACTCCTTATCTCCCAGCTCCATTTTCTTGCCCCACACATCACTGACATCATAAACCTGTCCCTCTCCTCTGGCTCTGTCCCCATTCCATTAAAAACTGCCATCATCACGCCCACCCTGAAAAAACCCTCCCTTGATGCGTCGCAGCTATCAAGCTACCGGCCCATCTCCAACCTCCCCTTTCTCTCCAAGGTCTTGGAAAGAGTTGTCGCCTCCCAACTGCGCTCTTTCCTCTCCACCCATTCTCTTTTCGAACCCCTTCAGTCAGGTTTCCGTGCTGCTCATAGCACAGAAACTGCCCTGGTCAAGGTCACCAATGATATCCTGACCATCTGTGACCAGGGCTCCCTCTGTCTCCTCGTCCTCCTCGACCTATCGGCAGCATTCGATACGGTCGACCACGCTATCCTACTCCACCGCTTGTCCTCCCACCTCAACCTTCAAGGCACTGTCCTTGAATGGTTTAGCTCTTACCTTTCCCACCGTCTTCACTTCGTCTCAACGAATGGCTTCTCCTCCACCCCCCGTACTGTCTCATGTGGTGTCCCTCAGGGCTCTGTCCTCGGTCCCCTCCTCTTCACCCTCTATATGCTCCCCCTTGGTGACATCATCCGCAAACATGGGGTTAACTTCCACATGTATGCGGATGACACCCAACTCTACCTTTCCTCCTCTACTCTCAACTCCACGACCACCGATGTCCTGACAGCCTGCCTGTCCGACATCGAGTCCTGGACGAGAGACAACTTTCTTCAGCTCAACGTGCGAAAAACCGAGGCCCTCCTGATTGGCTCACGTCAGCGCCTCCGCACCTCAGGCGCTGACACCATCAGCATCCAAGGCTGCACTCTCCACCTCTCAAAGCCAGTCAGGAACCTCGGCGTTTTGTTCGACCCTGAGCTGTCCTTTCTCCCTCACATCCGCACCACAACTGGCACCGCCTTCCATCACCTCCGGAATATCGCCAGATTACGGCACTACCTCACCCCTCACGCTGCTGAAACCCTGGTTCACGCCTTTGTCACCTCAAGGCTGGACTATGGGAACTCTCTCCTCGCCGGCCTTCCCGGCACCTCCCTCCACAAGCTGCAGGTCATTCAGAACTCTGCAGCTCGTGTACTGTCCCGCACCAGGCTTCGCGACCACATCACTCCCACCCTCGCTCGCCTCCACTGGCTCCCCATCCCCCAGAGGATTGATTTCAAGATCCTCATCCTCACCTACAAGGCCATTCACGGCCTTGCTCCCTCCTACCTCTCCAACCTACTATCCCCCTACCTACCTGCCCGTACCCTCCGTTCCTCTGGCTCCGGTCTGCTCCACGTCCCCGCCCCAACCGCCCTACCATCGGTGGTCGGGCCTTCAGCCTCTCAGCCCCAGGCTCTGGAACTCCATCCCCCAGTGCCTTCGCCTTGCTTCCTCCCTTTCCTCCTTCAAGGCCGGTCTCAAAACCTTTCTCTTTGACCGTGCCTTCAGCTCCCCTCTCGACTCTCTTCCTCCTCCTCGCTCCCTCCCTTCCCTCCCCTCACCCTGACCATTTCCCCCCTCCTCTCTCCCTCCCTTCCCTCCCCTCACCCTGACCATTTCCCCCTGCTCGGGTCATGACCCAACTGTGCAGCGCCTTGGGACGTCCTCCTGACGTGAAAGGCGCTCTATAAATGGAATCTTGTTGTTGTTGTTGTTGTAACTTTACATTTCTCTGAGTCAAACTGCATCTCCCACCTTTAATCACATAAACTTATCCTCACCACTGTGAGCTTTCGCACATGCGCCTCACAATAGTTGCGGACTATAATTTTGAGCTCAATCAAAGATAAAAGTGATAACTTATAACAACAACAACAAAATTACATTTATATAGTGCCTTCCATGTTGGGAGGACGTCCCAAGGTGCTGGACAGACAGAGTTATAGACTACAGACTGAGCTGGAGGTCAGGGTGGGGGAGGGTGGAGGGCAGGGGAGGAAGCAGGGAGATCGAAGGCACGGCCGAAAAGTAGGATCTTGAGATGGGTCTTGAAGGTGGCAAGGGAGGGGACGAGATGGAGGGACTGCGGGATCGAGTTCTAGTGGGTGGGTGCAGAATGGCGGAAGGCCTGCCTGCCATAGTGGGGCGAGCAAGGCGGGGGACGTGAAGCAGGACAGAACCCGCTGAGTGGAGGGAGTGATCAGGGTGGTAGGGAGTTAGGAGGTTGGAGAGGTAGGGGGAACAACACCGTGGAGGGCTTTGAAGGTAAGGATCAGGATCTTGAACTGTATCCTCTGTGTGACGGGAAGCCCGTGGAGTTGGGCAAGGATGGGGGTGATAGGGTCGCAGTGCCTAGTGCGGGAGAGGACACAGGCTGCAGAGTTCTGGATCATCTGTAGCCTATGGAGGGAGAAGTTGGGAAGGCCTAACTATAATTATAAATGATTATAATTATATAATTATAAATCATTATAAATGATGAGAGCTATGGAGAGGAAGCGCTCTGAGGCGCTACCCTGTGTGGAGGGCGCTATATAAGTGCAACTTGTTCTTGTTGATGGGCCAAATAGCCAAATGGATCCGCACAGTTGTGTTCAAATCCCTTCACTCCCTGGCACCTCCTTACCTCTCCGACCTCCTCATTCCCCAATCCACCTGGTGCCTCCGCTCGACTGGCCCATACTGGTTTGGATCACATACTGACCCAAGCCAAACTCCATACTCACTTCTCACCAGTCCTGGCCAGGCTCCACTGGCTCTCATCAGCGAATGGATCAACTTCAAGCTCCTCATACTCGTGTTCAAATCCCTTCACTCTTTAGCACCTCCCTACCTCTCTGACTTCCTCATTCCCCAATCCACCACCTGGTGCCTCTGCTCGACTGGCACCAGCCTCCTGCTCATCTCTTACACCCTCCACCCCACCATCGGAGGTCGCACTTTCAGCCACTTCCCCCCGAAACTCTGGAGCACTCTCCCTCAATCCCTCTGCCTTGCCCCCTCTCTCCCCTTTCTCAAGTCCTGCCTGAAAACCTTCCTGTTTGACCTTGCCTATGGCCACATCTCCCCCTCGGCTCAGAGTCAGGCTCCATCGCTGTTAAGCGCTCTGAGATGCTACCCTGCCTGGAGGGCGCTATCTAAGTGCAAGTTGTTGTTGTATCTTGGTGCACCATGTTGGGAGAGTGTCAGGAATGAAATTGCCTCATTTGCTGACGACTAAAGCCACCTTTTGGAATTGCCACATTTAATAATAATTCTTGCTTTTCATTTAGCCCCTTATCACAACATTGATAGCTCTCACAGTGCTTCACAGAATATATTGTAAAGTGAATTGACTGTGTATTTGTGGGTGAAACATGGCAGCCAATTGCACACAGCAATATCCCACAAACAATCATGTATTGAGTGACCCAACCTTTTTTTAGGGATTATTACCCCTGGAAAATGATCCGCCAATTGATTTAAACAACCAGGTTCCTATTTACTGCTAGAAAAACAGAGACATGTGGAGTAAGGAAACTTGCCTAAGGTTTTGCCCTGTCTGGGAATCAATCCTGGGTCTGCTCGCTTGCGAGGTGAACGTGCTGACCACTACATTATACGTTTTGTCCTCACTATAACCAATCTTATAGAAAAATGAAGGGAAAACTGGGAATATGTTGGGGGCCGGTCTGCTGAACCCTGGATGTTAAGACAAGATGCTTACAGACCGGTAGTTTTTTGGACGTTAAGAACATAAGATTGGTTTGGATGAAGAAAGCCCTTCGGCCCATCTCATCTCATCTTTTCAGAATAGCCACCCTACTGTCCCCTTATATCACAGCATTAAGCTACTTTTTAAATTACAAAGGAAGAAAGGGCTACTCTGCTCAACAAATACATTCCTTCTCAAAAACATGTAAAATCTACCCTACTGTGGTACCCACCCAGCCATTGTACCTACTGAGGAGAGTTCTTGCTTGCTTGACTTGACAATATGCAATAAAGTTGATTCATGATGATTTGTGTGTCTGCATGGCTCAGTTGGTAGCACTCTCGCCTCCTGAGTCAGAAGGTTGTGGGATCAAGCCCCACATTGGGGAATTGAATTCATGTAGTCTAAGCTGCCACCCCAATGCAATTCTGGGGTGTGCTGCATTGTTCGAGATGCCGCCTTCAGGTGAGATGGTAGCCTGGACTACCTGACTACCTGAATACTATTCAAAAAGAGAAGGGACTTTATCCCGGTCTCCTGACCAACAGTCCCCATACTAAATTATTCATTCATTTCATGGCTGTGTTTGGGACATTGTTGTTTATAATTGTCTGGGTGTTTGTCCACAAAACACACAGTATAGCCTGTGAAGCCGTTTGGGACATCCTTCCAATGTAAAAGACGCTATACCAAATGCAAGGATTATTATAACTGCTTGTGGGACATTGCTGTGTGCAAAATGGCTGCCAAGTTTGCCCACAAGATACACAGCTTTATAGTATATCCTGTGAAGAGTTTTGAGACGTCTCGACCCATGGTAATGCACTGTATTAAATGCAATTTTTTTTAATATTGCTATAATACAGGGATCAGCCTTTTTCAATACTGATTGTAATTTAGATATTGGTAAATTGAGTTGTAAATGCCTCAACAGCTTTGATGGTACCTGCAAGATGGGGCATTTACCAATTCAATTTACCGTAATTTTTCAATCTAAGTTACCGTCAGTGTTGAAAAAGCCTGACCTCAATCAGGCTTAAGGAAGTCAAAAAGGAAGATGTCTCAAAGTGCTTTACACTGCTGGTTGGGCATCCAAGCTGGTATCTGGGAGCTGAAGAGCATGGGGAGGGGAAAGTTCACCAAAATCATGGTCAGATGGGTACGTTTTAAGGCAGGCTTTGAAAGTGGAAAGGGAGTGGGTGAGTGGGTTGGGGTGGAGAGGGGTGGGTATCCAGGATGGAGTTCCAGCAGCTTTGCTTGAAACAAATCTGACAGCTATAGGATTTGCTTTGTGTAAAACTTTTAGCCTATATTGTTAAATATATATTTTTCTGAGTGAACCCATTAATTTACTATAAGTAAAGGAATTTTTTTTACAAAACATTTAGTGGAGTCCTGTAGCTCAGTGGTTAGAGCACTCGCCTCGCAAACGAGAGACCTGGGTTTGATTCCCGGCAGAGCAAAACCTTGGGCAAGGTTCCTCACTCTGCACGCCTAATAATAATCTCTCAACAAAAACAATAATAAATTGGTCACTTCAATCCACGATTGTTTGTAGGACACTGCTGTGCGCAATTGGCTGCCGTGTTTTGCTCCAAGTGTTCAGTCAATTCACTTTACAGCATATTCTGTGAAGTGCTTTGAGACGTCTAGAAGATGTGAATAGCACTATGTCAAGAGCAAGGATTATTATATTTATATTATTTAAATAATTAAAATGTTTTCATGTAGCAACAAAGCATGTCAGCTGTCCACCCTATCTGTTAGCATATTACTTTTTTTATATCAAACTTGAAAGAGTGAAGGGCTAAATAAAGGGGATTTGAACCTAGCACTTCTGTTGTTTGGTGTGGTGCTCAAATGATTGAACCACATTGGATATGTTTTGATTAAATGTGACTAAATGAGTTCCAAGTAAATTACAAAAAAAATTGTGTCACTCAATCCACGACTGTTTGTGGGGCACTGCTGTGCGCAATTGGCTGCCGTGGTTTGCCCACAAAATACACAATCAATTCACTTTACAATATATTCTGCAAAGTGCTTTGAGACATCTCAAGGATGTGATACGGCGCTATATCAAATGCAAGGATTATTAATAATATTATTATTATTTTTATCTCCCCCCCTTTTGGGAGTGTTGTAATTCTCCCCATAAGTATAAACGTTCTGATTCTGACATCTCAAAACAGGATTTACTCCAGTTCCCATTTCTACACTCGGCAAACCCTCTCCCCGTTCCCAACACGTTCACAAGCTGCTACGTGTTGTTTCAGACAAAAAGTCAAATCCCCAGTTGTCGCAAGTGTCCAGGCTGTTACTGTTGCCGGGTTACTTTTGAACCCTCTTTTAAACTCTTTGCAAATAAATGTGGTCGACTGATTTGTACTGCATTGTTCCAAGCCAGCAATTCTGTTGCCTGGCACTTTCTGAATTTATTCCAGCAGGATACCAGACTCCGCCTCCAGCTTCCTTAGCCACCTTCCAACAGTGGAACAAAGAGTGCTCTTTGTGGGGTTTTTCCTCTCTGTGGACTTCAGTGTCTTGCTAACTCTGAAGAGGTTTCAGTTGTGAACGGTGGGGGAGATCACAGAACATTTCAGTGGCGAAAGGCTGACAGTAAATAGTTAGAAGTAGTATTAAACCAGCGATTCATAACCATTGTCCAATGCCAGTAGTGCATGATGGCATATATCCTGCTAGCACCACCTCACACTATCTCTGGAAATGCTTTGGTGAGTTATATAGCAGTTCAATTCAAATCATTGTCTACATTTTGCTTACTAAGGGATTACTTTACTATTTTGATATTAATTCTTATTAATACTGTACAAAGCATTCATCGTAGTACCTCCTGTAAGTATTATTGATGAATCTGTAAAAGTAATATGTAAAACAGTACTTTCTGAATGACTGTATTAGTTGATGTTAGCTTAATTTAATAATGTGTAATGTAATGTTTTTGAGCTGTTTTTTAGAGGCAAAAATAGTGTCAAAATGGACTATAATATTTATTTTAGTGTCATTTATCTGGTATTTAGTGAAATGTCACAATGCACTTGAAAAATACAATGTGTTTGTATTGTGTACTTCACACAGAAGTTTTAATTGAAGTTAAAACAAATACAGGCTGATACACTGTAGTGTCATTTATGCAGAGAAAAAGGATTCTACTCCCGGCTTATGTTAACTGTATTGAATTAACCAGATCTGAGTTGTTACTATATATGCCGGAACAGCCAGGCTGATCTCTTCTATTTCACATGAGTGCTCAGAGAGCCTTTTAACCAACCATTTTTCTATTAGTCTCCAGCCATCAGTAGAAAGCAGATGCTTTAACCCATTCGATCAAAGTTTTAAGGTTGATAGATATGGCACAAAAGTTAGGATAAATACATTTAAAGATCATCAGGCAAACATTTAGAAAGTACTGAAAAGTTATAATTGTTGATACAAAGAATAATGTGACCATGTTAGTAAAGGTACTTACTAACTTACTTTTGTACCGTGTACATGACTTGTGTCTGAGCTAGATTTGCTAATGACACAATTCCAATAAAAGTTACATTATCAAGACCTTAATTTTTTGATCATTGGGTTATGCAGAAACCCTTCACTCTGCTTAAGTATATCCAAATCAGACTGAGAGCTCCACATATTTATGCCACTTACCCATGGACATTTCCCGGTGTCTCGACTGCAATGTGCACTCTCTCCCTGGAGGGACACACCCTGCTTATCTAATCCGGAGAGTATTAGGCATAGGTTGACGATATCCATGACTTTGGGACTCCCAGAATGTGTGTTGAAAATACTGGAGTTTAATTAACTAAAACTGCATAGCTTGCTATCGAAAATACTGTCTGACAAGGCTTCCCACTGCTTGACCAGTTAGGAAGACACTCTAATAATAATAATCCTTGCATTTGATATAGCGACTTATCTCAAAGCGCTTCACAGAATATACTGTAAAGTGAATTGACTGTATAATTTGTGGGCGAAACATGGCAGCCAATTGCACATAGTAGTGTCCCACAAACATTCGTGGATTGAAGTAACCAATTTTTTTTGTGAAGGAATTATTACCCCCAGAAAAGCAATTTGCCAATTGACTACAGATTCCTACTAACTGCTGGGTAAACAAACTATCTATTAGTGTTTTGACTTGCAATATTAACAGCAGCCAAATGGGAAGAATCCCTAACCTGTTCTGTCTCTCCAAGTCTTGCCAATGAGGCAGGCTGGCTGGTCTGTCATCATCAACAACAACAACAACAATTTGGATTTATATAGTGCCCTCCACGCCGGACGGCGTCTCAGAGTGCTTCACAGTAGCAGAGCCAGGGGGAGGGGGAGGAAGGTGACGAAAGGTGCGGTCGAAAAGAAAGGTCTTCAGCAGAGACCTGAAAGTAGGAAGGGAGGGAGCAAGACGAAGGGAGTGAGGAAGGCAGTTCCAGAGCCTCGGGGCATAGTGGCTGAAGGCACGGCTGCCGAGGGGGGAGCGGAGGACTCGGGGGACGAGGAGGAGGCCAGACCCGGAGGAATGAAGGCAACGGGTACTGTTTTGAGGAGAGAGGAGGTCAGAGAGGTAGAGAGGTGCAGAGGAGTGCAGGGACTTGAATACAAGGGTGAGGAACAGATGTGGTATGTGAAATTGTGAAATGTGAAATTGTGTGCTCTAACATTTTGTGAACTGGTTGCATATGAAGTGAGAGATGCACTGAGCTTTCAGCTGTAGCTGCTAATTACAGTAGAAGAAAATCCCATGTTCACACTGATGAGGAATGACACAAAAGAAGGTGGATCCAGCTGAGGTGGCAAATAGTTCAACAGGAAGCAAATACAATAGGTAGTAAGATAGTAATCTCTTAAAAAATGCCTCCACAAGGCCTTCATGTGGAAAACAAGCTGGACTTATTCAGCGCTTGTCTTTAAAAATAACTCACTTACAGAACTACAATAATAATAATCTTTGCATTTGATGTAGGGCCTTTCACGTTGAAAGAACATCTCAAAGAGCTTCACTGTAGAATCTGTGTATTTTTTTCTTCTTAAGATCATCCTATCCTAAGATTGAAATTGTGAAGTATGTAATTTCAAAGAATGAAACTATCCTCCTCCCCAGGCAATTTTTAAAAAAAAAAATATCTTCCCCCACAATAACATCAGTAAGATTATCTTTCTTACTCATGTTGCCCTGCAAGAGTTGCAACTCGTTGCCTGCTAACAGCTAATAGTTAGGAGAATCCGAACAAGTCAATTTTTAACAGCAAAGTTTACAGTACACAGAAACCTGCAGTATTTTGAAGGGCCCAGATAGTTGAGGTGAACAGTCTAGCTTCTAAAATAATTTTTAATTTGTCTCCAGACTTGCTTTGCTTAAACACCGATTGTGAAAAGAATGTTTCATGAACCGTCATTGCAAAGGCTGAGTTACCGTGTGGATACAGGACTTGCTGCAGCCTTTCCCTGTGTAGTTGCGAATGTCAATGCTTTGAAGGATAAAGTAGTCACTGTATTCAGTGTGTGTTGTGTTGATTCTGAGCATTCTTCACTTGTTGATACATATTCAAAAAGAGGAGGGAGTTTCTCCCGGTGACCTAACCAATAATCCCCCAAATAAAATTGGTCACTCACTCCATGGCTGTTTGCGGGACATTCCTGTGTGCAAATTTGTTCCTGCATTCGCCTACGAAATACAGTCAATCCACTTTACAGTATATCGTGTCAACCCCTTTGAGGCATCTCAACGATGTGATAAGTCACTACATCAAATGCAAGGATTATTATTATTTTGCTACATTACTTTATCTTTTCTGATGGATGAAAGTAATTCTTTTAAAAGCAATAATCATTGCAGACATCTCAGTCATAAGTGTTTTATTTATTGCATTTATTGGACGAAACTGGAGAATTACTACTGACTTTATTTTTCCCTCCATGTATCTCATTGTTCACTGTTCTGCATTGCAAATTAGTGCATCTGAGATGCAGTTCATTAATTCTTTCTGAAGGGATACGTTGGGAGTCTTAAGGTTTGAAGGTTGATTTCTGCTGTTTGTACTGGGTGGTAGGAGACGAGTTTAGAAAAATATATTTAGAGATTTTTATTCAACTCTGGAAGATTCAAAGGAAAGACTGAGTCGGTTGTGTGACATTATTTTGGCACTATTATAATAATAATAATGCATTTGATATAGTGCTTTATCATGTCTTCAAGATGTCTCAAAGTGCTTCACAGAATATATTGTGAAGTGAAATGACTGCATATTTTGTAGGGCAAAACCAATTGGGAGCCAGTTGCGCACAGCAGTGTCCCAGAAACAATCATGGATTGAACAAATTATTATTTCTTTAAAAACTGCAAAGTTCTGTGGGCTGCTTCATCCACGCATTCATCACATCCAGGCTCAACTGCGCAAACTCCCTACTTGTCGCCCTCCCTAACTCCTCCCTCCACAGGCAGCAGATCATCCAGAACTCTGCAGCCCATGTTCTCTCCTGCACCAGGCTTCGCGACCCTATCACCCCCATCCTCACCCAACTCCACTGGCTTCCCGTCACGCAGAGGATACAGTTCAAGATCCTGGTCCTCACCTTCAAAGCCCTCCACGGGCTTGCTCCCCCCTATCTCTGTGACCTCCTAATCTGTCTGCTCCCACCCCTCAGCAGGCTCTGACCTGCTTCACGTCCCCCACCTTTGCCGCTCCACCATTGACGGGCAGGCCTTCAGCCTCTCTGCCCCCCACACTCTGGAACTCCATCCTGTAGTCCCTCCACCTCGCCCCCTCCCTTGCCTCCTTCAATGGAGACCCGTCTCAAAACTCTCTTCTCCGACTGTGCCTTCAGACACCCCTACCCTCCCCGCCCTCCACCCCTCCTGATCCCAATCACCAGCTTGTGTGTGTATCCCTGACTGTCCAGCGCCTTGGGAAAGTTCTCCTGATGTGAAAGGTGCTATACAAATGTAATTTGTTGTTAAAGTTGCTTTCTTAATGGAAGGATTATTTTTCAGTGCCTTTCACGTTAGAATGGACATATCCATTAGCATAGGATTTCAGAGGAATAGCAATAAGAAACCATGTCAAGTAGAAAGGGTAATAGTTGATCAATAAGACAAGACAAGATGTAGCAGGACTTGAACGAGGATCCATTGCCAGATGCTTCAGTGTCCGACATGAGTGCAAATCACTACAGTAAAGATGAAAGATATGTAGGCAGTACATTTTCTTGCCATTTAATGGCACTCTCCACTCTCACTCTGTTTTATCAATATTCTTATGATCATTGGATCTTTCTTTCTTCCCAAAATCGTATTCCTCCTGGCACAATCTCTAACTAAGTATTTCTTTCCCAGGACCTCAAAGATATGAAACAGGTTTCCAGGAGTGTGGTGGACTCATTTAAAACTCAGTTAAATGTTGGGATCAGAGGATGGCTGGGCCTATATTTTGGAGGGATGAAAGGATCTATTTTATCCAAACTGATCTCGTGAATTCCTTAAATAGTCAGTGTAATACTGTTTAACAGATTAAATTGTTTTACTCTTTCTACAGAAAAACAAGCCTCATTCGATGGCCTGTTGAATGACTTAAACAGCGAGTCTCAGGAAAACAGTTTACGAGCCACGTATCCACCAGGAGGACGTGGCACTTGTGGAAAATCTTTGTTAGCACCAACTAGTCACAGTACTTCAGTCCACAACAATCACACTATCCATTCAGAGATTAATCCTGCAAAACCCAAGGTAGTGACAGTGGTAAAGGCAGGCAGGCAACCATACAAGAAGATAACAATTCTCTTGAATAGACGCTGTATGCAGACCTTTGAACAGCTTATTGCTGATATATCAGAAGCTTTGGGTCATCCCTGCTGGAAAAGTCAATCAGTGAAAACGCTGTACACTTTGAAAGGGAAAGAAATAAGAAGTGTTTCTGACTTCTTCAGAGGAGATGATATGTTCATTGCTGCAGGGAGAGAGAAGTTGACTATGGTAGATGTACAGGACGTTTTAGAAGAACTTTATCCTGACAGTCCATGTGCCCAGAGCCTGATTCAACAACAATGGTTTCAGTCTCAGAAACCTTATAACAAATGCAGTGATAAGAAGGGATCAAAGGCAGATGAGCCTGAGCTTTCCAAACCTATTGGCAGTGTTAAATCTGCAAGACAAATAGCTAAAAACATAGAGAAAGTCAGAGCCACAGTCAGAAAACAAGAAAGAGAAAAGGCTCGGAAATGGGAACAAGAGAGAAGCGAGAGAGAGAAAAGAGAACTGTCCGAGAAACAAAAAGAGAAAGAGAGGATACAGAAAAAAAACCCAAGCTTTAATGCTGACAGAGAGATTGAAAAGTGTAAGATCAATAAAAGAGAGGTGAAGCAAAAGCAAGAAGAGATGAAACGAGAGATCAAGAATGACACAGGAACATGCAGAAGTGAGTGCAGAAGAACAAAAGATGAAATCAAGAGATTTTGGGTCCCAGAACTTGAAGGGGAAAAAGAGAAAAGGGAAAAGGGAAGTGATCAAAACTTGCTTTATGAGGTTGAAGAGAAAGAAAGAGAATACACAAGGAAAAGCAGAGGGAAGAAGTTGGATGCTGAGCGAGCACAGCCGCTAAATAATATAAAAGAGGAAAAGAAGCAACTGAAAGACAGGAGCAGGTTGGTGAAAGTGGAATCTGAAAGGTGGCAAAATGGGAAACTGCGATACCATGAACAGGTAGATAATGATGAAGAGGAAGAAATATATAATCATCCAGAAGGCTTACTGAATGAAGAAGATGAAAACTATAAAAATGCAAAACAGGAGAATCAAAAGGATGAAAGAAAACAATATTGTGGACAACAAAAGCTAAGGAATAAAGAAGACCAAAGGTGGAAAGATATGGGATGCAAAGAAGCTCAAAGCCAACCTCCGAGTACTTTTGCTGTAGAAAAAATTATAATCAGAAAAGACAATGATACTCAGTCAAGGGAAACACATATGCTCACATCAAAACCACAACAAACCATACCTCAGAGAGAAATCGAGAGTTATTATGAGATTGGCAGTACTATTGGGGATGGCAACTTTGCTTTAGTAAAGGAATGCAGGCTTAGGAATACAGAAGAGTGGTACGCAGTGAAAATCATAGATAAAGCAAAGATAAAAGGAAAAGAAGATATGATTAAAAATGAGATTGCAATTGTAAAGAGCATTTCACATCCTAATATTGTGAGGTTTATTGAAGAGTTTGAAAGTGATACTGAGATATACATCATTATGGAGTATGTTCATGGAGGGGACCTATTTGACGCAATTACAGAAAATGTTAAGTTTACAGAACAATGTGCCGCCTTCATGATAACCAATCTTTGCAAGGCCTTGGCATATATCCACAGTAAGAACATCGTACACAGAGATATGAAACCAGAAAATCTTTTGGTAAGTAGCATGTCAATTAAACTTTTAGTTTTTTGGACAGGGTGGTCCAATCTTTTGGCTGCTGAGGGCCAGATGCCCTATTTGATAAACATCTGGGGACCACATAAGCAGTGATTCTATTCCAGAATCATAACATACTATTTACGGGTTATGGAGGGAACAGGTGGGCCAGATGAAATTGGCCCGCGGCTGGATGCAGCCCAGTTGGACCACCCGGGTCTAGACGAACTGTAATGACAAATATCCACTGACCCATGAATATATCGAAATTGAATATTATTATTGTTATTATTTTTATTATCATTATCAATGTGGCATTCTTCCTTATTCATTTATCTTTCACATACCAATGAGTTGGAAAGTGAAGAATTTCGGGGAACTACTGCGATAGTGTCCATTGATACTTAAAGGGTTAATAAATGAGGCAGAAATTTACATTGCCTACATTAGTTAGATTTGGTCTTCCTCACTCTTTGAATACAGTTATCTTCTACATAGCAGGCAATTGCCTTCGATTCCTGCTGATTTTTCTGATTGCTTGGATTGCTTGGAAATTTTTAGCAAAATTGATTAGAATTAACCGTATATTTGAAATGAATGAAGAGTTCAGATGATTTGAAAATTATGAAGAGCAAATATTGAATGGATTGTTAATCATCTGAAGCCTAAAATTTGCCATGCTCTTAGCTTGAAGACAATTGTCGTCTCATGATGAATTTTGGAAAATGTTAAAGTTCAGTTTGGAAGCTGCTTTTATACAGTTGCATTTATTACATAACAAAAACTCTTTTCCAAAGTGAGTCTGAATTCAAGAATTTTCCAGATTCTATGTCATCTTAAATTTTAGGTTATCAGCCTTAAGGCTAACACCATGTGAATTACCAGAACTTTGAATGCACGGATTTATTTGGCTCCTCTGGCACCATCCATTCTTGTTTACATTCTGTGTTCTTTGACCTCCACTGCTGCTATACTTCATTATTGCTCCTATGGGGTGATGGTGTAGAATAGCACAGAATCTCATAGAATATTGTTTAGTGAAGCAAAAAGTCATGGGAGTTAAAAGAACATTGGGTTCTTTCACATAGTAAATTACAAAGCCTATCATGTTAAAGTCTTAAAGGGACTTTGTCACTGTGATTTCCCCACAGTGGGTAACTGGGCCAATCCATTGGTATGTGGAAGATGAACAAGATTCAAAAAAATGAGGAAGGCCAAACCAGAAGTAAGTAAAATTACAGAGCTATCGTTTACAAGCTTATTTTGTGAAGATAAGATTTGTTCTTAAATTGGAATAATAAGTAACAATAATGATAATCCTTGTATTTGGTATAGTGCCTTTCATGTTGGGAGGACATCTCAAAGCACCTCATGAGATTTACTGTAAAGTGTAGTAACTGTATTTTGTAAGCGAACATGACATCCAATTTGCACACAACAATGTCCCATACACAACCCTGAAGTGAATGACAAATTTTATCTGGGGGAGTGTTGGCAGGACACTGGGAGAAACTCTCACGTTTTTTTCGAAAACTGACAAGGAATCTTTAATGTCTACCTGAACAGGGAAGATGGAACCTTGATTTAATTCCTCATTTGAAGGACAGCACCTCCAACAGTGCGGCACTACACAACACTGTACTGGAGAATTAACCTAGACTGTGAATTCAAAGTCCCGACGTGGGACTTCAACCCACAACCTTTCGGTTCATTGGCAAAACAATTTGAGATATTCTCCCAAAGTGAAAGACTCTACATCAAATGCATCAATATTATTATGCAGTCTAAATATTGGGATTTGCAACACGTTTCAAAATGATTTGCAAATATCAATTTTCTGCCAGATTTTTGTAAAAGAAGGAAATATAAGGAGTGGAGTCCTGTAGCTCAGTGGTTAGAGCACTCGCCTTGCAAGCGAGACACCTGGGTTCAATTCCAGGCAGGTTGAAACCTTGGGCAAGTTTCTTTACTCCACACGCCTAATAATAATGCCTCCAAAAAACAAAACAATAATACATTGGTCATTTTCAATCCACGACGGTTTGTGGGACACTGCTGTGCACAATTGGCTGCCGCGTTTGCCCACAAATATACGGTCAATTCACTTTACAGTCTATTCTGTGAAGCGCTTTGAGATGTCGAGAAGATGTGAAAAAGCGCTATATCAAATGCAAGGATTATTATTGTTATATTGCAAGGAATTAACCATATCAGAATGAACCTGAAGAATCAGAAAATGAGGTGAAAGAAGTGGATTGAAAAAAATAATTTTAATTAAAAATACTCATACGTACTAACAGTATAAATGACTGAAAGAAATCATGGATAAGATGATGATTTCATGTTTGAGAAATGATAGTTATATTTTTGAATTTGTTGAGTTTATAGCATGTGTGGATATGTGGAGTGCTTTGCTATGGTATATTTATTATGAAGATATATAAACTGAGGACAATAAGAATTTGAACTATCATTGTTTCCACAAACAAATTTCAGATCAAACTGACCGAACTTCTAGTTTATTCTTCTGTTCCAATATCTGATTTTCGCCTACAAAATACCCAGTTACTACACTTTATACTAAATCCTTTAAAGCATTTTGCGATATCCTCTCAATGTGAAAGGCACTGTATTAAAAGTAACGATTGTTATTAAAAGTATATTTCCTTTCAGTACATGGTCCACATTGCTCATTCTTCTGATGAATTTTATAACTTTACATTTCTCTGAGTCAAACTGCATCTCCCACCTTTAATCACATAAGCTTATCCACACCACTGTGAGCTTTTGCACATGCGCCTCACAATAGTTGTGGACTATAATTTTGCGCTCAGTCAAAGATAAAAGTGATAACTTATAACAACAACAACATTACATTTATATAGCGCCTTTCATGTTGGGAGGACGTCCCAAGGTGCTGGACAGACAGAGTTATAGACTACAGACTGAGCTGGAGGTCAGGGTGGGGCAGGGGGGGAAACAGGGAGATCGAAGGCACGGCCGAAAAGTAGGATCTTGAGATGGGTCTTGAAGGTGGCAAGGGAGGGGACGAGATGGAGGGACTGCGGGATCGAGTTCTAGTGGGTGGGTGCAGAATGGCGGAAGGCCTGCCCGCCATAGTGGGGCGAGCAAGGCGGGGTCGTGAAGCAGGACAGAGCCCGCTGAGTGGAGGGCGTGATCAGGGTGGTAGGGGTTTAGGAGGTTGGAGAGGTAGGGGGAGCAAGACTGTGGAGAGCTTTGTAGGTAAGGACCAGGATCTTGAACTGTATCCTCTGTGTGATGGGAAGCCCGTGGAGTTGGGCAAGGATGGGGGTGATAGGGTCACAGAGCCTAGTGCGGGAGAGGACACAGGCTGCATAGTTCTTGATGATCTGTAGCCTGTGGAGGGAGGAGTTGGAAAAGCCCAACTATAATTATAAATGATTATAATTATATAATTATAAATCATTATAAATGATGAGGGCTATGGAGGGGAAGCGCTCTGAGGCGCTACCCTGTGTGGAGGGTGCTATATAAGTGCAAGTTGGTCTTGTTCAAGGGCCAAATAGATCCTCACACTTGTGCTCAAATCCCTTCACGCCCTGGCACCTCCCTACCTCCTCATTCTCCAATCCACTACCTGGTGCCTCCGCTCGACTGGCACTCGCCTCCTGCTTGTCCCTTGCACCCTCCGCCCCACCATCGGAGGTCCCGCTTTCAGCCACTACACCCTGAAACTCTGTAATGCTCTCCCTCAGTCCCTCTGCCTTGCCCCCTCTCTCCCCCTTTTCAAGTCCTTCCTGAAAATTTTCCTCTTCGACTGTGCTTACGGCCACCTCTCCCACCACCCCGGCTCGGAGTCAGGCTCCGCCACTGTTAAGCACTCTGAGACACTACCCTGCGTGGAGGGTGCTGTATAAGTGTAAGTTGTAGTTGTTGTTGTTGTTGTTGTTTTCTTAACTTATTCATGGTTTTTTTTATGAGAAGTAAATGTGTAACTGAAAGCTGTTGTGATTTTCATGTTTTTGTGGTATTATCTTTTTGACAGGTCTCTGAAATGGTACCTGGTGTGAAGGACACTATATAAATGAAAGTTGTTGTTCTTGACAGGTTCAGTGCGATGCAGATGGAAACACAGCACTGAAACTGGCGGACTTTGGTCTTGCCGTGAAGGTGACAGAACCGATATTTACTGTATGTGGAACCCCGACATATGTGGCTCCTGAAATCCTATCTGAGACAGGTACCTAGAGCAATGTCAAATGGATCCATGGTTGCATCCACATATATAATTGTAGGTGAACATGGCAGCTAACTTGCATACAGAAATTCCCCACGAACAGCCATGAAGTCAATGACCAACTTTGGGTGATTCTTGAGCAGGACACTGGGAGAAATTTCCTTCTCTTTTAAAATTGCTCCATGCGATCTTTAACATCCATCTGAATAGGCGGGCAGGTCCTCTCTTTAAAGTTATAATCTGGAGAATGGCACCTCCAAAATTGCAGTGCTTCCCCAGCATTGCATTGGAGTGCCAGTCTGGACTATGATCAAAAGGTCTTGACCTGAGACTTTGAACCCATATCCTTCTGACTCAGAACCGCAAGTGCTGCCAATTGAGTCAGGCTGCAGAATTGAGCTATTGGGCCAAGAATATAGTTTAACAATATCCTTGAGCTACAAATTTATGCTGAATAGTGTTGCTGTCATTTTCAGGTCAATGCGTTGCTGCTGTAATTCTCAACTGTGGTTAATATTTGCTTGTTGTGCAGTAGCTCAACTTTTATCTATTGGAAGACAAACATCATTCATTTCACTGATTTTATTCTTTTGCTAGGTTACGGGTTAGAGGTGGACATGTGGGCCACAGGAGTGATCTTGTATATCCTATTGTGTGGCTTTCCTCCGTTTCGCAGTCTGGAGCGAGATCAGGAGGAGTTATTTGAAATCATCCAGCTTGGAGAATATGAATTCCTTTCTCCATATTGGGACAACATCTCTGATGGCAAGTATTATTTCTCTATTATTTAGGTTGTGTAACCAGCAGAACGAATGGAAACAGGACAATTAAACTGGCTGATATTGGCCTTGCCACAAGGTGACAGAACCTAGTTACTCTATATGGAACCTCAATATGTTTGGCCCCTGAAATCTTAAATACCATATTTAAGATTCGTATCTCTCCTGCTGTTTGCAGCTGGATTTTATTTGAATTGGCTTCCACTGCCTAATTTGTTCAGTTTTCTTTTGAAGGCGTTGCTCAAACAGGATTGAATTGCTGTTACACTAATTCAACTGGTTACAACCTTAAGAACTCCAAAACCATATGGCAGGCTCATTGATAAGACTATTTTGCAGTCCAAAAATTGAGTGACAGTTTTAACTTTCCTTCCTCCTCTCCAATTGGCAGAAAGAATGAATTTTCATGTGTGTGAGGTAGACACTTAGCTAAGTGGCTGCCAATTGTCAGTGTCTGCCAGGGTTTATAATGCACTTTGTTATTGTGCTGGATTGTTTCTAGTAATAAGAATAAGAATACTTTTATTTGACATAACATCTTTCACTGAAACAAGACATATCAACATGCTTCACAGGATATACTGGAAAGTGTGCTGATGTGTATTTATAGATGAACACGGCAGCCAATTTACCCACAGCAATGTCCTATAAACAACCATGAAAAGGATGAACAATTTTATCTGGGGGATTGGTGGCTTGGACACCAGGAGAAACTCCCTTTTCTTTTTGAGCAGTGCCATGGGATCTTTAATGCCCATCTGAATAGGCAGACAGCACCTTGGTTTAACATTTCATCCAAATGTTGGCATCTCCAGACAATGCAGCACACACTCCCATCATCACTGCCATGGAGTAACAGCCTAGACTATATGAGTTCAAAATCATAACGTGGGGCTTGAACCAATAATCTTCTAACTCAGAGGTGCAAGTGCTACTAACTGAGCCAGTGAAACTGGCTATCACGCCCATGTTATAGGCAGGTTGAGATATTAAGAAGCCATGACCCCCACTGTCATAGGAAATGATTTTGAAGTAATCCTCAGCTGCTAAAGGTCTTGTGCTTGTGGTTAGCCAGTAGGCGGTATGAGTTGAATGACTTTGTTTCTGGATTTGGTTTCCTCAGGCGTCAAGGGACTCATCAGCAAACTTCTGGTGGTGGATCCGAAAAAACGTTACACAGCCCAGCACGTACTCCAGCACCATTGGATCCAATTGGGGGGCAAGATGAACACCCCTACCCTAAAGGGAGAAATGACAACAAACTTAGAGGCACATTTCAAGAGTCATCATTGCCAGGAAATGAGGGATTCAGCAGTATGATTTTAACAAGAACTTGATTGCTATAATGCCGTTCATGTAGGGTAACATCTTAGAGAGTTTTATAAGTACAGAGTGAGATGTAAGCAAGGGAGAGGGGAGAAGGGAGAAAAGGGGAGATGACTATAGGTGTGTTCAATGAGGCAGGATCTGAGACAGAAAGAGAGAGGGCGAGACAGAGTGGTAGAGGAAGGCAATTCCAGAGGTTTCAGCATTGACTGGCCCTTAATCATGAAACTGTGAACTGACCTGCTTCTTATAGATAGGTTTAAAAACAGCAAATCCTGGAAGTACACAACAGGCCTATTTAAGCATTTTAACAGATAGTTGTGTTAAAGGTTCATTTGCAACATCTTTATAAAGTGGAAGAGGGTGAGTGGAAACAGATGAAGGAAACAAAGACATTAGGAAGAAAGTGACAATTTAGAACCACTAACTGCACACATATGTGGCAACCAACCATTCAAGATTTGCCAGTATAGAATATCTCCAATGCGAAAGAAACATTAGAAGCAGTTAAGTGTGTGTCTAAGTAATATTTGATATGATTGTTTGTAGTAATTGTATGATTTATATTTTTTTTAAATTGTAACTCTCTAACCTTGCTAACATCCATAAGAACAACGACACAACAAAATTACATTTGTATAACGCCTTTCACGTCGGGAGGATTTCCCAAGGCGCTGGACAGTCAGAAGCTTCTGATATCAGATCTTTAAATCAAATATCTCTTTCCTCTCCTCTTTAGCCACTTTGACACCATGTGCTTACAATGGAAAATCACATTTGGACCCTCTAACATGTCCTTAATGTCTGCAGTGCTCTGCATTTTTATACATAAATATACTTTTCTACTTTTATATAACTATACTGACAAAAGGCAACTTGGTCGAAGTTTGTAAATATGTATGTTGTTGTTCTTGTGTGCTGGAGTTTGTTTGATGTTGCGGTTTGCCTGACTACACAAGGTACTCTGAAATACACATGGGCTGTTTATTTGTAATGCAAACTAACATGGAAGCTCCTACAGTTTGTTATAACTGAGGCAGAGTGTGATTGCTGCATACAGTCGGGCACGTATTCAGCAGTATCTTCAGTGTTTAATTTTAAAGCTCTGACGGTGATCAGACTTGTTGAATTGTTGAACCTAATTCACCTGTCTTTTCAGAAGCAGAATAAAATAAAATGGAATAAGCAGGAAAGATTTAATTGCTGTTTGCAGTCATTATTAATTTGAATGTCACTGAACTGATTTGATGAAGCCTCTCGAAATGTTCTGCTCTTCTCTTGAAATGTTTAACCGGTTGCTCTGTCTGTGCCACCTTCACTACACAACAGCGCTTTGTTGCTAAGCTCTGCTATCATAATTAATTCTCACACATTGGAGTAGTAATGAAACAAATCATTTTTCTCTTCTGTAAGATAATACAGGTCCCATTGGACAGACTACACAATCAATACTAGTAATGCTTGAGCAGAGCCCAGCCCAGAGTTCGTCACAATTACTGTTGACATTCCTGAAGATATAATACAATATAAATTTACATTTGCGACCTCCTCAACCTCCCCCAGCTACTCTCTCAAACTCACTGAGCCTGTGAGTCTGGAATCACTGAAATCTTGGCGTGTGGTTTGATCACCAGCTATTGTTCCTATTTCATATTGGGTACTGCTTTCCTCCACTGCATTGCCCGCCACTGACGCTAAACTACCAAATCCTGCTGATGGTTCATCCACAGCTTTGTCACATACCGCCTTGAGGTAACTTCTCAAACACACTCCTCGCTGGTCTCCCCAGTTCCACCATACACAAGATCCAGCTCATCCAAAACTCCGCTAGCGAGATCCTCACCCATATCAAATTCCACACACCCATCCACCCAAACCTCACCAATCTCCACTGGCTCCGTGTCTCAGGGCTGTGGCTGTGCCTTCAGCCCCTAACCTCTGTAATTTCTTGCCGCTATCCTTCCATTTTGCTCCCACTTTATTGCTCTATCTTTAATGGGCAAATGATATCTAAGAAGCCTTCTTCACTATCTGTTATATTAAGAATGACTCAGAGAGAATGACTCAGAGATTGTTACAACAACATTAGAGATGACCAAGGACAATATATATGAATGCATAATACGAGTTGTTGTTGTTACCGAAGGGGGAGGTGGGTAATCTCTCCTGGTACAAAAATTAACATTCAATTTTGTAGCTCTCACAGTTGCTTGACAAGCAGGTAGTTATCAGCGCATGGATGAAATCAAGAACAAACCCACAAACATCTAGGCATGAGTTTTGTTAACTGCTATCATAGATAAAATGCCTCCTTCACTATCTGTTGTTACATTAAGAATGGTAACTGGTAAGTCAAGACTGTTACAACACAAGTTAAAGAAGACAGATTTGCTCAAAGGTCATGTAGTTTCAAAATGCATAGTTCTGATATCTAGCATGGGTTATTATAAATACAGAATGAACACCAAAACCTTTCATGTTTTACTATGAAGCAGCTTTCACCTTGTTATAGAAGATTGTAAAACAACCTTCAGACTTGCAGTAGGGGAGCAAAGGTTATAATTTGCCATAGATAATTTGCCAAAGGTATGCTGAATTTGCCATAGATATCACAATTCAAATTTCTAGTTGCCTGACGTTTGACATTCTAAATAAAACAAGAATATAGATAAATCACGCAATCCAATTTACCTGTAATGCTTTTTTGCTGCTGTTGTCTCTCAAAACGCACATTTTAAATGGCATCTGTTTGAATTTATAATGAGATGGGGTACATTGGGATAATAAATATCCCATTCTCATTATTTCAAAGAAGAACAGGTGTATTCTCTAGTTTCTTGGCCAATATTTCTCCTGTATCCAAAGCTCCCAAAAGAAAACAATAAATCACTGCATTAATAGATACTGGATCATAGCACCAAGATTGCCCCGGTGAAAGTGATCAATGACATTCTCTCTATCTGTGACCAGGGCTCTCTCTGCCTTATTGTCCTACTTGATCTCTCTGCCACCTTTGATACTACTGACCACTCTATCCTTCTCCACTTTCAGCTCCACCTTCAATGGTTCTGTCCTTTCCTGGTTTCATTCTTACCTATCCCAACATCTCCACTTGGTGCCTTTGAACAGCTTCTCTTCCTGCCCCCCTCCCCAATGTCCTCAGGGCTCTATCGTCTCCTCCTCAATATCTACATACTCCCTCTTGGTGACATCATCTGCTGACATTGGATTAACTTCCACATGTATTCAGATGATACCCAACTTTATCTCTGTACCTCCATCCTTGATTCCAGGACCACTGCTGTCCTGACTGATTGCCCGTCAGGCAAGTCCTGCATGAGAGTTAACTTTCTCCAGTTGAGTGTCAAAAAGACAGAGATCCTCCTGCTTGGTTCCCATCAGCGCCTTCTCACCTTAGGCATCAATCTAAATGGATGCCACATTTGTGGAGCCAGTGTAGAAACTTGGTGACTAGTTTGACTCTCAACTGTCCTTTACAACCCATGTTTGTGCTCTGACCCGCCTAATTTTTCCCCATTGACTGGCTCCGCCACTACATTTCCACTAAGGCCACTGAGTCCTTATCCACACACATAATCATCACATCCAAGCTGGATTACACAAACTCTCTGTTGGCTGGATTACCCACCTCTTTCCTTCACAAAATTCAGATTATCCAGAACTCTGCACCTTGTTTCCTCTCCTACGCCCATCAAGCCCATCCTCGCTCGGCTACAGTGCTCCCGATCCCCCAGAGGATTGAGTTGAAAATCTTGTCTTCACTTTTAAATCCTTTCATAGTCTTACATCTACCTCTGCACCTCCTCAAACCCTACCAACCCGGCCACTCCCTTTGCTCATTACGCATCAGCCTTCTTCATGCCCATCCCCACTCTTCATACCAATGGCTGTCTACCCACTTGCTGAACTCCATCCTGGAGTCCCTTCACCTCCACCGTTCCCTCACCTCCTTCAAGGTCCATCTCAAGACCTTCTTCTTTGACTGCATTTTTGGCCTCTTTCCCTTATCTACCCCACTTCCCCCCACCCACTCAGGCCCTAGCACCAGCTCAGGTGCAAACCCTTGATTGTTCAGCACCTTGGGAAGTCCTTCTCCTGACATGAAAGGCACTATATATATGTAAATATGTAAGGTATTGTAAATTATTGGTGTTTGTGGGATACTACTGATTCAGATTGGTGTACAGCCTGGCTAACTCTCGCCTCTGAGTCAAAAGATTGTGAGTTCAAGCTCCATGTCGGGACTTGGACTCACGTAGACTAAGCTGACACTCCAATGCAGCGCTGAGGGTGTGTTGCATTGTCAGAGGTGCCGTCCTTCACATGAGACATATTAAACCAGGTCCTATCTGTCGGTCTAAAGATCCTATGTCACTATTCAAAAAGGGAAGAGAGTTTCTCCCAGTGTCTTGGCCAACAATCCCTCAAATAAAAAACTGGTCATTCACTTCATGGCTGTTTGCGTGACATTGCTGTACACAAACTGGCTGCTGCATTCACCCACAAATCCACTTCTCAGTAATTTTTTTTCTTTGTTTATATTGGGATTATGCAATATTATTATTATTGAGTAATGAAACAATTGTTATTTTGAGTGAATAGTGCTTGATTTCCTTTTGTTGTCTGGTGGGTGTCTAATACACATGGATGCAGATGTGGAAACCCACTAAGTATGTTAACCCATGCTTAACAGAACCCAAACCAGACTGAGAGTTCCATATGTGCATCCCACCTGCATGTTATTAAAGTGTAAACCAATACAACAACAACAACAACAACTTGGATTTATATAGCGCCCTCCATGCCGGACGGCTTCTAAGAGCGCTTCACAGTAATGGATCTGGGGGGACGAGGAGGAGGCAAGACCCAGTGAAACGAAGACAACGGGTACTGTTTTGAAGAGAGAAGAGGTCAGAGAGGTAGGGGGGTGCAGAAGAGTGGAAGGATTTGAAGACAAGGGTGAGGATCTTGAAGTCGATCCTCTCTGTGACAGGCAGCCTGATGTCTCAGGGAATGTGACTGAGAAATCAAATTAATTCAGTAAAGTGTTAGAAATAAACAACTGTATTCACTGAAATGACAACGCAGAATTTCTCAAGTAAATATATAGTTCTTGTAGCTCACTGAAACTATCTACATTAGCTTTGAAACACAAATAAATTCTCTGCAATAAATTACATTTATTTCTTTAAATTCAGTGAAAAAGAGCTCAAAAATGCTCAAAAATTAAATTGTAGAAAGTCATACCCGCAGAACCTTTATTCAAATGTAACAATTTAATTTAAACTAGGTCTCAAAAGCATCCCGTGGCAAATTTATTTGAAGGATACGTATTTAATGAAAGTTTCAGAATGAAATTAACTGAATTTAATAACATCATAGATGCTTCAGCTGTGAGCAGTGGGTATTTTAGACTCCCCGCTCTCGTCTGCTATGTGCTACTCATTGTGAATTGCACTTTGTGCATTCATTTTGTGAAACCCATAAACCCAGGGTAGTACAATAATCAAAGAATGTACAGCATAGAACCAGGCCATTCGTCCCAAACCATTTCTTACTCACTCCCGTATTCTTCTATTTCCCTCTCCCTCATGTGAAGGTCTAGCTTCCTCTTCAATGCATCTACACTCTCTGATTAACCATTGCTTCAGGGAACGAGTTCAACAATCTCATCACCAAAAAGCCATAAACCGAAGGTGTTGGTGGGGGAGGTATTGACGGGAGCCAATCAGGAGTGCGTTGGTCTTGTTGATTTTCAACTGTAGAAAGTTATCTCTCATCCAGGACTTGATGTCTGACAGGCAGTCTGTCAGGACAGCAGTGGTCCTGGAGTCGAGGGTGGAGGCAGAGAGGTAGAGTTGGGTGTCATCCGCATACATGTGGAAGTTGATCCCATGTCTGCGGATGATGTCACTAAGAGGGAGCATATAGATATTGAAGAGGAGAGGGCCAAGGACAGAGCCCTGAGGAATGCCACACAAGACTGTGCAGGGGTTAGAAGTGAAACCTTTAGTAGAGATGAAATGGAGACGGTGTGAGAGGTACAATCTGAACCATTCAAGGTGAAGGTTGAGGTGAGAGGAGAGGAGGTGGAGGGGGATAGAGTGGTGAACGCCATTGAAGGCAGCAGATAGGTCAAGGAAGACGAGGAAGCAGAGGGAGCCCTGGTCGCAGATGGACAAAATGCCATTTATCACTTTGATCAAAGCTGTTTCTGTGCTGTGGGCGGCACAGGGACACAAGTGGAGGGGTTCATGAAAGGAGTGGCGGGAGAGGAAGGAGCGAAGTTGGGAAGCAAAGAGCCATTCCAGGGCTTTATGTTGCAGATGGGGCAGTAATTTGAGAGCAGGGATGTGTCCAGGGAGGGTTTTTTAAGGATAGGAGTGATGATGGCTGTTTTTGAAGATGTGGGAATGGTGCCAGTGGACAGGGAGAGGCTTATGATATCTCTGAGTAGGGGGGCAAGGAGGTGGAGCCTGGAGGTAAGGAGAGGGGTAGGGATGGGGTCGAGGGATCAGGTGGTCGGTATTATGGTGGTGGTCGGTTTATGGTGGCAATGCGAGAGGAGGGGGAGACAGGTTCAAAGGTGTGGAGAGAGGGATGGGTAGGGACCGGGATGTGAGGTGGAGATGGGGAGGGGGTGGTAGATGGAAGGGCAGAGGCAGCTGAGCGGATCCCCTCAACTTTGGTTTCAAGGAAGTCCAGCATTTTCTCGCAGTTGGTGTTGGAGGAGAGAATGGGCGAGGCGTGAGAGGGTGAGTGGAGGAGCCGGTTGGTGATGCATTAACTCACAAAATGTAACAAAAAGCCATGAATAGAAAACACTTAACCAACATTTTAAAAATTCCATGACCCAAATATTTACTCTATTTCGATTAACCCTTAAATACCTTATAACACAATATGTTGTAAAGTGGATTGACTGTGTATTTTGTGGGCAAAATAAGGCAGCCAATTGAGCAAAGCAGTGTCCCAAAAATAGTCATGGATTGAGTGACCAATTTTTTTTTGAAGGATTATTAACCCCAGAAAGCAAACTGCCAATCGACTAACTGGGTTCCGATTTACTGCTAGGTAAACAGAGGTTTTACCCTGCCTGTGAATTGAACCCGGGTCTTCTAGCTTGGGAGGCAAGTGCTGTAACCACTACACGACTCCACAATATTATCATTGTTGTTGCATTTGAATCAGTGCTTGCAAATATGCTAGAATCCTCAGTCAGATTCATGAGACCTTTTATAAAATATAGTTTCCAGTGCATTAGATGGAACGTGCTGTTTGGTGACACTCTCCAGCTGAGAGATTGGTATATGTGCCAGATGCTAATAATAATAATACCATATTATTTATTTATTTGTTTTTAAAAATTATTATTTGGTCACTCAATCCATGACTATTTGTGGGACACTGCTGTATGCAATTGGCTGCCCCGTTTCGCCCACAAAATATCCAGTCAATTTACTTTACAGTATATTCTGTGAAGTGCTTTGAGACGTCTCAACAAAGTGATACGGTGCTATATCAAATACAAGAATTATTATTATAGATGCTGGTAGAAAGAATGTATGAGAAAAGGAAGCCAGCAATTTTCTAATTTTTTCCTTTAATACTCTAGTAGAAAACTGAAATAATGGCCACTTAAGCAAAGTACCATAGGAGTTATTTTAGCATTTAAGTTTCGAACATCTTGTTAAGAAGGAATCATATTGTCCGCTTCCCAGTGATCCAGGCCTTGCTGCAGTTTAGCACAAGGCTACCTCATTACACTGTAAAATCTGGCGTTACTTCTTCCATCTGTTCATTACGCTATTGAAATTCTGTACCAAGCATGAATTTATAAAATGTGTCCCACTTTATCTTCTGATTACTAATACACTGCCAGCAATCCACACCCGATTAAAATAACTAAGCAACAAACACTGAGCTATTTTGACTCCTGCTCACAGACTAAGATTCTTCCTGTGACCATTTATATGTTTCCCCCTGATGTACAGAAACGCTATTATTAACTGAATGCACATTAAGACCAGTAACCATCAATTATTGTACTTGACTTCAATCTACCTATTTAGCTCTCAAGTCTTGCCACTTATTTTGTCTCACTGGTGTCTTATAGATTCTGATCCTTGAATAAAAAGCTTAACAAAACTTGGAATATTTCAGGTCCGTATATAATTAACACAGATTTTTTTCTCACATTTACACTTGCACCCGGATAGCACACATTAGAAAGTAAGATTGCCCCACCGTAACATCTCTAACATTATCACATTGATCATTTCTCTTATGAACGCCTCTGCATTGTTCATCAGCAACAGGCAGGGCTTCTGAATTGTGAGCAGGTTATTTGACTTGAATCAATTCTCTGTGTGATATTCATGCTAGGTTTTTTGACTGACTTCTCACAATCCTTTCCATAACCCTTGTTTGTTGTGTAGAGAGTTTCTTGACTTTTTCATCAAAATGTCATCAAATTTCCACAAAACTTGTTACCTCACAAATAAAGCATCAGGGAGTGGAAATAATAAATGAAGTGGTGTACGATTCTAAATCAATGTGATAATTTTCACTGAAGGTGTTTTCAATCTTTCTCCTTCTACTGGGTATACATTTTCATGGGCGTTGGTTGTCTGCTGCATACCATATTATACACTGGTGACCATTATTCATGCGTGACCTTCGATGGTGAGTTGTGTCAGGCTATTCAACCACATGGGGGCATCACTGCCACATCTGTTCCTCACTCCACATTCACACAGATGGATCTTCCAGCAGGGGCAATCCAGATTGAGTGACAATCAGGAATGAGAAGCTTGTCTGATTATTAATCCCTCCCCAGTCCAGGGAAGTGCACTAACTGAGATCAGCTAACTCAGATCAGAACACCGATCAAACCTCGGGTCTTCCCTGTCTGTATGTTTCAGATATTTATAATAATAATATCCTTGCATTTGATATAGTGCCTTATTACGTATTTGAGACGTCTCAAAGCATTTCACAGAATATTCTATGAAGTGAATTGACTTTATATTTTGTGTGCGAAATGCGGCAGCGAATTGCGCACAGCAGTGTCCAACAAACAGTTGTAGGTGACCAATTTTTTTTTGTTTGGAAGGGATCCGCCAATCGATTAACAACCGGGTTCCTACTTACTGCTAGGTAAACAGAATCATGTGGACTAAGGAAACTTGCCCAACTTTTCACCCTGCCTGGGAATCGAACCCAGTTCCTCTCGCTTGCGAGGCAGCGGTGTGCAATTGGCTGCCACGTTTCGCCACAAAATATATAGTCAGTTCACTTTACAGTATATTCTGTAAATGCTTTGAGACGTCTCAAAGATGTGATAAAGTGGTATATATCAAATGCCAGGATTTTTTTAATTATCCTTCTTGGTTACCTTCTGTGTAAAGAAATACTTCCTGATCTCTGTTCTTGAACTGCTCTTCACTACCGTGAACCTTGCCCTCTTGTCCTGATGCCTTGACCTAACTAGGGTAACTTTCTCTGGCTCCATCTTTATCTTTTGATACATGATGGAGAAGGGAATACAATGGGGTATAAATATATGGTACCTAAGCATAGATCAAATAGGGAGTTTAGGAGGAACTTCTTCATGTAGAGAGTGGTGAGAATGTGTTCATTGGAAGCTGTGGCTGAATTAAAAAGCATCAACGTATTAAGTATTAAAGTATTAAAGCATCAACATATTAAGAGAAAACTTAAAAAAAGAGATATAAGAGAGGGGAATAGGAGAGCAGGGGGCTTGTGTGGAGTGTAAACATCAACACAAACTAATTGGTCTGAATGGCCTGTTTCCGTGCTTGACCAGTTTATGTAACTCTATGTAAATCCCATTTAGCATCTTATGTGCCATTATAATAGATGATCTCAGGTCAGAGAAGATGTCCGTAGGTTAATGTGAGATTCCATTGAATTATTTGCCTAAGATGCATGTTATATCCCGAAGGAACTTTTTCTGTGGCTTTCCTGTTCAACTTCTCGACCCCAATGTCTTGCCATTCCATTTAAGTCATTAATGTTCTCTGTGCAGCCTTCATTAAGGTAACATTAAATACATTGGTGCCTTATAGGCTTACAAGATCAACAATTGTGTCAGCACCTGATGAGTGGAACTATTTGTCTGTTTGTGCCTAGAAATAATCTTTATTTTTATTTACAAAAGCACAGCAATTACTTTGAGTGCCGCATTTCAAATTTAAGTACTCTCCACCTGCCATGTTGCACTCAGCCTGTGTATGGATTGAAAAACAAATTATTTCCATAGTAATTCCTTAATAAGTCTGCGCGTTTAAATTATTACAACTCAATTCAGTGCAATCATCAACTCAATTGAATCCTTAATTTTCTGCTGACAAAAATGATGTAAATGGCACATGACACTTTTCCTGAAACCTATTCAAACATCAATCTGCATTAGTTTTCCATTCACAATATGACGATTCCCCTGGATTTGACCGAATGAGACATGACAGGAAAGAATGACAGCCTTTAGTCAATCAGTTATACCACCAATAATGTGTTAAGTGCTCCAGGACACCACCCTGTGTGAAGGTGCTATATAAATGCAAGTTGTTATTGTTTTAAAATAAACACATTAAGGAATAAAAGGAGAAATCCAGTCAATCAGCAATCTGATAAAGAAAAATAGGTCAATTGTTTGAGTGTCATACTTAGTTAGAACCTTTAATCAACCATTTGGAGTATAATAATCCTGGCATTTGATCTAGGCTTTATCAGGTCATCACAATTACTCAGAGTGCTTCACAGGATTTACTGTAAAGTATAGTCATTGTATTTTCTGGGTGAATGCAGAAACAATTTGCACATAACAATGTCCCACAAACAGCCATGAGGTGACTGCCCAATTTTATTTGGAGGATTGTTGACCAGGACCCCAGTAGAAAGTTTCTTCTCTTTTTGAATAGTGCCATGGAATCTTTAATGACCAACTGTACAGGCAGACGGGACCCTGGTTTAACATTTAATCAAAGGACAGCATCTTCTTCAATACAGCATACCCTCAGCACCGCATTGGAGTGTCGATCTTGCCCATGAAATCAAATTTACCAGGACTAAAAATTCTATATCGAAATCCGTAATTCTGTAATCATTTAGTAGTACAGTATTCGCTTTTTGAGTACACATTTGTTGCAATCCTTTCACAAAGGTTTAAGAAGGAAGACAACTAGGAGAAATTGCTTTGTGTTCTGTGGTTCAATGTCAGCCTTTAGAGGATATGGAATTAGTAGCCATAGAAACCCACTGCTCTGAGTGCTAATAAATACAATTTGTAAACAGAGCACCAAGGGCTCTGGCAATTCATTGATATGATTTTACATGAGATCACAGCTTCATGGATGACCATTATAATAAAACATGTTATCAATGGCCTTTCATAAAATCCTAATTTTACTTATTTATGCCAAACTTTTGAAACCTAGAAATATGTTATGAAAAGTCACCATAGAGAACCTGGTGCCAATACTGGCTGCAATGTATAGTGAAAACAGGATCACACAGACAATTGAGTTAGCAAACCAACAGCTTCACCAGGGAGAAGGTTAGCTGGTAAGAGCTCAGTGGTGATGTTCTTCTGCTTAACTGAATTGTGCCACAGTTATACATTGATAATAATAATAATCCTTGGCATTTCCCTAGTGCCTTAGGCACTAGAGGTTAAGACGTCTCAGCACTTCACAGGATTTTTCTGCAAAGTGTAGTGACACTTTATGTTTGTAGGCAAATGCCACAGACAATTTGCGCACAACATTGTCCCACAAACAACTTGCACTGGAACAGCCATGAAGGTCCATGTTGCCCAGCATTGTGGAAGAAATTCTGTTCTCTTTTCAAGTACTGCCATGGGATCTTTAACATTGTAAGTTCTTTCCTGACCACCTTCTGTGACGTAATTATTTGCATCTGCTCCTGTGTCCCTTTCCAATTCTGCCTCGGCTCCCTGATCTCTTTTAATTTTTATCTGTTTGTACTCATTCTTTCTCTTCCCTCCCCCTGAAAGCTTTGTAAGTCTTCCTCTTTCTTCACCTCCTGTTCAATTTTCCTGCAGCATCCATTTGCAGCAATTCTAATTTCTACACTGGGATACTCAGTCCACATTCCCCTGAATTTTGTAATACTGTAGAATGGGATTCTGAATCTTTTACATGGGTGGAACGATCTTAAGGGCTCGGTACCCAACCCTTTTCCCATAGTTCATATCTGTAAGATTACAATGTAATACATTAGAATGATGTATTTCAAAAAAAAGTATTGCACAGATTGCAATGCAACTCGTTAGTCCAGAAATTGTGAAGCAATGCCTGGTTACTGTTATGGTTATTGAAGAGCCCTGGCTCTGTTGGGTGCTTAGTAATTTAACTGTGATTGTATTATTCTGGGCACTGACGTCCTTCCTCTAATTCAGCCTGAGCTCAGAGAGATCACTGTCAGATGATGAGCTTCTAATTGCCCACACTTTCCCCACTTGCTCAGAAATCTCTCAGCTTTAACGTAAGACCATGCAATTTAAGATTGCATACAATTTTGGAAAAGTTGTAAATTCAGTCTTGTTTAGGAAGCTCATTTTCCACAGGTTTTTTTTTGCCCGCTAGAGAAATCATTTTCTAAGTTATTACTGAACTTAAGACTAATTTCTAAAATTTAGCAACCTTAATTTAAGAGATTCAGAAGACTGGCTTCCAAATTTAAATATATCCAGCGAAATACTTTGAGGCATCTAATTACTTGATAAAGTCGTATATCAAATGCTAGAATTATATTATTAAAGTATATTCTTTGTTGCTGGCAAATTAATTGTAACTAGAGGCTGCACTTCACTGAATATAATACAGAAGAGCCTAACCACAACTGCAACTGGCCCCATTCCATTGTAGATGTGAAAACAGTGTGGATATCAGGTCTTTGTGGTTTTGTGTGTATATCTCCCTCTGTCTCTAATCCTGTACTTAATCCGTGGATCAAATCTCTCCACCTCGTGCTGCTTGGATGAACTTCCAAACCTGGCGACCTCGGTGTATGTGTGCAAATTAAAATTTTTCCTAACATTGCACGTAATTTCACTTAAGTGAACAAGAAGGTAATTGACATGTAGTTACGCAGCATTCGATTGTATTGGTAACACACTCTGAAATGGCAACATTTTCTTAATACAGTTCTAAGAGTGAACAGATTGAGAAAGAAACACCTGAAACAATCACTACACTTGACAGTAATTATGGTTTCCAAATGATTATGTGTTTGATAGTTAACAAATTTGTAGGTTGTCAGCCTGCCTTAGTTGATAGTACTCGGAGTCAGAAGGTTGTGGGTTTAAGCCCCATGTTGGTACTTTGATCTAATAGTCTTCACTGACAATGGAGTGCTGGGGAAGTGCTACATTGCTGGAGGTGCTATCCTTCAGATGAGATGTTAAACTGAGGTCCCGTCTGGCTGTTCAGGTGGATGTTAAAGATCTCATGGCATTATTCAAAAAGGGACCTTTGCCAACAATCCTCGAAAGAAAATTGTTCATTTACTGTTTGATAGACATTGCTTTGTGCAAATTGACTGCTGGTTTCACCTACAAAACAGTCACTACACTTTATAGTAAATCCTGTGAACTGATTTGAGACATCCTGAGCCCTGTAGCATAGTGGTTAGAGCACTTGCCTCAAAGGCAAGAGTACCTGAGTTTGATTCCCGGGCAGAGTGAAACGTTGGGCAAGTTTCCTTACACCACATGCCGCGTTTCGCCCACAAAATATACAATCAATTAACTTCACGGTATATTCTGTGAAGCGCCTTGAGACATCACAAAGACGTGATAAGGCATACTATCAAATGCAACGATTATTATTATTACCCTCTGGATGTGAAAGGCACTATATTAAATGCAATGAATATTATTATTATTATTGTTGTTGTTATTGCATTTTGTATCCCATCAACATCCTGTTATGTGAATTTTGGTACTTAGTTAGGCTCAAGAAGCTTAAAAAAAGCACAGGAATTCCCCAGAATGGATGAGCTGTGCTCCAGGGTACTCTGAGAACCAAATAACTGGAAAGTAACCAAGAACAGGAACTCTGGCTGATCTTCGCCTCCAGGCCCAGGAGTACTGACACCTTGTTGAGACATCTTTAAGCACTCTGGGACGCGGGGCGCTATATAAGTGCAAGTTGTTGTTGTCGACACCAATTATATGAACCCTACTGCAGGATGAATGAGGTTAACTAACTCAGCATAGACCAGAGATTAAACCAGGCACCTGGGGGTCTGTATGACTTCATTTACGATAGCCATGCCTTTCGCAGGGGAAGTTATCACCGTTTCCACTGTGTTGCCTCTAATGGTTTCTCTTCCAGCCCCCACACTGTCACGTCTGGCATCTCCCAGGGCTCTGTCCTTGGCCCTCTCCTCTTTTAATATCTACATGCTCCCTCTTGGTGACATCATCCGCAGACATGGGGTCAACTTCCACATGTATGCGGATGACACCCAACATCTTTCTGCCTCCACCCTCAACTCCAGGACCACTGCTGTCCTGACAGACTGCCTGTCAGACATCAAGTCCTGGATGAGGGCAAATTTCCTACAGTTGAATGTGAACAAAACTGAGGCCCTTAATTGGCTCGCGCCAGCGCCCAGCAGCTCAGGCTCTGGCAACATCAACCTCCATGGTTGCACACTTCAACTCACCAAGCCAGTTAGGAACCTGGGTGTCTTGTTCGACCTTCAACTGTCTTTTCTTCCCCACATCCAAGCCATGACCCGCTCTGCCTTCCCTCACCTCCGTAACATCGCCCGACTCCGCCACTACCTCACCCCTCAGGCCGCTGAAACTCTTGTTGATGCCTTCATCACCTCCAGGCTCGACTATGCAAATGCTCTGCTTGTCGGCCTTCCCAACTCCTCCCTCCACAGGCTGCAGATAATCCAGAACTCTGCAGCCCGTGTCCTCTCCCGCACCAAACTCCGTGACCCCATCTCCCCCATTCTCGCCCAACTCCATTGGCTCCCTATCCTTCAGAGAATCCAGTTCAAAATCCAGGTCCTCACCTACAAAGCCCTCCATGGCCTCACCCCACCCTATCTCTGCGACCCCCTAACCCCCTACCAACCCGCCCGCTCACTCCGCTCAGCCGGCTCTGGCCTGCTCCGTGTCCCCCGACCCACCCGCCCCACCATTGGCGGGAGAGCCTTCAGCCACTCTGCCCCCAATCTTTGGAATTCCATCTCTCAATCACTCCGCCTCGCACCCTTCTTAGCCTCTTTCAAGTCCCGCCTCAAAATCCTCCTCTTCAACCATGCCATCAGTCACCCCCCTTCCCCTCCCCACTCTTCGCCCTCCCTGACCACAGCTCGGGTCTGAAATGCTGTACACTGTCCAGCGCCTTGGGACGTCCTCCCGACGTGAAAGGCGCTATACAAATGTAACCTTGTTGTTGTTGTTATCAAACCTACTTTTTGGGCGCTGTTGCAGCTGTGCCTGAGAGACATTGTTTATAAATACATGACTTGATGGCAGAAATCAAATTGAAACACTTTATTATATTGTCACTGAGGCTAAAAGAAGGGCTGATGTTTTAAAAGGCTTGTTACAATTTTATTTGTGAATGCCATGACTCTATAAATGCTCCACTGATGGTCTGATATATTCAAAGATTGTGTCTTGGAAACAAAGATAGCGACAAAGAACAAGACTTTATTATTTTCTTTTATTGTGCTTTTATACCAGTGGGATATAGCTCCTTACCAATTGAGCTGGATCTGTTTGGTGTAGTCAGAGACAATATTATAATAATAATAATAATCCTTGCATTTGATATAGCACATTATCATGTCTTCGAGACGGCGCAAAGTGCTTCACAGAATATACTGTAAAGTGAATTGACTGTATATTTTGTGGGATGAAACACAGCAGTCAATTGCTCACAGAAATGTCCCACAAACAGTTGTTTACATTACTTGCATCACAATATGCATCACTTCTGCACCTACGTCAATGCAGTCAGGGACAAATTTGATATTGCGCTTTTCACTTCTATACGTCGCAAAGCGCTTCACAGAATATACTGTAAAGTGAAGTCACTGTATATTTGTGGGCAAAACATGGCAGCCATTTGCTTACAGCAAACAGTTGTGGATTGAAGTGAACAATTTATTATTGTTTTTCTTGTTTTTTCTTGAGGGGTTATTATCGGGGTGTGGAGTAAGGAAACTTGTCCAAGATTTTGCCTGCTGGGAATTGCACACAGGTCTCTTGCTTGCAAGGCGAGTGCTCTAACCACTGAGCTACAGGACTCCTAGATCATAGCTCTAAACTGCAAGATATTTGGTGACAATTTTGAAAATGATATTCTTTCCTTATGCATGAGTAAAGAATAGAAATATCTGCCTCCTGAGTGATAGAATCTTTGTAGATTCTAAGAACATCCAAACAAGTTTCTGTAGCTTTTAACACACAAGCCTAAGAAAAGTTGGTTTGCAGTTCAACAGCACTTGTGGTGAGCTCTGCCACCTGTGACTATAATGATAATAAATAATAATAATAATCCTTGCATTTGATATACTGCCTTATCACATTGTTGAGAATATACTGTAAAGTGAATTGACTGTATATTTTGTGGGCGAAACACGGCAGCCAATTGCACACAGCAGTGTCCCATAAATAGTTGTGGAATGAGTGACCAATTTTGAGGCGAGTGCTCCAACTAATACCCTACAAAACTCTACCTGCAGGTTAGAGGACTTGCACTGCCAGTGGCCCTTGAATCGTGCAGTTTGTGCTGATGGAGAGAAATTGTGGCAGGTGGTGGCAGCACGTCAATGACAGAAAGAATCTCTCAACCACAGCAGGAGTAGCAAACCAAGACTTGCACAACAGAGAACACGCAAGCCACAGGGCGAACAGCATACATAAATCCTACTACTAGAATGGTTGTTGCATATTGCTTTAATGACTTAATTGGCAATTGGGCATTGACAATGAGAAGCAAGCAAGCATAAAAGGATTCTAGGAAAGTGACTTGGGCAGATTGTGGGAGAGAGTGAAAGTGTAAGGTTTAAATAAAGGAACTAGTGAATTGAAACTGTGTTTTGGATTAACAAACATTACAAGAGTAATCGTCATGTTTGTTTCACGAGAAGAAAGGGAAAATATCACTTTAAACCTAGCATGATCTGTTGACAATATCTATAATGTGTTGTACTGTGAGATCAGTAGGAGCAGTTTGGATTGTTATTATTGTTAATTCACAGATGACACTAAACTAGGAGGGAGGGTGAACACCGAGGATGACATTAAAAAAATGCAACGAGATATAGATAGGCTAGGTGAGTGGGCAAATAGGTGGCAGATGAAGTATAATGCAGGGAAGTGTGAAGTCATCCACCTAGGTGGCAAAAACAGTAGAGCAGATTATTTTTTAGAAGGGGAGAGACTGGATAGTGTTAGCGTTCAAAGGGTCTTGGGTGTCCTTGTACGCCAGTCACAAAAAGTTAGTTTGCAGGTACAGCAAGCAATTAGGAAGGCTAATGGTATGTTGGCATTTGTTACAAAAGGGTTAGAATATAGGAGTAGGGAAGTCTTGCTGCAACTATATAGGGCCCTGGTGAGACTGTACCTAGAGTATTGTTTGCAGTTTTGGTCTCCTTATTTAAGAAAGCCTTGGAGGGGGTACAACGTAGATTCACTAGGTTGGTACCTGGGTTGACCAATTTAGGCCTATATTCTCTAGACTATAGAAGAATGAGACGTGATCTTATAGAAACCTATAAGATTATAAATGGGCATGACAGAATAGATAGTGGGAGATTTTTTCCCCTGGTTGGAGAAACTATAACCAGGGGGTCACAGTCTTAAAATTAGGGGTAAGCTCTTTTGCACTGAGTTGAGGAAAAATTCTTCACTCAGAGGATAGTGAATTTATAGAATTCTCTACCCCAAAGGGCTGCAGATGCTCAGTCCTTGAACATATTCAAGACTAAGATTGATAAATTTCTTGTGGATAAAGGGATTAAGGGATATGGGGATAAGGCAAGTAGGTGGAGTTAGAATAGATCAGCCATGATCTTATTGAATGGCGGGGCGGGCTAGAGGGGCCGAATGGCCTCCTCCTGCTCCTATTTCTTATGTTCTTATGTTCTATGTGTCCTGAAACTAAAACAGTGTCCTGAAGAATTATGGTACTCGTGTGTGTTTGTGCCTAAAGCATGTGGCTGACTGGAAACTGACTAGAGGGAATTTCAGGGTAGAATTTGCATTCAAACAATTTCAACTGCAGCTTTTGTCAGCCTTGCTCAGTTGGTAGCACTCACTTCTGATGCTGAAGGTCCAGAAGAAATGTATGCTTGCAGTCTAGGCTGACACTTTAATTTAGTGCTGGGAGAATGAACGCTGCATATTAGGAGGTGCTACCCTGAGATGAGATGTTAAACAAAGTATCCGTCTGTCCAGGAGGAGTCAGGAGAGCGCGGGGTGGAGCCGAGGCCTAGCAGCGGATATTAAAACCCAGCGAGGTGAGGAGCCATTCATTCAGGAGCGGAGTCAGGAGGTGAGGAGGGGGCGCTGATTTACAAAAGTGACGTCGGCGTGACGTGATAAATAAAAAAATGTCCTGGCAGCCCCTGGTCACTGCCATCCCAGCCATGACCACACAGCCTGAGGGCTGATGCCTTCCCGCTGATCACTCGCTCCCGGTCTCTGCGTGCGGGTTTTGGCTTCCGCCCTGACCCGAGCCTCCCCCTCCACTCTAAATGTCTCTCCTCCCACCCACTCTATCCACTACTCCCCCTCTGTCCTCTGTTCTACTCTCCCACCCTCCCCACCACCCCCCACCCCACCACACAACCCTCACCACACCCTCCCCCCCCCCCCCCCCCCCCCACCGCCGTCTCGTCTCTGTCTCCCCGGCACTGGCTGTCCCAGAGCAACAATCCCATGTGTCCCATCATTCACTCCCTCCGCTCAAACTGTCTCCTCAAGGCAAACCCAACTTCCCCCTCCCTCATTTGTACCCTCCCCAACTATCCACTCCCACCACACTCCACAGCCATCTCTCCTATATACCCTAAAATCCTCTCCGCATCACTTCTCCCTCTCAAACAAAGCCCTCACCATCCATGACCTCATCTGGACGAGGACCTCGACATTCTTGGGCTCACAGAAACCTGGCTCCCCCCAATGACCCCATCCCCCGAGTTGAAGCCTCCCTTCCAGGCTACTCTTTCCACCACACCCCCTGTCCAAACCAATGTGGTGGCACGGTGGCCCTCATCTCCAAAGCCTCCTTTGGTCTTTCCCCCTACTCCTCTGGCTGCTTCCACTCCTTCAAACACCTCACCCTCTTCCATCCCTCTCTTCCACTGAAAATCTTCCTGGTCTACCACGCCCTAACCCCCGGCATCTTCCTCTCTGACATCTCTACTCTCCTCTCTTCCCTGTCCTTCTGCTCCGAACGCCTGCTCATAATGGGCGATTTCAACCTCCACCTAAATTCCCCTTGCACCACTTTTTCTGACTTCACTGCCCTCCTTTCCTCCCTAAACCTCACCCTTCACATTAATTCACTGACCCACAACTGTGGCCATGCCCTCGACCTCGTCATCACTCACGGCCTTGACATTTCGACCTTAACATAATGGACAAGGCCATCTTGGACCACTTCCTCTCACATCCCTCTCTCTTCCACAAGCACTCAACCATACTCTACCACCCATCGAAAAGGCTACCCCCTGAGACCCTCACAAAGGCCCTCACATCCGCCAATATCCTATCCGTCTGGCCTTCCACCCACGGAGATCCTGAAGCTGCCGTGCAGCTGCTCCATGATCGCCTTGCCTCCACCTTCAACTCCCTCGCCCCCTGAAATCCAGGACCATCTCCAAACCCACCCGATATAACAATCATTTCCGCTCCCTAAAAACCCAAACCCGGCTGCTCAAGTGCAGATGGCAGAAAACTGGCCTGACAGTTCACCACCAACTGTGGCTCGAGCATCTCCATAGCTACCTCCATTCTTTGATGAGCGCAAAAGTGCCCTTCTACTCCAACATCATCTTGGAGGCAAAAAACAATCCCAAAGTTCTTTTTTCCACCACCCACTACCTCCTCCGTGTGCTCCCTCAGGCCTCCCCAATCTTCACATCCAATGCCAAATGCGAGGAGGTCATGGACTTCTTTTCATCCAAAATACATAACATCCGCCAGACAGCCTCATCCTCCTGCCTCTTGTCACCCACCACCACACGCTCTCCATTTCCCCTCACCCTCCCCATCACCAGCTCCTACCACGATCCCCATCCTACATTCCTTCCTCCCATCTCTCCCTCCTCCCTCTCACCCACCATCACCTCAATGAAACCCACCACCTGCTGCCTCGACTCCCTCCCCACCAACTTGATGATCACCCAGCTCCCCCTCCCCTGCCCACTAATGGCTGATGTCATCAACCAGTCCCTCTCCTCTGGATCAGTCCCTGACCCCTCAAAACTGCTGTCAACACCACCCTCCTCAAAAAACCTTCCCTAGATCCCTCAAACCCCAGCCACTACCACGATACCTCTAATCTGCCCTTCCTCACAAAAGTCCTAGAACGCATTGTTGCCAATCAACTTTGCGCACCTCTTTCCTCCCACTCCCTCTTCGAACCCCTCCAGTCCGTTTTCCGCCCTGCTCACAGTACAGCAACAACAACAACAAGATTCCATTTATTGAGCGCCTTTCACGTCGGGAGGACGTCCCAAGGCGCTGTACAGTTGGGTCAGGACCCAAGCAGGGGGGAAATGGTCAGGGTGAGGGAAGGGAGGGAGCGAGGAGGGGGTAGAGAGTCGAGAGGGGAGCTGAAGGCACGGTCAAAGAGAAAGGTCTTGAGACCGGCCTTGAAGGAGGAAAGGGAGGAGGCGGCGAAGGCACTGGGGGATGGAGTTCCAGAGCCTAGGACCTGAGAGGCTGAAGGCCCGGCCACCGATGGTAGGGCGGTTGGGGCGGGGGATGTGGAGCAGACCGGAGCCAGAGGAATGGAGGGTACGGGCAGGTAGGTAGCGGGATAGTAGGTCGGAGAGGTAGGAGGGAGCAAGGCCGTGAATGGCCTTGTAGGTGAGGATGAGGATCTTGAATTCGATCTTCTGGGGGATGGGGAGCCAGTGGAGGCGAGCGAGGGTGGGAGTGATGTGGTCGCAAAGCCTGGTGCGGGACAGTACATGAGCTGCAGAGTTCTGAATGACCTGCAGCTTGTGGAGGGAGGTGACGGGAAGGCCGGCGAGGAGAGAGTTCCCATAGTCCAGCCTTGAGGTGATAAAGGCGTGGACCAGAGTTTCAGCCGCGTGAGGGGTGAGGTAGTGCCGTAGTCTGGCGATGTTCCGGAGGTGATGGAAGGCGGTGCCAGTTGTGGCGCGGATATGGGGGAGAAAGGACAGCTCAGGGTCGAACAGAACCCCAAGGTTTCTGACTGACTTTGAGAGGTGGAGAGTGCAGCCTTGGATGCTGATGCTGTCAGCGCCTGAGGTGCGGAGGCGCTGACGTGAGCCAATCAGGAGGGCCTCAGTTTTGCGCACGTTGAGCTGAAGAAAGTTATCTCTCGTCCAGGACTCGATGTCGGACAGGCAGCTGTCAGGACATCGGTGGTCGTGGAGTTGAGGGTAGAGGAGGAAAGGTAGAGTTGGGTGTCATCTGCATACATGTGGAAGTTGACCCCATGTCTGCGGATGATGTCACCGAGGGGGAGCATATAGAGGGTGAAGAGGAGGGGACCGAGGACAGAGCCTTGAGGGACACCGCACGAGACAGTGCGGGGGCCGGAGGAAAAACCATTCGTGGAGACAAAGTGAAGACGGTGGGAGAGGTACGACCTAAACCACTCAAGGACAGGGCCTTGAAGGTTGAGGTGGGAGGACAAGCGGTGGAGGAGGATAGCATGGTCGACCGTATCGAATGCTGCCGATAGGTCGAGGAGGACGAGGAGGCAGAGGGAGCCCTGGTCACAGATGGTCAGGATGTCATTGGTGACCTTGACCAGGGCAGTTTCTGTGCTATGGGCAGCACGGAAACCCGACTGAAGGGGTTCGAATAGTGAATGGTTGGAGAGGAAAGAGCGCAGCTGGGAGGCGACAACTCATTCCAGGACCTTGGACAGGAAGGGGAGGTTGGAGATGGGCCGATAGCTTGATAGCTGCGACGCATCGAGGGAGGGTTTTTTTAAGGTGGGAGTGATGGTGGCAGTTTTTAAGGGAATGGGAATAGAGCCAGAGGAGAGGTTGACGATGTCTGTGATATGTGATATGTGGGGCGAGGAGGTGGAGCTGGGAGATAAGGAGTGGAGTGGGGATGGGGTCAAGGGAGCAGGTGGTGGGTTTCAGAGACTGCGCTTGTGAAAGTTTCAAATGACATCTTCTCTATCTGTGACCCGGGCTCCCTCTGCCTCCTTGTCCTCCTGGACTTCTCCACCGCGTTCGACACAGTCGATCACGCCATCCTCCTCCACTGCCTTTCCTCCGTCATCCACCTCAGTGGGACCGCACTCGCCTGGTTCGAGCCCTACCTCACAAACCACCAGCAGTACATCTGCACAAACGGCTTTTCCGCCCGCTCTCACCCGGTTACCTATGGGGTACCCCAAGAATCCATCCTTGGCCCCCTCCTCTTTCTGATCTATGTGCCTCCCTGTTGGAGATGTGGACGACACCCAACTCGATTTTTTCACCTCACATTGTGTTCCCCAGTCCCCTGATGTTCTGTCAGCCTGCCTGTCAGACATCAGGAGCTGGATGAGCGCAAATTTCCTTCAGCTGAATGTTGACAAGACGGAAGCCATACTCTTTGGCTCTCATCAACATCTAAAATCACATGGTTCTCACCTCCTCCAACTACCCGACCTCCCTCTAAAACTCTCTGAACCGGTACACAACCTAGGCGTCAGGTTCGACCCCCAATTATCCTTCCTTTCCCACATCCGGTCCCTCACCAGCACTGCTTTCTTCTACCTCCGACGCATCGTCCGTCTCTGCCAATACCTCACTCCAAAAGCCGCTGAAATCCTGGTCCATGCCTTTGTCACCTCTCGGCTGGACTATTCAAATGCCCTCCTCACCGGTCTCCCCTCCACTGCCATTCACAATATTCAGGTCATCCAAAACTCTGCCACCCGCATTCTTACCCGTACGTAGCTCCACTCCCCGATTACCCCAGTCCTTGCCAGACTACACTGGCTGCCTGTCCCAGAGAGGATCGACTTCAAGATCCTCACCCTTGTCTTCAAATCCCTCCACTCCCCTGCACCCCCCTACCACCCTGACATCCTCTCTCCTCACAATAGTGCCTGTTGCCTTCGTTCCACCAGGTCTAGCCTCCTCCTTGTCCCCGGAATCCTCCACTCCACCATCGGTGGTCATGCCTTTCCTTTCGACCGCGCTTTTGGTCACCTTCCTCCCCTTCCCCTGGCTTGGCCCTGGGATCTGTTACTGTGGAGCGCTCTGAGATGCCGTCCGGCGTTATATAAATCCAAGTTGTTGTTGTAAAGATCCCATGGTTCTATTCACAAAAAGGAGGGAATTTCTCCTGATGTCCTAGATACACTCCGAAAGATAAAATTGGTCATAATTTTTGAGCCATGGTTGTTTGTTACAACCATATTCATTACAACTACCCTTCCAAGCTTTCCCTCAAAATCCTCCTTGTTTACTGTTCCCCCCAAGTCTTCCCCCACCTCTCTCTCGGACATCTCCACCCTCCTATCTTCCCTCTCCCTCTGCTCTGAATGTCTCCTAATCGTAAGCAGCTTCAACCTCTATGACACCCCCTCCTGCTCTATCTCTACTGACTTCTCCTCCCTCCTCTCTTCCTTTAACATCTCCCTCCTCATTCACTCCCCAACCCACGATCGTGGCCACCCCCTTGATCTGGTGATCACCCGGGGCCTCACCGTCTCGGACATCACCATCATCGACAAAGCCATCTCGGACCACTACTTCATCTCCCTCCATTCTGGACTCCCTCGCCCCCCTCACCTCCCAAACTGTCTCATACTCCCGTAAATGCCCCTGGTACACCAGCCATCTCCGTTCTCTCAAGGCACAAGTGCGAGCTGCCGACCAAATCCAAATTAACGGTCAATCGGCAGATTTGGCTTCAAGACTGAGGCCCTCCTGATTGGCTCACGCCAGTGCCTCTGCAGCTCAGGCTCTGGCAACATCATCGTCCGTGGTTGCACACTTCAACTCACCAAGCCAGTCAGCAACCTAGGGGTCTTGTTCAACCCTCAACTGTCTTTTCTTCCCCACATCCAAGCCATGACCCGCTCTGCCTTCCCTCACCTCCGTACCATCACCCCACTCCACCACTACCTCACCCCTCAGGCCGCTGAAACTCTTTTTCACGCCTTCATCACCTCCAGGCTCGACTTTGCAAATGCCCTTCTTGTCGGCCTTCTCAACTCCTCTCTCCACAGGCTGCAGATAATCCAGAACTCTGCAGCCCGTGTCCTCTCCCGCACCAAACTCTGTGACCCCATCTCCCCCATTCTCACCCGACTCCATTGGCTCCCTATCCTTCAGAGGATCCAGTTTAAAATCCTGGTCCTCACCTACAAAATACTCCATGGCCTCCCCCCACCCTACCTCTGCGACCTTCTAACCCCTTACCAACCCGCCCACTCCCTCCGCTCAGCCATTGGCGGTAGAGCCTTCAGCCACTCTGCCCCCAACCTCTGGAATTCCATCCCCCAATCACTCCGCCTCGCCCCCTCCTTGGCCTCCTTGAAGTCCCGCCTCAAAACCCTCCTCTTCAACCATGCCATTGGCCACTCCCCTTCCCCTCCCTTCTCCCCCCCCCTGACCCCAGCTTGGGTCTGAAATGCTATACACTGTCCAGCGCCTTGGGATTCCTCCCGATGTGAAAGGTGCTATACAAATGTAATCTTGTTGTTGTTTGGCATTGCTGTCTGCAAATTGGTTGACCTATTCGTCTACAAATACACAGTCACTACACTTCACAATAAATCCCGAGAACCGTTTGAAACATTTCTCATACCAATGACATATGCACTAGAGTGATGCTATTGTCTGTGTGTGATTCCGCAGCAGGAAGAAGCATTTGTAATAACTTATGGGGACTTTATTTATAAAGCTTCATTAAATGAATAGTGAAATAGGTAGTCAGATTGAGGGAATGAATCCCTTGCACTTGAGAATAATGCAATGATATTTGGCAAATCACTCTATCAGAGTCAGTAAAGAATTGTATTCTTCTTCTGCAGAAATGACATGACTGGATATAATGAGTTTCTAAACTGTTCAACAACAGTTACAATCCCCTTTTCGCTTGCTCAGTGTCCAACTGTGCAGTGCTCAGAGACTTGATCCTATGTGAAAGGCGCTATATAATTGTCAGTTGTTACTGACACCGCAGGTCACCCATTTGAACACAGGTATAACAGGACACATCCCAGAATACAAAATCATATATATACTCTATAATGATATTCTCTATCCACGGAAGGAAGCACAGACTTGATGATTTTTTGTTGCAATGTTCATTCTCAAAATGAATAATGTTTTCCCTCAGGTAATGTGACAGCCAAAGCCAGTTATATGGAGGAGAAAGTCGTTACTGACTGGCAGCCCTGTGACATTTCAGGCAACAAGCAGTATGTTTCTTATTTACAAAGACAACAAAGTACAGTGGGGCTTTGTCATTTTTAATTCCTCACACCAGCAGTGCATTACAATTGTTCGTGCATTTTCAGTGCGGGTGTACCCACCCTCTGGAACTCCATCCCACATTCCCTTCCCTCCCTTGCCTCCTTCAGGGCATGACTCAAGTCCCTCCTCTTTGACCATGCCTTTGGTCACCCTCTCTGCTCTCCACCCTCCCTGATCCCAACCCACCCCCAACACACCCGGTCGAGTCCCAATTCCTAATCCCAATTCCTAAGACAAACCGGTCTTAGAAATGTAGAAAGGAATGTAGAAACGTGGTTCTGACTATGCGGCAATCCCATTCTAACATTCCCTGGTATGACATGGCTGTGCACAAATTCGCTGCCACGTTCGCCCTACAATTACACAACAACAACAACAAAATTACATTTGTATAGCGCCTTTCACATCAGGAGGACATCCCAAGGCCCTGAACAATCAGTGTTTCAAATCCGAGCTGGGGATTAGGATCAGGGAGGGTGGAGGGCAGGGGGCGAAGGAGGGTGATCGAAGTAACGGACGAAGAGGAGGGTCTTGAGATGGGTTTTAAAGGAGGCACGGGAGGAGGTGAGGCTGAGGGACTATGGAATGGAGCTCCAGAGGGTGGGACAGAGTGGCTGAAGGCCAGCCCCCCAATGGTGGGGTGGACGAGGTGGGGAACGTGAAGCAGGCTGGAGCCCGCTGAGCTGAGGGAGCAGGCAGGTGGGTAGGGGGTTAGGAGGTCGCAAAGGTGATGGAGGGCTTTGAAGGTGAGGACCAGTATCTCTGTGTGATGGGAAGCCAGTGAAGTCGGGCGAGGATGGGAGTGATAGGGTCATGGAGCCTGCTTGGGAAACGACACGTGCTGCAGAGTTCTGGATGATCTGCAGCCTATAGAAGGAGGAGATGGGGAGGCCGACAAGCAAGGAGTTTGCATAGTCAAGCCTGGATGTTATGAATGCGTGTACAAGGGTCTTGGCGGTCTGTGGTGTGAGACATTGGCGGAGCCAGATGATATTGTGGAGGTGGGGGAAAGCAGAGTGGGTCATGGTGTAGATGCGGTGTAGAAAGGATAGTTGGGAGTCAAACAAGATGCTAAGGTTCCAGACTGGCTTAGTAAGGTGAAGTGTGCATCCTTCAATGGTGATGCTGCCAGCACTGAGATGAGGAGGCGCTACTCTTTACATTATATTCTGTAAAGAGCTTTCTGACATGACATGATTAGGCACTGTATCAAAAGCAAGGATTATTATTATTACAGCACTGGTGTTCTGTGGAGCCCAGGTAACCATATATATACATATACCCAATTTCCAGCACTGAGCAGCTGGCATCTCGCATTAAAAAAAAAGGCCAGCTTTGGGATCATCACTGGCATCACACACAGATATTTGTGAGTTTGTGCACTAAGTGCAGGGAGGGCAGTGAGACATGTGCACGATGCTCGAAAGAACGTTGCTTACATCACTTCCTGCACATTGTAGGTTAAGCCCTGTTCAGCACCACTGATGGCACTTTTCACAAGTACGGACATCAGCAGCACTTCTTTCACATAACGCACAGGAATAGAATTAACATCAGTGACGACCCAACAACCTGGAATTTGGCCATTTTTTCTTACTTCACTTGTGACCCACCTGCTTAGATATCGGACTCAGCTGAATATGTTATAACAGGGTTGTTTTGTATTTATAATAATAATAAATACTGATCCGAACACTCTATCCAATCAACAAACATGTCCCCCTCCCTATTCACTCACCGTCAGTGGGCAGGCCTTCAACCATTTTGCCCCCAACTCGCTGGATTCCCCCCGAAACTCCTTCCTCTCTTTCAAGGCAAATCTCAAAACATACCTCTTTGATCGTGCTTTCTGGCATCTTTCCCCTCCTTAGACCCTCAGCTCCCACTCCCAGCTCGGCCAGCCAGCATTGTCAAGACATTGAGACATTCTCCAGCTATGAAAAGTGCAATATAAATGTTGCATTGCATTTAAAGCATAAATCTTTTGTGTGTTGAATCCGTAGGTTTCATCAGGGATTGTTGTTTGTTATCTTCTCTCTGCTCACTCAGTCCAAGTCTGACAGCCTTGGTCCCACATGCTGTGTTTGACATTTTACTTTCAGGCCAATTTGCACCCAAGTTTTATGACAACCAGTCAGCGTTGACATATGACATATGGAGCTTATTATGTTCCCTTTTTCTTTCAGAAATTCCTCATTGAAACATTGAGTCCCAGCTTCTGAAAGGCTGATTTATCTCCTTGAAGATGTTTTTTGCACCATTTATTTTGTCCCCAGCAGATGAAAGAACCACTGGAGGAATTTGAAAAGGTCAAGCTGCTCATTTTAGATTATTAACTTGATTCATGTGCGTGATTTCAGCTCACATCTGTAAGCGTGACTTGCCTCACCACTGGGTGGTATTACTGCACTCACTGAAGTGCTTAAATCATGTGTAATTGCTTTTAGGATAACTGTGTGGTGCTGGCACATATTTAGCGCATAATAAGTTTAACACCCACACAGGGAAAAGCAGTTTAATAGATCAACACTGAAACATAGCAAACTTTGCCAGTAGGAATGTCTCCTTGGTTGGTAGGAGTTTGTTGTTAAAACTTCTCAACTGTGTATCATTTATGCTCATTTGTGTTATTAATAATGCAACGCAGAGTTCCTCAGGGCTCTGGCCTCGGTCCTCTCCTCTTCAACGTGCACATGCTCCCCCTTTGTGGCATCATCCACGGACATTGTGTCAACTTCCACGTGTATGTGGATGACACCCAACTCTATTTCTTTGCCTCCACCCTTAACCCCAGGACCACTGCTGTCCTGACAGACTGCCAGTCAGACATCAAGTCCTGAATGAAGGCCAACTTTCTAAAGTTGAACATCAGCAAGACCGAGGCTCTCCTGACTGGCTTTAACCAGTGGCTTGCATCAGCGTCTCCGGACCTCAGGCACTGGCAGCATCAGTATCCATGGATGCACACTCCACCTCACCGAGCCAATCAACAGCATCAGCGTCTTACTCAACCTCAACTGTCCTTTGTTCCCCACATCCATGCCACGATCGCTCTGCCTTCCCCCACCTCCGCAACAATGCCCGACTCTGCCACTGCCTCACCCCTCAGGCCACTGAAACCATCCTACATGCCTTCATTATATCTAGGCTTGACTATAACTCACTGCTTGTCGGCCTTCTCAACTCTTCCCTCCACAAGCTGCAGGTTATCCAGAACTCTGCAGGTCGTGTCCCACACTAGGCTCCGTGATCCCATAACACCCACCCTTGCCCGGCTCCACTGGCTTCCCATCCCTCAGAGAATCGAGTTCAAAATCCTCGTCCTCATCTTCAAGGCCCTTCGTGGCCTTGCCCCCTCCTACCTCTCCAACCTGCTCCCCTTTATCAGTCTGGCTGCTCCCTCCGCTCAGCAGGCTCTGACCTGCTCCATGTCCCCCGCCCACTCCACCCCACCATAAGCATTCGGGCCTTCAGCCTCTCTGCCTCCACCCTCTGGAAATCCATCCCACATGCCCTTCGCCTCACTCCCTCCCTTGCCTCCTTCAAGGCACATCTCAAGACCCTCCTCTTCGACCATGTCTTCGGCCACCCTCCTACTCTCTCTGTCCTCCACCCCTCCTGATCCCAACACCACCCCATTCCCCCCACTCAGGTCCTAATCCCTAATTCCTGACTGATCAGTGCCTTGGGATGTTCTCCTGACGTGAAAGGCGCTTTACAAATATAATTTTGTATTGTATTGTGTATTGGTACAGTGGTCATCATGTCAGCTTGTGTGTCTACCAACAAGCACGATTTAACATCTGAATACAATCAGACTTCGAGATCTGTGGTCATTGAAGTTAAGGGTTAAATTATTTAGCTTGAGTTGTGGGTTGTGCTTTGTCTCTATGTCGGCTGACCCATTAACCTAAGAATAATAGCATATTATTTGGCCTTGTCATTCCATTCCTTTTTTCCATTGCCCTTATATTTTTTTCAGGTCATGAACTTTAAGAATGATAGAAATTACAGCACCAGAAAAGGTCATTTGGTCCATCTAGCTTATGCTGGTGCTAGCTAACTGGAGCTGTCCACTATGATTCCAATTCCATGTGCCTGTTTGTTCCTTGTCACATATACGTCCAGATCTTTTAAATGTTATCCCATTCTCTTAAGAAGTATTGCAGGTACTGTATACACGATCGGTCATCTCCTACTGTTTATGTGACGCTGTTGCATCTTTGACAGAATGCCTCCTATACAAAATAAAGCTGCTTCTCTTATAATAATAACAATAATCCTTGCATTTGATATAGCACCTTATTATGCCTTCAAGACATCTCAAAATGCTTTACAGAATATACTGTGAAGTGAATTGACTGTATATTTTATGGGTAAAACGCGGCAACCAATTGCGCACAGCAGTGTCCCACAAAGAGTCTTGGATTGAGTGACCAAATTACCATTTTTATTAATAATTTTTATTTTGAAGGGATTATTACCCCATGAAAAGTGATCTGCCATTGCCTAACAACCAGGTTCCTAGTTACTGCTAGGTAAATAAAGGCTTGTGAAGTAAGAAAATTTGCCAAAAGATTCACCGAGAATCTAACCAGATTGCCCGAGAATCTAACCAGGTCCTCTCGCTTGCGAGGCGAGTGCTCTAATCAATATGCTACTCCACAGTACTTCTCTTGCACTTCTGCATTGATTAGAGCTGTCAGAACATTAGGTAAACCACACCGTTTACCACAGATGTGTTCTCTACCATTGAATGAGCCCAGACCTTGTCTTAAATGCTCATTCACCATCCAATTTAAGCATTACAGCATATCCTCCTTGGTTGGCTCGTTATCTATCTCTATATGTAATGAATTGTTTTGCAGTTGAACGAACTCCGTTACATAGAATCATAGCATCATAGGATTATGCAGCACAGAAGAAGGCCATTCGGACTGTCGTGTCTGTGCTGGCTCTTTGAAAAGAGTTACCCAAATCAATCCCACTCCCCCACCCTCTCTCCATAGCCCTGCAAACTTGTCCTCCCCAAATAGTTATCTACTTCAATCTTAAAAGTTGTTATTGAATCAGCTTCCACCACCCTTTCAGGCAATGCATTCCACATACGAACAACTCGTTGTGTGAAAAAATTCTTCTCACCTCTCCTGTTTCTTTTAACAACTATTTTAAATCTGTGCCCTCGGGTTACTGACCCACCCGCCCGTGGAAATAGTTTCTCCTTGTTCACCTTTCCGAATCCCCTCATAATTTTGAAAACTTCTATTAAGTCTCCTCTTAACCTTCTCTGCTCCAAGGAGAATAATCCCAGTTTCTCTAGCCTCTCCTGATAACTGAAGTCCCTCATTCCTGGTACCATCCCGGTAAATCTCCTTTGCACCCTCTCCAATGCCTTGACATCCTTCCTAAAGTGTGGTGCCCAGAACTGAACACAGTCTCTAGCTGAGGCCCAAGCAGTGTTTTATAAAACTGTTCAACTGTTATAAAAGTGTTCATCATAACTTCCTGACTTTTGTATTTTATGCCGCTATTTATAAAGCCTAGTATCTCGTATGCTTTTTTAACAGCTTTATCTACCTGTCCTGCTACCTTCAAAGATTTACTTGTGTGAACCTCCAGGTCTCTCTGTTCCTTCACCCGCTTTAAGATTGTACCATCAGCTTATATTGCCTCTCCTCATTCTTTCTTCCAAAATGAATGACTTTGCATTTCTTCACATTAAACTTCATCTGCCACGTGTCTACCCATTTGACCAGTCTGTCTATGTCCTCCTGCAGTCTGCTACTATCCTCCTCACTGTGTACTACTTTTCCTAGCTTAGTATCATCTACAAACTTGGAAATTGTACTCTCTAACCCAAATCGACTATACATGTTGCTGATATATATTTACACATTCTTATATTTGACAGCGGAAGAAAAAGACCTATTTTGCAAAGTAGGATTAAAAGTATCAGATTGAACAGAGCTTCAAACTCCACCACATCTATTGATGTTAACTCTCTGATCTTTCAGCCTTGTTTGCCAATGAAGATCATTTGAGAATATCCCTTTTTCCAGAAAAAAATAAACATAAGTGATCTGAGGATGCTGTAGCAGTCCAGCGATTGCCTTATTATTTTCATAAATCACAACATATTCCTTTTCAAACACATGTTACACATCTTAATTTATATTCAGTCTACATCAAAGTCCGATAGAAATATCAAGTTATTTTGGGACATTGGCCTTATATTAATCATGTACTTTTATATCCTCTCAGATAGTGTAGCTGATGTGTTGGACAATTTTAGCGGCTGTCCTGCTTTTCTTTTTTGTAGTAGCTGACAGTAAGCAGCCAGCCAAATTCAGACTGTCAAACTGCTCCTATACCTTCTAGCTTTTGAAAATACCATAAGATACTGATTCCACATTTCCTCTTTAAAGTAAATGTTTGACATAGTCCATCTAATTCAATCAAACAAAGGATTTATATTGTAAAACATGCATAAAAATGCACACGGTACCTGCTGGGATAAAGATATCCCAAGAGTTTCAAACCAAGCAGGCCCATTGATCTCATCCTTCCAGAATACTCACGCTATCATTACAGCTGTTTCTTCATCCAGTGACCTAGCATCAGTCATCCTCCTAGGAACTAAAAATAATGCTTCCTGGTATCTGTCCTAAACTTGGGCAGCTGGAATTGTTCTTCTGGGTTTATTTTCTCTATTCTGTTAAACATCATTGCATATATTCCCTAATTGGGCCTCCTCTGAGATATCTCTTTCAAGGCTAAAGAGATTATCTAGTTGTTCCTCAAAACCTATTTCTCCAAAACGGAATCTGCTGAGCTGATCTCCTCTATATTGTCTCTAAGGCCTGAGTAAATTCCTAATGTTGAAATCTTTTCTTGTGCTCTGTTGTCCAGGTATGCCCTGACCAGCACGCTGTACAGCTTGACGTCTGGGGATCTGTAGAGCTCAACAGGTTTCATTTGGCAAAATAGCCCAGCATCTGTTCTGTGTTTATTACTGCCTCGCACTATTTGGACATGGTAACCGATGAGCGAACCAACATCCTCAGGTCTCTTTCAATTTGTTCCGTAGTAAGTTTGATCCCAACCAGAGAGTGAATGTACATCTCATGTTTACTTCCTATATACTTTTCCAGCATGGACTAATCGGCCAGAATGACTTGTTTCCTTACCATATCATTCTATATCATTCTCTGGAGTGGTTCTTAATACACAGACGCTCCATTTTACAATATATTCTGTGAAGTGCTTTGAGACATCTTAACGTGATAAAGCGCTATATCAAATGCAAGGATAATTATTGTTAGTGTTTAGAAACATAGAAACAGGAGTGGGCCAATCAGCCCCTCGAACCTGTTCTGCCATTCAATAAGGTCATGGATGATCTGTTCCTCAAGTCCAATTACCTGCCCTTGCTCCATATCCCTTAAGGCCCTGACCTAACAAATATAGTCTTGAAAATGTGAATTGATCCAGCATCCATAGCCCTTTGGGGGAAGAGAGTTCCAGATTTCCACTACCCTTTGGGTGGAAAATTGCTTCCTGATTTCACTCCTAAATGGCCTAGCTCCAAATCCCTTTGCTCTTCCACAGTTCTTAGTTTCTTACCATTTAGAAAATATTCTGTTTTGCTATTTTTGGATCCATAGTGGGTGACCACCCACTTCCCCACATTAAATTCCATCTATCAGAGTTTTTCCCACTCACTTAATCAATCTAAATCTCTTTGTAACTTCCTGCTCCCATCTGAAAAGCTGAGGGCCCAGTACAGGCCCCTGGGGAACACCACTTGTCATGTCCTGCCAATCAGAGAACATTCCTTTTATCCCTACTCTTTGCTTCCCTCCTCTCAACCAATTACCAAGCCATGTCGTAAGGTTACCTCTGATTCCATGTGCTTTTATTTTTGCTAATAACCTTTTGTGTGCAACCTTATCACATGCTTCTTGAAGTCCATGTAGGTGACATCCATAGACACTCTCTTATCCACCATGTTAGTGACTACCTCAAAAAATTCAATTAGGTTCGTCAGACGTGACGTACCCTTCACAAATCCATGCCGACTCTCTTTGATTAGCTCATACTTGTCCAAGTGCTCAGTCACACTATTCCTGATGAGAGATTCTAGTAACTTCCCCACAACTGAAGTTAAGCTGACAGGTCTGTAATTACCTGCTTTCTCCTCCTTTCCTAAATAATGGAGTGGCATTTGCAATTTTCCAATCCAAAGATATAATTTCCAAATATAGGGAGCCTTGGAAAATTATGAGTAATGCATCTGCAATTTCCTTGCCTACTTCTTTTAATACCATGAGGTGGAATCTATCAGGTCCTGGAGATTTGTCTATCGTTAGTCCCACTATTTTCTCATTCACCATATTTTTATTTCTGTTAAATTTATCTGGAATGAACTTACTAGTGATCATCCCATGTGAATACTCTGTGTAATAGCTTGGCTGCCTTCTATAATTCCTCAGCATCCCAAAGATTGACGTTTGAAAATGTGAAAATTTACCATTCAGTCTGCAACAAACAAAAATCCATCTCTAATTCTCTCCATTTAATTGATTTAGCAATGGTAGCAAACTATTGTCTGCAGATGATGTCACTAAGGGGGAGTATGTAGAGGTTGAAGAGGTGGGGGACCAAGGATAGAACCCTGAGGAACACCGCACAAGACATGAGGCGGTGGAGGAGGATGGAGTGGTTCACAGTGTCAAAAGCAGCAGAGAGGTTGAGGAGGACGAAGAGACAGAGGAAACTCTGGTCACAGATGGACAGGATGTTGTTTGTAACCTTGACCAGAGCAGTTTCTGTGCTGTGAGCAGAATGGAAACCCAATTGGAGGAACGTGTGAAGGGAATGGTAGGAGAGGAAGGAGTGAACAACAGCAACAACAAGATTACATTTGTATAGCGCCTTTCATGTTGGGAGGACATCCCAAGGCGCTGGACAATGCACAGCATTTCAGGCGCTGTGAGTTGCAACATAAAACATCTCCAAACCTCAGTGTCCCAGATGGGCCCACTTGTGTCTGAAGTGAAGAAGCATTACCCAGAAATGATGAATGATTCACAGAGTTCAAGACAAAAGGACAAAAGGACAAAAGGACAATTTAAGATCATGAAGCTGGGAAGCAACAACTCTTTCAAGGACCTTGGAAAGGAAAGGGAGGTTGTAGATGGGGTGGCAGTTAGTGAGCAGGGATGTGTCCAGAGAAGATTTTTTAGGATAGGGGTGATGAGAGTTGTTTTGCTATAATAGATGATCCACTGAAAGCTCTTGAATACGGCTTGGATAGATTGAAATCCTTCCACTTTATCGATTCAATTCAGAGCTCATGCTGAAACATTCTTCAGGATCATCACTTTTGCTAATAAAATACATCCTTGAGAATAAACTGTGTGAACTCCAAAATTTTAGTGGAATCTCGTGATCTTAAATTGTCCTTTTGTCTTGAACTCGGTGAATCATTCATCATTTCTGGGTAATGGTTCTTCACTTCAGACACACATTGGCCCATCTGGGACATTGAGGTTTGGAGATGTTTTACATTGCAGCTCACAGTGGATAAATTGCTTGTCATATCTAGCTGGAATTTATAGATTTCTTCAAGGATGACTGTCTCTAATGGAAACTTGTTACTCGCTGTCTGTCAGCCGCAGCTGGTTGCTGTTGAGTTCATTTTTGGAACAGAGCGAAGCTCAGGGGAAATCGCTGTGGTCAGGGCACTTATAGCTGGCTCTGGTTTGGGGAAAAAGTTCCTTTGCTATAATCAGATTTCATTTCAGAGTTAAAAACATATTTCCCGTGAGTGGTTAACAACTCAGTGATGTGAATAGTTTATTGCTCAGGCAGCATTGTTGGTTTTCATTTATGTTAAGCAAATGAATAGGGTTTTAATTTGCACGATTTCTTACCAGGATTACTTATTAGAGAGTTGGAAGAGAATCCTACTCATTCAGTTGGGGTCCCCATACAACAAAGGGAAGTAGGTCACATTCACTCGTGGGAGTGTGCACTCTGATGAAATCTACTTCTGAATGGAGTTTTATAGATGAAGAAATACTTCAATATTATTTTGGCAAAGAAATCTAATGGAGGAAGACATTTAATAATAACAATTGTTGCATTTTGATGTAGCATCTTATTACATTCTCAAAAGATCTTAAATTACTTCATGGCATTTAATTGTAAAATGTAGTGACTGTGTATTTATAGGGGAATGCAAAATCAAATTTGAGCACATACATTTTCCACAAAAAGAGATGAAGTGAATGACCAATTTGATCTATTCACCAGGACCCAGGAGAAACTTCCTTCTCTTTTTCAGGTAGTGACATGGGATCTTTAAGGTACATCTGAACAGGTGGCGAGTCTTCAATTTACTACGTCATCCAAAGGATGTCACCTGCACTGGTGTGTCAGCCTCTAGACTATGAACTCAAAGTCCCGATGTGGGGATTGAATCCACAGTTTTAGCTCAGAGGTGAGAGGGCTACCAACTGAACCAGGCTGAGACTTGTATTCTTGTGTTAAGAATACATCCATTCCTCTCTGATGGGAATTCTGCCTCTTAATGTGGTTCCTTCATTCCAATGGATATGAAAATACAACTTTGTGGGAGGTTTATCTCTGTCTACTTGAATCGTCCCCATCTACACTATTTAATTCTCACCTCGGATGGCAGAGACTGAAGGTCCAGTATTCCTGTGTTCCTTGGTATAAATGAAAACCTTCTATGAGGATGGTGCTCTTGCAGTGGTACATGTATAGTACCTTGTGCATTAAAAGAAATCATATTAACATTACGTATTGTCAAAGTGTGCTAAACATATAGCTATGTGAATTGGCCAGACACAGTGGTTGAAAAAGGAATTCTAGTTCTCCACTCTGCTCGTGGCTTCAGTTAGTGGGACTGAAGATCTAGAGATAACTCCGTACCACATTAGAATAGGTTTGTGCTGCATCCACACAATTTACTAGCAACTGAATTTGGACGTCCTAAAATTAATTTCATAATAATAAACCTTACATTTGATATAACACTTTATCGTGTCTTCGAGACATCTCAAAGCGCTTCACAGAATATACTGCGAGGGGAATTGACCTTATATTTTATGGGCGAAATGCGGTAGCCAATTACTCGCAGTAGGATCCCACAAACAGTCGTGGATTGAGTGACCAATTTATTATTTTTTTTGATGGAATTATTATCCTCAGAAAAGCATTCCGCCAATCGACTAACAACTGGGTTCCTACTTACTGCTAAGTAAATAGAAGCGTGTGGAATAAGGACATTTGCCCAATGTTTCGCTCTGTCGGGAATTGAACCCAGGTCTCTCGCTTGCGAGGCAAGTGCTATAACTACTGAGCTATAGGACTTCATGGAGGATCCCACATCCAGCAGAGAGAAGAGACCTTCAGTATGGGAAGGATTTGAACCCACAAGCTACCCAGTGCTCCGGTAATGTGGCTTTTTAAAGCAATATCAATTTCAGTTGTGTGAGATGATGAGACAATTTATTAACTGTTTCTTTTAAGTAAACAATATATCTGTCATGAAAAACACACAAAGGTCACCAGGAATAACATAAAAATCTGATAATTCTCAGAGCTAAGATTTGCTTTTATTGTTTAATGCAACTTTGCATTAATTCACTGCAATATTAGGAATTCTATTCATTGTGTCAATCTTGGTAGAGACAGCTGCCTGAGCAGCTATTTAACAGCAGAGAGTTTAAATGCTGTTATTTATCTTCTGGGCTTCACAGTCAGTGCTGTGGGGCATTTCTAATTGATGGTCTGCCCTTGTGTTCCTGCATCAAACCCATAATGATTAATGAGATTACTGTGCTCATATTATGACTTTAGAACACATGACATTTATCTAAAGTGGCTGAACCAGACATTTATAACAATTCCCTTGCGTAGACAAAATGAATACAGGTTTATCTGCACGTAGAAGGAATGTTAATCATTCCCCACTGTCTCCCATTATTGGCTGAATGTCAGTAAAACAATGGTCACCCTTGACCCTGGACCAGCTCTGCATTGGATAGAATGAAATGCAGGCGTGAAATGTGCAGGTTTTCATGAATGTATTCAGTGTGATAATTCCCAGATAGAATGCAAGAATGAGACAAGGGAAATTTCGCCCTACAATCTGTGCAGCAGTGAAACAAGCTGAATATTTGCCGGTCATTAAGTCACCAATGCTTTTCCCTGCTTTTCAACACGTCCTCCCGATGTAAAAAGCGCTATATCAAATGCAAGGATTATTATTAAGATCTCAGTACAATGTACTGGAGACATTTCCATGAGGATGGTTCTTCTTGGCACTTGAGGATTAAGCAACTAAACTAAATCCTGCATGGATTGGCTTGCTGTGAAAGTGGCTGCTTTTTGAAGCAATCACGTATTGTAGCTCACCTGATTGAGTGTACATTTCCGTGCTATTCATCAGCAGAGATCTGTAGGGCATCAGAATCAGATTACATTTCTCACACAGCAGTAAAGCTAAGCGTCAGTGTGAAATGACACTCTTCCATTACCTTTGGCACAAAGCAATGGAGATTATGCGGCAGAATCTATTGTTCATTTCTGAGTTTTGAGCTAGGGGGTCCAGCTTCGAATCTGACAAAGGGTCATGGACCCAAAACGTTGACTCACTTTCGTTTCTCCATAGATGCTGCCTGACCTTCTGAGTGTTCCAGCGACTTCTGTTTTTGTTTCAGATTTCCAGTATCTTCAGTATTTTGCGTTATGTCAAGCTTGGATCAGTTGGCCATCTGTCTCTTATCACAATTCTATCTGTAATTTAATCCTGAAATGCATCACAGCAGCATTTTCACATGCTGCTGTCAGTGGCCTTCATTAAGCATGGACTTTGAGCAAACTAAAATATTCAGACATGTTGAAAAATGCCAGTTGGAAATCCTGCTGTTGACAGATCTCAAGAGTCATAATGAGGTCAAGGCCTGAAACAGTGTCCAAAATGTAATACGTTTTAGCTTCACAGTAAATACTGTTAAATATAATTAGTTTATTTGTATACAAATACAAAGGCTAATTTGTACATAGCAATGACCAACACAACAACCAAGAGGTGATGATCAATCAACAAAATGTGTTGGCCAGGAAGGCTGTCTCGGTTTAAATAGTATCTCGAGTTCCTTAAGGTCCACCTAAGCAAGTGCTGGTACTTAAGACCACTAGTATATAAGTGGCCCAACATTAAACTGAAATCAAGCTATGAAGTTTGTCGCAGTTGGTAGCCCTCTCTCACTTATGGTGTTAGAGCATTGTGGGTTCAAGCAGCATGCCAGGACCTGGAGTCATTACCTACATTGACACAGACATGCCATCATTTAAGTGAGATACGCATCAATCAGAAGATGTCAGCCTCATTTAGTTGGTAGGCTTCTCACTTAGTTGGAGAGGTTCAACTCTCTAATCCTGGATAAGAGCCAATTTTCTACAGCTAAATATCAGCAAGACCAAAGCTCTCCTGATTGGCTCACGCCAGTGCCTCCGCACCTCAAGCGCTTGCAGCATCAGGCATGGATAATGGGGGAGAAAGGACAGTTAAATGCACATTCCACCTCACCAAGCCAGTCAGGAACCTGGGCATCTTGTTCGACCCTCAACTGTCCTTTCTCCTCCATATCCGTGCCATGATCTACTCTGCCTTGTCCCACCTCCGCAACATTGCCTGACTCCACCACCGCCTCACCCCTCAGGCCACCGAAACCCTCATTCACGCATTTGTCACCTCAACTACGGAAACTCCCTCCTTGTTGGCCTCCCCAACACCACAAGCTGCAAATCATCCAGAACTCTGCAGCCCAAGTCCTGTCCCTCACCAAGCTCCTGACCCCATCATCCCCACGCTTGCCCAGCTCCACTGGCTCTCCATGTCTCAGAGGATAGAATCAAAATCCTCGTCCTCACTTTCAAGGCTCTCCCCGGGTTTGCCCCTCCTACCTCTCTAACCTACTGACCCCCTATCAATCTGTCCGCTCCCTCCGTTCAGCAGGCTCCAGCCTGCTCCAGGTCTCCTGCCCGACCCACCCTATCATCAGCGGCTGGGCTTGCAGCCTCTCTGCCCCCATCCTTTGGAACTCCATCCCACAGTCCCTTCACCTTGCTCCCTCCCTTGCCTCCTTCAAGGCACAACCCAAGACGCTCCTTTTCGACCGCGCCATCAGCCACCCTCCTACCTCTCTGTCCTCCCTCATCCCAACCTTGCACCCCCACGCTCGGGTCCTGATCCCCGACTGTTCAGCGCCTTGGGACATCTGTTGTTGTTGTTGTTGTTGTTCTAGCTCCACGGGACTTTGAACTGATAACTTCCCCTGGCACACCAATGCAGTCCTTCAGATGAGGCATTAAACCTAGGTCTTGTCTCACTGTTGAAAATCCCATTTTATTTGGAAAGAGGAGGTTTGCAGAGGAGATTTAGGGGAATAATTCCAGAGATAAAGGGCTACAGTTATGAGGAAAGAATCGAGAAGCACAGTTTGTTTTCAATGGAGCAGAGAAGGTTGAGGGGAGACCCGATGAAGGTGTACAAAATCATGAGGGGTTTTAACAGGGTAAATAGGGAGTTATTTCCAATGATAGGGGAGTCAGTGACTAGGGGACATAATTCTAAGATAGCCACAATTGGCTGCTGTGTTGTTTGCACAGGAGCTTTGAGAGATTATAACCTTCTGAGTGCTTTATCAAATGCAACGATTATTATTAATTATTGTTAAAATTAAAAGCCTTCACACTCATATTAAACAAACATAAATGTTCAGTTCACAATAAATGGCAACAAATAATTCTAATTTGTATCAGGTAGTCTGCTGTTTTAGTAGAAGAGGAGTTCCAGTTTATAAACCAGGTGGAAAATAATCTTCTCTAGAAAGCATGTGTGCGTAGCTAAGAGAAAACATAGTGAAAATGCAAAGCTTCGGATTAGATTTATGTGGTAGAATGTTTAAATGTTTGAAAAGTAATTGTGATGAGAAACGATGATAACAACAACAAGAAATTACATTTGTATAGCGCCTTTCATGTCAGGAGGACGTCCCAAGGAGCTGGACAGTCAGGGATCCGACTCAAGCTGGTGGTTGGGATCAGGAGGGGTGGAGGGTGGGGAGGGGTGGGGTAGGAGGGTGGCCGAAGGCGCAGCTGAAGATGAGGGTTTTGAGACTGGTTTTGAAGGAAGCAAGGGAGAGGGTGAAGCTGAAGGACTGTGGGATGGAGTTCCGTAGTGTGGGGGCAGAGATGCTGAAAGCCCGCCTGCAAATGATGAGGCGCGCAAGGCGAGCGACGTGCAAGGAGGGGGACATGTAAGACGGGGGACGTGAAGCAGGCCAGAGTCCACTGAGTGGAGGGAGCGGACAGATTGGTAGGAGGTCACAGAGGTAGGGGGGAGCAAGCCTGTGGAAGGCTTTGAAGGTGAGAACCAGGATCTTGAACTTCATCGTGACGGGGAACCAATGGAGCTGGGCAGGGATGGGGGTGATTAGGAAGCGGAGCCTGGTGTGGGAGAGGAAACGGGTTGCAGAGATCTGGATGAGCTGCAGCCTGTGGAGGGAGGAGTTGGGGAGGCTGTCAAGAGATTGCGTAGTCGATCCTAGATGTGATGAATGTTTGGATGAGGGTCTCGGCGGCCTGCGATGAAAGACAATGGCAGAGCTGGGCAATGTTGCGGAGGTGGGTAAAGGCAAAACGGGTCATGGCGCGAATGTGGGCGATGAAGGACAATTGAGAGTTGAACAGGATGCCAAGATTATCTCTTGACTCTGTGAGGTGTAGAGGGCATCCACGAAGGCTGATGCTGTCCATGCCCGAGGTATGCAGGCACTAACGGGAGCCAAGCAGGAGGGCCTTGGGTTTGTTCAACAGCGTCTCAGAGCGCTTCACAGTAACGGATCCCGGGGCCGAGCCAGGGGGAGGGGGAGGAAGGTGATCAAAGGCTCAGTCAAAAAGGTCTTCAGCAAGACCTGAAAATAGGAAGAGAGAGTGCGAGGCGAAGGGAGTGAGAAAGGGAGTTCCAGAGCCTCGGGGTGTAATGGCTGAAGGTAGAGAACTCGAGGGACAAGGAGGAGGCCAGACTCGGTGGAACGAAGGCAACGGGCACTGTTTTGAGGAAAGAGGAGGTCAGAGAGGTAGAGGGTTGCAGAGGAGTGGAGGAATTTGAATACAAGGGTGAGGATCTTGAAGTTAATCCTCTCTGGGACAGGCAGCCAGTGCAGTCTGGCAAGGACTGGGGTAATCAGGGAGCGGAGTTTGGTGCGGGTAAGAATGCGGGCGGCAGAGTTTTGTATGACCTGGATTTTATGGATGGTAGTAGAGGGGAGACCGACGAGGAGGGCATCTGAATAGTCCAGCCGAGAGGTGACAAAGGCATGGACCAGGGTTTCAGTGGATTTTGGAGCAAGGTATTGGCAGAGATGGGTGATGCGTCGGAGGTGGAAGAAAGTGGTCCTGGTGAGGGACTGGATGTGAGGAAGGAAGGATAATTGGGGGTCGAACCTGACATCCCCAAGAGGGAGCATATAGATCAGAAAGAGGAGGGGGCCAATGGATCCTTGGGGTATCCTGCAGGGATGAGAGTGGGAGGAGAAGCCGTTTGTGCAGGTGTACTGCTGGCGGTTCATGAGGTAGGACCAAAACCAAACGAGAGCGGTCCCACTGAGGTGGATGACGGAGGAAAGGCGGTGGAGGAGGATGGCGTGATCGACTGTGTCGAAAACGGCAGAGAGATCCAGGAGGACAAGGAGACAGAGGGAGCCCTGGTCACAGATAGAGAGGACGTTGTTTGTGACTTTCACAAACGCAGTCTCTGTACTGTGGGTAGGGCGGAAACTGGACTGGAAGGATTCGAAGAGGGAATGGGAGGAGAGGTGTGCGCAGAGTTGATTGGCAATAACGCATTCTAGGACTTTTGTGAGGAAGGGCAGATTAGAGGTAGGGTGGTAGTGGCTGGGGTTTGAGGGATCTAGGGAAGGTTTTTTGAGGAGGGGGGTGATGACAGCAGTTTTGAGAGGGGCAGGGACTGGGACTGATCCTGAGAAGAGGGACTGGTTGATGACATCAGCCATTAGTGGGCAGAGGAGAGGGAGTTGGGTGACCATCAAGTTGGTGGGGAGGGGGTCAAGGCTGAAGGTGGTGGGTTTCATTGAGGTGATGGTGGGTGAGAGGGAGGAGGGAGAGATGGGGAGGAAGGAATGTAGGATGGGGATCGTGGTAGGAGCTGATGATGGGGAGGGTGAGGGGGAACGGAGAGAGGGTGGTGGTGGGTGACAACAGGCAGGAGGATGAGGCTGCCAGGCAGAGGTTATATATTTTGGAGGAAAAGAAGTCCATGACCTCCTCACACTTGGCATTGGATGTGAAGATTGAGGAGGCCTGAGGGCCGCACGGAGAAGGTAGTGGATGGTGGAAAAAAGGATTTTAGGATTGTTTTTATCCTCCAAGATGATGTTGGAGCAGAAGGCCGTTTTTGCTCGCATCAACGAACAGCGGTAACTGTGGAAATGCTCGAGCCACAGTTGGCGGTGAACTGTCAGGCCAATTTTCCACCATCTGCACTCAAGCAGCCGGGTTTGGAGATGGTTGTTGTACCAGGGGTATCGGGTGTTTGGTAATGGTCCTGGATTTCAGGGGGACGAGGGAGTTAAGGTGGAGGAGAGGCGATCATGGAGCAGCTGGACGGCTGCTTCAGGATCTCCGCGAGTGGAAGACCAGAGGGATATTTGATGATGTGAGGGCATTTGTGAGGGTCTCAGGGGGTAGCCTTTTCTATGGGTGGTAGAGGATGGTTGAGGGTTTGGTGGAGGAGAATGTGAGTGGAGAAGGAGATGAGGAAGTGATCTTGTCCACTATGCTAAGGTTGGAAATGTCAAGGCCGTGGGTGATGACGAGATCGAGGGCATGGCCACGGTTGTGGGTCAGTGAATTAATGTGAAGGGTGAGGTTTAGGGAGGAGAGGAGGGCAGTGAAGTCAGAAGAAGTGGTGCAAGGGGAGTTTAGGTGGAGGTTGAAATCGCCCATTATGAGCAGGCTTTCGGAGCAGAGGGACAGGGAAGAGAGGAGAGTAGAGATTTCAGAGAGGACGAAGACAGGGGGCTTAGGGCGCGATAGACCAGGAGGATTTTCTGTGGGAGAGAGGGATGTAAGAGGGTGAGGTGCTCGAAGAAGGGGAAGCAGCCAAAGGAATAGGGGGTAAGGCCAAGGGAGGCTTTGGAGAGCAGGGCCACCCTGCCGCCACGTTCATATTCAACTGGGGGAGCAGTGGTCCTGGAGTCGAGGGTGGAGGCGGAGAGGTAGAGTTGGGTGTCATCCACATCCATCTGGAAGTTGACCCCATGTCTACGGATGATGTCACCAAGAGGGAGAATGTAGATTTTGAAGAGAGGAGAAAGGACAGAGCCTTGAGGGATGCCACACGTGATGATGCAGGGATGGAGGAGAAGCTGTTAATGGAGACAAAGTGGAGATTGTGGGAGAAGTAGGATTTGAACCAGGCACGGGCAGGTCCGTGAAGGTTGAGCTGAGCGGAGAGGCGGTGGAGGAGGATAAGTCGGTCGACAGTATCAAAGGCAGCAGAGGTCGAGGAGAACAAGGAGGCAGAGAGAGCCCTGGTCGTAGATGTTCAGAATGTCATTAGTGACTTTCACCAGGGCTGTTTCTGTTCTGTGGGCAGCACGGAAATCCGATTGGAGGGGTTCAAAGAGGGAATTGCAAGAGAGGAAAGAGCGAAGCTGGGGCACGCCAATTCGTTCCAGGGCCTTGGAGAAGAAAGGGAGGTTGGAGATGGGGCGATAGCTGGAGACTAGTGATGGGTCCAGGGAAGGTTTTTTGAAGACCAAGGGGACATAATTAGACTGCTTGTCAAGAATTCACCACTATAAACCTAGACTATAATGCAATGGATTACACATAAATCAAAACAGTTGATGTTGTGTTAATTAATTTCATCAAAAAGAATTGATAAATTGTGTCTAATTTGCAGGTGTGTTAATCATATGAAAATTCAATGTTTTCACGTGCCTGTAATTGTATAATTAACAACCAATGTGATCGTTTCATTGATTGTTAACTTTTATTCATATATGATGTGCTGAACCTATGCCCATTTAAGGGCAGACCTAATAAAAGTTTTTACTGGTTGGGAATCTAAAAGGGTACTTAGGAGGAACTACTTCATGCAGAGATTTGTGAGATTGTGAAGCTCACTGCCTGAAGCTCTGGTTGAATGCATTCAAGAGTAAGCTAGACCTTCACATGAGGGAGAGGGGAATGGAATAGAAGGGTAGAGGAGGGAGTAAGGAATGGAGTCTCGTGTGGAGGACAAACACCGGCACGGACTGATGGGGTCCTGTTTCTGTACTTTACATTCTTTGTAAATCTTTGTAAACATATCTAAGTAGTATTAGTGTTAATTAAAGTAGTGTTTTCCCAGCCTGCCTTTAATAATCCTTGGTATTTGGTCTAGCGCCTTTCACATCTGGAGTCCAGCCCAAAGTGCTTCATAGAATCTACTGTTAAGTGCAGTGAATATTTGTTTGGTGGGTGAATGGACACAGAATGGGCTTCTTTGGACAAGAGGGCACAGTTTTATGTTGGAAAAGATAGCTTTAGGGCAGACATTTTGGTAGTAGAAGCCAACCCTCTGGCCTACAAGCAACAACTGCAATGCTGTAATGGAAAGATCTCGTAGTATCAGACCATAAGTGCAGAAATACCTTCATTTGAACCTCTCTTGTGATCTTGTGAAGCCTCTCGTTTTCATAAAAATAATAATTCTGCATTTGATATAATGCCTTATCATGTCTTCGAGACGTCGCAAAGCACTTCACATAATATACTGTAAAGTATATAAAGTCGGCGAAATGCGCCGACAAAATATACTCCTTATGGAACAAAGGGAATAAAGTGCTTCATAGGATTTACTGCAAAGTGTATATGTGTATTTTGTAGGCAAACACAGCAACCAAATTGCACACAGCAAATAACCATTAAGTGAATGATCAATTTCATCTGGGGGAGTGTTGGCCAGGACACCAGGAGAAACTCCTATCTTTTTTCGAAAAGTGCCATGGGAACTTTAACTTCCAACTGAACAGGCAAGACGAGAGCACCGTTTAATGCCTCGTCTGAAGTACGGCACCTCCAACGATGCTACGTTACCCCAGCACTGCAATAGAGAATCAGCCTCATCTGTAAGCTCAAAGTCCTGTCGTGGCAATGTCCCACAAACAGCCAGGAAGCGAATGATTACTTTTATCTGGGCCAGGATTGATGGTCAGACATTGGGAGAAACTCCCTTCTCCAGGTTTTACAAATGGCTTTGAAGTTCTTTTGTCCTCACTTGTAATATCATTTTATACATAAGGCTCCAGTTACACCTACACTTATTTTTTCATAGTTCAATTGATTGGTTTAAGCTGAACTAACCATATTAAGAGGTGCAGGATCTTTAAACAATGACAAAAATAATATACATTTTAGGAAACCCTGGAATTTGATACTTGTCCGCATTTGTAAATACATGTGAGGTCTTTGTTATCAATCTCTCATGCAAAGATGCAGTTTTTTGACGAGGTCTACCTTACTTCTACATAAAAGGACTGAATGTTATTAGAAATGTGGATTCAAATCATTTATTTTATAACAGTTAAAAAAATGCAAACCACTATGAACGACAGACACACCTGCATTTCTCTTTACCATAAAACGCTTCAATGAAAGAAAAGTTAAAAGATACAGTGATAATGATATAAAATATAATTCAAACAGAACACTGAGACCAGTCATAGCATCCAAGAACTCAGAATTGTATGAAGAGCAGGTGAGCTTGTTCTGTTTTTGTAGATTGAAATTGACAACTATTGTGTTGCTTAGTTGGATATTTTGGACCACGTAGGAAGCAGATGAACTCAGACAGGTCCTGGTTCCAGATACAGTCCAGACACTGAGAAGGCAAACAATTTCAGTTAATCTACGGCACGCTCCAGTCCACACACTGCATGATATTCACACGTTAACACAAGCAGCAAACGTGCTACAGTAACAGCTGCCATTTGAAAACACATGGTGTAGCGCATAATCTATGATAACACGCAAACTGTTTTTAAATCCTTCTGTTTAGAGAGGCTTCCTAGCGGATGATGACCAGTAAAATGCAAATGGACGGCATAGTGATTGAAATCACCATTCTTGCCTTTTGGTAGACTTTATAGGGTTGGGATATTGCCGAACCCTACATGAAACGATATGGATTACTGATCCATCTCACCAATCTGGGAGAGGCGTTAGAAGGTTTCCAGCATTTCCCCCAGATTTGTGTTTTCTGGAGAAGTTGTGAAACTCCTCAGTTGCTTTGAAGTTCACTTTTGGCACAATCCGACTGTCCGCATTGGTGCAAAAGACAGTTCATCTTTGTTGACAACGTGAGACAAGGATGGCAAGCACCACGACCAGTACCTTCACTGCACACATCAGCTGTAATATCAGATATCAACAAGAATATCAAGTGGCACAAAGCCTTTCTTCTTCCCACTGCACACCTTGATGAAGCCATTAATCTCCTCACCCTTGTCCACGCAGATCTGCAAAAAAAATAGAAACATGTAAAAGGCTGCATCATGGTTAGTCTTGTTTTAACAATATCCCAGCATCAAACAATCAGTGAGTTGATTTTCAAGAATTGCGACAGTGAAAAAATACATATGACAATTTTTTACATTGCCACGTCACCAAATTAAGTTAACAACAACTTGCATTTATATAAATTCAATCAGCGTCTCGGAGCTCTTAACAGTGGCGGAGTCTGATGCCGGCAGTAGGTGACCATAAGGTCGTTACGAAGAGGAAGGTCTTTAGTCGTGATCTAAAAGAGGGGAAGGGGAGGCAAGATGGAGAAATTGAGGGAGAGGTTTCCAACTCTTCAGGGTTAGTGGCTGAAAGTGTGGCCGCCGATGGTTGAATGGAGGGAACGAGGGACTATCAGGAGGCTAGAGTTAGCCGAGGGGAGGCAGGATTAATAAATTAAACGATTAATTACGAGTAACTCTGGGCCAGCATCAGACAGTCGAACACACACTGATCTTGGGTTTTGTGCTGGTACAGCCAATTTATATCTTGGAGATGTAGTATAGTCGATACATTTTTCTGAAGTGACCCAATATCTTATTTCCTATGTCTTGCAGTGTGAAGGCCATGTACAGTTTAGGCCTTGTACGATTTATCCAATATCAAATTTATTGCAGTTCACAGATAACCAAATACCATTTCTTTCCCGGAATGGGAAGTTCTATTTATGCAATAGGTGTGGCCTTAGAAATGGTTTTAAAAGGATGTCTATGGCTACATTGTGAGAAAAATGGGCTCCTCTCAGCCCCTACCATAATAGTAGTGTGCATTAAGAAACTTCTTGTCCTTCCTGAAAGCTAAACCCAATATGTCTCTTTAGAAGAGATATGTTTCTATATCAAGTGCAAACATTTTTATTATTATTATTTTAAAATCTTTACATTTAGAGAAAATTCCATCTCTCTTTTCTGTAATTTTTCATTTTATGGATAGTGACATTTAAAACTACACTAATGTTATAGGAATAAAGATACAAATTCTAAGCATCGTAAGGCTGAGATTATAAAATATTTTACAAGAGATTGAATAAATATTTGAACAAGAACAATTGAAAAAGGTTACAGTGGGGAGAGCAGGGAATTGGGATTATGTACAATTAGGATTGAGATTGGAGTTAGAGCAGATTGAACTGGGATTAGAGTAGGTAGAATTAGGATTCAAGTAAATAACTCCAGTGGATAAAATAGCACTGGTTTAGACCTGCTGAATGTTCCCAGCGATCTCTGTTTTTGTTTCAGATTTCAGGCATCTGCAGTATTTTGCATTTTATTTATGTTTAATTCACTGCCACTTCCCTTCTAGGAATGCCTACCTTGAAGAAGTTTTGCTCTTCTCTCCGATGTGACTTTTGTTCTTCCCTTTTTACCCTGGTCACCTTCTTTGCTCCTGTCCTTCACCCCATTTTCTGCTTTGATTTTCTTGCCCCGCCTGCTCTCTCCATTAGGCCTTAAAACCTCTTCCTCCCAACTTCCCCCAGTTCTGACGAAGGGTCGTGGACCCGAAACGTTGACCCACTTTCCCTTCTCCATAGATGCTGCCTGACCTGCTGAGTGTTCCCAGCAATCTCTGATTTGTACCAGTTTAGACTGGATAGACTAAGTGTGATCCATGTGTAGTTGTATGATTCTCTGAGAAATCTTTATGTCTCTAGTACTATCTGTAGTATTCTAATATTAACTAGCTAAAACCAATGTTTAATGCAAATACCTAAAATAATAAAAATTAAAACATAATTTCCCTTCTCTTCACTGCTCTTCTCTTGGGATATCCTCCTGATGTGAAAGGCTCCATACAAATATAATTTGTTGTTGTTCTTCTTCTTCTTCCCTTCTCTTCTCTGATCTCTTGTTTTTAGTATAAAGTTTACCTTTTACCTATTTCCTAACAGCATAGCAGGATAAAACATTGGTTTTGTTCACTGAATAAATGTATGAATCACTTCTAACAAAATATAAAACAACAACTTGCATTTATTTAGCTCCCTTTGTCTTGGAGCTTTTAATGTAATAATAATTACTTTTCATCCAGGACCTTTCATATATGGAGGATGTCTCAAAGCGCTTTGCAGGAATTACTGTGAAGTATAGGGACTATAATTTTTAAGTGAAATATTTTGGTTGCATTAATTCAAAAATATGNTTTTTTTAAAGAAGGTGTTTGTGCCATTGTTTGAAGAATAGAATCACTTGTGCAGATTTTAATTTTCATCGACATTTAAATTCAATAACAAATAGGACCTAGGAAAGGTACATACTTGATTTTCCTTTACATTTATCTCTCCTTGTTCTTTACAGCCTGTGAATAGTTTGGTGCATCTGAAGATCCTTTCACCCAGCATCACCCTTTGGACAAAGGTGGCAGGAAAATATCCCACTCGGTCTTCAATTTTACCCTGAAAAATGCAGGGAAAGAAAATATTTAGCAAAGGTAACATAGTGCAATATCCATAACATTCTAGCTTTTCTCAAAACAAAATTGCAGCACAATAGTCTGGCCCAGTTGGTAGACTCTTGCCTCGAATTCAGAAGGTTGTGGGTTCAAGCCCCACGTCAGAACTCAAACTTGCATAGTCAAAACTGACACTTCAATGCAGTGCAGGGGTGTGCTGTATAGTATGCAATACAGTCCTTCAAAGAAGACATTAAACCCAGGTCCCGTCTGCCTGTTCAGGTGGATGTTAAAAATCCCACGGCACTATTCAAAACAGAAGGGAGTTTCTCCTGATGTCGTGACCAACAAGCCCTCAAATAAAATTAATTAGTCATTCAGTTCATAACTGGATCGTAGTGTGGATATTCTGAAAAGACGAGATCAAATGGCAGATGATGGGACATCCTATTGTGAAGCACTTAACACTGCAGAGTCGAGGAGGAATGAAGGTCTTCCATCGGCCTTCTCTTTCACACAGATTTCAGATACACTGAGGCAAGGTCAGTGAGCACACAAGAATTAGGTGCAATACACACCGATAGAGATATATACATTTCCCCTTTATTTGTGAAAAAAAACACATTTTTCTGTGGGAATAGTGCATGGTGTTGCAAGGAGCTGCTGTTTATGCCCTTCTGAAAAATAACACAATTTCGGATGTCTAAACAAGCACTGAAAAGGTGTAGATACTTCAATCCCTTTGCACGAGTTGGATGCAGCTACTATATCACAAAAAACATGTTAGCTCCTCATCGGAATATCTGATATTATTTAACAATCACCATTCGATTTTACTTCAAATTATATAGTATATCTTAATAGGTGCAGTTGGTGTACTAAGAAAGTTTTACTCTCCAATTCCTCTTTCAAGATGTGCAATCTATAAACACATCTTAATATCCTCCAATCATTTTTCACCTTTTTTCATTTTGCAAATCACTCTCGTATTTATGTTTCAGATGAATCTTAACATAAATCAGGCCTTGTATATTTTGTTTAAATAGTCTACCCACACTACTTGTTCTGTTACCATAGCAAATGGTAACACATCCATTACAAAATGTACTTGTACATTCCAGTGAAGCCTTTCCTGTGAAATAGACAACTGCACAGAAGCAACAATGTATATTTCACTTATCCATCAATCATACAACATTTTGGAAAGTTCAGTACGTTACTCATAGAAATTGCATGAAGTTGCTCAACTGATTTCTCCTCATAGCTTATTCTGACAGGCGTGTGTTCACTAGATACAGTGTATAACACGTGCTCTTCACCAATCAATCCGTACTGTAAGCAGATATGAAGCAAATGGCCAATTTATTTTGGGGGAATTGTTGATGAGGAGATTGGGAGAAACCCCTATGTTAATTACCCTCTAGGTACAGAAATAGCATAAGAATCTACTCAACAATTTATTTTTTACATGCTACAAATCTCCTGTCATGTTATGGGGGAGATACAAGCAATCACATTTGTGCTATATTGCCTATGACTATGTCTATGGCATATTGTTTAAAAATATATATTCTTGTTCTCTTTGTTCCCTATAGCTGGACCTGGGAGAGCTGTGTTATAATCTCCACTTTTGTAGAGTCCGGTAGTGTATTGGTTAGAGCACTTACCTCGCAAACGAGAGGACCCAGGGTTAATTGCTTGGTGAGGTTAAACCTTAGGCAGGTTTTGTAACTCCACAAGCCTCTATTTACCCAGCAGTAAGTAGGAACCTAGTTATTAGTTGATTGGAGGATTGCTTTCCATGAGTAATAATCCTTCCCGATAAAAAAAATTATTTAATCACTCAATCCACAATTGTTTGTGGGACACTGTTGTGTACAATTGGTTGCCGTGTTTTGCCCACAAAATATAGTCAATTCACATTACTGTATATTCTGAGAAGCACTTTGAGGCATTTCAATGACATGATAAGGTCCTATAACAAATGCAAGGATTATTGTTCTTATAGTTTTATCAGCAAAAGTAGAATTGGACAGCATTTCTTTGCAACACACGCATATTTCATCACATTTGTCATGAAGTGCGTTCCCATCTACAATACTACACATGGGAACTCTCAACTGTGCTTTGTGATCAGGGGGTGGCAGAGCATGTACGTCCCAAAAGAGAAAAACAAATTATTCTAATGCAAGGAGTTTAGCAAAGGGTAAATAAATAAATAAAAAAATATTAATAAAGGTCAAATAATATTTGCTACTGAGCACAAAGATTGACACGATAACAAATGATAACTGACTGTTGTCTCCACAGGTGGTTTCTACAAAGAAACAACATAAAGGTTATGGTGGAATGTAGAGTTCATCCTCGTCTGTCATGCCTTAGGCAAAACATTATTTATTATATCCTACTTGTCACAATAGAGTTATTTATAATAAGCTCATGCTGTAAAATTAAAATAAGTAGGAATTCCATGTAGGCAGTATAACAACAATAACATTAATAATGACAGCAACTTGCATTTATACAGTGCCTTCAAGCGGATTTAGTGTTTTGGAGTGCTTAACAGTGGTGGAGCTTGGCACTGAGTTGAGATGACTGTAGGCACAGTCAAAGACAACCTCAAGTGCGAACTGAAGATGAGCAAGGTGGAAGCAAGGCAGAGGGATTGAGGCAGAGAGTTCCAGAGTTTCTGGGTGTTGTTCTGGTCATCGCAATATAAAAAGGATATTGCAGCGATTGAGAGGATACAGAGGAGGGCAACCAAAATGATTGAGGGAATGGAGGGACTGGACAATTAAGAGCAATTATATAAACTAGGCATGTTCACACTGGAGAAGAGAAGGTTGAGGGGCGATATGATTGCAGTCTTTAAGATTTTGAAGGGAAGAAAATGTAGACTATGATAAGCTGTTTTATCTTGTACTGAACAGTAGAACCAGAGGACGTGGCCTGCAATTGAAGGAGGGTAAATTCAGAACAAATCTGCGGTAACATTACTTCAATGAGCGAGTAGTAAACTTATGGAACAGGCTCCCTAGGGAGACAGTGGAAGCAGAAAATGTTATTTGTTTCAAGAACAAATTAGACAGATTTCTGATAGAAAATAATATCTCAGGATACAGTATATAGTTTAGCACATGACATGTCAAGCAATCGCCAGGTAGGCAAACTAGATGGGCCTTGTTCTTCTTTCATCTAGCAAATTCTTATGTTCTCATGTTCTATGTGTAGTGGCTGAAGGCTGCTGACAATGGAGTGGAGGGGACGAGGGACGTGTAGGAGGCCGCAGCTGGCTGAGCGGAGGTGGCTGATAGAAGACTGGGTTATAAGCAGGTTGAAGAAATAGAGAGGTGCCAGTAACAAATATAACTAGCTCTGTATGGAAAACATATACACTGTTGTATATATTAAACATATACAGTATATATAGTAAAAGCACTTCAGTTTGACTGACTCTTCCATTTAAAGATTTGGCTACGTCAGTAAACCAGCTGTCCATAATTTAGGAATCACAGATGCTGTGTAAAGTTAACACCAAGAATGAGGAGGTGGGAGATACTCATTAGTCAGTCAAAGCAACAGCAGAAACCATGTGAGTTCTTTCCAGAATTATCTTATTCTCTGTGTTTGAGAACCTTGCTACCCAATGCAGTCGGCATGTGTTTGAATGATCTAAAGATGTTCTGGGTTGAGGAGGCAGCAATAAAAATCCTGCACGAGCACATCCTTCTGTGAGCAACTCCACTAACAGGTGCAATACTTATTCAATCAAAGAAGGGAAGAAGCAAAACTCAAATAACAGAATTCATTAGACATGGCTGGGCCATAGATATCTGCCCCCTTCCCTCATCTACTTCAAGGACAGCCTCAAGTCCTTCCTCTTTGACTGCACTTTTGGTCACTCTACCCCTTTAACTCCCAGCTCATATACCAACCTTAGACTGTCCAGTGGCTTGGGATGTCCTCCTGATGCAAAAAGCGCTGTATAAATGAAAATTAGTATTGTATTGTATAAATGACTACAACAACAATTTACATTTGTACAGCACTTTTCATGTTGGGAGGATGTCTCAAAACGTTTCACAGAGCCAACTGAAAGCCCGAGCTGTGAGTGGGGGAGCTGAGGAAGACGAAGAAGGGGAAGGGTGACCAAAAGCACGATCAAAGAGGAAGGTCTTAAGGCAGACTTTAAAAATGGGGAGGAAGAGAGCGAGGAGTTCCAGAGAATGGTGGCAGATAGTGAGGCAGAACAGGCGGAGGACATGAAGCAACGTTCAACAACAACAACAAATTGCATTTATATAGCGCCTTTCACATTGGGAGGACATCCCAATCTGCTGGATCCTAAAGGATTTGCACTTGAGCTGCAGGCAGAAGTCAAGAGGGGTGGAGGGCAAGGGGGATGGGGTAGGAAGATGACCAAAGACTTGATCAAAGAGGAAGGTCCTGAGATGGGCCTTGAAGGCGGCAAGGGAGGGTGCAAGGCAGAAGGGCTCTGGAATGGAGTTACAGAGGGTGGGGGCAGAAAGGCTGAAGGCCCGACCACTGATGGTGGAGCGGGCAGGGCTGGAGACATGGAGCTGGCCAGTGCCCGCCGAGCGGAGGGTACAGCGGAGTGGTGGGATTACAGAAGGTTGCAGAAAGAAGAACATAAATCATGTACAAACACAATATTTCTAGGTGATTTTAGTGCTCATCTTGATATATCTTTTTTATTTCATTGAGAAACCCTTTCAGTTCATACTTTTTAGAGTGACAGTTGATGATGATCAGAAGAGTGAAACAAGGTGATACAGTGAAATGGGAGCTGTTGCTGTCTACCTGGGTCTTGCGTTCTGAATAAATCTGGTCTAAGTGAAAGAGATAAACAGCTGTTCCAATAAGGGTCTCAGTCCAGCTTTTAGTGAACACGTAAATTACTTAGAATTCAGGTCTGATTTGGACAGTTTCCTACAGACAGTGACTGAGGAAGATTGATTGCGAGCTGGTGCAATAGACATCACTATCTTTGGGGCTCACTCAGAATAATTCTGGATTTTCTATGTCTGGTATTGTTTCTTGAACTAGACCTTACATGTCGCTACCACCAGTTGCAAAGAGGAAACATTTTCCACTCCCACTTAAATGATCATTCTATACCTTGAAGAGCACGAATGATTGAAATCATTATGGAAATTAAGTTGCTACAGCAATCTATTAAAGTGCATCTAATTTGAGATAGCCATGTTTAATCAGGAGATATGAATAACAAAAAATTGCTAGTAAAAACATGGTCTTTCTGAATTGTGATATTACACTACTCAGGGTTCATGAGCTACTTTGCCATCTGATAGATTATGCTGATTTCTCACATTCTCCTCAAAGGGGAATTGTATATAGCGCCTTCCACTTTAAAGGACATCCCAAAAACATTCACAGAACAGGGTGGGCACTCAAAATGGAGACAGTAGCCAAGGTGGGGAGGGGTAAAGATGATCAAAAGTGCAGCCAAAGAGCTATGTTTTGAGATGTGTCTTGAAAGAGGAGAGGGAGGGAGCGAGTTAGAGGGATTCCAGGATGGAGTTCCAGAGAGCAGGGTAGATTGTCTGAAAGCCTACCTGCTGACGAAGGGGTGGACAGGATAGAGAACATGAAGCAAGCCAGTGCTCGCTGAGCGAAGGGAGCTATCTTACTATCTGATTTTTTTCCACTCACCTAATCTGTTGAGGGTGGACTAGTACTTTTCCTTCTGCTGGGTACAGTTCTACAGACACCCTCTGGTACCTCATCTAAACTGTCGTTATTCATGTGCAAGTATTGACAATTATTGTAAGATGGCTATTGAATGTATCCTACACTGGCATTATAAGTGTGTGTCAGCCAGATGAGAAGCTGACACATGAACAATGATTACATGTCCACCCCAGCATGGGGCGATGGGGCAATGGGAAGAAAATTAGAATGCTGTAATTTTGAAAAAGTAGGCAAGTGTTTAGCCACCTGTGACCATATAATAATTTCCCCTTTTAATAACTTGCTCTGGATATCCTGGCTATCTAGATCTTTGCATGCTGGTAGAATAATCTTTCTATTACAGCAGAGAATAGAAATTTAGGAAATCTTACCTTCCACCACTCTTCATTAGAATCATCTAGCAGAGTAACCCTGTCTCCAGCCCTGTAAGTTCAAACAAAAATATGTTGACAGTGTTCAATCAAATCATCTCGATCTTGGACATGAAGGAAGTTCAAGTTAAGGATTAAAGGCTATTTCATGGAGTGTTCTTCATACTTCAATTCTATTACCTTGCTCATTCTCAATGTACATTCATACCATAACTTTTCCCCCTTTGAAATATCCCAATTGATTTCTGTATCTTTAAAATACAAAAAAAAATGTATTTTGCCAAGGCGAAACCTTGGGCAAGTTTCCTTACTCCACACGTCTAATAATAATCCCTCAAGAAAAAATAAATAAATTGGTCACTTCAATCCACTACTGTTTGGGGCACTGCTGTGCGCAATTGTCTGCCGAGTTTCGCCCACAAATATACGGTCAATTGACTTTACAGTATATTCTGTGAAGCGCTTTGAGACATCTAGAAGATGTGAAAAGCGCTATATTAAATGCAAGGATTATTATTATTATTATTATTATTAATATTATTATTATCTATGGCCTTCTCGGACTGTGAATTCCACATTCGCAGAAGAAATGTTTAATCGGTTTAGCTATAATTTTAAGATTATTTCCTCCTTTTGCCTACTAGAGGAGTCATACCATATCTATCTTGTCAATTTTCTTCATTAGCTTAAATACCTCAAACAGATCACTCTTCTCACGCTTAACCTTCTTAATGCTGGGACTATAACCCATTTATCCAGTGCCTCATCAAAATTAAATCCCACTTTCATCACTTGTAAAATCGCTTTCAATAATTTATAAAACTCGACACCTAAATCCGTTTGTTCCCTCCCATCTTTCTTATGATTCCTCATTTAGAATGTAATACATTCCCACCTGCCGCTGTGACATCCTCGTGGATTAACACAAGCTTTATTCAACTGCGCCTTATCACCTCTTTGAGACGTCTCAAAGCGCTTCACAGAATATACTGTATATTTTGTGGGCGAAACGTGGCAGCCAATTGCGCACAGCAGTGTCCCACAAACAGTCGTGGGTTGAAGTGACTAATTTTTTCTTCTAAGGCATTATTACCCCTGGAAAAGCGATCCTTCAATTGACTAACAACTGTGTTCTACTTACGTTTAGGTAAACAGAGCCATGTGGAGTAAGGAAACTTACGCAAAGTTTCGCCCTGCAGAGAATCGAACCCAGATCTCTCGCTTGCTTGGCGAGTTCTGTAACCCTGAGGTACAGGACGACAATGGACTAGTTGGACCTCTTGATCTGTTTCAGTGCTCACTTGCTTAATCTGGATATGTCCTCTACAATCTTCAGCTCTCTTCATAATTTACTATACCATCCACATAAAAAGTTGGATATACCCCCCTCTATTCCTAAATCATTTGTTGATAGCTTAAAAAATGGAGACTCCAATCGGTCACTGCTTGCCACTGCCTGCTAACCAGACGGTTCCTTTTATCCTAACATTCTGCTTCCCCCTCCTGATTTTTCTTGATGAAGTGCTCCAAGTGCTCAATTACTCTGTCCTGAGTGATAGATTCTGGTAATTTCTCCACCCCTGTAACATTGTAACATCATAGAGATCTAATGGAATTTAATTTGCTTCTTCCTCTCTTCTTCAATAATGCCATTACATTTGCTATTTTGGCCGACAAATACATAGTCGTTGCCCTGAAATCATGTGAAGTGCTTTGAGATGTTTCAACTATGTGATAAAGCATTATATATCAAAGGATTATTATTATTTTGCAGTCCTCAGGTACCTTTCCTGAATCCATAGTGCTTTGAAAGATTATAACTAATGCATGTCCAATTTCCTTGCCTATTTATTTTCATACCCCTAGGATGGAAACCTAGGCAGTAGAGATTTATGTCTTCAGTCATAATAGTTTACCCATTAGAAATGTCTTGTTTATATTAATCTTTGTCATTTTCTCCCCTTCACTAATCTGCACTCTTCCCTATACCCCTGGTATCATATTCTTTTCTCATAGTGAAAACTAAAGGAAAATATTCATTTGCTGGTTCTCTATTATTATGAATCATTTTTTAATGATCTTCTCCAACTGCTTTACCAATCTCCTCTTCTTGAATCACTTAGAAACCATTTGCTGCTGCTCAATACAATCTGAATTGCATGTTGTTTTCACACTTGTAATTTGTGATCCTTATATTCTTGCTCTTATTATTTTAATTCTTTCAGCTTTATGAAAAAAAATCCTCCCACCCAGCCCTCCTTCTTGCTAATTTCCCTAGTTTTGTACATTTGAAAAGGTACAAAAAAAAGTACATGCCTTAAGGTTAATTCTTTTCACATTGGGGGAAAGTACAGTATTGTACATGCGAGTGCTTTCATGTTTGATTGGATGTAATGTGAGGACTACATTTGCTGAGAAGCCTGTCATTATTTGGGTTAACAAAGTGCTTCCCAGGAAAGCGTTAGTGTAAATGCTATCTCGGGTTGTAAGGTGCTCGTCTTCCAAGGAATCAAACATAAATCACCCCAACTCACGAGAATTTGGAGCTGAGGTGACCCCAGGTTGATCAATTACTTTCTGATCGAGTTCAATATCTGGAGCTTGAAATTCCTCATATTAGCAGGTTTAACAATTGTCTTAAAATGTAAGATTGTAGAGTTTCGGGAAATAACTTTTTATATTCAATCTTAATTTAAAAGCCTATTTTCCATAGTATCCAAAAGTGTAAAAAGATCAGCTTTCAGACTAAGACTGAATTTAAGCCTGTTTTAGAAAGTTCCTCAATAATCTTGAATTTTAATACAATGTTTAAGACAGTTGACTTATCAGCCTAGCTCAGTTGGTAGTACTCTCTTCTTTGGTGTCAGAAATTTATGGTTCAAACCCCACCTCAGGGCTATGAGTTCATAACTGACACTCTACTGCAATGCTGGGGATGTGCTGCATTGTTGGAGATACTATCAACATAAGAACAAAATAATTTGCTAGGCAAAAGAAGACCAAGTCCATCCAGTTTGCCTTCCACCATCCTTGCGGGTGCTTGACATGCCGTGTCCCAAACTATATATTGTATCCCAAGATATTATTTTTTAACAGAAATTTATTTATGTCCTTCAGATGAGATATTAAACTGAGGTCTTACTTGCCTGTTTGAATTGGACCCTAAAGGGCCCATAACATTTATCAAAAGGGCCAACAATTCTCCAGAAATAAAATGGTCATACACTTCATGGCTGTCTGTGGGACAATGCTGTGTGCAAACTGGTTGCCATATTTTGCTTACGAATACATAGTCACTACACTTTGCAGAAAATGCTTTGAGGCGTTTCGACATAAGGCACCATATCAAATGCAAGTATTATTCGAAAAGAACATGAGAACTTTCAGGTTCCTGAAACTATCTGAAGCCTGAAACAAATCGGCACTTTCTAGTGTTTTGGCTTAAACCTAAGTGGTAAAGTGGAGAGCATTACACTGGTGGTTTTCATCTGTCTACTCAGATCTCTGTTTGTTTGGTATTTCTTGCTGCTGAGCAATGGAAAATTCACAGTTGTCAGTAAGGTTTCCATTATAAATCAAAACAGGAAAGTAAGCCATTTGGATCACAGGACTGTCTGCGATGAGAATACATCTTATATTTAAAGCCATGTAAACACTGAACTACACAGAATGATAGAATCAAAGAAATGACAGCATAGGAAGAGCCTTTCGAACCTAGCCTGGTGTTAAGTCATCTATGGACGTTAGCTACTATAATCGCAATTATTTATACTTTCCCTTCATCCTTTTATATTCCTATGAATAAAAATACTTACCCAATTCCCTTTGAGATGTTTTTATAATCTTAGAATAGCCATTTATTCTGATAACACTGCATGAAAAGGTTCCTTTTAATCTCTCATTTAATTCTAATCGTACAACCCCTGTATATCTTTTGCCTTTAATCTACATGGATGAAAAAGCATTATTGCAAGGTACACTTTGCATGTGCCTGTTGCAGTTACTGACTTTCGGAGTAAAAGTCAAATTGAATCCTGCATTGCAGAAAATATTTGTATATATATAGTCAGCCTCCCATTATTTCATATTTTGGTATAGCATGGGTCCATTTAAAATGCAGGTGTACCAGAAATGGATATACTTCTGGCTTCCAGAGGTGACTAGCTGGCTGTCTGCACATAGCATGCAGAGGTAGACGTTCTCCTGGTGTCTGGTATCCCAGCAACTGTTGGAAACACTTGTGAGAGTGGTTGCTGGTTTACTGTGTGCTGCACTCGGTGCAGTTTACTAACATCGGTGGCGACATGCGATCCAGAAGTGTTGACCGTTTGTATAGAATGACTCATTACAACATGGATCTAACTTTATGGCCCCAAACCTCCATATGCTTCATTTACACAGCCCCATTGGTGGTAACGCTCAAAAATCACAAAAGCTTTGGCGATGGACCTTTCCCCAGTCTAGGAATGACTCAAAGAGGACATTGATCCGAAAACTAAAATATATGCCTTTATAAATGTAAACTTCTCCTACCCACAGTCAAAAATGGTCAATTTATGTGCTGAACAAAGTGAGGCATGTCGGTGTTAGAGAATGAACTTGTGTTCACATAATCAGCATTAAGCATTCTCAAGCCAAATTTAGAATGTGCCAAGTGCAATACAAAACTCCTTTTATCCTTCACCAAGAATGAGCTGCAACCAAAATCTCAAAGGAACACTTTTTACTTCATATTTTTTCCATCAGATATCCTTAACACAGAAAAAATGTTCAATGCATTTAGCCAATCCACAGGGCACACATAAACCAGGCTCTCTATTTCTCAATTAGGTTAGTGTTATTTTTTAGTTAGTTTAATAATAAGACCAGAAACCAGATAAGACTAAGCCCTTCCCTGGTCCTAATGACTTACCTAGTATGATTTTAATCTCAAAATTAGTTAATCGAAATACAGTAAATCAGCAACTACTCTCACAAGTGTTTCCAGCAGTTGCTGAGATACCAGACACTAGGAGAACGTCTGCATCTGTGTGCTATATGCTGACAGCCAACTAGTCACCTCTGGAAGCCAGAAGTGTATCCGTTTCTGGTACATCTAAGGTACACCTGCATTTTAAATGGACCCGTGCTATACCAAAATATAAAAATATCAAATTTGACACACTGGGGTCTAATATGCTGGAACTTGTGAGAAAATTTGTAAATATCAAATCTTTCATGAACCAATTTGAGTCTCAGGCCAAACTGCTGGAATTTGAAACCAATGTCAATTTTAGCTGTTCTTTTGCTGGGTGTTGAGTATCTCCTCCAGCTTCAATCCAACTTCAAACAAGTTGAAATTCAGACTGGCTGAGTGAAGTTCCTGTGGATTTTGTGAGACAAATCTGGTCACCTGCAGAATTAAATATTTAGACTCTAACCAGCTGAAACCGCATAGCTTGCCATTGATATCGCTGTCTGGCAAGCTTTCCCACTGCTTGTCCAGCTTGGACCACCCTACCCGTTAGGGCTTTGGCTTGCAGGGTTAACAGGAGCTGAGTGGGAGGATTCCCTGGCCCCAGTGACTGGTCTGCACTTTCAGGTCCTGCCGATGAGCTGGGCTATCATGAGCAGTGCCCTGGAATACTGCAGACTCGCCTGGCTAAGGAATTCCGTCATTCCATTGCCAAGCATCTCCCGCTTACCACCCCCTCCCCCCAGGAGGATAGTTAATAGTTGGTCATTCAACATCCAACAATAATAATAATAATAATAATAATCCTTGCATTTGATATAGCGCTTTTCACGTCTTCTAGATGTCTCAAAGCGCTTCACAGAATATAATGTAAAGTGAATTGACCATATATTTGTGGGTGAAATGCGGCAGCCAATTGCGCACAGCAGTGTCCCACAAACAGTCGTGGATTGAAATTGACCAATTTATTATTGTTTTGTTTTTTGGAGGGATTATTACGAGGCGTGTGGAGTAAGGAAACTTGCGCAAGGTTTCGCCCAAGCAGAGGTTTGAGCCAAATATTTAGAAATCCATTTACAAATCACCCCAAAATGGGCCTGAACCATAATCAACCCTCAATAACTTCATGCAAATATGCTCATTGTAGATTTTCTGATTGTACTTGATTGCCTTTTTAAACAAAGCTTATTTTGCACTGGAAAAATTAAATGGTATTGTAATCATAAGGCATTTTGCATAATCATTGTAAATAGTCTCAGAGTATTCAAATGGAATTCTTATTATAAGTTTAAAACGTAATTGTGCATTTGCTAATGATAATGGCTGTGGTCCTATCATTTAGAGATGATCACTTTTTTTTGTTATTCACTGAATAACAGTTTGTGATATTAACTGAAAATTAACCTGTGGTTTTTACTCTCAGAGATGCCTTCTCATTTAACCTATTTCATGAACTAATTTCCAGTTGATATGTAGTCGGATCAAAGTGCTGGTTAAGATCATAGTAATTAGTGTAAATGGTCCAAATTCAATTGAAGTCTCACTCCCTAAGTCTTCAAATGCTGTTCTGGATTCATAATCAATCATTTCCACTGAATTGTGTCTGTAATTGGGGTGATATTTAGGAAAGCTGATTAAAGATAACTACAGGCCTTCAGATTCGTGCCAAGAATGAAACATGGCACATAGTTGGTTTCTGAAGTGCTTTATTTTTGTGACGTAACAGACAAGTTTCTGGAATACTGAATCCAATTATGGTTATATATTTCTGACAGATGAGAGCCCAAATGAAAGGCTCTTTGTCGTCAGGAGTTTGTTTTCTTCAAACATTAAATTGGCAAATGCTGCGGCACATTGGGTCTCACGGTCCTGAATACATCAAAATGTTGGACCATTCGCTGAATAAATATCAATATTCTTCACAACACTTTTAAAGGGGCAAAATCTTTATCAAAAATTATAGTTGCATTATTTGCTGCTTTTGTTGCATTCTCCTCAAGACTGGTGAGGCCAGACATAGATTGGGCTGATCATATCTTTGTTGATCATGTCCATCCTGTCTGCAAAGATTTAATTAGATACTAATTAAAGATCCCAACATGATCCTAATGTCCCTGTAACTTCCATTCCCAATCTAACCTCTCTATGATAGACCTCCAAAACCTTTTAATTAAGCCCAACGCAATCTTAGGAGCCACATCTTTATCTTGCTGAAGCATTGATTACAACATCATCAAACTGCTTCTGTCTCCTCCACTTTCCCATTCCTTAAGCTTTCTTGGTCACTTCTATTTTCTCACTGTACCATTCAAAGAGGCTGACACTCCAATGCAATGCTAGAGGAGATAACAAATTGGTCATTCACTTCATGGTTGTTTGTGAGACAGTGCCCTAAGCTCTACAACTTCTTCTGTCTCACCCCCTCTCTATCTATTTTCAAGTGCTGCTTTAAAACCTATCTCTTGAACTGCACCTATGGCCATCTCTTCCTTTCTCTCTCACTTGCTCAGCGTTTGACTCCACCTTTGTACAGTGCTCCAAGATGTTACCCTGATGTTACTTGAAGGGTTCTATTATAAATGCAACTGTTGTAGCATTTGCCTATAAATACATAGTAACTCCATTTTGCAGAAAGCTCTGTGAAGCATTTTGACATGTTTTGACATGATAAGGTGTTATATCAAGTGCAACGATTATTATTTACAAGAATGTACAAGAAGGAAACAGGCCTCTTGGCCCAAAAAGTCTGTATTGTGTTTATATCTCTAATGAGTCTCTACCCATTCCCTACTCCCTCCCATAGCCTTCTATTCTCCTTTCGCTGCTGTGAAAATCCAGGTTCCTCATGAATCCAACTACACAACAACAACAACTTGGATTTATATCGCGCCCTCCACGCCGGACAGCATCTCAGAGCGCTTCATAATAATGGATTCCGGGGCTGAGCCAGGAGAAGGTGACCAAAGGCGAGGTCGAAAAGAAAGGTCTTTAGCCGATCTACGCTTTCTGATTCAACTACCACTTCAGGCAGCGAGTTCCACAATCTCACTACACTCAGCATGAAATAGTTCCTCCTAAATTCTCGTTTAGATCCCATGTCGCTATTTTATACTTGTAAAGTACACTTGTGCTTTTTTTTACTGAAATATTCATTCCATCCGATTCTCACAGCTGTTGTTGTGTCTTTCCTTGCATTGCACTTCAGAGTATTCCAATCAGTTCATGACCCATCAGCTCTTTGTACAAATAATCTTATTAACCACTTCCTGACAGCTTTTTTCAGCAGCCTCTTTGTTGACATGTATTTTTACTCTTTATCCTAATGGAGTTAGAAAAAACATTCAAACGTGAAAACCGAAACAACAACATGAAAATGGCACAAAAAAAATGACCAGAAAAAATGCCTCAGGATATACAATTCGATGTATGAGATGGATTGTAAGTTGAGGCATTTTTGACCATTCAAGAGACCTCTGCTCTGAAGCAATCTAGTTCCCAGAATATGCTGTCAACAGATTGTTATCCATTCAAAGTGGAATTGGGTAAACAATCAAGGGATGTGGAAAAACAGATGGAATGTAGGATTAGTGTTTTTTAAAAAAAGGGCGATTTAGCGATTCAGAAAACACAGATGTAGCACTGAAACAGACTTGATGATCTGATTATCTCCTGTGCTCATAGAAAATATCTATGTTACTTAGTTCCATATCCACCCTATGTTTTCACTGTTTCATCATTGTAATTCAAGCATTGTTAACTAAAACTGAGGATAATAAGAAAAAAATAAAAAGGTTAAATAAAGCAAACAGAACTCTAAACTTTGAGATTTTCTTCTCTTTCCACGAGATTCTCAAGCCATCTAATATATGGCAATAGGTAGGAACCGAGTCCCCAATGGACAACGTTTATTGTTCAGAGTAATACTGTCATTGTTCCAGACTGTCCAATGAACTGAACTGTCATTTAATTCTGAAATCCTGTGAGATAGCATCTAGTATCCATCATCTCTCCCAATTTCTTCCAGGTCTCCCAGTTCATATGCCTTACACAAGGCTCCAACTCATAAAGGACTCGGCAGCTGATATAGTCTCCCACACCAGGCTCCACAAGGCCATTAGCCATATTCTTTCCAAGCTCAACTAGCTCCAAGAACCAAGGGGATGCACTTTATAATCCTCACCTTGACCTTCAATTCCCATCATGATGTTACCTAACCCTGAAAGTACAACCATCTCCAGTTCTATTCTTTTTCCTTGTACCCTCTGCACTTCTGATCCTGTCTAATATTCAAAACCCTCTTAATGACCTCTTCTCGTTAAATTATTTTCAGTTCATTGTGTCACAAAAAATAGTCACAAAATAATTTTATGCCCACAAAATATACAATTAAATTTACTTTACAGTATATTCTGTGAAGCGTTTTGAGACATCTCAAGGTGGTAAGGTATTAAATTCAAGGATTATTATTATTAAATTGCTATGCTTTGAAACTTTCCATATTTGTTCTTTTACAAACTATTCTTATTTTGAATATGTGGATACTGTCTTTTAAATTTAATTGATGAGTGTTTATTTTTAAAATAAAGTGCTAAGACATTTTATTATGTTCTCTCTTTCCTTATGTGGTGGCTCCATATAATTCAACAATCCTTAATGGAAACAACAACAACAAAATTACATTTATATAGCGCCTTTCATGTCAAGAGGACGTCCCAAGGTGCTGGACAGAGTTACGGAGCCGAGCTGAGGGTCGGGGTGGGGCAGGGGGGAGGGTAGGGCAGGAGGCAGGGAGATCAAAAGCACAGTCGGAGAGGAGGGTCTTGAGGTGGGTCTTGAAGGTGATGAGGAAGAGGGAGAGGAGGGACTGTGGGATGGAGTTCCAGAGGGTGGGTGCAGAGTGGCGGAAGGCCCGCCTGCCAATAGTGGGGCGAGCAAGGCGGGGGTCGTGAAGCAGGCAGGAGCCCGCTGAGCGGAGGAAGCGAAGCGGAGCCTCGACGTAATGAATGCGTGTATGAGGGTTTCGGCGGCCTGCTGTGTGAGACAGTGTTGGAGCCGGACGACGTTGCGGAGGTGGGGGAAGGCAGAGCGGCTCATGGTGCAGATGTGGGGTAGAAAGGATAGTTGAGGGTCAAACAAGACCTTAAGGTTCCGGACTGGCTTAGTGGGGTAGAGTGTGCAACCATGGATGGTGATACTGTCAGCGCCTGAGGTGTGGAGGTGCTGACGGGAGCCAATCAGGACAGCCTCAGTCTTGTTGACGTTCAACTGAAGAAAGTTAGCTCTCATCCAGCACTTGATGTCTGACAGACATTCTGTCAGCACAACAGTGCTCCTGGTGTCAAGGGTGGAGGCAGAGAGGTAGAGTTGGGTATCATCCGCATACGTGTGGAAGTTGACCCCATGTCTGTGGATGATGTCACCAAGAGGGTGCATATAGATATTGAAGAGGAGGGGACCAAGGACAGAGCCCTGAGGAACGGTGCACGAGACGGTCCGGAGCTAGAAGAGAAGCTATTTGAGGAGATGAAGTGCAGGCGGTGTGAGAGGTACAATCTGAACCAATGAAGGACAGCGCCGTGGTGGTTGATGTGAGAGGAGGGGCAGTGGATGAGGATAGAGTGGTCTACGCTGTCAAAAGCAGCAGAGAGGTCAAGAAGGACGAAGAGGCAAAGGGAGCCCTGATCGCAGATGGACAGAATGTCATTTGTCACTTTGACCAGGGCTGTTTCTGTGCTGTGGGTGGCATGGAAGCCCGATTGAAGGGGTTCGAGAAGGGAATGGTGGGAGAGGAAGGAGCGAAGCTGAGAAGCAACAACTCATTCCAGGACCTTGGAGAGGAAGGGGAGGTTGGAGATGGGGTGGTAGTTAGGGAGTAGAGGAGGGTCCAGGGAGGGNTTTTTAAAGATAGGAGTGATGACAGCGGTTTTTAAAGGGGTGGGAACAGTACCAGAGGACAGGGAGAAAGTTGTCATTTGACTTGCTCTCAGGTATCTGCCAATGCCACTTGATAACTGACCAACATGAAGTCCACAGAGTGATTTGATATACTGTATCACGTGATTTCATCTCCTGTTCAGCATTACCAACTCATCATTGGGAGATTCCACAGGTGTAGGCCATTCAGCCTAAAGTGTCAATGCTGGCTCTTTTAAAGAGCAATCTTTTCAGTCCAATTTCCCCATAACCATGAGGTTTTCGCCTTTTAAAATATCTACTTAGTTCCCCTTTAAAAGCTAATATGGATTCTGCCTCAAACATCGATCTCAGTAGGGCATTTAGAACTGGGTCTAAAGTTGCTCTATTTTCTTAATATTTCAGAGCATCTAGAATTTTGCAAATACTTAAATATAGCCTTAATTTTTGTAGCTTCTTTTTAATAAGTTCTTTTATGTTAAGACTGAATTCAACAATTTGCCAAATTCTGGATGCTCTAAAATAGAGGAAATGGAAACCTAGTAGGACCCTAATAAGGAATTTCTGCCCATATGTTGGGAATCATGAGCACATCCAATTTTCCATTCTGTTCCATTGAATGCCTTCCCAGAATTTTGCATCAGTATGTTTATGAGATTTGTTGAAGGCAGCCTTCTGATGGCAAAGATAAACACAGTTCATAAGACTGAGCTTTTTTTTGAGTGTGTATCCCATTTGCAGGGAGTAGATGCAGAATAGTTAGATTAAATGAATTATGAAACCCATCTAATGCGACATAAACATCAATCTCACTTCATTCTGTTGAATGTCAGACACAGAGAAAGAAAGACTTTGACAAAAATAAATTCAGAAAGATAAAGGAAACAAAACTCTTCTTGATCTTTTGTTCGTTTCTATCGAGCAGCATCTTTACACTTTATGATACGTCCGCTCATCTCTTTCTTGCTTTTACTTTGATAACTCAAGGAGCAAAATCATAAAATGAAATAAGATTGTGAAAGGCCCTTCAGGACCTCAGGACCTAACTTGCCTGATTACTCATACTATTAGACAATTGAGTAATTACATAAATTTATGGTTTAATTTCAAAGTATATCTACAGGGCTGTAATAGATGCACACCTTCTTAATCTACGGTACATTGAATAATTCAAAGCAGCAAATTAATGCAGTGCAAATAGTATTGCTGAACCCAGACAAAGGCTTAAATGAGTGATTTGAAAGGGCATAGTTTCTAACACAGACACTGAAATCAGTTTACACTGATTTACACCACAACTCCCTTTAATCATTTCTCAAGTAGTGGATAAATTGCAAGATTCCTACTTCACATATTTTGCTGGATGAGTTGAGGAAGGAAGAGAGGGAAACAAGATGGTAAAATTATTTTACATGCTTAAATTCTTTTAGAAGTTCTACTTACTGCATTTCCAGATCTTCATTTTCTTGTGGTACAAACTTATACAAGGCTACATAGCTGTAGAGCTGTAATGTATCTTTATGTTCTAATCCTTTCAGCTGTAAGAAAATAAAACATATATAAAAAAACTGCAAGAAGAGATTATCTAGTCTGGACCACCTACAGTTGGACATCGTTATCCCACACTTTGGTATATTATAATAATCCTTTCATTTGATATAGAACTTTATCATGTCTTCGAGACGTCTCAAAGCGCTTCACAGAATATATTGTAGAATGAATTGAATGCACATAACAGTGTCCCACAAACAATCATGGATTGAAGTGACCAATTTATTATTTTTTACATTTTTTCATTTTTTAGAAGCAATTATTACCCTGGAAAAGCGATTCACCAATCAACTAACAACTGGTTTCCTACTCACTGCTAGGTAAACAGAGGTGTGTGGAGTGGGGAAGCTTGCCCCAAATTTCGCCCTGGCTGGAATCGAACCCAAATCTCTCACTTGAGAGGTGAGTCCTCTAACCACTGAGCTACAGAAGTCCATGATTCATATATAATGCAGGTGGCCATGCACCAGCAGAATACCCAAAGTGTAATATATGTCCTACTTGCAGTCCTGCCAGGCCAGCATTCTGGACATCAGTAGCATCTCAGCAATCCCTGGAAATAGCGAGAGTGGTCGTGGCTGACCGGTCTGCTTTGTGTGTGCTGCGGAAATGTGCTATTCAGTTAGGTGACATCATCAGCAATCTGATGACAAAAAGCACTGATGAGTCTCTGCTCTACAGTATTATCTTTATTGTATAAAGTTTGATTTTATGGAGCCAAAGCACTACATTCTAAAGGGTACATCTCTAGTTCACTACACTTTACTCAAAATAGCTTCCTCATTATTGGGGCCTACAAATACAGTACAGTCATTACATTTGATACAATTAACTGAATAATTCAACATTGTAGGCCCATATGAAATAATCCTACAACAGTGTAGGATTATTAATTCACTTGGGGATCATTAAAATATTGTTGTGTTTTTGTTACTATTTTATGATTATTATTGATCTTTTGGCCATGTCTTTTGTAACATAATAACATTAACTCAGTTTTAGGCAGAAGTGGGCCATTGGTCTATCTAGCTTTACCCACCCAAAACTTCCCCAAAGATTCCTTTGACACATTTATCTAATTATAACATGGACTACTTTTAATTCACAGGACATGTCTAGTTTCTTTCTGCAACCTTTTATATAGTTCCTTCTTCCATCACCTGTACTAATCATTAGCCTTTTACTGAAAAAAATTTAGTTTGAAAAGTCTCAATTTTATTGCAGCTATGGTTGTCCTTTTTTTTTGTTCAAAATAAATAAATTATGGAAGATTAAATACTGTCTGTGTGTATATGGTGTGATTCCATGAAATCCCTGAAATTATTTTAACCAAGGATTTTGCGAAATCCCTGAAATTTGCTTTGAAGCATTTACAACGGTTGGTCTGACATTTCTTCTGACCTCAGTTACACTTCGTAAAGTTTTGTCCACCACAAACAGACTGTGCAATGACAGCTTCACGGAGTGACACTGACTTCTCCGGGTTGACACAGGACTCTGTTAACAATCGTTGTGGGCAGAGGTCAAATTGGTGATTGCTCTTGCACTGGTCAGTGTCTAAATTTCTATTAATGATAACACCAAGGATGTTCCTGCGATCCCCTCTACCCCTGTCCGCTGGTGGGATGGGGACAGCCATATTGTCTCCAGGTATAGCAGCTTGGAGATCCAGTTGACTCCGCTTTGCCATCCTCTCTGCCTGGGATACTTGTGCCATTTGTGGAGCAGCTCTTCTCTTTCTGATCTGGGTCATGTGATCTTCCAGGGCCTGTGAAATAGTAGTCTGTACAGAAGGATCACTAGAAATCTCTATCATCGAGAACAGAGCTAAGATGTGCTGGGTCTGTGGCACTGGAGACTGGGAAAACAGATGCACTATTAGTGGGTGTCTCGATGACCTCGATTGGACTGGGTTGTCCTGCAGAAGTGCCAGCTGACAAAGGGGTGGGTTCGGCAGTGTGTGTAGCCCCATCGCTGTCACTCAGTGGTGGGATCGAAGCTTCTGTGGCGGGGTTACTTGAGGTAGAGTAGTTGTCAGACGGTACTTCTTCTGGTGCATTACCAGCAAGAACAGCCAGGAGATCAAGCTCACTTTCCAGAGTGGAAATCACCCTCAACTATCCTTCCTATCCCACATTTGTGCCATGACCTGCTCTGCCTTTCCCAACCTCCGCAACATCGCCCGGCTCCGCCATGCTTCGGATTGGGTGTTAAACTGAGGTCCTGTCTGCCAGTTTAGGTTCCATGGCACTATTTGAAAACAGTAGGGAGTTTCTCCTGATATACTGACCAGCAATCTTCCAGATGAATTTGATGATTTGCTTAATTGCTGTTTGTAGGACATTGCTGTGCGCAATTGGGTAGATGTGTTTGCCTACAAATACAGTGACTCCACTTCACAGTAAATCCTGTGAAGCACTTTGAGATGTCCTTCCAACATGAAAGGTGCCATATCAAATGCAAGGATTATTATTATTGTCTATTATAAGAGATAAATAAAAACAAAGCGCAAAGATTTACATCTTACCGGGGAATGGAGAGCTTTTTTTTCTTCGTTGCATATGTTTTCCAACCCATTTTCCACTGACCCAAATACTACAGAGAAGAAAAACATGAACTGTTTCTGAAAACTAAGACTAAGACACATTTCCATTGCAGATTACTTGTTTCACTTCAGTGCTGAGTGTAATATTGTTGCACTCTTTCTCTTTTTAATTAGAGAAAAAAAGACTTTGCATTGCGTTCAGTTAATCACTATAATTTTTAAAAGCAAAATATTCAACATGCCAATAATGTAAGTCAAATAATTGATTAACTACAAAGAATAGTATTGACGTATTTTATAGATCAAGTTGAGCTACCTGTGTGATTTAAATGTTACTTAAAATAGCAAAACATTATAACATAAGAGCAGAAGCACACTGTGAAGCAGTAAATATTGAAACTACATTTTAACACCACTTCTGTAGGTGCTTTGCTGTATGAATAATTGAGAGAAAGGTTTGCATTTCATGCTTACCGCTATCACTGAGCTTTCTGCTTAAACTCAACAGTCCAAATGGACCATCAGCACCTTCTCTGGAACTTCAGCAAGATCAGAAGCCTAAAGTATAACAGCAGGAAGTGGAAAGCAAACCTGGGATTAACTTGGTTTTCTGTATGCTGTTATTTGGTAATCAGTGAAAATTTTCAATGTTTTCATTTCAACTAGTTCTAAAACACAATATAGGGATAATTGTCTGCACTAATCTGGACTGGTCCCTTCAAGGAGAAGCAAACTGGACAGCAAGCAAAACATAAATTGACTTTCGTGCTAAAAAACTGAACAATTGTTCCTTCAGGAATTATAATGTCACTGTAGTGCCATATTGTACCAGCTCTTCCCTCTCTGAAACTTTTTCTCTCTTTCTCTGACTTTTCTCTCATTTACTCCATGTTTTTCTCTCGCTCCCTGTTTTTTTCTCTCTGTTTCCGAGTTTCTAACTTTCTAACTTCTAACAGTGTGATATCAATGGTGCTTCCTGCAACTAGTTCCATGACCAGTGTGCAGGAACTGTTGTTAGTGGTGCTTCCTGCCCACTGGCTGGAAGTTGGGTGTAATGCAGTGTGTACCTCTGGAGACCTGTGGTCTCACATTCAAATGGGTGCTTTCTAATGGGGTCTGAATTTTCTTTAACAATTTTATTTGCACTAGTGACACAGGTAAAATAGCCCATTTACTTCATGGCTGCATGTGAGACATTGCTGCGCTCAAATTGGCCACCCTGTTCACCCACAAAATACACAGTCACTCCACTTTACAGTTTATACTTTGTGACATCCCCCTGACGTGAAAGGTGCTATATCGTAATTAAGAAATATTTTAACTATTATTATTATTTTGTCAAAGATTCTTCAATTCCTTGTCTTCAGAATAAAAACCTTCTGTTTTAACACACAACCCAAAACAAAGTTTCGAAGATGGAATTAGATTAGAAAACAATGCTGTCATAAAGTGTGATTAATATCTTCAGATCTATTACTTTGATATTACCATTCCACAGCTCAACTACCCTTCTGAAGTTTTAGAGAATTGCCACTACAAAATGACCCCATGTACATTTATTAACAGAAACGTTCAGGAGCTAAAAGTATATTTATTTTAAAATGGTGAATCGCAAAATGATCCAGTGACTTAAATTGACTGAGCAAATAACTACAAGTTTGTATACCAATGAAGATCTATTTCCAGCTGCGACAACTTTTTAATTAACAGAAATAAATATCAAATGTAAGAGCGGCATGCTGATCTGACTCTTTCTAGCCTAAACAAAACATGAAATAGGGAATTTGTTGGTTGGGTTCAAGAAGAGATTTGCAGACAAAAGCATTATTTACAGAGTTATGCTGAGGTGACTCAGATCCACTGCCTGAACCAGACTTCTTGGTTCGTTGAGCCAGGGATGTCCCAAACCGGAGTGCTTCATACACTGGGTCAACTTTACTTCGGCAAGCTTAGGAAATAAACAGAAAGAGATACATGAGCTGCGGGAGCTGGCAGCAAATGAGACACAACACTCATTTGGGCTGGAAGCAAGAAACAAATCAATACTTACCAATAGGCATGACTTCCTTGATGCACCCATACTGTTCATGTATTAAAAGCGGAGAGCTGTAGTAGCGTCGAAATCCCTTCGGCTATTAAGAGGGAAAAATACGTCAAACTGTTGATCAATACAACTGGACACTGACAACTGAGAATTGACTAGGAATATGTTCCAGTCCTTTAGTCATGCATTTGTTCTTTTAGGAAAAGCTAAGGAAGCGAGCAGCTTTTTGAAACTTCAGTCCTACTGCTTTTCTCCGTTTACTTCCAATGATAAGTACGAATAAATCCATAATTTAAAAAATGAAATCCTCTGGAGAGTGAGGTAAATTCCCAAGAATAAACTGGAGTTGCAAAGTCATGCTTGTCTGAAACCAGGCAGGTACGGAGTACCCAAGGCTTTGTTGATAATTGACCAGCTTCTCTACCTTAATAATGAGTTTTAGAGATAAGACAAAGCCCTAATGAAGAGCAGGACAAGTACTATAGATCAGCAACTAATAATTGTCAGTGGTATCTCAGGAAGACTCACTTACCAGTGATTTGTACTGGTAAACCCTGAAGTAAGCATCATTATTTGTACAAAATTGCAGTGCATTCATTTTTAGGAACAATAATCGAATAGCAGTGCTAAGAATTCACCATAATCCTGGAGATAAAGCTAACAGCCTAATCTGCAGTGTGTAAACTTGTGCATTACTTTGTTGCATAGAAATAAAGTGCTTGGTGTTTATTCAATGATCCAGTATTTTTCTTCTGTTTTTTAAGTAAAATACAACTGTTCCGTGCGATTTCAAGAACCTATCTGCCAAGGTTTGTGAGTTTCAATAACATGAAACTCATGACTGAACCAGAATTGAGGGTAACATTTAATAAATACCACAGCATTAAAGCAAATATTTGTCAGTTTTCCAAAACTGTTGAAATTTAGTGTGGTTTGAATGACTTTCCAGTGGGAGGCTCATTGTGATGGTGAAGTAGATTTTGATACTCACTGAAAAATAAAATAATTCTCAAAACTATACATTTGTTAAGTGGACCAGAAAATCCACCTCACTTCACTCAAAATACTTCCGTTTTGAAATTTAGGCTTAGTATGGCATTAAACTTTCTGCTCACACACTTTGCCTCAATGTCCCGTGAGTGTGGATTTTTCTGAGTTGTCCAGGATTGGGTGCTGAGAGCATCGTAGAGCAATGGGACATCAGCGGCTCACTAACCAATAAAGGGAGAGGCTACAACAGTATCAGGCCAAAGGTAAGTAGCTATTGTTAAATCAATAATACTATCTATAATAGACTAAAATAATGATATTTATAGAATTTCAAAATTAATAATAATAAAAAGAATAAAGCTGAATGACAGGAGTTTGTAATGCTAATTTAAAGGGGACATATAGCCCAATACTGTTCCTGACGTTCCTAAATGGTATAAAGGAAGACATCTATATTATCTATGTTGCTCTTTTATTGCCCTTCATTTTATACTGTTGAGTGAAAGCATTTTGGAAGCAGAGTTTTTTGTGTAGCACTTCTCCTGCTGTATCATCATGAACTCCATCTCAGTGACTCGACGAATGACGAGTACCACAATCACTGTCCTCTTCATGTCATCGGAGAACAGCATCACGGTGGCGAGTTCTCCACTTACTTTTAGTGGCTGGTCAAGTAATGTGTGGTTTACGCCTTGTCATCACTATGCAGCTGCTTTCCAAAGAGCTTGACTGAGTGCAGCCCAGGGTACAGTGATTAGAACAGACTTTAACCTTTGCAGAGGTTTTCTTACCGGCGAGATGGTGACGATGTAAAATGCATTCTATTGACTTATCTAATTGCATATTGTTTAGTCATCATTCTCCTTAATTCCTGGTGTGTAGGCAAATTTGGGGAAGACTTCCTAAAAAAGCTAAAATGTATTCAGTATAACAGACTAGTGACCTCTTAGCATGAATACAATAGTTTTGTCTTTTGAGCTCTGACTGATGGAGCAGAACAAATCAGAATGCTCACATTAAGCTGCATGAATGTATTTCATTTTACAATCCTCATAACACTAGTATTTAATGAATGAAACCTTACCAATTTACAAAATTTAAATTTCAAAGCAGCCAGAATAGATGAAAGTATTTATAACTAAGTACGTTCATAACAAGCGTTGACATGCTTACTCCCAGTAGTATATAGTTGAAATACGCTAAGTTGAAATAACAAGGAAATCATTTTCTAAAGCATAACTAAAAATTGGCTTAAAAACTGTAAAGCCCAACATGATGATTAATGGAAAATGCTCTGTTTGAGGAGAATACTGTAACTAACAGAGCTCCATAGATGTCAGTTGTCAGTCCCCTGTTGTTCACATTAGTCATAATGTCTTGGAGCAGAATCCTTCCTTAAATATTATGGCATTTTCTAATGACAGCAAGCTGCCAAGTGAATGGTAATGGGAAGGATAAGTAGAAATCAAGAAGAACTGGACCAGTTAAGCAGATTGGCCAAAAAGTGTTTGAGTGATTTTAATGTAACTAAATGCAAAGTGATGTGGATTAGAATGAGAAATGGTAAATGTACATACAAATAAGTAGTGTCCCCTTGCAGCAGCGAAGAAGGAAAAGGATGACAATAACATTGTCAATCAATGTTTTTTTTGACGGTAAGGTGCTCAATTCTTTTTGGTTAGCCTGGGTGTCTGACACATGCAGAAACCAATCATTTCATTACAGAAAGCTCAACAATATTCCTTTGGCATCCCTTGTAGTGTCCCTTTGATGAACACATTGCTGTTAAGCAATAGAATTTCACTGTGGTGTTGTTGATCTAAAGAATCTTGCTTGGAACAGCTCTACTGTAATATATCTGTAGCACATATATAGTTGAGACTACTCTATTCTTTTAAAAGTTACTTAAGCAAGTTTGTCAGAGAATGACAAAGTGGAGTAATTTTTGTGTAGTGCCATAGTAGAAATATTTATACCTATTAAAATATATTTAATCTTTAGATCAAAAAATGGTCTCTTGAGTCTGAGATTCAAAAATCCCTGGACCCAATTGCTAGGTCACTTAAGTGACAACGTTAACGGGAGGGAGCTGTGAGTATTCTGTGGTAGATTCATTAGCTGACTGGAGATTGTGCATTTGGGAGCGGATCGAGAATATCTTGTATATATTCAGAAAATTTGGCAATTTAAGAATTAATCATATTGCCATACAATATTTAGCTTTACTTTAGAATTTTTACCACTCAGAATTTCCAGGAACTATTTCTGTAGATTATTCATGAAGGAAATTCAATGCAGATTTTAGAAGAAGCAAAGTACCTTCAGTCATCAACAGATTAGTTGTGAGTCGTACTGTGTGGAGCTTTGGTACCTGTACTAAACAAATTGGTTGCTTACCAGTTTGCCCACGCATCTCTGCTGCTCAATACTGCCAATGCATTTGTGATGGATGCTCATCTTGCAGGCCTTGCAACGCAGCCCATGTTTGGCATTGGTGCCTGTCAAATGCATATGCATCACTGATCACATCAATATTTTCCATATATTTAGTTAGCAATTAAATAATCTGAAAGAACAGCGATAGAGTTTAATATTAACCCTAAACGTGGCCAAGTCAGGCCCATGGATATTAATAACAGTGGAAACTTATTAAGAGAAAATCAGATTTGCTACAGGGAAAGTACTTTTGTTAGTAATCGGTTTATTTTTATTTATTAGTGTGTACCCCGCTGTTGCCTGAGGGTAACCTTCACATTTCTGTTGATATTGCTCTTTGACGCGACTGCTGCTTGGCACTTCAGGATGATGACATGGCTAAGAACAGTATTTCCTCAATATGGAAGTGGTAACTATGAACCCATTGCTTACCACTCCATCCGTACAGCTTATATGTATGCTGCACTGCTCTAAGAGGGCAAAAAACGTAACCCAGTTTTTCTGTTATTCTGCCCGTGGGAACTTATTATTTTGTAAATATCCTGCTAATCAAACTGTGTTCCATTACTCAGCAGTACACGATTTATTGTAGTATTGTAGGGACACTGCTGTGCGCAGTTGGCTGCTGCGTTTTAGGCCCACAAAATACACAATTCACTTTACAAAATATTCTGTGAAGCTCCTTGTGACGCATCAACGATGTGATAAGGCGCTATAACAAATGCAAATGCAAAGGTTACCGCAAATAATAATGTTGAATTCTGCCACTAAAGGTCCCCATCAATACACATCATCATTGCTTCACACAAGCATATTCTTAAAACATATCTTATAATATCTTTTATAAACAGAATCTTGATGTATAATGTAAATCACATACTTTTACCCAATCAAATCTTTTGAGATCAATTGTCCACTCTTCCTTCTTTGCTCACTATTTCTATGTAAATTTTGACACCACTTCTTAAACTTCCAAGCAGATGCCAATGGCTGACATTACTCAAGCCATGAATTTTAATGACCGTACTGAAATTCATGAACAGGGGCAGAATGCCAAGTGAACTGTACTAAGTTAGCTGCCTGAAGACTTGGATGTAACAGCTTTGGCCAACACTTGTAAATCAGAAAATTACAGAAAACTGTTTTACTTTTATATGATGGACCAGAATCAGATCTACATGAATTTAAATTTCCCAAATTACATCAAGACTGCTTCTCATCACCTGTTAAGCCTTCCATTCAGGTAGTCCTCTTCCTTTCCTGTGAGTTAATTCATTTTAGTCTATTGCACGTTTTGGTTCAAATCAATGTTGAATAGAATGTTGAAGAATGCTAAGAATAAGTGAAGAATGATTCAATTACTTTGGAATTAATCTTCTGTTTTTATCTTTGAATCCTATCTATTATCAGTCTGGCTCAGCCTGACACAGGTGTATCAGCCTGGCTCAGGTGGTAGCACTCTTGCCTCTGATTTAGAAATTGTGGATTTAGCTCCATGATGGGACCTGAGCTCACAACATCTAAGCTGTCACTCCAATGCAGTGCTGGGGATGTGTTCTATTGTATTGTTGGTGACGTCGTTCTTCAGATGAGACATTAAACAAGGTCCCATCTACTCAGGTGGACGTTAAAGATCCCAGGCACTATTCAAAGGGAGTTTCTCCTGGTGTCCTGACCAACAATTCCCCAAATAAAATTGGTCATTCACCTCTATTTGTGGGACATTGCTATGTGCAATTGGCCTGCCACAATTGCTTTACTTCTCAGTAAAATATAAGCCATCCAGTGCTTTGAGGCAAACACTGGACCTAAAATGCACTAAACCAAATGCTAGGATTATTATATTATTATTATGTTGATGTATTTCCGCTTGCAATTACAGCAAAACACCATTTTTATTATATTTTCTGATGCTGCACGTTCTTGAAAGACACATATTAATGCAACTTCCCTTCATTTTCAGCATTATAAAGTGATCAGAAATGAATAATTGAATGAATAACAATCCTATTCACCAGGATGGATATTACTTTTAAAATGGTAACATTAATATTCAGATAATCTGAACACAGTAATTATAGAGGAAATCAGAAAGCACAGTGCTAGAGAGATTATACAAGTATTTGGTCCTATAACTAAATTCACTTATTTCATTATTCACCTATCTGCAAACTGATTATTCACTTATTGTAAAACCTGTAACTATCCAGATGAATCATGCATAATTAGGTCACTATAACCAATAACATAGCATTTATGTAACCCTAAGAATTGAATGTAGTACCTGTTGTGATTCTAAGCGGAACAGACAATCTGAAATAAACCTTTCCTCAACTGAGTTTCGCCCACAAAATATAGTCAAACCACGTTACAGTATATCCTGTAAAGTGCTTTCAGATGCCTCAAAAATGTGATAAGGTGCTAAATCAAATGCAAATATTATTTTTATTATTATTATGAAGTCTGTGTGAAATATGGTCTTATACTGTTAGGCAGAATATATCCTCCCATTACTTAGAGAAGTGCTGCATCTTGGCTTTCCAGAACATATTTTTGTGCCGTTGGCACCTAGGTTTAAGGTTGAGATAAAGTATGTCCAAAAACACGTTACTCTATCCCAGAGCATGCAGGAATTATGAATGGGTTCTGCCCATTAGGGTGTTATGCCGTTTTTCCGAAAAAGTCAAGCCTTTTGGCACATTCCCACTGTAAACAAAGTAGTGTGCTTATGGACTGTTTACACTGCTTGCTTGATTCATGATTCTCACTAGCAAGAGCTCACATGGGAGTAGAAATTCTGGTTTGGATGCATAAATAGAGATAGAGTTTTATTTTGCTTTTAACATAGCGTGTTGTATGGTGGGAAATTACAGGATTATTGTATAATAACATTAAGAGGGTGAGAAACATTGTAGCCTCAAGAGCTAATGAGAACGCAACTCTCTCAAGCCACTTCAATTACCTATTGAGGCCTAGCAACCGACACGAGGAAATGACCTCCCAAACAACCTTGCTGCCAGAACCATTGAACATAGCCATTTTAGGATGTCATGTCCATGCTCAGTTGTAAATGAAGCAAGCACTGGTCAGTTTGTCCTTTACTCTGCGTCATTCTGTATGCAATGACATGCACATATTGAAGAACCTCACAATAAAGTCAGTAAAATGTATAAAACGTTTATTGGATGATTGCACTTCAATTTAAAACTTAGCAGGTTGACTTTTCTGCAATGCCTTCCACTTACATGGAACCGGCTTCTTCTAATCATTAAACTTTCACTTAGCCCATTATGACAAGACAATTTTTAAGACTAAAAAGGCAATAAACTCCTGTTTCATTAAAAGATTGAAACTGTTTCATGACTTTCAAAGCGACAAACATGGCCTAATTAGGTAAATTATCAGGTCTTAAAATTGATAAATCTCCTGGACCTGATTGCCTACATCCTAGGGTTTTAAAAGAGGTGGCTACTGAGATAGTGGATGGCTTGTCTTTGATCTTCCAAAATTCTCTGGATTCTGGAACGGTTCCCATTGATTGGAAGATTGCAAACGTGACACCACTATTTAAGAAGGGTGGGAGAGAAAAGATGGGGAACTATAGATCAGTTAGTCTGACATCAGTGGTAGGGAAAATTCTTGAGTTCTTAATTAAAGATGTTGTTATGCGATTCCTGGAAGACCATAACAAGATTAGGCAGAGACAACATGGCTTTACAAAAGGGAAGTCATGCTTAACTATATTTTAGAGTTTTTTGAAGATGTATCTGCAGGTTAGATAGGGGGGAACCAGTAGATGTAGTATATTTAGATTTTAAAAAGGCATTTGACAAAGTGCCACACAAAAGGCTATTGCACAAGGTTAACGCCCATGGGATTAATGGGAACATATTAGCATGGATTGAAGAGTAGCTAACGGGTAGAAAACAGGGAGTAGGGATTTTAATGTGGGGAAGTGTGAAGTTATTCACCTTGGTAGAAAAAATAGAAAACCAGATTATTTTCTAGAGGGGGAGAGATTAGATAGTGTTAGTGTGCAGAGGGATTTGGGTGTCCTTGTACACCAGTTTCAAAAAGTTAGTTTGCAGGTGCAGCAAGCAACTAAGAAGGCGAACGGCATGTTAGCATTCATTGCAAAAGGTTTAGAGTACAAGAGTAGGGAAGTCTTGGTGCAACTGTATAGGGCCTTGGTGAGACCGCACCTAGAGTATTGTGTGCAGTTTTGGTCTCCTTATTTAAAAAAGGACATACTTGCCCTAGAGGGGGTGCAGCGTAGATTCACTAGGTTAGTTCCTGGGATGAGGGGACTGACCTATGAGGATAGGCTGAATAAACTAGGGCTATATTCTCTAGAGTACATAAGAATTAGGGGAGATCTTATTGAAACATACAAGATTCTTAAAGGGCTGGATAAAGTAGCTACTGAGGGTCTGTTTCTCCTGGTAGGAGAATCTATAACCAGGGGTCACAGTCTTAAAATTAAGGGTCAGCCTTTTAGAACAGAGTTGAGGAAACATTTCTTCACTCAGAGGGTAGTGAATTTATGGAATTCACTACCCCAGAAGGCTGTAGATGCTCAGTCCTTGAACATCTTCAAGGCTGAGACTGATAGATTTTTAAAAAACAGAGGGATTAGGGGATATGGGGATAGGGCGGGTAATTAGAGATAGGTCTGAAGATCAGCCATGATCTTATCGAATGGCGGGACAGCCTCGAGGGGCCGAATGGCCTACTCCTGCTCCTAATTCTTATGTTCTTATGTAATTCTTTGGACTATTCTTTACTGCTGGAAAGTATCACATAAAGAATTTATATGAGAAGAATTTTCAGCGAACCAAAGTGTGATAGTCAATCTGCGTTTCTTCTTGTGTCCATATGGATACTATTCATGCCCATCTTTCAATATCAAGTGATGGAATTTAGGTGGAAGGCTTGAAGGAACAAGCCCAAATTGCAGTGGTTAATACAATGTCCAAGTTCTGTCTCCATTTGTAATAATGCTCAAGAGTATAGACCCAACTTAAAAAGCCACGTAACAACTGAAGAATACTGAGGAATTGGTTTGTGGAGGAGTTGGACAGCAATGGATGGCACCGCGTGGTATAGAAACTATTAACTCTGAGGCAAACAAAACTCAGTTGTTGCAAGGACACTGGTAAAAAGCTCAAAATGCTTGTAAACTCACATATCATCATAAAGAGAAATCATGTGTTTTATTCAATTAAGCCAAAATCTTACCAAGTAAGATTTTACAAAAATCGACACACTCCAAAAGTGATCAACATGTGACAAAGGGCAAAGATAGGATAGGATATATATATTAGGATATATTATTATTATATTATTATATATATTATATATATGGTAGATTAAATACATGGACTTCAAAACCTCTTCTGTATGTAAAAGTTTTAAAGGGGGATGGGGAAAGGAACAATAACAACAACAAAATTACATTTGTAAAGCGCCTTTCACGTCGGGAAAACGTCCCAAGGCGCCAGACAGTCAGTGATTCGGATCCGAGCTAGGGGTCGGGATTGGGGAGGATGGCGGGCAGGTGGGGAAGCAGGATGATGGAAAGCACGGTCGAAGGAGGGTACTGAGATGGGTCTTGAAGGAGGCAAGGGAAGGGGCGAGTGGAGGGACTGTGGGATGGAGTTCCAGAGGGTGTGGGCAGAGTGGCAGAAGGCCCGCCCGCCAATGGTGGGGCAGAAGGCCTGCCAATGGTGGGGCGGGTGAGGTGGGGGACGTGAAGCAGGCCAGAGCCTGCTAGCTGAGGGAGCGAACAGGGTGGTAGGGGGTTAGGAGGTCGGAGAGATAGGGGGGAGCAAGACCATGGAGGGCTTTGAAGGTGAGAAACAAGATCTTGAATTGTATTCTCTGTGTGATGGGAAGCCAGTGGAGTCGGGCGAGGATGGGGATGATAGGGTCATGGAGCCTGGTGCGGGAGAGGACACGGGCTGCAGAGTTGTGGATGATCTGCAGCCTATGGAGGGAGGAGTTGGGGAGGCAGACAAGCAAGGAATTTGCATAGTCAAGCCTGGATGTTATGAGAGAGTGTTTGAGGGTTTTGGTGGCCTGCGGTGTGAGACATTGGTGGAGCCGGGCGATGTTGTAGAGGTGGGGAAGGCAGAGCAGGTCATGGCACAGATGTGGGATAGAAAAGATAGTTGAGGGTCAAACAAGATGCCAAGGTTCCGAACTGTCTTAGTAAGGTGGAGTGTGCAACCATGGATGGTGATGCTGTCAGTGCCTCAGGAAGGGGAAATGGGACTGTAAGAGGCTGTTTTTTAAAGAGGACACAATGGGCTGAATGGCCTTCTGTGTTGTAAATTTCTATGGTTTAAGAATCACATACAGAAGAGGTTTTGAAGTCCAGGTATTGTGTCTGATTGTTCAACATATGAAGAAAAGATACAGGACCAGCTTAGGTTATAACTGTCATGAAGAAGTGTTTATTTTGTTTTCTACTAAACTGAGTGACGTGCAGTCATCAGTGACTTGACTTCTAAAGGACCATTATTCACGGAGTCATTTAATAATAATAATAATAATCCTTGCATTTGATATAGCGCTTTTCACGTTGGGAGGACGTCCCAAAGCGCTTCACAGAACACACTGTAAAGTGAATTGACTGTATATTTGTGGGCGAACGCGGCAGCCAATTGCGCACAGCAATGTCCCACAAACAGTCGTAGATTGAAAATGACCAATTTGTTATTGTTTTGGGTTTTTTGGAGGGATTATTATTAGGTGTGTGGAGTAAGGAAACTTGCCCAAGTTTCGCCCTGCCTGGATTTGAACTCAGGTCTCTCACTTGCAAAGCGAGTGCTCTAACCACTGAGCTACAGGACTCCACAATTGGCACTGATTTCCTACATGTTAGTATTTTCCTGCACATTTAAGTTGATATTAACATCTTCATATATGTTAAAAAAAATTCCGATTTAAAAAAAATAAAATTCAAAATATATTTTTTTATAAAATATCCCTTTTAATATGTCCACTTTCTTCTACCTTCCTCTGATTGAGCTCAACGAGTGAGGCAATAATATGAATATTTTTCTACATCAGAGAAAGGACCCTCACTGTGGAGGTAGATTTTCTTCCATCTATGAGGCTGAGGAATTGAACACTGCAAGTTGCTCATTCAGTCATTTGGCTTCATACAAACATAGTTCCCTAGAGTTCAAATGTGAATCAAGGTTATTAATTCGAGGTCTTGGCTGTGAATACTGCTGTAGCTGAGAGAATTGAATTGGATTAACCTGATCTTTAACTTGAACACGACCCACAAGTGAAGCTTTCATACAGCAAAGTCGTGGATGAAACATTGCAAGGTACAAACCTATTATATTTAAGGGCTTCTCTCTGATTCAGCGCGGAGTTCCTTGGCAATTCTTGTTGTTAACTGCTTTGGTTTCTTTTATGTTCTTCCAAAAATATTGCTATGCAATCCATTCTTCCCACAGTGGAAGATGAAGACAGAGCAGACACCTGCTGCTCCCCAAACGTGGTCCAAATTATGCCTACTTTGAATGGCTCCATTGAAGGAGGTTACCTGCCCATGTTGGTTTTCATAAGTTTAGGTGTTTGCTCCAGTAGCGGATGATATTGGCATGTGATAATAATAATAATAATAATACTTGCACTTGATATAGTGCCTTATCATGTTAGTGAGACATCTCAAAGTGCTTCACAGAATATACTGTAAAGTAAATTGACTGTGTATTTTGTGGGGGAAACATGGCAGCCGATTATGCACAACACTGTCCCTCAAACAGTCGTGGATTGAGTGACCAAATTATTATTTTTTTTGAAGGGATTACTACGCCCGGAAATTGATCCACCAATCAAATAACAAACGGGTTCCCACTTACTGCTAGATAAAGAGCCGTGGGCAGAAAGGAGATTTGCCATAGTTTCGGCCCTGCCTGGGAATCAAACCCGGGTCATCCTGCTTGCGAACCGAGTGCTCTAACCAATACTCTACAGGACTCCTACATCAGAGGGGAAGGGAGCTGTTCCAAAAACTTTGTGAAGGCTTCCCGGGGGAAAAAGCGGATATCTGTAGATGTAGGATCATGATCAGCCACAGATGTTATATATATTCAGGAAGACTCCACAAGCCCAGCACATCACGGACTAAGGATTACAGTACAATGATTATCCACATAAATGATTCCATACGTGAAGCCTGAAGTGTCTCTTCTAAACCTAACATTGTTTGGAATGCATCAAGCTTATCCTTTCATTTGATACAGCACCTTATCAAAAGTCCCAAAGAACTTTGCAGGATTTTACTGTAAATACAATAAATACAAAATTATTGTAAAGCGGCTTTCATATCGGGAGGACATCCTAAGGCACTGAACAGTCAGGGTAAGAGGGTGGCCAAAGACACGGTCAAAGAGGAGGGTCTTGAGGCATGCCTTGAAGGAGGCAAGGGAGGGAGTAAGGGAGAAAGGACAGTTGAGGGTCGAACAAGATGCCTGGGTTCCTAACTGGCTTGGTGAGGTGAAGCATGCATTCGTGGATGCTGATGCTGCCAGTGCCTGAGGTGCAGACGCGCTGGCGTGAGCTAATCAGGAGAGCTTCAGTGTTGCCTATGTTCAACTGTAGAAAGTTGGCTCTCATCAAGACTTGATGTTTGACAGACATTCTGTCAGGACATCAGTTGTCCTGGAGTTGAGGGTGGAGACAGAGAGATAGCGTTGGGTGTCATCTGCGTACATGTGGAAGTTGATCCATTTCTGCGGATGATGTTCACCATGAGGGAGCATGTACAGGTTGAAGAGGAGAGGACCGAGGACAGGGCCCGAGGAACACTGCACAAGACAGTGCGCGGGCTGGAAGAGAAGCCATTTGTGGACACAAATTGTAGCCAGTGTAAGAGATAGAACCTGAACCATTCAAGGACAGAACCTTGAAGATCAAGGTGAGAGGAGAGGTGGTGGAGGAGGATAGAGTAGTCCACTGTGCAAAGACAGCAGAGAGTTCGAGGAGGATGACAAAGTGAATCAAAGTAACTGCATATTTGTTTGTGAACATAATAGCTAATTTGCACACGCGAAGGTCCCACAACCAGCCATGAAGTGAATGACTAATTTTATTTGGGGGATTGATGGCCAGGACAAAGGGAGAAACTCCTTTCTCTTTTTGAACAGTGTATGAGATCTTTGAACATCTATCTGAACAGGCAGCCGGGACCTTAATTTAACTTCTCATCTGAAGGAGGGCACCTCTGACAATGAAGCACTCTGTCAACAACGGAAGAAATTACAACCTACGAACAGGAGATGAGGTTGGTTTTGTTCAGGCATGATCATGTGGAGAAGATGCTTTCTCTGAGGAGGTACTTTCTGTGAAGAAGGTTCTTTCTGAATGCTGGCGCTCTGCAAAATGATGTTTTCAACAATTCTCACAGCTTCCATTTCAGTCATGATAAATAATATTAATAATCCTTATAGCGTCTTTCATGCCCAAAGTGCGTCCAAAAGCACTTTACAGGATTCGGTATACTGTGAAGTGGAGTGACTATGTATTTGTGGTGAATGCAACCAATTTTATTTGGAGGGTTGTTGATCAGACACCTGAAGAAACTCTCTTTTCAAATAGTGCCATGGGATCTGGTGGCCAACCAATGGCTCATGGGCCAGAAATACCATAAATCAAGAAAATTAATTTTGTTGGTCGACCAAAAAGATGGCCAACACTAGTTTAGACTATGTGAGTTCAAGTCCCAATGTGGGGCTTGAACCCACAACCGTCTGATTCAGAGGTGAAAGTTCTACCACTGAGCTACACTGACACAAGTCATGCCCCCTTCTGTTGTCAAGATCTCCACAACTTACTTATGCTAGTTAAAAACAACTACTGAATAAACGTTGCAGCATTTATTGCTTCGCTATCAATATGAGTTGCTGTTTGTGAGAACTCCTCCAGCCATGCAATATGTTATATCCTTAAATGCTCATGTAAGATGGTAGTCTCATCCCCAAAGTCTAAACATAGGCACAGATAAGAAGTTGCAATTAGGTCTGCACCTGCATTACTTCAATAGATGTAGACTGATAAATTTAGGACTATGAGGCTGAGCACTTAAGGTAAAAGAAACTATTCACAATTGTAATTATTTTCCAAGCTGACAAGTGTGTGCCCAAGTTTGTATCCATGCCTACAGCTAAGTTAAAAGCCATAAATAAATGTTGGTGTTAAAGCTGTTCAAAGGTACAGAAATCAACTAGTAAACTAAATGGCCAGTCATTCCAAGCAGTTAAGATGGTCTAATGGGTTTACCTTCTGTGTAGTTCAAAAAGTGGACTTTGGAATTTAGCAATGTACGTTTAGCACCTCTTCATTTATTGCATTCCCCAAATTACTCTATCAATCTTATTTAATTTTAGTATAAAGTACTGGATGGAAATTCGATCCCATGATGTTGAACATTCCCAAGAAAGGCTGCCAAAAATTATTTATATTCAACCTTAATTTAGCAAATTTCCCTCTGAAAGTAAATTTCTATGGTTGAAAACCAACCTCTTTGTCAATTCCATGCAGAAATTGGCCTAAGCATTAGTATGTCAGTATCCTATGCATTTCGCCCACAATATATAGTCAATCCACTTTACAGTATATACTGTGAAACGCTTTGAGACGTTTCAAGTGCAAGGATTATTGTTATTATTATGAGTAAAGTTATGAGTGCCGAGCTTTTTGAGTCATAGAAAATGACCATCTGAAGCCAGAAATGTATATGTTTATAACTTTGTGGTCAGTTTTGTCATAATTTTAAGATTTTGATGATTCTTAAATTCAGGCTGTTGAGTCATATATTATAATTGTAACCTGGTATCACAGTTGTAACCTTAAGACTAAAATTTTACGTTTGTGCCGAATTTGGGGAAATCATCCAAAAACCAGCCTGAACCAGTTTGGAAGCTGTTTTTCACGCAGCCCAGTTTAAGAACTAACTCCCAAATTAAGACTGAATTTAAGAATCTTCAAAATCTTAAAATTATGACAAAACTGACCACAAAGTTATAAACATATACATTTCTGGCTTCAGATGGTCATTTTCTATGACTCAAAAAGCTCGGCACTCACCGCCCATAGCTGAAAGCTATTTAAAAACTATTTGGTACCTTTGGCTTTAAATTCTTGACCCATAGTGTATTTGGAGAGTAAGATTTTATTTTCTATCAACATTCAGCTCAGTTTAGTTCCCTGAAGGGAACAGCATCTTTTCATAGAGATGTATCAGGGCCGGGAACACAGGAGCGTGGGAGAAAACAAACCCACTATGGTGGAGTGTATGACTGCTCTAAATTGAAACCATTCATTTTCATCCTACTCTATTTCTAGTTGCTTGGATAAATTGCATGATGATTTAGTACAAACAAAAACATTTACAAAACTCGAGGCCTGAATGTCTCATGCGTTTAGGCTTAAGACCATTGTCTTAATGTTTAAGATCATGTGAAATTTTGCAAGAGTCGTAGATCCAGAAGTCGATTTGCATCATTCTTTTATAGGGGATCACAGAAAAACTGCATCCAAGTAAAGACTGAATTTTGAATTGGAAATTGTGTAAAATTTTGGAAAACAATCTTAAATCTTAAGACAATGAACAGAATGATTTCCTCTTTCCTAAAATTTTAATGAAGATTTTAAAGATATATTGTTTCATTTGGGTCAAAACAATTATTTTTTATACATAATAACAATTCTTGAATTTGATATAAGACCTTATCAAGTCTTTGAGACATCTCAAAGCGCTTCACAGAATATACTGTAAAGTGAATTGACTGTATATTTTGTAGACAAAACACGGCAGCCAATTGTGCACATCAGTGACCCACAAACAGCTGTGGATAGAGTGACCAAGTTATTACATTATCATTTTTTAAAACGTCTTTGCAACCTCCATTTGTCAACTGAATTGAATTCCATTGCCACTAACTTTTAAAAAATCCAGAAAAGGTGAAAGTATTCAAGATAAACCCAGTGACAAGTTGATTTTCTGGCAAATTTGGATCACATTATATTTATGTAACCAAGTATTTAGCAAGAAAACAATTAGGAGATTTACTTGGGAGGTACAATAAATGATATTGACTACTGTGCTAAATACTAGGCTTATATGCTGACTTTGTGTCAGGTTTCAGCCAGAGGCCATAACATGTCACAATATAATGCAACAGAGGCAGAAGATTAGATGTCAGTGCATATGGTGCTGGCTGTGCACTGAAAAAGACCTTAAGTCTTAGCTAGATTAGCATCCAGGGCAATTCCAATGCAATCCACCCTGCGATGGAGATGAACTGCTCTGTGTACATTATTCCAGTTGTAATAAAGCAGCCAGATAAGGTTGTGAGCAATCCGGATTCAATGTTGGTGCAGCTATGTTTATGCTCTTTGTGTTGTAATGTGCACAAGGACACAAGAACATGATTTTCCTACAGCTATGACATTGATGAAGCAGCTGTTTTATTCTGTTATTACACTGAAAGAATGTTTATACTGCCACTATTTCAGCTAAAACTGGCACTGAAACCATGCTTGGAGTGGTTTTAGGATTAAAATAATATTTTGTCAGACTTCATGCTTGACCTCTTGAAGATTTTGGCAACTAATTTGTTAAGCCAAGGAGCCAGATCATAGTCTTAGCCTTAAGACCATTGTCTTAAAGATCATACAGAAATGTAATATCAAAGCTCTTAAAAAGAGCTGTGGAAAATCAGCTACTAATTTAAAATTAAATTTAAACATTTTCCAAAATTCCATGTGACCCTAAGTTTTCCAACAAGGGGTTTGAGGTTAATACCATGAGGAATTTCAGAGCTTAGTTTCTCTGGCTAAGGAGTAATGACCAACTAAGACTGATTTTGCTATTGCAGACTGCATGATGCTTCTGACCTCTCTCTGTGAAAAACAGCCAAGTCTTCAACTGTGCTTCACTTCACCTACTATAACTGGCTATGAGCGACAGTGATTCACAAATGGACTTGGTATAATCTACAATAATCTGTTTGACTGTGCTGCCATTGCAAAAACAAAACAAGTTATGAACCAGTCATTTTTTTCCAAATGGGGAAAGTGGATTACAGAATCATTTTATCCACACCATGACAGCACACTAACAGTCAGCGTATTCTGAAGTGAATCCTGTTTTCTTAGATTTTTGGCGGTATTTGTCCCCTTTATTAATAATACTTGATAATAATCCTTGAATTTATATAGTATTTTATCATGTCATTGAGACATCTCAAAGCGCTTCACAGAACATACTGTAAAGTGAACTGACTGTATATTTTGTGGGTGAAACACGACAGCCAATTGTACATAGCAGTGTCCCACAAACAGTCGCGGATTGACTGACCAAATTATTATTTTTTCTTTGAAAGGATCTACTGATCAACTAACATCCAGGTTCCTACTTACTGGTAGGTAAACAGAGCTGTGTGGAATAAGGAAATTTCCTTAAGGTTTCGCCTCACCCGGATTCAAACCCAGGTCTTCGCTTGCAAGGCGAGCACGCAAACCACTACGCTATTGGGACTATTATTAGCAAAAAGAGAAGCGCATAGAATCGGAGGTAATCTTGTGACGTGGCTTTGCAATTGGTTGGGAGGCAGAAAACAGAGGATAGGGATTAAGGAAACATTCTCTGATTGGGGGGACTTGACAAGTGGTGTCCCCCAGGGGTCTGTACTGGGACCTCAGCTTTTTGCCATATACATAAATGACATGGATGAAGAAATAGAAAGTTTTATATCCAAGTTTGCGGATGACACTAAGATAAGAGGCTCAGCAAGTAGTGAAGATGGGAGTAGGAAGTTACAGAGGTAGGAAGTCATCCACTATGGACCGAAAAAAGATAGGGCAGAATACTTTCTTAATGGGGAGAAATTAAGAGCTGTGCAAGAGCAAAAAGATTTGGGTGTCTATATCCACAAATCACTAAAAACTAGTTCCCAGGTGCAAAATCAAAAAGGCAAATGGTATGTTGGATTTTATCTCGAGAGGCCTGGAATACAAAGGGGAAGATACGATGCTTCAGCTGTACAGAGCTTTAGTCAGACCCTACCTGGAGTACTGCGTTCAGTTTTGGGCACCACACCACAGGAAAGATATATTGGGTGCAGAGCAGGTTCACCAGAATGTTACCAGGCCAAAAAGGGTTAAGTTACGAGGAAAGGCTGCGTAAACTTGGATTGTATTCCCTCAAGTTTAGAAGATTGAGGTTTTTAGGATGATAAAGGGATTTGATAGGGTAGATGCAGAAAAACTATTTCCTATGTTGGGGGAATGCAAAACAAGGGGCATAGTCTTAAAATTAGAACCAGACCATTTAAGAGTGAAATTAGGAAGCATTTTTTCACTCAAAAGGTGGTAGAAATCTGGAACTCTCTCCCCCAAAAGGTGGTGGATGCTGGATCCATCCACACATTCAAGAAAGAGATTGACAGATTTTTGGTAGGTCGCGGTATTAAGGGATACGGGGAGAAAGCAAAAAAAATTGGATTTGAAATTCTAGTAAAGATATAGATCAGCCATAATCTAATTAAATGGCGGAACAGGCTCAACAGGCTGAATGGCCTACTCCTGTTCCTAGGTGTATTTCTCCTTTTTTTTCTGTGTATTTGTAGAATTCAGTAGCTAGGCACTGAATTAAATCTGTGTATATACTCACCCTCTGTACTCTGAATGGTTAAAACTCAGCCTTAACACTGAAGACTCAAAACTGTTTGCCCATTGCAGGCTGCCTGAGGCTTTTCTATGCTAAGGAAATGGAAGCTAGCTTAGGCAAACGCAGTAGCCAATCTGTGCCTACAACATCCCACAAACAGCTCTGGGATAAGTAGTCAAATTAATTACATTTTTAGGGTGGATTTGGACCAGCTAGAAATATTGGCCAGGAGGCAATACATTTCCATTATAACTTATAGGGGAGTAAAGATCATTCCAAGGGAGGGTAATAACATCTACTAACAACTGCTTCAGATGTTCCCAATGAGCTTCTTGTGCAACACGAATCATTAAATGAATTTCAAATGAATGACTTTACACTTATTTAAACATAGGACTGACAGAAAGAGATTTCTTACCAACGATCATATGGTTGCAGGTATCACAGAAAGTTGGTTTCTTGAAGATGTATTCCTGGAAGGAATGCGTCCTGTTCTCAGATTGCCTTTGGGTTTTGGTTGGGGTGGATGTCTGACTCTCTGAGCCTGGGAGCTGTCCGGTGCTGGAGCTAACTCCAGGCAGTAGTTCCACCTGAAGCTTTGTCTCGCTGCCCGTTCGATGAAAGAAATTATCAGCGCTTTTACTCCTCAGACTCTTTGTCTTGAACGACAGCGATCGCTTCAGTTTCTGCAGCTGTAATTGAATGGAAATGATGTTTAAGCGGATGGGAGACATGGCAATGATGAGCCTAATTATTGCCAGACAAATATCTTGGCTCGGCACAAATATCTTGTGCCGTGGTGCTGCCGTATCCCAGATCTGCAGCCGAGTGTGTGACAGAGTGTACAGAAAAACCTTACCTAAGTTTATTTTGAAACAATATCCTTGGAAAATATGAAGGAGATCAGATTCCTGGCCTTTCATTGTTTGTGCATAATCAACATAGCGCTGCTGGAAGCCAGTGTATTGACAGACAGATATGCTGTACTTGTTTAAAAATTTATTCTTCAACTCCTTTGGCTGTGGCCACTGAGCCATAGACCCATCAGGATTCAGGTTTGATCATTGGTTCATGGGGAGTTCAGAAGGGCACCTTGAATGTAACACTAGTTAAAATATATCTACTTGTCAAATAGCAATACATAGCCCAGCAGCCTGTTTGTCTTTATGGCTGCCTTGCATTGTTTGCCATTGTGAGAGACGAGTCATCTAACACCCTTAAGTCTCTTTCAACTTCTTCCTCAACATGTTCTATGCCATCCTAGGAGTATAAGTGCCTCCTACATTTTCTTTGTATGTGTAGTACAGTAAACACACACCTTAAGGCCACCCACCAATGTTGTCTTTTTGTTGTCTTTTTCATTTCACCATTGCAGTAATAATAATCTTTACATTTGATGTAGTAACTTTCATGTCAGCTGGATGTCTCAAATGCTTCACAGGATATACTGTAAAGAATAATATATATTTTATAGTCGAATGTGGCAGCCAATTTACACACAGCAAACAGTTATCACTGAATGACCAATTTTATTTGGGGGACTGTTTGTCAGGAGAAACTCTTCTCAAATAGTTGCCATGGGATCTTTAACGTCCACCTGACCAGGTAGACCGGACCTCAGTTTTACATGGCATCTGAAAACAGCTAGGATTGGTGTGATGGGGGTACGGGGAGGTTGAGGAGTTCAGACTCGCAGGTGAGAAGATGTTGATGGGAGCCAAAGAGTATGGCTTCCGTCTTGCTGACATTCAACTGCAGGAAGTTTGCGCTCATCCAGGCTCTTGATGGCTGTCAAACAAGCTGACTGGATATTCGGGGACTGGGAATCGCAGCTGGAGGAGGAGAAGTAGATATGGGTATCATCCGCATAATTGTGGAAGTTTACTCTGTCCCATGTCTGAAGATGACATCATCAAGTGGGAGCATATAGATGAGGAAAAGGAGGGGCCAAGGATGGAGCCTTGGGGTACCCCACAGGTGACCGGGCTGAGCGGGAGGAAAAACCATTGGCCAAGATAAAGTGCTGGCGATCGTTTAAGCAGGACTCGAATCATGCGAGTGCGGTCCCACTAAGGTGGATGAGGGAGGAGAGGCAGTGGAGGAGGATGGCGTAGTCGACTGTCGAACACAACAGACAAATCCAGAGGACGGCCAGGTGGTTGCGATCTATAATAATAATAATAATAATATTCCTTGCATTTGATATAGCACTTTTCACGTCGGGAGGACGTCCCAAAGCACTTCACAGAACACACTGTAAAGTGAATTGACTGTATATTTGTGGGCGAACACGGCAGCCAATTGCGCATAGCAATGTCCCACAAACAGTCGTAGATTGAAAATGACCAATTTATTATTGTTTTGGGATTTGGAGGGATTATTATTAGGCGTGTGGAGTAAGGAAACTTGCCCAAGGTTTCACCCTGCCTGGAATATCTATCTTGGAGACATAGAAATCCAAGACCTCTTTGCACTTGGCATTTGATGTTAGGATTGAGGGTGCTTGATGGGGCGCTGAGGTGGTGGGGAATAGGATTTTGGAGTTGTTTTTGGCCTCCAGAATGAACCTGCGAGTAGATTACAGTTTTGGCTTGCGAGAGGGAGTGGGGGTAGGTATGGAGATGCTCGAACAACACCTGGCGGTGAACCGTGGTACTGGTTTTGTGCCATTTGTGATCGAGCAACCGAATTTGGGATTTTATGGAATACATAAAAAGTCGGTTGTTACGTGCAGGTATTGTACTCAGTAGCTAGAGCTGTTAATGTAAGCACATGGTCAATATTGCCTTATATAAAACATTGCATTGACTATTTATGCATGCCTTATATGCACATTTTCTTTTATGACCCCTTCAATTGGGTTTCTGTGCCACCTGCAGCACAGAAACAGCTTTGGTCAAAGTGACAAATTTGTCGATCTGCCACCGGGGCTCTCTCTGCCTCCTCGTCCTCCTTGACCTCTCTGCTGCCTTGGATACCATTGACCACTGTATCCTCCTCCATTTCCTCTCCTCTCACCTCAATCTTCATGGTTCTGTCCTTGAATGGTTCAGATCCTATCTTTCACACCGTCTCTACTTCATCTCCACAAACAACAACTTCTCTAGCCCTGCACCATCTCATGCGGATTTCCTCAGGGCTCTGTCCTTGGTACCCTCCTCTACGATATCTATATGCTCCCTCTTGGTGACATCATCTGCAGACATGGGGTCAACTTCCACATGTATGGGGATGACACCCAACTCTATCTCTCTGACTCCACCCTCAACTCCATGACCACTGCTGTCCTGATAGAATGTCTGTCAGACGTCAAGTCCTGAATGAGAGCTAAATGCTAGTTATAATAATAATAATAATAATCCTTGCATTTGATATAGCGCTTTTCACATCGGGGGGACATCCCAAAGCGCTTCACAGAACACACTGTAAAGTGAATTGACTGTATATTTTTGTGGGCGAACGCGGCAGCAATGTCCCACAAACAGTCGTGGATTGAAAATGACCAATTTATTATTGTTTTGTTTTGGAGGGATTATTATTAGGCGTGTGGAGTAAGGAAACTTGCCCAAGGTTTCGCCCTGCCTGGAATTGAACTCAGGTCTTTCACTTGCAAAGCGAGTGCTCTAACCACTGAGCTACAGGACTCCAGTTGAACGTCAATAAGACGGAGGCTCTCCTGATTGGCTCCCATCAGCGCCTCCACACCTCAGGCGCTGATAGTATCACCATCCATGGTTGTATACTCCACCTCAGTAAGCCAGTCCGGAATCTTGGAGTTTTGTTTGACCCTCAACTATCCTTTCTACCCACATCCGTGCCATGACCCGCTCTGCCTTTCCCCACCTCCGCAACATCGCCTAGCTCTGCTGTCTCACACCGCAGGCCGCCGAGACCCTCATGCACGCACTCATAACATCCAGGCTTGGCTATGCAAACTCTCTGCATGTCAGCCTCCCCAACTCCTCCCTCCATAGGCTACAGATCATCCAGAACTCTGCAGTCTATGTCTTCTCCAGAGCAAGACGCCACAAACCTATCACCCCCATCCTTGCCCGACTCTATTGGCTTCCCATCACAGAGAATACAGTTCAAGATCCTGGTTCTCACCTTCAAAGCCATCCAAAGGCTTGCTCTCCCCTACCCCTTAGACCTCCTAAACCCCTACAACCTGCCTGCTCTCTCCACTCAGTATGCTCCGGCCTGCCTCACATCCCCCACCTCGCTCGCCCCATCATTGGCAGGCGGGCCTTCAGCCACTCTGGCCCCACCCTCTGGAACTCCATCCTGCAGTCCCTCCACTCTGCCCCCTCCCTTGCCTCCATCAAGACCTGTCTCAAGACTCTCCTCTTCAACCATGCCTTCGGTCACCCTCCTTCCCCGCCTGCCCTCCACCCTCCCCGAACACAACCTCCAGCTCGGGTCTAGCACTTTGGGGTGTCCTCCCAACATGAAAGGTGCTTTACAAATGTAATGTTGTTATTGTTATTTTCTAAGTTTGCCTGCAAAATATACAGTCACTACACTTTATAATAAATCTTGTGAAGGATCCTCCTGATGTGAAAGGTGCTATATCAAATGCAAGGATTATTACTGATTAGTTAGTCCACTAAATTTATTGATCCTTTCATGCAAACATTTCAGAGTAAATTTCATGCAGACTTTCCACTCTACTCTTTGTTAAATTTTATGCCGGTATGGTATTTATTACCCATTAAATTTGAAAATTGTTGAACTGTTTCGTAAAACAGGCATGAATATATCAGCTCTTTATTTTTAATCTCTGCATACCTATGTTATTTTATTAATCACGGTCTATTTTGTCACAACCACCTTACTATAAATTATCCACATTACTATTGGTGGTGGTCACACAGTATTAAACATTTCTAAAGCTGCCTGTGTGGAACTAGTATTACGTAGTGACATTTTGTGTGACATTTGCCAAATGTCACACAACCCATTCATTTTCTGCATTTCCAGCACATTTATGCCATTTTATGCTTATTGACATTTACCAGCTAATTCAGATTGTTAAAATAACTACCAATTCATTTTAAGTGGCAAAATTGGCTCAATTTTCAGCATTACATTGGACAACAAGATAATGCTAAGTGGAATACTGACAAAACGCAGGCAGTTCTTAAATAAAACACATAAGCTGATGGCCACTACAATCTACTTAGTGGCCATCAAAATTTGAATCCCCATCCCCTAAATAAAATCTATGAACAATTAAGCGCTTGTCTTCATACACTGCATTATCACCTATGACTTCAGGAGATTCCTGGCAACTCGTTGTAGCGCTCTCTTTACAGGATTCCCTTGAATAAAAGGTTTTGTGAACACTAGCAATCAATTCTCTGATGAACAGGTAGTTTCTTACTTGTACAATATATATCAGACAATGGAGAATCTAATGATGAGATAATTGGATCAAGTGAAAATGATCTTTCACTGTATCAAGACAGGTTACTGGATAAAACAGTTANTTTTTAATGAGTAACTTTCTTAAATTCATTGTTAGATCCATCAATGCAGTAATAATCACTGTAAAACGCATTGAGGCAGTAAGAAAGTGAATCTTGTGAATAAAAGGTGACACAATACAATCTATGATTCTTGCTTTGGGAACAGCAATTGACACAAAATTGTAGCAAAATAAATTTGAAAATGTAATTTTACCTTGGAATGCCTTAATTGAAATATTCAATGTACCTCTCCTCCATTAATTCCATGATACCAAAATCAACTTTACTTACTATTCGCACTCTCTCAAACTTAATCTTAGTCTAAGTCTTTCACCTCTGCTTACACACTTGCCATCACCAACTGAGTTTTTTTATTGGAAGAGTTCATCTTTCTTTGCTTAACTCGTGCTTAACTCACTCTGCTCTGGAGAACATTGTTTACTTTGTTGTGCTATAAGCCTGCTTTCATTTCAGGTAACACAATTCCTGAGAACGTCTCAATCTGTGAAATAGGCTTTTCCTCAGCATAAGATGCTGTCTTAGTCTTCGCTCAGTCGGTTTTATCATTCTCTCCTTGTTCTGACATTGTCCTACTTATGTCGCAAAATAAATCAAAACCCAATCCTATTACACTACCAAGTGAGCTAAATTTAATCTCCTATCTTTCCCATTGCGGTTGTGCCAATTAGACAGTTGCATGGTAAAATTGAGCCCTGGTTTATATAGGTTAATAACCTTACCTTAACTGTTACCTAGTTGTTTAGCGTAACCCCAACTTTCAGTTGGAATATAGATGGGCTTCATTCCGGTGAAGCTGGATCAGTCTTTGCTGGTACTCTTACCTTCCTAACTCTAACAAGACAAGTCATGGCTAACTATTCTAGACAAAGTGGACTGCTTTCACTGCTTATGGAGGTGGAGCATCTTCCTGTCCGCAGTTTGGGCACGCATCCCTTCCTATTGTGCGATAGTTTCACCAGTAAGCAACAGCTGCTTACCCTCTGTTTTATTTGGGTGCAGGAGAAACTCCCTTTTCTTTTCCAGTAGTGCCATAGGAACTTTAACATCCACCTGAACGGGCAAACAAGACTTCAGTTTAAAGTCTCATCTGAAGGTTAGCACAGCCAACAACACAGCACACCGCCAGCCTGTATTGGAGTGTCAGCCTAGAGTATGATTTTCAAATCCTGATGTGGGACTTGAAACCACAACCTTCTGACTCGGAGGTGAGAGGGCTACCGACTGAGCCAGCCTGACACATAAGGATTAAACAAGATTCACATTTTCTTGAGTTGAGGGACAGCATAAATAATATGGTGCAATCCAAGCTACATGGTACTTGCCATAAAATGAAGATAAAGCAAGAAAGGACAATGATTGGCTTTAATGATCTGTCTATTTCTCTTTTATCTATGACCACTGATGACCTAGATTGATGGAGACAGATTTGGAGGAGTTGCTGAGCGTGACTGTAGTGTGAAGGAAGTGAATCATCATCAGTAAACACTATCATTAACTCAGAGTGCTTCAACGATCATGGCATTTCAATCCTAAATGCTAATTTAGCTTTCTCACACTATCTAACACAGCAAACGCTCCAATCCAGTTTCCAAGTGATGTCCTCTATCAAGATGCACAAGCTAATAATATTTCTTGAGCAAATAATAGATTTCTAACAGGGATATTTACACTGAGTCCTATTCAAAGTGTACCTACATTGAGCACCTGTGGGGATACAGAAGTGACAAATAGCGAGTTTTCATTTTGAGTCCTGGCATACAAATGAATGATGGCAATAATAAAATAATAATAATCCTTCCATTTGATATGAAGGCCTCAAAGCACTTTACAGTTTTCTGCGGAGTGCTGTGACTGTGTATTTGCAAGTGAATATGTACATCGATTTGCACACAGCAATGTACCACAAACAGTCATGAAGTGAATGGCCATTTTTACCTGGAGTATTTTTTACCCGGACACCAGGAAAATCTCCTATCTCTCTTTACATAATGCCATGATTTCTTTAACGTCCATCTGAATGGTCAGACTGTCAGTTCAGTTTAACGTATTGCACATTGGCCAATGCAGCATTCTATTGCAGTGTCAACCTAGACTATGAGCTCAAAGTCCCAACGTGCAGCTTCAACACACAACTATCTGACCCAGAGGCAAAAGTGCTACCAATCAAGCCAGACTGACACATGCAAGCCCAAGTTTCACCTTTTGTTTTAAATTTTGAACTGAAGAATAGAAACTTAAAGGAGGAGGCGAGGTAATGGACCTTTATGATAAATGAGTGGTTGGATAATGCTTTGTAGAATGGAAACCTTTTGTACGTGTGAAGAGGTCTCCTTACTAAATTCCCTGGAGATGGTTTGTAGTAAATCTCATCACATTGAAGAAAGCCATCTATGGCTTTCTTCACTGTTTAACTTTTTATTATAACTGTGGGTTGTATTCAGACTTTTATTTTCCGAACAAACACATTTTGTTTCGAACAATAACCTTAAAATAAGTACAATTTGTTCCAGAGATATCATTGCTGTACAACATGTTACACTGCAGTTCTCCAACAGGCTTCTACAGCAGAATGATTCAGAGCATGTGATACTGTCACTTCCATACTGTCCTCGCCTGAGACTGATTCCAAGTAAAGTGATTCAGTGCATATGAGCAACCAAGTTCATGTACAGAACTCCGCTATCCTGCCTCAAATGCTGGTTAAATGGTTAATGTCATCGAAGAGCTGGCATTGCATCTACCTCTCAAATAATCTTAATAGATTTAAAGGCAGTCCATTGGAATCTTTACTCTTATGTTTTGTAAAAAAGGCATACTGTTGTTCCATGACAAATATGCTTACCAACTGCAATCTGAAACTACCTCCCAGAAGATTCTCCAATAGTCTTACTTGAAATCAAATCAATACCAGTTTGGTTAACTCTTAACTGCAGTAATACTGCACTTTCAGCATTAATTTCATTGCAGAAATCGATTGAATCAATCAAAAATCTAGTATCTACAACTGAAACATTGAACAACTGCATCCATTATTTCATTGAGCATTTTTACATTTGATATATTTTGCCAACTCCTTTTTCACCTTTAACTGGAGAGACTTATTTCACAGAGCTCCAAGTACACTGTGAAATAAGGTGGATGCACATTCCACTTTACTAAGTCAATCCGAACCTTGGCAACTTGTTTTACCCTTAATTATCCTTTCTACCACACATCCGTGCCATGACCCGCTCTGCCTTCCCCCATCTCTGCAACATCGCCTCGCTCCGCCACTGTCTCACACCGCAGGCCGCCGAAACCCTCATACACACATTCATTACATTGAGGCTTGACTATGCAAACTCATTGCTTGTCGGCCTCCCCAACTCCTCCCTCCACAGGCTGCAGATCATCCAGAACTCTGCAGCCCGTGTCCTCTTCCGCACCAGGCTCCGTGACCCTATCACCCCTATCCTCCCCTGACTCTATTGGTTTCCCATCACACCGAGGATACCGTTCAAGATCCTGGTCCTCACCTTCAAATCCCCCCATGGTCTTGTTCCCCCCCTATCTCTGTGACCTCCTAACCCCCTACCATCCTGCCCGCTCCCTCCGCTCAGTGGGCTCCAGCCTGCTTCACGTCCCCCACCTCGCCTGCCCCACCATTGGTAGGCGGGCCTTCTGCCACTATGCCCCCATCCTCTGAAACTCCATCCCGCAGTCCCTCCGCCTCATTCCCTCCATGGTCTCCTTCAAGACCCATCTCAAGACCCTTCTCTTCGATCGTGCTTTCAAACTCCCTGCTTCCCTCCCTGCCCTCCACCCTCCTCAATCCCGAACTCCAGCTCGGGTCCGAAACCCTGAGTGTCCAGTGTCTTGAGACATCCTCCTGCTGTGAAAGGCACTATACAATTATAATTTTGTTGTTGTTATTATACACACTGTTATAATAATGATGCTTTGGGTCCATAAACTTAAACCCTGTGCTAAAATGGAGCAGGCCATAGAAAGGCAGTCAGGTTATTAAACCCAGCTAGCCTGACACATGGGAAGGGCAGACCAGTTACTGGGAGCAGTGATTCTTCCCCCACTCAGCTCCTGTTAAGCTCCCTACAAGCCAAAGTCCTAATGGGTAGGATGATCCTAGCTGGACAACCAGTGGGAAAGATTGCCTTACAGTGGCAAGCTATGTGGTTTTAGTTGCTTAAACTCCAGCAGAATCCCAACAAAAAATTCTACGGTCCCCAAGCCTTGGCTGTTGCCAACCTACGCCCAATACTTTCCAGAGTTAGGTAAGTAGGATGTATCGCTCATGAGAGAGTGCACATTCCATTCTAATAAATATCTCAGGACTTTTTGAAGCTGATTATAGTTGGACAAGGAGTGGGAAGCTTCCCAGGCACTGCTCTTAATGGCAAGCTGTGTGTTTTTTGTGGTAAACTGTAGTACCTCAATGGAGCAGTACCCCAATAATACACTGGGGTCCCTGAGCCACGGTTTTTGCTAATCTGCACCTGTTCAGAATTAGGCAAGAAGGATACATCCGTCCAGGGAAAGTGCATTTCATTCCAGAAATTTTCATGTTAAATGGAATTCTCAGTCTGCATCTGGATACTCTTAAGCAGGTGATCGGATTTCCCCATATGTTAGACATAGGTGTCTGTATATAATGGATATATAATATATAGCATATCATAGCTGTACTTTTGTGTGATTTGGAAGCTCTCTGGGTCCCTGGCTACCCTGTGTGAGGGGTGCTATATAAATGGAAGTTGTTGTTGTGATTTGTATCTTTGTTGTAATGGGGTGTAAGTAAATATTTTAATATACAATCTACTGGTTTTGCCCATTATCCACTAAATTAGCATTGCAGGTGAGAAACACTGCTGACAGGATAAACTAAGAGACACAGAAATAAACAGATATTGTAAACAAATATTGCTCCAATGAGCCAAGGTTTCTACATTGCAGTTTGTATTTGAAAACATGGGTGCCACAGGTTTGGACATGGTTACATGTGAAGGAGAAGGTGGAGTAGGAGCCTGAGTGCATTGGGTCAGCCAGGCTCAGTTACTAGCACTCTCACCTTTGAGACAGAAGGTTGTGGGTTCAAACCGCACATCGGGATTTTTGAAGTCTTACAGTCTAAATTGACACTTCAATGCAGTACTGGAGTATGTTGCATTGTTGAAGGTGCTGACAAGATGGTAAAGCGAGGTGCCGTCTGCCTGTTCAGCTGACATTAAAGATCCCATGGCACTATTCTAAAAAGGGAGTTCCTCCAGGTGTCCTAGCCAACAATCACCCAGATAAAAATTGGTCATTTACTTCACTCCTGCTGCGTGCAAATTGTCGGCCACGTTCACCTACAAAAATAAGTCACTATATTTTACAGTATATCCTATTAAGCACTTGGGAGATTTCTCGACAATATGATGAGGCACTGTATCAAACGCATGAATCATGTATTATATTCCTTGTTCCAGATTCTGGCCTTTGGGCAGAAGATATATTCAGATAGAACAAGCAACCTGAAGGTGTGAAGGAACACCACTCGAGAAAGCTGAGCAAGGCAGAGAGTCATTAAGATCTGCCATCCTGCAAAAATTGGCAGCTTGGATAAAGGCATTGCTGAAGGATACAAGTCAGGAGTAAGGGAAAATAGATGTTTCTCAGATTGGTTGCATGAGTTATTTGTGTTGGAACCTCTGCTAAGTTTGTTGCTGATATTTAAAAAATCACCTTGGCACCTCTTTTTACGTTACTCAACTTCTCTCTTGATTTTGGGGGTGGATTCTGACTCTCAGATATTGGCCACAGCTAGGGGGGAGTCAACTCCTGCCAAACTTACGGACTGAGGTAAGGCAAATATACCTCTGTGCCAGTATATTAATTCCTCCAGTATTACTGGCTAATCAGAAAAAAACAGGCTCCCCAATCTTAGACCTCAGAGATAATGTTGGCAGAGTTTTGCAGTCCACAACTGAATTAATGGTCATAGGAATATTTGTACCATTCACTTACTTATACAGTGCGGTCTAAAGTGTGGTTTTGGCTTATAGCCATGGATAACCATGTTCAAACACACATTAATGTCCATAGCTATACTACTAAATATAGACACCCTCCTAATGTGAAAGTTGTTATATAAATGTAAATTGCATTGTACTAACCACTTTGAAGGACGACAGAATCATCTTTCAATTAGTGATAAATTACATAGTTAAGGGGTCCTATGCATGTTTGAATATGTTTAACTCATGAGCTATTAACTCAGGGTGTGAGAAGCATGCTTATTTTAAGTGTCCTGACTAGTGGCATTAACTTGGCATTAACTTTCATGCACACACGATCGTAAAATGATGATCTGAGTAACATCACCCCCCAGGTTACTAAACAAGAGAAGCTCAGAATGTTTGCATTTGAATAATAATTGACCTTTTCCATAAACAGAGCTTCTTGCGAAATGATACTGCATGAATTACTTAATGGAAATTTCTTGTTTGCTTCAGGACTGCGAGAACGGGAACAGTTGCATAAGGAACAGATTTGTTAAACTTATCTGACTCTCCACATGTGATTTTGTTTGTTCAGACAAATGGTGATGTATTGACCTAATTGGTACAAATTTGGTGCAACAAAGATAATTTTGTTTACTGCACAAAGAAAACCTTAACAAAAATACATAAACTTTAGAAAAAATCTAACTATACATTTCTCAACACAAATCTAACAATTACCTTAGACCATAAAAATTATAAGCAATACTATATCTAGCTCAGAAATGAACAGACTTGAGATGAACGAGGCATGAATAGAATTTTCAGATGTCGAAGGAGTGAGAGAGGGACTCCAGGGGCAATGCTACAAGCAAGTGATGTTGGTCAAAGACCAGATTTGAAACAAAAGTGAAGGTTGAGGATGGGACAAAACACACAGATTATACAAGTATACAGGGCTCAGTTAGCTCAATGGGAGCAGCTAGGGAGAATAAGTGAGTCAGAGCCAGAAGGGAGAAGGCACTAGCAAAGGGCAAATCAGATGCTTCAGTTTTGTTATCGTTCAGTTGAAGGAGGTGAAGACGCATTCCAGGATGACAGGTGGGTAGTTAATCAATCACAACAACAACAGTCTGAGAATGGAGGGTGGTAAAGCTGAGTGTCACTGGCATACATGTGGAAAGTGACTCAATATCTGGGGATGAAGCTACCAAGGAGAATCACATAGATAAGAAATAGGAGAGGAACAGTGTGTTTGTGTATCATGAACATGCAGCTTTCTGTTGCCCATTTCATGCATGCTTATAATTATAATTGAGATTTTTCTGATGTGGAAATTAATTCATATTGTTATATTTTTAATCTGGTATGTTTTGATCGACTGCTAAAATAAAAAAAGTGTGCCACACAGATTAGGCGGAAACCTAATGTGTGCAATTTGTACTTTAAACATGGTAAAATGTGTAAAGTAACATGTGTAAAGAGAAAAATGTCTGCTTAGTTATAAATAACTGAGCTGTAAGGAATTAATACAGCAAACAGAAAATAGTTTAGGATTACATTTTCTATCCGCTCACAAGTTATTACATAGTGATGAATGTTCCAGCAATCAAGAATATGTTTAAAATCATGAACTGATCAATGGATGTTTTCATAAATGGCTTATGGTCAAATAATGGTATTCAATTCTGAATTGTTGGCACTTCCTGTGAGATGTAACCATTCAGCACAGTGAGGGTTTTGGAGACATGATGATTCTGTGAAGTATGTAGACGCCTGAAGCTGAAGTCTACACTTGTCCACATCTTCATAAATAATAGTTACATCTAAATGAAAGCTTTTCTGTTGCAAACAATTATACATCACCACTGCCTCTTTATGAACTAAGAAGTAATAATAACATAAATAAGTCTACTATAAATCTGGATATTTAAAGCCATAATAACTCATATTAATTTGAATACTCTTAAAGAGGGATTGACTTCTGGCAAAGTGATAAATAATATAAAAATAATCCTTGCCTTTGATACAGCACCTTATCACGTCTTCAAGACGTCTCAAAGCTCTTCACACAATATACTGTAAAGTGAATTGACTATATTTTGTGGGAGTCTGTATATTTTGTGACAGGAATGAAATATTATGATTTGTGAACAAATGTACCATGTGCAAAACGGACAATACTGACACACCTACAAACTCACCCATTAAAACAAACGTTCAGGTTTCATTCCAAACAGGCATTTATATATATATTTTTTTTTAAAAAAATAAAAGTTAATTCTGGGGCATAGATAGCAACAGCTGCAAATATAAACTTACCCCAATGATCAAAAGAATGAGCATGAACTGAATTTTTGAAGCAAGATATTCCTGGGTTTTTTTTCAGGAACTTGTTCAGAACTTTAAACCACAACAACAATGTATATTACAATACATATATAACTGATTAATCAGAACCCTTATTCTTAAACATGATTTGTTTCTGAGCATTATATTTACATCTTCATTGTGGGACTGAATGGTCACATGCAATAACACACAGACAGACACATACACACACATATAATTGGGTACTGCTATCACTAAATCGAATAAAACACTGAAATGTTCCAATGCGAATGGGATCTGAATTTGTTTAGAAACCTCTCCTCCTCTCCCCACCCCCAGTCCTGATGCAGATCGTGTTACCAACAATTGCTGATGAGCCAAACATTTTCATGCTCGAGTTTCTGAACAAATTAATTTGCAAAAGCTACAACTGTTCACACATCTAAACTGCAGCGTGAAAGATGAAAAAAAAAAGCGACGTTTCTTCAGACGGGGGTTCAGCGCAGGTCCTGTCGACGTTTCTGATCGTTTCCACTCCTGTGAGACGCAACAACCGATGGATTCATTCATCGTTAGAACAACACCAAACCGTCACACATCTTATATATTGGTTACTACTGCATTTGAGATAGATAGCAAAACCCTACACCCGTCTCCCCATCCCGTGTCTGTGTGTGTCTGTGAGTGTCTGTGTGTGTGAGTGTCTGTCTGTGAGTGTGTCTGTGTGTGTGTGAGTGTGTGTGTGTGTGTGTGTGAGTGTGTGTGTGTGAGTGTCTGTGTGGTGTGTGAGTGTGTGTGTGTGAGTGTCTGTGTGTGTGTGTGTGTCTGTGTGGGTGTCTCTGTGTGTGAGTGTCTGTCTGTGAGTGTGTCTGTGTGTGTGTGTGTGTGAGTGTGTGTCTGTGTTTGAGTATCTGTGTCTGTGTGTGTGTGAGTGTCTGTGTGTGTGTGTGTCTGTGTGTGTGTGTGAGTGTGTGTGTGTCAGTGTGTGTGTGAAAGTGTGTGTCTGTGTGTGTGTCTGCGTGTGTGTGAAAGTGTGTGTGTGTCTGTGTGTGTGTGTCTGTGTGAGTGTCTGTGTGTGTGTGAGTGTGTCTGTGTGTGTGAGTGTCTGTGTGGGTGTCTGTGTGTGTGAGTGTGTCTGTGTGTGTGAGAGAGTGAGTCTGTGTGTGTGAGTGTGTCTGTGTGTGAGTGAGTGTGTCTGTGTGTGAGTGTGTGTGTGTGTGTGTGTGTCTGTGTGTGAGTGTGTGTGTGTGTCTGTGTGTGAGTGAGTGTGTGTGTGTGTCTGTGAGTGAGTGTGTGAGTGTGTGTGTGTGTGAGTGAATGTGAGTGTGTGAGTGTGTGAGTGAATGTGAGTGTGTGAGTGTGTGTGTGTGTGAGTGAATGTGAGTGAGTGAGTGAGTGAGTGTGAGTGTGAGTGAGTGAGTGTGTGAGTGAGTGAGTGAGTGAGTGTGAGTGCCTCTCACCAGGCAGTGAAGAGCTTGAAATGAACACTTTTCCCCCCAAAAGCAGCGGTGGAGACCAATCCGTGCGATTGGCAGAGCCACCGGCGACCAGGCGGCGGGAGTCTGCTCCACAGACCGCGCTGTGTGAGGGACGTCGGGTCAGACAGACCTCGATATCATCTCTTTCCAGTTGTGTTCGCCAAATACCCATTTGCTTTTTACCTTGGATTCCCGCTGACTGAGTGTGGAAGCGGGAGATTTGGGCTCCTCGGCGCTGATGTCTTGGTTTTCTTTCTCCATCTGTGTTTCTGCTGTGGGGTTGGCAACGATCATCTCAACAGGCGATCCTCTCACTGCGGCTTCTGAAGTTTCTCTCTCTCTCTCTCTCTCTTTCTCTCTCCTCTTCTCTCTCTCTCTATCTCTCCTCTTCTCTCTATCTCTCCTCTCTCTCTCTATCTCTCCTCTTCTCTCTCTCTCTCCTCTCTCTCTCTATCTCTCCTCTTCTCTCTCTCTCTCTCTCCTCTTCTCTCTCTCTCTATCTCTCTCTCTCTCCTCTTCTCTCCTCTCTCTCTCTCCTCTCTCTATCTCTCCTCTCTCTCTCTCTCCTCTCCTCTCTCCTCTCTCTCTCTATCTCTCCTCTCTCTATCTCTACTCTCTCTCTCTATCTCTCTCTCCTCTCCTCTCCTCTCCTCTCTATCTCTCCTCTCTCTATCTCTCCTCTCTCTCTCTCTATCTCTCCTCTTCTCTCTCTCCTCTTCTCTCCTCTCTCTATCTCTCCTCTCTCTCTCTCTCTCTCCAGGGTTTTATTCTCAATGGCTTCACGTCATGAAGTATGTGGGGGAGGAGGGGGGGGTAAGAGATGGAGAGGAAGGGTGTTTGAGAAACTGCTGGGGGGAGGGGGGGAGAGAGAGAGAGAGGGGGGGGAGGAGGGAAGAGGGGGAGGGGGGAAGAGAAAGGAGGGGGGAGAGGAGATGCAGAGAGGAGGGGAGAGATGGAGAGGGAGGGAGGGAGGAAGAGGGAGACTGGAGGAGAAGGGGAGATGGAGAGGAAGGGTGTTTGAGAAACTGCTGGGGGGAGGGGAGGGGAGGGGAGGGGGAGATGGTGTTAGGGGGAAACTACAGGGGATCAGAGAAGCTGCTGCGAAGTGAAAGGATGTTTGGGAGAAGAGGCTGGAGAGGGAGAAGAGGGTACTGGGGGAGAGAAATAGCAAGAGAGGGTGTTGAGGAGCTGGTGGAGGGAGGGAGAGGGTGTTGAGGAGCTGGTGGAGGGAGAGAGGGAGGGAGAGGGTGTTGAGGAGCTGGTGGAGGGAGGGAGAGGGTGTTGAGGAGCTGGTGGAGGGAGAGAGGGAGGGAGAGGGTGTTGAGGAGCTGGTGGAGGGAGAGAGGGAGGGAGAGGGTGGAGGAGAGAGGGAGGGAGAGGGTGTTGAGGAGCTGGTGGAGGGAGGGAGAGGGTGGAGGAGAGGGAGGGAGAGGGTATTGAGCTGGTGGAGGGAGAGGGTGTTGAGGAGCTGGTGGAGGGAGAGAGGGAGGGAGAGGGTGGAGGAGAGAGGGAGGGAGAGGGTATTGAGGAGCTGGTGGAGGGAGGGAGAGGGTGGAGGAGGGAGGAGAGGGTGAGGGGGAGGGAGAGGGTGTTGAGGAGCTGGTGGAGGGAGGGAGAGGGGAGGAGAGAGGGAGGGCGAGGGTATTGAGGAGCTGGTGGAGGGAGAGGGTGTTGAGGAGCTGGTGAGGGAGGGAGAGGGTGGAGGAGAGAGGGAGGGAGAGGGTGTTGAGGAGCTGGTGGAGGGAGGGAGAGGGTGTTGGGAGGTGCTGGCAGCACTCTGGCTGAGGGAGCTGGGAGGGGTGGACTGTCCTGTAGCCTCTGCCTCACACTCTCTGCTGCTGCCCCTGTGCTCCGGCACAAACACACTGGTCTTGCTCACTCCCTTCACATTTACAGCCGACTATTCAATCTCTGCACTTTTCGTGCCTGTGTTCCCCCCCCACTCTCTCTCTCTGTCGTCATATATTCCCAATCGAAATTGATCTGATAGTGGGTCAATGAGTGGCCTCCAGGGATTGTGTCTGAACGAGTCTGTCTACTGAATGTGAGGGGGGGGGGGTGACAGCCTCACACCTAAAGTTAGTACAACACCAACAACAACTTGTATTTATATAGCACCTTTCACGTGGGGTAGCGTCTCGGAGCGCTCGGGAACAGTCTGCAACGGGGGTGACCAGTAACAACGTGAAGGGATGCAGAGGCACGTCTGCCCGTCGCAAATCTTTTCTGTGCTCAGTCGGTGATAAACACTGAAGCTCACTGCCTCAACTGGTCCTGCACCTGTAGCTGCTTATTATGTAACCTGGCTCCTCACCAAGGAAAGTCGTGGATAAGTTGTGTGCGTTTATTTCCCCACCCCGGACATCCTTGTTTTGATGCCTTCGGGCCACAATCTTTTCAAACCTACTAGTTAACCAACCCGTATGATCATTTCAGTCTATTCCTCACTAATTCCCTGTCCTGGCCAACAATTCCCCCAAATAAAATTGGTCATCCACCCCACAGCTGTTGCAGCTGCCAGGTTCTCCTGCATTGCGCACACCGTCACGTGACTTCACAGTATATCCTGTGAAGCACTTTGAATGATCTGTGCAGGCGCTATATCAAGTGCAAGGATTATTATTATTCCCTTTTAATCCTGGCGAACAATCCTCCCAGATAAAATGGGTCATTCGCTTCATAGCTGCACGTGGGATATTGCTGTGTGCAAATTGGCTGCCACCTTTACCTACAAAATACAGTCACTACATTTTACTGTTAGTCTGGCTCAGTAGTAGCACTCTTCTCTGACTCAGAAAGTTGTAGATTCAAGCCCCACGTCAGGGATTGAACTCACATAGTTTTAAGTGGACGGTGCTGGAAATTTGTTGCACTGTTGGAGGTGCCGTCCTTCAGATGAGATGTTAAACCGAGATCCTGTCTACCTGTTAAAATGGATGTTAAAGATTGCATTCAAAAAGTGAAGGGAGTTTATCTTGGTGCCTTGGCCAACAGTCCTCCAATTAAAATTGTTCATTAATTTCATGGCTGTTTGTGGGCCATTGCTGTGTGCAAATTGGCTGCTGTTTCGCCCACAAACACACCCAAATTCACAGTATATCCTGTGAAGTGCTTTGGGACATCCGACATGAAAGGCACTATACCAAATGGAAGGATTATTATTATAGTAAATCATGTGCTTTGAGTCATCTTGACAATGCAATAAGGAGCGACAGTGTACTGCGTATAATTGCAAGGATCAGACAGATGACAGCAATTATACGGAGTATGCAATTACCCAAATTTCTACTGACATTAGTTCATAACTATATTTATAACAAATTAACAGTATATATTTATTACTTCAGGATTAAATAAAACATTACACAGTATATCAACAGTATATATTTATTGCTTCAAGACAACTAGTGACCTAAAATAAGCATAAAATAAGCATAAAATAAAACTCTTCTTAGAAGTTGCCATAACTTGAAGTCAAATTGTTTGTGGTCACAAGCGCAACTATCGAAACTAATACAGGTCTGAATGAAATCAGCTAACTATCATTCATGAAATTAAGTGAATTATGCAATTATCTGATATGCATTTGAGAGGAGTGCAATACTACACAAACCAACAACGAATTCTGGTACCTGAAAATTGGTTTGTTATTAAATGGAGTATGCAATTATTCAATATGCAATTAAGTGGAGTGCACTGTGTATCAAATGCAAGGATTATGGTTATAATGTGAGAAATGGTTTTATTAAAGATTTCAATTCATATAANTTTTTTTCAAAAGAAGTGTGCAGCTATTACATGATTTGTTCATGAATTGATTTTGCCTATAAATAAGAACTAATAAGAGAGGTAGCAATTTTAAAGAAATGAATACTTTTGAATAATTTAGACAAAGTATTTACAAATGCAAAATTCAGGTTCTTTGGAGGGTGTAGTTCAAATGTAAAGACTGTAGCAAGAAACCCAAATGGGTACTTCCTGAACCATGCTTCTTAGCATAAGTAAAACTGTTTTGTGAGGTTCTAGATAGGCTCAAGGGGCTGGAAACCAACACAGCTCCAGGCTACTTCATAGAGACAATACAAATTTGTGTAGCACTGATGAACGTTACCAGAGGGTCAATCACCATTGGTGAGGTTGCAGGTGACTGATAGCAAGCATACCTATAGATGCCAGGTATGATTATGTGCCCTTTCATATATTCAAGAAAGGGCCATCATACCTGGCATCTACAGATTACTTTGCCTGACCTCAAAATGATGGAGTCAATAATTGGAAAGAAAATTGAACTTTACTCATATAAAAATAGTCTAATAAATGGCACGTAGCACCGATTCAGAAGGAGTAGATCTGTCTGACCAACCTCAAAGACTTTTTTGAGGAGGTAACATTCCAGTTTGATCGTGGCATAATATTATATGACGAGCATAAAAAGACTTCCAAAAGGCACATGAACACCACATGAGAGACTTCTTCACAAATTGATGTCACTCTGTTTCAAGAGCAAGACAAGGATGTGAATTTGAAATTGTTTGAAGGGAATGAGGCAGAGGATAGTCATTAGGGAGCTAGGTCAACATGATGGAGTTATGAAGAGGTGAATCTCAGGGGTCTGTACTGGGACCCCCCCTGTTCCTTGAATATATAATATTAATGACCTGGATTCACAGACTCAGTGCAGGGTAGTTACATTTGCAGATGACACCAAGTTGGGGGAACCTGTGGAAACAGAGAAGACAACAAAGGTCTTACAAAGAGAGCTTTATAGGGTATGTGCATGGGCTGATAACTGGCAAATAAAGTTTAGTATGAGTAAATGAAAGATACTAGATTTAGGAAGTACAAATAGGAAATACGTGCATGGGATTAATTTTCCAAGGAGAAAGCTAAAAGAGACCTAGGGGTGTTTATTGACTAATTGTTCACTCTGTCAAAACAATGTGAGGCAGCAATAAACAAGGCAAATGGGATGTTGGGCAATATTGCCAAATCAGTTGAGGTTTAGATCCCCAGACATCATACTCAATCTGTACAATGCATTGGTCAGGCTGCACCTAGAGTACTGAAGACAACTCTGGTCACTGCGATGTGCAATATAAGGTGGGGGGGGTGGGGAACGGTGGGGTTGGGGTTCCCACAGCCCTGGAGGAAGTGTAGAACAATAAGGATAATTTCCAGTATTAGAGGAATGAGTTTGAGCAAGGCTTAGATAATCTGGGATTATTCAACCTTGACAAGAGAGGTCTCCGAGAGGATTTTGAATGGGATAATAATAATAATAATCCTTGCATTTCATATAGCGCTTTTCACATCTTCCAGATGTCTCAAAACGCTTCACAGAATATACTGTAAAGTGAATTGACTGTATATTTGTGGGTGAAACGGGATTAAGAAAGTAAACAAATAAAACATATTTCAGATATGCCAGGACAGTAGAACAATAGAATATAGGTTCAGAATCGTAAAAAGCAATTTGAGGTCAAACATCAAGACGTAAGGCAATTAATAACTGGGACAGGTTACCAGAAAGGATCTTTTGAGGCTAGGAAACTGGCCTCATTTGAGAAACAGCTTAAAGTTGTATTGAGAGGACTGGGTAGGGTGGGTATTCGGGAGAGATGAGATCAAATGAGGAGAAAGGCCTTCTTCGTCTGTGATCTTTTGACATCAGTTTCATCTAGACTAAGGAGAGCGAGTGAAAGCAAGCACCTCTTTGTCTGCATGAAATGATGATAGAGATCCACCACCACCACCACAAGAAGATTCTCCTCCAGTACCACATATAAACGCTACATCTCCAAGTGCACTAAGATTCTGATTTCCCCCAACAAGATCAATTGCTGTTATAATAGTTCTTCATCTGTCAATAACTATTATGTAGGCCAATTCACAGCTGGATGCATGAAACGGGATTCCTTGCAAAAAGGAACATTTCATCTCTCTCCACTTGGCCAATGCTTTTTTTTAAGAACAAGGTCAATCCAAATCTACAATATTAGAATTGGGCCAAAAAAAATTTCAATAAATCTAAACTGATGATATTGCTGTTCAGTTTGGCTGTAGATGCTAGGAATAACATGTGGTTATACAATGAGTTGATGGGAATTGAATGTGATAGCAATGTTAAACTGGCAGTTTTTAACAATAAACACTTTCATTTCTATTCTGCCACTATGCTGCTGCATTGTAACTAAATAAATTCAAAAGAAATTAACCGGTTTTATCAGTGAGAGCTAAATTCAATACAACAATGATTTCATTGAAAGTTATACTGAGCCTATGTCATGAGCTGTTTTTCTTTAAGGTACCTGATTAATAGCTCCCAGAAGAACCAGAATTTAAAGGCTATGTGACCCAAAAATCATGTCTGACTGAATTGTTTCTACTGTTGCCTCAATGCATTTCAGAAAACACTTATAGATGTAAGTGAAAATAGTGTTGCTTTTACAAAAGTAATCAATCCAGAGATGATATCTAATCAGGATATATTACTTAATGATTTTGCTGCTGAACTGAATTATGTCGCCCACAAATATACAGTCAATTCACTTTACAGTCTATTCTATGAAGCACTTTGAGATGTCTAGAAGACGTGAAAAAGCGTTATATCAAATGCAAGGATTATTATTATTATTATTAATGGATACCAAACTATACCATATTAGAAGATGCAGATGATAACATCATTGGTGAGTATCAAGCCCTAGATATTTCGTTTACACATAATGCACAAGTTTTCATTAAGGTCTGGTAGTTGGCAGTCGTAGTGTCTTGAATAGGAAATTTGGGGCAGCTGGTGGCAAGCAGCTGTGTTTTGTCTTTATTCAATAAAACACACATTTGTCTGCTATATGTGCAATACTCTGACAATACTTATCTGAACGGCAACAACTTCAGCATCCCAGGAGGTGGTGAGGGGAGGGAGTAAAAGTGTTTAATGCAGAATTCTCTCATCTGCAGAGAGGTCTCTTACTTGGCCATCAATAAAGATCAGAAAGAAGGATTTTGTTTTGGGGGGATGCCAGTTTCTATATAAACTGTGCTTCAGGATTTTATTTGTAGATTACTATTGATGCTGCACATAATTAATGCTGACAGCTATCAAGGCAAATGCCTTCCAATAGTTGTTTTTCTCCTAAACGTGCAATACGTATAATAAATAATAATTATTGCATTTGATACAGTGCCTTCTCACATCTTCGGGACTCCGCAAACCATTTCACAGAATATACTGTAATATAATATAATAGACTGTGTATTTTGTGGGTGAAATGCGGCAGCCAATTTCGCACAGCAGTGTCCCACAAACAGTCATGGATTGAGTGATCAAATTATTATTATTATTTTTTTGAAGGGATTATTGCCCCCGGAAAGCGATCGGCCAATCAACTAACAAGTGGGTTCCTACTTACTGCTGGGTAAACAGAGGCGTATGTGCGGAGTAAGAAAACTTGCTTAAGGTTTTGCCCTGTCCCGCCCCGAGGCGAGTGCTCTAACCACTACACTACAGGACTTCACAAAAACTCTCTCTCTCTCAGCCTCTCTCTGTCCGTCTCTCATTCATTGTCTTTCTCTCACTGAGAGTCTCAGTCTCACTCTCACAATCTCCATATCTCTCACACACTGTTTTATCTGTGTGTGTGTGTCTCTCTGTCACACACACACACAGTACATGTCTCGTCCTCTCTCTGTTCGTCTCACTCATCGTCTTTCTCTCACTGATGGTCTCTCTCTTTCTTTCTGTCCATATCTCTCACAAACTCTTTATGTTTGGTTGAAGACTCTGAATGCAATGAGAACGACTGTGCTAATCTTTCCAGATTAATCTAACATGGTTTATCTGTGTTGGTACACTTGAGTCAGAAAATGAATAGATGAGCAGTTTGGCCTAAAAAATAATTGGTTTAGTGAAGTTAATCTATGGCAGTGTAGAAGCATGAAACTGTGATAGATAATCCTGTAGCTCAGTGGTTAGAGCACTCGCTTTGCAAGCGAGAGACCTGAGTTCAATTCCAGGCGGGGCGAAACCTTGGGCAAGTTTCCTTACTCCATACGCCTAATAATAATCCCTCCAAAACCAAGAACAATAATAAATTGGTCATTTTCAATCTACGACTGTTTGTGGGATATTGCTGTGCACAATTGGCTGCCGCGTTCGCCCACAAGTCAATTCACTTTACAGTGTGTTCTGTGAAGCGCTTTGGGACGTCCTCCCGACGTGAAAAGCGCTATATCAAATGCAAGGATTATTATTATTATTATAATCCTCTTTGTTATCCTGAAAACTACAGGCAGAACTAGGTATAAGTTTCTTGGAGTCTGATCATGGGCTGTCTTGCAACTAGGTTTGTTATTTACTATCTTTCATTCAATCGATACTTTCCACTTCTCTAAGAAATTTTAATGAATGTAAGAGATAATCCTTGATTGTGTCTGCAAATCATAAGGAGTTGAGTATGGATTTCATTTGGCCGTAATACTTCACTCATATGAATGGCATTGAATGAGAGCTTTGCTTTATAAACACTCTTATTAAAGGTGGCCAATGTCTTCCTTGCCCTGCCTGTGATAGGTTTGGAAATACCCTACCTTAAATGCTTCAACTTTGCTGTAATGCAGTGCTTATAATTATTGAACATTTTAGGAATCACTACTAGGAGCCACGTTGCAAAGCAGTACTATAAAAAAATTTCATTTAGTTCCCATAAGATGAGACATTTCAACTTAATAAGGCATTAAATTAAAATAAATTCTCTATTATAAACTTCTCAGAGCAGTTTCAAGATATGGTAAACTTCATCAGATATTCACTCATAACAAGCACCTGGTTTTGAGGCTTGAAACGTGTGTCCTCTAGGGAACAAGTCAAATAGTCTAAATGCATCTAGATCATCTATTCCTCTCAGGATTTTAAAGATGAAAGATGAAATGAGTGTGGGGGGGCATTCTGATGTTAATGGTAGTATGTAATGTGAAGTGAAAACTGGGTTAATTCAGAAGTGTTTCAGAAAGTTTAATATTACATGACATTGAAGTCGGCAATTTAAGGGCAGTCTTAAGGCAAAGTGTTAATTGGTGCCCTGGAAAATTCATTAATTGCTGACTAATTGGGTGAGTGTAAAATTGGCCCTTCACTTCATGGCCTTTTTGTGGAATATTGCTGTGCACGAAGTGGCTGCCCTGTTCACCTACAAAAGTACACAGTCACTACACTTTACAGTAAATACTTTGAAGCTTTGATAGCTGGGAACACTCAGCAGGTCAGGCAGCATCTATAGAGAAAGGAAAGTGAGTCAACGTTTCGGGTCCATGACCCTTTGTCAGAACTGGGGCATGTTGGGAGGGAGAGGCCTTTAAGGACTAACAAAGAGGGGGGGAAGCAGGGCAAGGAAGACAAAGGAGAAAATGGGGTAGAGGACAGGGGATGATGGGCTAAAGAGGTGCTAATGATGCAAAACAAAGGGGGGGGGTGGGATTGCAACAAAACAGGAAGACCAGAGAGAGAAAAGGTATGTCTCGGACCCAGATGATGTGGTAATGGTCACAGAAGAGTGGGATGGGGAAGGTGAGCTGTTATGGTTTGAATTTATTGAAATATTATTACTATTATTTATTATAAAGTCCAATTTTATAATAAGAGGAAGCTTAATATATACACGAGGGAAAAGGGAATAGATCCATTCAAATTTTCAAGACTGCATTTGTTAGGCTTTTGCTAAGTAAGGGTATGAAGGGATAAAGGGCAAATGCAGGTAAATGGAGTTGAGGTACAGGTCAGCTATGATTTAATAGAATGGCGGAACAGGCTCGAGGGGCTGAATGGCCTTCTACGGTTCCTATGCTCCTTTGTAGATGGATATGGGATGAAGTAAGGAGTTGATAGAGACTCATGTGGAGTATAAACATCGGCATAGTTGAATTGGGCCTATGGCCTGTCTAAGTGCTGGACAATATATGTAAATGTATGTAAATGTGCAAAGCAGCAAGAGTTTCTATAAGTGAGAGGAACCAAAATTTGCTTCCAGTCGTGAGCACCCAAACAGTGCTGAACTCAAGGGTTTGTGTTATGACACCAAAATGGTAGCACATTTTGCAGAGCTGTGGATTTGCCTTTAAGAGAATTATACAAATCTAATTAAAGCAACTGTCACACTGAACAAATTGATCCAGCTCTGTATGGTCATATCCTTATACTTCTCCAAAAAATGACTCTTTGGAGTTTGCTCTTTGGAGCTCTTTCCCCAAATTCCATTTGCCTTCTTTCCCTGCTCCCCAAAACTCTATTAGAAACCTATCTCGAACATAGGAACAGGAGTAGGCCATTCAGCCCCTCAAGTTTGTTCCACCATTCTATTAGAACCTCCTTGAACATGCCACTCGTCAACATCCTTACATTCCCTCACTTTCCCTCTTTGTTTGATATTCCCCAGGTGAAGAATTCAAGTTGTTTATCCTGTATGAAACACATTATATAAGTGCAAGTTATCTTGTTGCTATTTGTAACTCTGAGTTATTATTAGGGACACAAGTTATAAATATTGCATCTTAGATCCCCAAATGTAGAACCGATGTGTCAACCTTTGTCTACGTAGCCATTGACTCATTAGCAGCATGTGAAATAATAATGAACGAAAAAAAATAAAATGAATGAATGAACACAAATGATTACACCGCCGGTATAGACTTCGTGGCCCACCTGCACACATTTTAGTCAGGTAAATAAAACTCAAGAAATGAACATATTCTCAGAAAATCTCATTTTAAAGAGATCACTGAGGTCTGAGATTTGTCTTAAAGCAAAGACCGTGAGACTTTTCAGGACTTCTGTCAATTCCAGAAGGTGTCACTACCAGATATGGAAATTTGCTAACAAGCTATCACTAATAGTAATGGCGACACAATTCTCTGTTCAGCATCAGCATATGTACAGATGTCATTATTATGCAAACCAGAGTACCCAGCAGGCAGTATCTGGAATACATCAGAACATCTTGTCTGTCTATGATGGGATTTTTTACAATATTCATCATAACCGTATGCCCAAAACCAGTCAACCTGGGTTAGAGTCAAACCAGTGAACTTCTTTCCTCAGGCTGCTTATAGAGTGTTCGTGTAATCTTACCAGACGTTAATGGGTGAAAAGCTTAATGCTTCCAAAGCAACGGTGGTCGAAGGATATATAATATGTATGTCAAATATCAAATGTAAAGAATAATATTAATTAAAGATTAATTAATATTAAAAGGCAATTATTCTTACAGACAATGAATCAGCAATGTTAATAATGTACTATGCTTGTGCATTGGAAATATCTAAACATTATACCTAATGAGGAAAGTGGTAGGTGAAGTTTTAGTGTGACATTAAAAGTCAGTACATTAGTTAATTGCTCTTGCTGTGTTTGTGTGGGTGAACCAAAGGAACAATGATCAGAAATGGGTGGTTGACAATGGTGGGTAGCCATCAGTAACATGTAAAGATACCAATTTTCTAAAATGTGTTGTTGTTTATTGCCATCTCCCTTTCTACTACTATTTTACTGATTTATCATCACACTTGCATATATTTCCAAAGCCTTCCCTGTATCATTTACCTAATTTGTCTGCTCCTGATCATTTTAGTATAATACCAATAATATTATTATATCTCTAATTCTAATAGTCTGTTCCTAATATTTTTTGCACTTCCTTTTTCGCATCTTGTTTTTCTTATGTGAATTGTTAACCATGTTGTATCTCTTACTTGCAATAATATTGTTTAATGTTTTTTTCTTTTTTCTTTGTTGCCAATGACCAGTTTCTCAATGTACTTATTTGGTGTCAGGTTGACTCAGTTGCTTCTGAGTCCAGAGGTATGGGTTCAAGCCCCTCATTATCTAAGGTACTGGGTAAGACTGTACTTCACAGTAAATGTAAAGCATGCTGTACTTCACAGAGTATTGTAAAAATATAAAACCAGTATTTTTTGTCACCCCAATATTTTCTCAATATTTCCTCTTGTTAACTTTTCTGTGAAATTAAAAGAAATTCACAGAAATTAATTTTTTTTGTAATTTCCAGAAGGTTTCTTTGCATTTAGCTACTGATATCTTTCCAGTTTTTCAAGAATGGCCATTCTGTAGTCTATCCTTTTTAGAAAGCTACGTGGAGTGTTGCTAGAACTACGCTGCCACCAGAAATGACAAGAGCATCATGTACTGTTGATTTGTTGACCAGTTAATTTGCCACTAACAAGAACCATATAAGCACTAAACACTGTTCAACTCCACAAACTCCACTCTCTCTGAGCTTCCAACTCCGGAAACTCCACTGACTCTGAACTTCCGGAAATTTGATTGAGCAAAAATATAGGTTTGCGAACCAAAATCCCGGACCGTTGCACAAACAAATACGGGTGCAAAATAAACCCATTTTACAGCATTTATGTTACAAATTTAATTTTTTCATCTTTTTTCTACATTGCACTTTGTAGAATAATTTTGTTTTAAAATTGCCGTCGTACATGGCTTTTTAGTACAGGATGCAAATATCTTCTCCATTGTACAAAATACTTACAAGCCTGTGCCTAATACTCTCTAGAATTAGGTTAGCAAGGTGTGTCCCTCCTGGGAGAGAACACAATCCATTCCAATCATGGGAATTTCTGTGTGTGTGTGTGTGTGTGTGTGTGTGGGATGCATTGAAATCTCAGTTTGGATTGGATACTCTACATCCTGGTGGTGTATTTTTGCATGTTTTAGGCACTGGCTGACTAAAATAAAGATATACAATCCTAAACTTTACAATATACCCTGTGAAGCGTTTTGAGACGTTCTCGAGACATGAAAGGTGCTGTATCAAATGCAGGGGTTATTTTTATTGTTATTACTGTGTAATCTCCTCCATCTTGCTCAGGGAAGCTTTTGGTGCATGGACATGAAGATGCAGCAAGAAAAGATGTAATTCATCACAGTAATGTATTCATGTGCCTCAAAGTCGTGCTTTTTGTTGCAGAATAAAATAAAAGAATGCCTCGAGGCACTAGGATGCAGTGTGATCCAAACACATCATCCAATCATAAAATTCATTGTTTAATATTGATATTCATTCTTCATTATTTACTTCAACAAAGGAAAATAATACATACAGTAGGATGGATTATTTTGGGTCAATGTACAGTGTAAAACAATTATATAAACAATTTGCATTTGATACAGTACATTAGCACATCAAAATGTCTCAAAGAGCTTCAGAGCTTCTCTGTAAGGCATGATGACTGTGTATTTGTAGTCAAAGTATACGATAATTCTAAATACACCTTAATATTTTCATATAATTGTGTACTTGTAAATATTTAGAATGTATTGTGGTAGAAAGAGCAACTATGTGGACACCTCAGTGAGGTGCATTCTTATATATTCTTATATAAACACTATATAAATCATCTTCTGGGTGGCCATAATGTTTTTGAAAGTTGATTGATTATATCAAGTTGAGAAGGGAATAGAGAGGGATACAGACAGGACATTAGGATGGAAGATCCTGTAGACTATAAGCACTAGCATGGGCTAATTGGGCCATATGGCCTGTTTAGGTGCTGTAACATTCTATGTAATTGTATGTTAAACAACTCAAAACAACAGTTGTACAACAAACAGAGCAGTGTAAAAATTAGATTAAATTATTTGCAATTTATATAGTGCCTTTCACATTGGGAGAACATTTCAGAGGGCTTCACAGAATCATTATTGTAAAGTGTAATGATTATGTATTTTGTTGGCTAATGTAGCAGCCAATTTGCACACATCAACGTCCCACAGACAGCCATGAAATGAATAACCAATTTTATATGGGGGATTGTTGTCCAAGACCCCCTTCTCTTTTCAGATAGTGCCATGGGATCCACTCGAATAGGCATTAAGGATTTTGGTTATCATCTCATCTGAAGGACAGCAACTCCAACAATGGAGTGCACCCCCACCATTGCATTGGAGTGTCAGTCTAGACTGTGTAAATTGAATTTCCCAATGTGAGGTGTGAACCCATAATCTTCTGACTCAAAGGTGAGAGTGCTACCGACTGAGCCAGTCTTCTTCAAGCACAAGAGGTCCAATTCCTTATCATGCTCTGAACAAACTGAGAAAATGTTCAGTCATGATAACCTTGCTTTAAAGTCTTGTTTCTCAAATGGTCCATCTACTAGACCTGTTCCACCTGTCAGTGACTTCCTCACCTCATTGGTGCTGCTATGTCTGAATTACAATATTGTCTGAACTTTAAGACCATTGTCAAAAATGTAAGATCATGCAGGATTTTTGAAAAAGACTTAAATTCAATCTTAATTATCAAAGGTACTTTAAAAAATGGCTTCAAAATTATGTCTGAATGAAGACTAGCTATTCAATGTCCTACCTTTCCTTCTGTTCCAATGTTTTCGGAAAGTTCTTTATGGTTTCTCTGCAAAATGTAGAAAACATTCCATTATTAGCCATTCTATATGTGGATTGTTATCATGACAAGATTACCAAGTGATAACAAAACAAAAACAACATTTCTATGAATTTATATAGTGCCTTTCATATAGGGAAGGCGCTGTACAGTTGAGGGTTTGCACCCGAGCTGGGAGTTGGATTCAAGAGAGGTAGGGGCAAGGGCGGTGGGAGTGGGAAGGTGCTGTCACAAAGGAAGGCCTTGAAATGGACCTTGAAGGAGGGAAGGGAAGAGATGAAGCGAAGGGACTCCGGGTTGGAGTTGCAGAGGGTGGGTGCAGAGGGTGGGTGCAGAAAGGCTGAAGGCCCAATCACTGAAGGTGAGGCTGGCAGGATGGGGGACGAGAAGGATGCAAGTGCCTGCTGAGTGGAGAGAGCGGGTGGGTTGATAAGGTTTTAGCAGGACCAGAGGTATTGTGGGGCAAGACCGTGGAGGGCTTTAAACGTGAGGATGAGGACCTTGAATTTGATCCTCTGGGGGATGGTAAGCCAGTGAATCTGGGCAAGGATGTAGGTGATATTATGGAGTCTGGTGTGGGAGAGGACATGAGCTGCAGAGTTCTGAATAATCCACATGTTGTAGAGGGAAGAGTTGGGATGTCCGGAGATTGGGAAGTTAGCTAAATCAAACCTGGATGTGATCAAAGTATGGGTAAGGGTCTTGGGAGCCCAAAGGGAGAGGTAGTGAGAGAGGAGGGCAGTTTTGCGTAGGTGGGGGAAGGTTGAAGGCGAAGGCATCGATACGGAGTTTAAAGGCCATTTGAGAGTAGAACAAGACACCAAGGTTCTTTACTGGCTCGGTGATAATACTGTGGGATTATTCTCTCCTCAATCTATGACAATAGAGGAGAATTGCACCCTTTGTAACCAGGCTTGTTGTAACTCTGCTTTTTGGGGCACACCCAACAAAACAGTAGTCTCACATTGCTCTTTTCTTTGCCAATAATCAAGCTTTTCTTGGGTTCTGCTTTTTAACTCAAAAACGTATTGAATATGCACATTTGTTTTCCTGAATAAAGGATTTATCTTTATTCTATGAGCTTCCCTGTCAGTAAGCCAAGAAGAATTCAGACGAGTGCTTTGCCATGTGTATGGAATAACATACCACTGTACCTGTACTTTGGCAGTCAATCACAAGTGAGATTTGTTCACATGGTTGATGCTCCATAACACTAACGTGCAGATAGACAATGATATTTTACTTAATCTTATTTTTACTGACTATTTTATGGAACATCTGTTGTGGCAGCTAATCTCTGTATGAGTCAAATGTTTTCTAAGCCAAAGTAAGACAAGCTGTTTCATTTAGCGGGTGAAAGGAGTCCAAAACTAATATAGATAAACAACCATCTCAAAGCCAAAAGTCAAACCCTCCTCAGTTTGAGTACTTAGATTGCCCCAGTTCAGTTTATTTTGATTCAGGATGTTTTAGTAAAATTCTCTGAAATGTTACTTATCTTATTATAGGATAAGATAATAGCCTGCAGAGAAACAGGCCATTTGGGCCATCAAGTTTGTGCTAGTGTTTTTCCTCCACCAGCCTAATCCCACTTTCCTGTTCACTCCCCACAATCTATAAGAGGCTCTTGAAGCATCTATTATATTCCCTTAAGATATTAAATTAGTGCCACTCTCACCCCAAATTGATAGCATCTTCCATTTGCCATTTGTATATTTGGTAATTCAAAATGTCACTAAACCATAATCTTTAACTCCTCTGAAGTCCTTTGCCACTTTGACATCTTTGGATATACTGGCATCCAGAAATTTCTCTTCACCACAGTTATATTCTTGACTCTATATTTCCAACCATTCCTTCCATACATCCTTCAGATGAGATGTTAAACTGAGGTCCTGTCTGCCTGTTTAGATGGACATTAAAGATACCATGGCACTTTTCGAAAAGAGTTTATAATAAATAATAATCGTTGCATTTGATATAGAGCTTTTCACGTCTTCTAGACGTCCCAAAGCGCTTCACAAAATATACTGTAAAGTGAATTGACTGTATAATTGTGGGCGAAAGCGGCAGCCAATTGCGCACAGCAGTGTCCCACAAACAGTCGTAGATTGAAAATGCCCAATTTATTATTGTTTTGTTTTGGAGGGATTATTATTAGGCTCTGTGTGGAGTAAGGAAACTTGCCCAAGGTTTCGCCCTGCCTGGAATTGAACTCAGGTCTCTCGCTTGCAAAGCGAGTGCTCTAACTACTGAGCTACAGGACTCCACAGTGTCTTGGCCAACAATCCCCCAAATAAAACTAGTCATTCATTTCATGGCTGTTTGTGGGACATTGCTGTGTGCAATTGTATTGTTGTATTTTCCTACAAGTACAGTCACTCCATGTTCAAGTTTCTGGAATATTCAACCATATTTAGTGTTGTTACTATTTTTATTTAGTTAGTTGGGTGTCTGAAACATCCTGAAGCCTATCACCATGCTTAAGAAAATGAGATTGAGAGTTCCACATATGTATGTGTAATCATGGACAATTCACTGTGTCTGGAATTGAAGATGCACTCTCTCCCTTGAGGGATGCACACTGCTTAACTTCAAGATCCTCATCCTCACCTACAAGGCCATTCACGGCCTTGCTCCCTCCTACCTCTCCGACCTACTATCCCCCTACCTGCCCGTACCCTCCATTCCTCTGGCTCCAGTCTGCTCCACATCCTTTGCCCCAACCGCCCTACCATCGGTGGCCGGGCCTTCAGCCTCTCAGCCCCTAGGCTCTGGAACTCTATCCCCCAGTGCCTTCGCCGCCTCCTCCCTTTCCTCCTTCAAGGCCGGTCTCAAGACCTTTCTCTTTGACCGTGCCTTCAGCTCCCCCCTCGACTCTCTACCCCCTCCTCGCTTCCTCCCTTCCCTCCCCTCATCCTGACCATTTCCTCCCTGCTCGGGTCCTGACCCAACTGTACAGCGCCTTGGGACGTCCTCCCGACGTGAAAGGCGCTCTATAAATGGAATCTTGTTGTTGTTGTTAACTAATTCCAGAGAGTATTGGGCACAGATTGCCAAGAGATGAGGCTTGGAGTCCCCAACGTGTGAGTAAGATGTGCTGCTGTTTTTCTACTGTTGATCCTAACAAAATTACAATGACCTTGTAAGAAGTTCCCTGTTTCAAAAATACAGTCATATTTTCCATTTAAATGATGGAACAGAACATTGAGTGTATTTACATTCAGAATGATACACTATTGTAATGAGATGGAAAATGAGTCCATAGCACATAAATCAATGTTCAAAACCACCATGACTGAATATGATCATCCCAATGGTCAGTGCTAAATCAAGATGTGCATGGTATAATACTGGCACCAAAATGATCATTAGGCACTTTAGTTGATCCTATCATAACTTGAAGGCAATATCAATATTTTAGCATCTCTTTATATATCAGACTGATTAATAGGCAGACAACTAATCTGTATATAAAGCAGCAGAGGCAAAAAACAGAAGCTCGATACAGCACTACATAAATACATGTCTCAGACTGAACCATCGGGACTTTGTTCACAAGTTGATCTCAAATATAAACATGGGTGGGGAAGAAGAGGGAAAACAGTGGCGAGAGATGGAAAGGGGAAAAGCTAATCAGATGGACCATGGCATTTCCGGAGATCAGTCATAAGAAGGTCTGAACTCAGCAATTCTGTAGCTGCAATGAAACAAAATCACTGTGTTGCATGTATGATCCAGAGCACTGTGTAGCCTGTGGAAGAGCTGAATGGCTTCCTCCTGAGCTGTAATTTCTATGATTCTAAATCTCTTTTGAGGAGTGCAGAATGATCTACAACAACAACTTGCATTTATATAGTAACCTTCACATGGGGTAGTGTCCTGGAGCGCTTACTTAATTCTAAGGGCAGATGCTCCTACACATGCATTGAGCTAAGGACATCTGTGTCAGATTGTAACCGAGTGCCAAGCGATGCATGGTTGCAAAAGAAGATGTTCTAAATTGAAGTAAGACTGTTGTTGACAAAATTTACATTGCCGTAAATAGCCACTAGATAGGAGTGCTCTCTTCCCAAGAAGTGGAAACTTCTGTTCGGACATGCATGCCCGCCATTTTTGTTTCCTTAAAACTGTTTTTGGAGACCGTTATTATGGTACATATAATTTACATCATGTAAACGAGAAATGGTACCATTTTGTGTCATGTGGAATCTGTAGGACTGACCCAAAGGAAACATATTTCCAACGTACTAAATATAAGTTGTGTTTTCCTATTGATCTTCATGGGAACTGCAATTACGTTGAAAAAGCTTCAAGGTGGATTTGCTCAGTATTCAAGGAGGAGGTGCATAGTTTTTGCATTGGATCTACCCTTTGGTCACTTTTTTCACAATATCTGCCATAAACCATTGTTTAGTAATGGTGTCCTTTATGTATGTAATCTGCTGTTGACGTGGCCAAACCCCGGGAAGAACCCGATACTGAACAAACCCAGACCCAAAGCCACCTGGCTATGACAGTGTGAGTTTTGTTTGTGCAAAGATTGCCATTTCAATAGCAATGTACTCCATGATACGTTGGATATTACGTGCATTGGATGTACAGCTTACATTATTGCTCAGGATGGAAAACATGTATCGCCACAGCAACAGCAGTAACAGTGATATGCAAAAGCCAGTTCTGTAGAAATGACAATTAAATCTCTGGATGCTGGACTGTATTGAAAAATTAAGAATTGCTGATGCACTATTATAGGATTTCACATCTCTGATCTTCTATCTCCCGTTAAATCCCAGGTTATTTGAGAATTTAAGTGCAGAACGGCACCATGCTCGCTGCTTCACAGACTTTGAATAGAAGACACGTTTGTTATCCATGAAGTTATTTAATTTATAATTTATTATGTCTCTGTGAGTGAAATAAGGAAGAAAGTGACAACTGCAGATTTTGATTATGATTGTTTTACGGCTGAGCTGATTTTAAATTATACATGGGAAGCCAAATATAGAAAATAATCTGTTTATACAGACAAAGTGCCAGAGGCATAAGATTGTGAGTATCTATTTATGCATATCTATTTATCATTTTGCTTCCCAAATACGTATTTTATGTTGGTTACATTTGATGTTGATTTGAGATCCCCTTTTTCCCTTGATCCATTTTACACTGTGTCTGCAATTTTAAATGAATAATCACACTTATTTTAATTAAAGATATTGCTCCGAAAATAATGAACTGAAAACTTTTCAACTTTGCATTTTGGATTATCAAATTATTTTCAACATGACACATTTCTCCCTATACAACAAGAATTTTTTTATTTATTCAGCGCTTTTTATCTCAGGAGGACACCTCAAAGCACTTCACAGAGCCAGCTGTACACCAAAGCTGGGGTGAGGAATAACCAAATGTGCAGTTAAATAGGTAAATCTCAATATGGACTTTATTAGTGAGGAAGGAAGGGGTGAGGCAAAGGGACTCCGGGGTAGAGTTGCAGACTGAAAGACTGAAAGCTCGGACTTTATGGTGGGGCAGATTGAAGGGTTCATGAATCAGGGACATATACCTAAGTATCACAAAAAAAACAATATTGGCATAACTCATAGGGGTGAAAGTTGTGACGTGTGCTGTGTTAGTAAACATCAGTGATAATTCAGAGCTGATACAATCAAACTCTTGGGTATAAATTCCAGTGATCATTACACACATTGCCTTTGGCTGCACTATATGTATATACAATATATATGTAGGATATCAATAAGGATCACTTTTGGACAAGTTAGTCTAATAAGTGATATCATAAATAATTACATTAGGTTAAATAAAGCCTAAAAACATTTTACTATTCCAGTAAGATCATAAACTATTTAAAAACATAATTTAATAACACCTGCTAAAATGTTCCAAACCACAAATTGGATTAGATAGTGTAGTGTCAGTCAAGGCAGCAATGATGCATTCTGTCTAAAGTGTAGTGACTGTGCATTTTGTAGGCGGACGTGACAGTCAATTTGCACCCAACAATGTCCCCCAAGCAGCTAAGAAATGAATGATTAGCTTTATTTGGGGGATTGTTGGCAGGACACCGGGAGAAACTCCCTCTTTTTTCAAATATTGCCATAGAATCTTTAACATCCATGTGAACTGATAGATGGGACATTAGTTTAAATTTGACAATGCAGCCTCTGCTAACACTCATTGGAGTGTCAGCCTAGACTATGAGTTCAAAGTTCCATACAACCTTCTGACTCAGAGGAAGAATACGTATTTTTTAAGGATAAAATTCAACACAATCTTCTAGGATTGGATATTAACAATCTAATAATCTACAAGACCCATTGGATGTTGTAATATCACTCTGTTAAATATCAACAACAACTTTCACTTATGTTGCATCTTTCACTTAGGAAAATGCCTTAAAACACTTTATTGAGAAAGATGATAGGGTAGGAAGGAGGTGGCCAAAGGCACAGTTATAGAGTTAAGTGTTTACGTGGATTTTAGGGAGAGTTCCCTGGAGCACAGGAAAAGTGACTATAAGCTTTCCCACTGATATCGGAGAAAAGGTAACTCAGTGACATTATCTTGGCTTGTAAACCATTTGACAGGACAATCATCTTTTGAGGTTGCCTTTCATTAAGAAGACATTGAAGGGGATGTACTGTATGGACAAGTTAAATGAAATGCTTCTGTAAAATACACAGATATATAAGACAGTGTTAGCTTTACAGCATGAAAATTAAAAATCAAGAACAGCAAGTTTAACCTCTGTGGCTTATCAGTGTGCTTTTTTTTATCCTCCTTTAATTGCAAAATGAACCTTGGCGAGATATCCGTTTAAATCAGGTGAAACAAAAGTGAATAAGATGAGACAGATGTCAGATTCACAATGAAATAGTAACATGTCATGTTTAGTAGAACAGTACATAATGCAAAAACAGGGGCTGCAAAGTTATGACTTAAATAGAGATCAATACTATACAAGAGAGTAATATAGATTTTTATGTATTTATGTATTTATTCTTCAACTTCTATATTTTTGCTGCTCAAAATGAGCAATAGCAGTCCTATGAAATATTAACTGATCACCACTCTGAGCATCTTGCACTCCCAGGTCAAGTATAGCACTGTTGACTGCAGCACAAAGTTTCTGTTGCTTGACCCCCAACTGAACAGCACCAATACACCCATTTATATCTCCTACACTCGTCATCCTCAAATTGCCTGATATCCCCATTAACATTATCTCCATGTGCTTTGGCAGGTGCCCAATTCACAGTCAAAACGTTCCAAGTTAGAGCTCGTGCATCTCTAAGAGAGGTGGCTTAAGTCCACGTCTCCACTCACAACAACATGCTCATGTGCCAATGGAGGCAGCTGTGACTATTTGCTACAATCAGCAGAGAAGTTAAAATGTGCACAATCTAAATCATGTTGTTTACAGAATTTTTGGAGTGTAGAATACATCCTCAGCCTTTGGGTCAGCACTGAGAGCACTGCAGGTAGCATTATAAAATCATTCCTGCAACCCAGAACAACAACAACCTGCGTTTATATAGCACCCATCACACAGGGTAGAGCCTCAGAGTGCTTAAATAAGTGTCAATTCAATGCCATATTGTGGATAGATCCTGTGACTCTAACTACCTTGCTTCTGATTAGCGCGGGTCCACTAGAAACCTGTGCTGCATTCAAACCAGCACCCAACTGGAGGGACATACCATTGGGCCTGTTCTGTGCTAGGACCATCCCAGGTAGATCCAAGTCATATGGTACTGAATTGCAGGATTTTATTAAAACCATTTCAGAATTGTTATTTTTGTTTGATCTTGTGATATGGTGAGTATCATTCACAAATCTGTGACCCGGAAAAGACCCACACAGAAAAACAGGCTTCAGCTATCTTCTAGTAAGATGCTTATGGTTCTTTGTTTCCCAGCTGCTGCCTTATGTCTATTCGAGCAAAGTGATGTGACTGCTCTGTCATGTGCTGCTGAAAAGGCATGGAATACCGACATTGAGCAGCCTGTATATTCAGTTTTGCTTCAGGCAATCCTATCGTGTGAAATTCAATTGTTATCAGGAGAGTGCCTTCATGAGGCTGTTTCTATGAAGTTTCTTGGATACAGGGCTTTCAGGCAATGGGCAAAAATTGTTTCATTTCAAGAGGCAGCATTTGATCTGTCCTGAATTAATGGCGTCATACCCCAATCAGCCTCCAGACAAGCGTATCATTCTCGTTCAGATGCTCATCCACCTGCTGTATTTCTTTTCTTGTTCTTTAAGGCTGTGGGAGGAAAAGTGGGGGGAATTGGATATTATCACCGGTGATAATTATCACATCAGACAACACCGATAAGGTCATAGGAGTCAACAGTTATCACTGGCCTAGGCCTGGGATTGACCACTAATTCTTGAAAGTTGAAAATTACCACCAGTATTATCAGATATTGCATTTTTGCCCCAATAAATGTTGGAGTCCAACTGCCAGTTTTAAAAGAGGGATTCTTTATAAAGGAATGCAAATGGGGAAGTCCCTTTGTTAACAGTCAGTCTGAGAGAACGCAACTCAAAACGGATTTACTTCTAGTTGTTAATACGAATTTTGACAGGGATTCCTTATTATGCGTTACTCCTCCAATTAAGGAATTTCTCAAAGCAGACCCACTCTATTTTAGGCATTTTTTTCGCCATAGGATTTCCAGAGACCATAGAATTGCATCAAATAACTTGTTGCACTGAGGAGATATTCTTTCCCCGCAGGCTGCAAGCCTGAACTTGTGCACAATAATGAACCGTGGCATCTAATGATGACCTGCTGTTTCTCTAATATTTCACCTGGCAGACAGTGATGGGCTTTAGGACATCATTGGCAGCATTCCGACACAGTGAGACGGAAATAACACAGCTTTAGGGAACTATGATAGATTTGCCAATTATTCCAATTATTTTACATTTTTCACGACCTAGCATGATGTGACTAGACAATCTGTTACATTTTATTTGCCTCTCTAGAATACATCAGTTGAATCATGTTGTTGTCTATATTTAGCAACACTGGCAGACTCCTGAGGATTTCCTGTATGTGTAGAAAACCGTGGCCACAGACAACCAGAACATACTCAGTGTCCACACATATTAAATTCTGTGAGGAGCACTTAAATGTATCTCAGGTTCGCCTGCTCACTCACACAATTTTGTGGCAGTGCAAGAGGTTGACTGTCATGATTCATACTGCATGAATTGAGATGTATTTTATATATAACAATGTATGTGTATATAGCAATTTCCAGGTTTAGCAGATGAAACTGCAGAGAGAAATATGTTTTATTTTCATAAGTGGTTTTCTGATAAATCCAGATCAACATGATATAAATAAATATATCATAAATATATTCTAATAAATATGATAAAATGCACCCTGTAAATCCTCCCTAATAAAAACACTAATAATCCTTTCATTTGATATAGCGTCTTTGACATCAGGAGGACATTCCAAAGCGCTATATTGTAAAGGGGGCTGACAGTATTGTTTTGTGGGCATAATTCTATTCATCAGAGAACCTATTCTGATCACTATTTACAACAATAACAACAATGTCAGGAGGACGGCCCAAGGCGTTGGACAGTCAGGGATTTGGACCCTAGCTGGGGGTTGGGATCAGAAGGGGTGGAGGGCAGGGAATATTGGGGTAAGAGGGTGACTGAAGGCACAGTCAAAGAGGAGGGTCTTGAGACAGGCCTTGAAAGAGGCGAGGGAGGGAGCGAGGTGAGGGGACTGTGGGATGGATCTTTCCAATGTGAAAGGCACTATATAAATGTACATTGCATTGTGCACTTGTATTAACTCAGGCTCAGTGAACAACAACAGCAATGGCAGCCTGCAAATGCCAACTTTGAGGCCAATCACTGTGCCAAAGCCAGTTGGATGGGGTTGAGTTCACCTCAGTGACCATTCTTTGGTTATTTACCCCAACTGTCAGCAAGATGACAAATATTACTGTGATAATTAGCACATCACTGGGGAGAAATTCCACCTGGGTCTAGATTACTCTATTTATGTAGCATTTTAGAGCATCCAGAATTCGTCAACTCGAATTTAAGTCTTAATTCTGAGTTTTAATTAGGAATTCTGCAACTCATGTTCTCTCCTGCGACAAGCTCCAAGAGCCGATCACCACCATCTTCCTCCAGCTTCACTGGCTCACAGAGGATTGAGTTTAAGATCCTTGTCCTCACTTTTAAAGCCCTCCACAGTCTTGCTCCTACCTTCCTCTGCTAAAACCTTACCTATCTGACCACCTCCTCTGCTTGGCGGGCACTGGTCTGCTCCATGTCCCCCGCCCTGCCCGTCCCATCATTGGCAGTTGGACCTTCGGCCCTTCTGCGCTCACTCGCTGAAACTCCATCCCAGAATTCCTTTACCTCACCCCCTTCCTTGCCTCCTTCAAGGCCTGTTTGAAAACTTTCCTCTTTGATTGTGCCTCCTGTCATCCTCTCACCCCTTGCCCTCCACCCCTCTTGATTCCAACCCTCCAGCTCGGGCGCAAACCCTTGACTGTCCAGTGTCTTGGGATGTCCTCCGAACGTTAAAGTTGTTATATTAATTTAATTTGTTGTCATTGTTATTAAGTTTTTTCTGTAGTTTTTGAAGGACCTTAAAGAAAACTCACTTTAAAACCAAGACTGTATTTAAGAATTTGCCAAATTCTGGATATTGTATAATACTACATAAATACAGTCCCTGTAGAATTTCTAACCCCATATGTTTCAATTTTCAAAGCAGTATTCCAGATGTGGCTCTACCAGTGATCTCTTCAAATTTGCAATGACTTTGTGTTTTTTATAAACTGGCTTGGAGCTACTTTTTACCCAATCACTGGTCAGTGTTGGTCTCAAATTCAAAACAAACAGAATCCACTGAAAATGGAGATAGCAAAACTGTTCCCTTTTTTGAAGTAATAAGTAAATAAGTACTTGCAGTATTAAATAGACTATAATATATATAATATGGCTCAGTTGGTAGCACTTTCTAACCTTTGAGTCAGAAGGATGTGGGTTCAAGCCCCATGGCAGGATTTGGTACTCATATAGTCTTTACTGATATTCCATTAGAGTGCTGGGATATGACACATTGTTGGAGATGCTGTCCTTCATTTGAGACATTAGGATGAGGCTCCTTCTGGTTGTTCAGGTAGACGTTTATGATCCCATGGCACTATTTGCAAAGAGGTGTCCTGGTCAACAACCCCCAAATAAAATTGATCATTCACTCCATGGCTGTTTGTGACGCATTTCTGTGTGCAAATTGGCTGCTGTCTTCACCTACAAGACACACAGTCACTTTACTGTACATCCTTTGAAGGAGTGGGGCAATGTGGAGGGATTGAGGGAGAGAGTTCCAGAGTTTCTGAGCATTGTGGCTGAAGGCACAGCCACTGATGGTGGATTGGAGTGGACGAGGGTCAAACAGGAGACCGGAGCCAGCCGAGTAGAGGCAACAGGTGGTGGATTAGGGGGTAAGCAGATTGGATAAGTGGGGAGGTGCCAGGGCATGAAGAGATTTGAAAATGAGTGAGAGGACCTTGAAACCGATCCTTTGATGATTGGGAGCTAGTGGAGCTTGGCAAGGACTGGTATGATGGGGGCACAGAGTTTTGTGCGGGTGAATATCCAGGTGTGGAGTTTTGAATTAATTGTATTTTATGTATGGTGGAGCTGGGGAGACCAGCGAGGAGGGCACTGGAATAGTCCAGCCAGGAAGTGACGAAAGCGTGGACAAAGATTGCGGCTGCAATATTACAATACTGTAATATCGGAGATGGAAATTTGTCTGGCACTCTAAGGAACAGGATACTTTATGGGAATGATACTATACTCTTCTGCTGCTGTATATACAAGAGTGTCTAATCTTTTCATACAGCTCCCAGAGGTATAAAAACACAACATTCTGCAAATTCACAGTATGTTATTGCATTTTCTGATTTTGCCTCAGAGGGAAGAAGTGAGAAAAGGAAGCAGAGAGGGAAGTAACTGGGGAAAATGGCGTAAGAGATTTTGCAAAGATAAAAGAGTATGGGAAAACTAACAGAGATAGGAAAAATAAGAGAGAGAAAGAAAGTAGCCATGCTACATGCTTTTACAGGAATGCTGTAAGTACAATATACAAATAAAGTGAGAGAAGTAGAAGCACAAATACACCTGCAATGATATGATGTGATAACAATTACAAAGGGATGGATAAAGCCTGGTCAAAACTGGGAGTTGAATATGCCGGGATATAGGATCTTTAGAAGGACAAAAGGAAGAGTAGCATTTATCAATAAAATATATAATTATGGCGGTTGAAAGGAGTAAAATATAACAAGCCTTGTCTTTGATATAGCATATTATCATGTCATTGAGACAACTCAAAGCGCTTCACAGGATTTCACTGTGAAGTGTTGTGATTGTGTATGTGTAGGTTTCAGCCAACTTGTGCTTATCAATAAGGATGATAATCAGTAAATAGAATCTGTGGGTAAAAGTGCAGAATAGGAATAGATGCAAAACACTGCCAGCAGTTTTCATAGATCTCCTGACGGTGATAATGTAATAGAGGAATGCATGTACAAGCATTGTAAAAGAAAAAATATAGTTATAATGGAAGATTTAAACTTGCATACAGAGAGAAGTATAACAGTACCAATAGAAAAGGCATGCGTTTCTTGAATGTGTGTAGGACAGTTTTGTAAAACAACACTGTAATATGAGTTAGATGGTATGGAAATATAGGCTAGATGGTACAATCTTAAAGGGGGAGAATGAATAGAGAGACCTGGGGGTTCATATAAGTAAATCTTTGAAGGTGGCAGGGCAGGGGTAAATAAAGCTGTTAAAAAAAGCATACAAGATACTAGGCTTTATAAATAGGGGCATAGAATACAAAAGTCAGGAAATTATGATGAACCTTTATAAAACACTGGTTAGATCCTCAGCTAGAGACTGTGTTCAGTTCTGGGCACCACACTTTAGGAAGGATGTCAAGGCATTGGAGAGGGTGCATTGGAGAAGAATGAGGGACTTCAGTTATGAGGAGAGGCTAGAGAAGCTGGGATTATTCTCCTTGGAGCAGAGAAGGTTAACAGGAGACTTAATAGAAGTTTTTAAATTATGAAGGGATTTGATAGGGTGAACAAGGAGAAACCATTTCCACTGGTGGGTGGGTCGGTAACCGGAGGACACCAATTTAAAATAGTTGTTAGAAACAGAAGGGAGGTGAGGAGAAATGTTTGTACGCAGCGAGTTGTTTGGATCTGGAATGCATTATCTGAAAGGGTGGTGGAAGCTGATTCAATACAGCTTTTAAGAGGGAAGTAGATAATTATTTGGGGAGGACAAGTTTGCAGGGATATGGAGAGAGAGCGGGGAATGGGATTGAATTGGATAGCTCTTTTCAAAGAGCCAGCACAGATACGATAGGCTGAATGGCTTCCTTCTGTGTTATATAATTCTATAATTCTATGATAACATGTCTTCGTAGCAACAAGGGATCAGGCCATACTCAACTTAGTTATGATTATGAGTAAAGAGTCAGAAATAGCTACAAATCTGGTGGTACGGGAACATCTTGGGAACAGTGACCATAATATGACCGAATTTAATGTCAGGTTTGAAGGGGAGAAAGGAGGATCACAAAATAAAGTTTTGGACTTAAACAAGGGCAACTTTGAAGAAGTGAGGAGAAACCAATTAGCCAGAATAAGGTGGTAGAAGTTGTTAATTGGCAAATCAACTGGCAAACAATGGATAAGATGCTAAGAAGTAATTCGTACCTATTTGTATTTACCCTTGAAAGGCGAAGGCTGCACTTCTGGGATGATGCAACTATGGTCAAATAAGCTGCTTAAGCAAAAAGATGAAACAGTAAAGGACATTGGCAAGATTGTAGCCCAGAAGGAATATAGATAGTAGCAAAAGGGGACCAAGAAGATAATACAAGGCTGAATAATAATAATAATCCTTGCATTTGATATAGCGCTTTTCATGTCTTCTAGATGTCTCAAAGCACCTCACAGAATATGCTGTAAAGTGAATTGACTGTACATTTGTGGGCGAAACGCGGCAGCCAATTGCGCACAGCAGTGTCCCACAAACAGTCGTGGATTGAAAATGACCAATTTATTATTGTTTTATTTTGGACGGATTACATTAGGTGTGTGGAGTAAGGAAACTTGCCCAAAGTTTCGCCCTGCCTGGAATTGAACTCGGGTGTCTCGCTTGCAAGGCGAGTGCTCTAACCACTGAACTACAGGACTCCACGGATTGGAATATGAGACAAAAATTGCAGATTACATAGAATTACATAGAATATACAGCACAGAAAAGGCCATTCAGCTCAACTGGTCTATGCTGGCATTTATGCTCCACATAAACACTCTACATGAGCCTCCTCCTGTCCTTTCTCAACTAAGCCTATCAGCATAACCTTCTATTCCTTTCTCCCTCATGTACTTATCTAGTTTCCCCTTAAATGCATCTATGCTATTCGCCTCAACTATTCTTTGTGGTAGCAAGATCCACATTCCTACCTCTCTCCTGGTAAAGAAGTTTCTTCTGATTTCACTATTTGATTTATTGGTGACTATTTTATATTTACGGCCCCTGGTTTTGGGCTTCCCCACAAGTGGAAATTTCTTCTCTATGTCTACCCTATCAAAACCTTTCATAATTTTAACAACCTCTATTAGGTCACCCTTCACCCTTCTCTTTTCAAGAGAAAAAAGTCCAAGCTTGTTCAGCCTTTCCTGATAGGTATAATCTCGCAGTTCCAGTGCCATCCTTGTAAATCTCCTTTACACCTTCTCCAGTACCTCTATATCTTTTCTATAATATGGTAACCAGAACTGTACACAGTACTTCAAATGTGGTCTAACCAAGGTTTGATATACGTTTAGCATAACTTCCCTGCTTTTCATTTCTATCCCTCGGGAAATTAAGCCCAACACTTGGTTAGCTTTTTTTATGGCCTTATTAACCTGTGTCGCTACTTTTAGCGATTGTACCCCTAGATCCCTTTGCTCCTCTACCCCCAAATGATATGAGGAGTAACAGCAAAGCATTTTATAAATATATCAAGAGAAAGAGGGTGGTGAAGGAGGGTATAGGTCCAGATACAAGTGTCACATGGGCAGAGGATAAGGACAAGGCATGGATAATAAATATTTTGTTTTCCTCTACATAGTGGAAGGAGGATGAAATAGCAAATGTTCAAAGAAAGCTAGAGTTTAAAGTAGGGTAGAAACTTAAAGATTTGTGGAACACTGCTGTGCACAATTGGCTGCCACGTTTTGCCCACAAAATACACAGTCAATTCACTTTACAGTATATTCTATGAAGCGCTTTGAGTCGTCTCAACGACATGATGAGGCTCTATATCAAATACAAAGATTATTATTGTTATTAAGTTCAATAGATTCAGAAATTGTACTGGAAAATTGGAGGACTCTAAATGTAATTCCATTATTCAAGAAGGGAAGAAGGAACAAACAACTATAGGTCTATGCATTTAAACATAGTGGTGGGCAAATTACTGGAATCTATCATGAAAGACATAATAAATGAACCAACAAAATCTATTTTTTTTGTTGTTTGACAAAACTACAGTGGTGATAGATAAAGGGTAATCAATGGATATGATTTATATGGATTTTCAGAAAGCACATAAAAGACTTTTAGCTAAAAATAAGAGATAGGAGGTGGAGAGCTGGTGTAAAAGGAATGTTTCCTGATTGAAAGGCAGGATAAGTGCTGGCCCCATGCTCCACCCTATGTACCAACGATACTGCAATAGATATTTCTAAGATTGTGGATGACATTAAGATAGGAGGTGGTATACATTGTGAAGAGGCAGACCAAAAAACGTAAAAAGACGTAGACACAATAAAAGAACGGCCAGAACTGTTGTAAATGGAGTTTAACATTGATAAATGTGATGTAAAAGAGGAACAGTTGGGTGCATGTCATAAATGGACAGGTGTTGGGGGTGGGAAGGGAGGGGGGTAGAGAGCACAGAGATCTAGGGGTTCACTGTAAATCAGTAAAAACTGTTAAAAAATGCAGAAAGAGGACATTAAGGCAAATTGAATGCAGACATTTATTCTAAGAGGTTTGGATTATAAAAGTGAGAAGGTACTTTTTCTGTTATATAAAGCACTGATCAGACCTCATTTGGAGTACAGTGTTCAGTTTTGGGCACCCAATTTTAGGAAAAAAAATCCTAGCCTTGGTCCAGTGACAGTTCAATAGATTAATACCTGACCTGAAGCATGATGAAAGCTTGGGTAGACTGGGTTATATTCCTTACAGCAGATATCTGCATTTATTTTTGCTAATAAAGTCATGGAGAAAAATATTCATGGGAACACTATTATTTGGCTGTGATGAAAATGGTAAGTAAAACTTACAAAGCCATGAAATTAATACTTAGGAAGGTAAGAAAGTATGGAATTAGATAAGACTTGTCTCATCAATTCTTCACAGTAATCATCATAGACCATGTACAATTTGCCTGACTGCCAATGTTTGGCGTCTTCATTCCTTTAAAGATCTACTTAAACAGACAGTTTTCCAGAGAAATAATCCTTGCATTTGATATAGCGCCTTATCGCATTGTTGAGAAGTCTCAAAACACTTCACAGGATTTTCTGTAATATTCAAGTAAGTGTCCATTTGTAGGTGAAAGTTTGCTAAGAAAATTCCTTCAACTTTCAAAATGGAAATTTTTGGGGGGTCTGCTGTGTATCTGACCCATCCCCATGCTTAAGAAATCCAAACCAAACTGGGATTTCCATACATCTACACAGGGAAATCCCAGATATAGATTGTTGGAATGGAATGCGCACTCTCTCCCTGAAGAGACTTATCCTGCTTACCTAATTCTGGGAAGTATTAGGCACAGTTTGGCAAGAAATAAGGCTTGGGGACCTCAGAATGTGTGTTGGGGAAATGCTGGAATCTAACCAGCTAAAACTGTATTGCTTGTCACTGATATGTCTGTCTGGCAAGTTTCCCACTGCTTGTCCAACTAGGACCACCCAACCCATTTGGTGTGCAGTGGGAAACTTGCTGAGTGGGATAACTCCTGCCCCCAGTGACCTGGTCTGCTCTTCCAAGTCGTACCTATGCTGTCATCAGCGGTGCCCTGGAATACTGTGGACACCACAGAGGGCTGGCTCGATTCTGCCATTCCATTGCCAAGCATCTCACCCTGGAGCCAGTTCAGCTCCAAGGAGACCTGCTTACCTCCTTCCCAAGGAGAATAGTCACTAGTTGGTCGCTCAACATCCAACAAGCACAGGTTGGAGCCCTCATTCAGTGGATGGTAAGTACAAGGAACTCCCTGCGAGTTTCCCGGTGGGCAACACATCTCAGCATGAAATGCGTGAGAGGATTGCCACCATCTTCCTACCCGCATCTCGGGCACACATCCCTATCCCATTGAGCAATGGTTCCACCAGTTGGAGGTGCGGAGTTCAAGCAGCAGCTGCTTGCCTCTCTGCAGGCCAATTAAGGTGGATTCCAGGCCCTGAATGTGTTCGCGAACTCGGACTCCAGGTAACACCCTCCTGCGGCTGTCGCCCCAAGCCTCAGAGCTTCTTCATCAGCTATCTGGCAGGCATCTACCTTTAGCATGGTGGGCGGGCCTTTACAGGACAGTTTGCGACGTGCTAGCCATCTTGATGTTCTCGAGCTCCAAGTTCCAAGTTCAATGCTACGTACCAGGCTAATGGAATTTTGAGAGGTGGAACAAAGCAGAAAGATAACCAGATTTTATCCAATAATAAAAATCCTTGCAATTGATACAGCATCTTATCGTCCTTGAGACGTCTCAAAGCGCTGCACAGGATATACGATAAAGTGGATTGACTGTATTTTGAGGACAAAACACGACAGCCAATTGCACACATCAGTGTCCCATAAATAGCCATGGAGTGAGTGACCAATTTTATTTTAGGGGATTTTTATTTATTTATTTTTCGGTTTTAGTGTCTCATCTAAAGGACGGCCTCTCCAGCAATGCAACACACCCCCATTGCTTGTATAGAGTGTCAGCTTGGACTATGTGATTCCAAGTCCCGATGTGGGGCTTGAACCAAATAGATTGGATTCCACAAAAGGACAGAAAAATATGAAAATGGATTTGGAAAGTTTCCTTGTAATCTTACAGAATGCAGGAATAGTTCTTTTATAAACAGATAATCTCAAGCAACATCTCCTGAATTAAATGGGATTGTCTGCAGTTATTTAAAGTGGTAGATTTATAACGGTAGATTAATAACGGTAATCCCACTAGTGTCACAGTGCCTGAGTTGAAAGTATACAGAATTAGTCAGCTCACAGAGGCAGATGTTTGAAGCTAATTTGTATACTGCAAAGTCCTACAAAGAGTTATGAAGTGAATACTTAATTATTTGAAATATTTGTTGGCCTTAACACTCTCGGTTGAAGAGACTGGTCTTAAAGCGACATTATGTCAGGTATCAGCCTGGCAGAATAGGTAGCAGTCTCCCTTCTGAGTCAAAAAGTCGTGAATTCAAGCCTGACATCAGGACTTTGAGCTCATAATTAGTCTAATACTCCAGGCCAGTTTTGGGAAAGTGCTGCATTGTCAGAGATGCTGTCCTTCAGATGACATAAAACCTCTCTGTCTGTTCAGGTGAATGTTAAATATCCCATGGCACTATTTGAAAAGAATGATATCTCCCACTACTATGTTCAAATTGGCGGCCCCATTTGCCTACAAAATACAGTCGCTACACTTAACATTGCTTAGGCTCTATATCAAATGTAAGCATTATTACTTATAAGTATTTGCTTTGCAATTAAACAGTACGTTTCAATGAAGTAGGGAAAGCAAAAACTCTTTATTGGAGTTTAATTCAGCAAGTTTATTATATCAAGCACTGACCGGTTAATGAATCAATGGACAATTCTGGGTTAATTGAAATCTTGGGAGAGAGCATTGCTCTCTTCCTCCATTCCACAAGCACTGCCCTCGTGTCAGCATGAAGCTCAGGGACTGCTGGTAATTACACAAATGTCTGTGAAGGATCATAGGTTCAATGGAATCTGACAGTCACACTCCGTTTTGTTTCTGAGAACTGAAGCCCCAGCTCCAGCCAAGTGAGCAAGGAGTGTAATTGTAGAGATGTACATACAGGGTGAGAGGAAAATGAAATGAGTATCGTGCACAGTGCTACTTACTAAGAAATGAAGTACTGTATCTGCCTCTAATGATGCAGTTGATGCTACATTCCTTCAGATTGGAAAATGGAGACTTTATTCCTCCGCATTTGTCTCTTTAAAACAATGTGTAAGAAAAAAAAATGACCTCTCATTTTCCAACAATTCTGTAGGGTTCACTGTACTCAACTTCCCCCCCGTCCCTCACCCTTCTTAACTCTCCACCCTCCTCCCCAGTTTAGGTTTCCAGTCAGCTGTGTGGAACACTTTGAGATGTCCTTATGACATGAAAGGCGCTATATATAGGTCAATTCTTGTCTATTAATCTAGTGATTAATTAGTATTTATAAAGAAGTTCAATACTCAGTAATGTTTCAGACATTGAACACTCGGTTGAAAATTCATGAATATCATGTGTATTAGCTATGCTACATGTAATAAAAAATCTGGTCACTCAGATACTCTAGGTCCAATTTTCTGAATGTCACTCCTCTTCAAGTCCCTGCCTTGTTTTATGCCTTTCTGGATGGATTTCTTGGAATATTACACAACAACAACTAGCATTTATATAGCCCCTTTAACATGGGGAGTACCTTGGAGTGCTGACCCAATGACGGATGTAGCTATTGAATTAGACTGTCAATCATTAGCTAATAAAGCAAATACCTGCTATCAGCAACATTGATATAATCAGCAGCTGAATTCAGCAGTTCCGGCTATCTCGACTAGTTAGAGCAGAGTAAGGAGTCGGTAGCTAGGAGCCAGGCTCTCGCACGAGTTGTGCCGTCTCAATCATCCTTTATGTTGCATGACATACAGAGCAAACGTGGAATGTACCAGTTCAGTGTGAATGTGAAAGCCTAATATAAGCTTTTTTGTAGATCCTAACAAATGGTGTCCTAAATATTAATAATTCCTCTGTTTGAAATGCCAATTCAGAGGGATTCAGTGATCCCTGAGAATAGCTCATGTGCTTTGTAAGCACAATTCTTGAGATTTTGTTTATGTAGACCATATTAGGGGTAATATGCTGATAAATGTATTCACTTTGACTATTGAAATTCCATTTGAAGTGCATGTCATCAAAATTTAGTGAACATAACGACACACGGAATATTAAGTGCTAAATAAGAAAGTGTTTCACGTTCTCTGTTTATTAGACCAAATATCCATTATTATCTTATTATCTTATAATGAATTGATTCAGAAATGTTAACAAAATCTACGTTATCCACTTATCAGGCACCATAAAGGAAGAATCCTACTTATTCTCTTTAACTGAGCTAACAGTAAGATAGATGTAACCCCTGCCTGACTTTGCCTCTTGGTGGGTGCTTGAGGTTTTATGACTTCAATAAGAAAATACCCATGACAAAAAGATTATTTTTGTCTATAATTAAAGTATGCGAAGGATGAACACTCCATTTATTTACGTTTTCTACATTTGTTTACGGAATTCCCAGGATAAACCATTCAAGACAGTAATTGTTTAAGAGATGTTTACCCTGTGAGAGTCAATATTGTGTGTCAGCCAAGATCTATAAACAACAAAAAATGACATTTGTATTGCGCCTTTCACGTTGGGAAGATGTCCCAAGTCCCAAGTGATCTCGTCACATCAATAATATATGTAGCATCTCTTAACACATTGTGAAATTCACTCGAAGTGCATGTTTGGTGATAGACTTCTGTGATGGACTAATGATCGATCACAAGCCAACAAGTGTGTTAGAAACAATGAAACAAAGGTTCATCACGCTGTGGACATGTCACTGATGGTCATCGAAACAACTTGAAAACTCGAACAGAATTGATAGAATCTTCATTTGTTCTTTTGAATATTCATACAATACAATTTACATTTCACATTGACATTTTACATAGTAATACAGTAATATAGGAGAAACGTTTACACCATTTTGTAACTATAGTATCACTGGAATTGATATTGAAATACGTTGCCGATGTTTATTGTTAAACACTAAGCGATCACTACCAGGCAGTACCTCTCCCACAGGGTGGTCTTTACTCACAGAAGCTTTTGGGAGATCAATCAGCCCCATCTTGGAAAAAATGGCAGGTGAGTTGATCTATCCACAGTCCTCTCCTTTTCATCATCTACATGCTCCTTCTTGGTGACATCATCTGTAGGTATAGTTCCACTTCTACATCGACGCAAATGACAAGCAACCACACCAGACTCCAGGATCACTGCTGTACTGATAGACACCAAGTCCTAGATGTGCCACGACTTCCTCAATTCAACAAGGATAGTATTGATGCTTTATCCTGTTCAACTCCTCCTCACCTCAGCCTCTGACCATATCGACATCCCAGTTTGCTCACTCCAACTAATAGAGCTTGTGGAGCCTTAGCATTTCATTCAACCTCAACTCTCCATCAAACCTTTTATCCAGGTTCTGACAAAGTTTGTCTTCCTTCATCTCCTCGACATCACCCATCTTCACCGCTACCTCAACTTCAACACAATCAAAACCCTCATCTACACCTTTGTCACTTCCAGAGCCAACTTTTCCAAAGCTCTGTTGTCCAGCTCCACCTCCATCACTTTCGAACCATACAGAACTCTACAGCCTGCGTCCCCTCCACCACCAGACTCTGTGAGCCATCACATCGATTCTTACCAGCTCCATATTAGCTCCCCATCCCACAGCGGATCAACTTTAACATCTTCTTCCTCACCTATAAATGCCTCCAAGATCTTGCACAACTCCCCTAGTCAGACTCTCCACTCCACCAACTCCAGCCTGCTTCATGCACCTTGCTTGCTTTGCCCCACAATCGATGGGTGAGCTTTCAACTACTTTGCCACCTTCCTCTTAAAAGTCTCCCTTGAAATATGCCTGGCTCGCTCTCTATTCGAAATCCTGCCTGAAGACCCACCATTTTTTCTATGCTTTTGGCCACCTCACCCCCTAGCTTTCTCCCAGCTCGGGCTCCCCCTCATTCCAAAATGAAAGACACTATAGAAGTGCAAATGAGACAGTGCATTTCCACCCCTTTGGGTGATAAAATAACATATGGCATCTTTGCTGCTTGTTTCAATTTCTTGACCAGTTGGAATTGTTACCATTAGAAGAATTAAGAGCTAATTGAAAGGCAAAATAGCAACAAAATAACCTTCAGTCACAATTTCCAGACCAAGCAGTCAATCCCAGCAGCACATAACGTGAACCTCTAGGCTGCCAGATCACAAGGAGTGATTCTCTCGCTGAGTTATAATTCCACCCTTAATTGAAAATCCTTTCAACAAAACAAATCGACAACAACAACTTGCATTTATGTCGTAATAATAGTAATCCTTGCATTTGATATAGCGCTTTTCACGTCGGAAGGACGTCCCAAAGCGCTTCACAGAACACTACTGTAAAGTGAATTGACTGTAAATTTGTGGGCGAACGCGGCAGCCAATTGCGCACAGCAATGTCGTACATTTTATGCAGGATAGCATCTTGGAGGGATTTGCACAGTTGCATCATCAATCCAAGTTGCTCACACAGTAAACTCCAGCAGATGAAATGCTGAACCCAGGAAAAAGAAGTACCAATTTTTGATGCCGCCATGAAAGTGTCTGGGTGTTGTTGGTTATTCCCCAGGGAAGTATGGACGTAATTGTGCAATAAATGGACATTTGACTGTTCTGATGGATGTCCTTTTTGTGACTTCACCAGACAGCCTTGCTTTGCTATTTGTTCCTTCAAGGTAGTTTCTCCTGATTTAACAGGTATCAGTCAGATCCAAGTTCTACATGTCTATGAGCAATGCTAATTAGGATCATGGACTCTGAAAGTGAAAGAACTACATATCACAGAGTGCCTCAGAGTCTGGAACTTGTATAATGAATGGAGAAAAAGTTCTCTGGCCACTACATATAGGAAAGTCTCCTTTCCTGTTAGGTGATTTGTGCTAGGCTAGGATTCTAGGATACACTCCTGTAGCATTCCCCAGTGAGCGTTCTTCATGTATGAGCTCAAACACAGAATGATGGCAGATTATTCCATTTTGACACTTTACACATTCTCAGTTCATACATGCAAACTTTCCAATATTCGCACTTAGCTGAGATGAGGATTAGGAACTCTGGCTAATTTGTTCCCTCCCTAATCCAGGGATGAAAAGACCAATTATAGGATCATTATCTGCAATAACAGATACAACAACTTGCATTTATATACCATCCCTCACACAGGTAATGTCTCAGAGAGTTTAACAGTGGTGGAGCTTGATGCTGAGCCAAGGAGAGAGGGTAGGTGACCGTAGACTGTAGGTTGAAGAGGTCCAAGACAACGACAACAATTTGCATTTCTATAGCGCCCTTCATGTCGGGTAGTGTCCTAGAGCGCTTCATAGTGGCGGAGTCTGATTCCGAGACAGGGGCAGAGGGAGGGGAAGGTGACACAAGCACGATCAAAAAGGAAAGTCTTTAGACCAGATTTGAAAGTGGGGAAGGAGGGAGCAAGGCAAAGGGATTGGGGGAAAGAGTTCCAGAGCTTCGAGGCATAGTGACTGAAAGCACAGCTGCCAATAGAGGAGTGGAGGGGTTGAGCGACAAACAGGAGGCAGGAGCTGGCTGAGCGGAGGCAGCGGGTGGTGGGGTGGGGGATGAGCAAGTCAGGGCAGGTGTGAGGGCATGATGGAATTTGAAAACGAGAGAGAGGGTCTTGAAATTGATCTGTTCGGAAATTGGGAGCCAGTGCAACCTAGCAAGGACATTACCAGCGTGAAGGATGCCAAGGAGGGTGTTGGAAAAATCGAGGTGGGATGTGACAAATGCATTAGTCAGGGTCTAGCTGAACTGAGATCAAGCTGGCTGAGATCAGTTACTCAATGCAAAACGGCGAACCAATTTGGGCCATTCCTGCTCTGTGTGGCTCACTTTCACATTGGGCAGGGAGTTTACCAGCTGAGCTATTGGGCAAGTCTGGGAGACACCCATTATTCTTGTCAGCATTATTAATATTTCTGAAGTGTACAGAGAACCCTGAAAGAATGCTCCCAGGTTGAACATATATTTGTTTAGAGGTATGACAAGCTACCTTCCCATACTAAAAAAATTACTGACCTCTAGATCATGTCATGTGCAGGAACTGGCACTAATGTAACTTCCTGTGTGCTGTGCATGGAAAGTACAACTGATGCCAAATATGACTTTGCTCAGTTTGAGCACTCCGAGATGCTATCCTGCTTCAAGGGAGCTATATAAATACAAGTTGTTGTTGTACTTCATCCACCAGGAAATCTACTTTCGATTTTTACATTGTCCCCTCAATATTTCAGAGCATACCACCATCGGACATTTTGCAGACTCATTGCTGAAAAGTCAAATGACCCATTTTCAGGACATAAAGCTGATTTACATACCTCATTGCTGTTAGTATTTCATTAGACAGCTTGCTTTAACACAAGTGGATTTTTTGCTATTACTGAAAGGAAAAGGTACTTTAGTGCTAAATTAATAAGAAAAAAACCTCCAGGGCTTGTGTTCTGGTCTTTTACTGGGTTCAGTGAAACCCTTTCTGTTTAAATAATCAACTGACTCTGGAGAAAACTTTAAAGTCTGTGTAGAACTAACCAAAACTTCTAGCTATAAATGAACAATGCCTCTGACCATTGTTTGCTTTGTAGTATATTACAAACTGGCCACTATTAATTTTGATATGGCCATTACATTGATGATAAATTGTAAGGTCAGGGTGTTGAGGATTAAGGCAAAAAAGTGGGGAAATGGTAGTAAAAGATCTGCCATAAGCAAAAAGCAATGGTGGAAACTTTCAATGGGAGGAATAGTTCTCTCCCGTTCCTATGTTCTAATGGCAAAGTTTTGTTTTCAACTACAGGAATCAAAATTATGAATCAAACGTCAGATATTATTAAAAAGCAATACTTAGAAACCAATTGGGTTGTGCGCTTGAATCAGCTGCCTGCATTCAATCTCCGAGCTAGTGCTGTGCATAGGGTGTGTGTGTAGGGGGATACTGATTAATTACTGACCCAGTAACAGACGAGAGCTGGGTTGACTCAGATGAGATGACAGGTCATACAGTACACAAACCACTCAGTGTCTAATGTTTTAATAATGAGTGGAAAATTCAGTAAATGAAGCATTGTAATGAATTATTCAGGCAATAATCACTGAGAAGGAGTACATTTATCACAGAATTGTTTTAACAAAGGCTGAAGCCAAATGCTGGAGCAGAGCCTGTTGCACTAAAGCCAGATAAACATGCTTGTGTAAGGTGAACTCCGGCCTCAGATTGTGCCAGCGCATCATTTTGTAACACTTTATTTGAGCTTATTTTCAGTCATTTCCCGTGATTCCCTCACACTCATGGCAACACCTTCTAACAATTCAGAAATATTCTAAATGTTTTCTGAAATATGTGTGTTCAACAAGGAGAATAGAGAAAGGCTATTTTCACTGTTCACTGAGTCAGTAACAAGAGAACATAAATTGAGGTTTATCAAAAGAAGAAAAACGTGGATAGTTAAAAGAAATATTTCATTCAGAAAGTTGTTATAATGTGGAATGCTTTTCCACTAGTAACTCTTTAAAAGAGAATGCAAGATGCAAAATTATATAGGATAAGGGGACGGAGCAGAAGGATAGGATTTTGGTAGGTAGTTCCAGTGGAACTGGCACAGATATAATGGAATTAATTACCTTTTTCAGAGCTGCACACTTTCCAGGATTCTATGCTAAGTGAGGAATGTCAATGTTGGAGAATGGAAGACAGTTCTACATTGCAAACCCAATATAAATAACAAACATTACAAGGTCAGCAATAAAACAGAATTCGCTGGGAACACTTTTATTATTGTTAATATTCTTTTCAAATTCACTCCACAAACTAATTAGTTGTATGCTCTTCTCATTATTGTACGCAGGATATATATATATATATATATAGATGCCACAAATTAGCTGCCACATTTGCCTCCATAGCAACATTTGCTTAATTTCTATTCTTTTATATAATAATAAAAATAATAATAATCCTTATGTTTGGTATAGAGCCTCTGAGATCAGAGGACATCTCAAAACACTTCACAGGAGCCACACTCTTAATTGGAGTGACTGTGTGGCTTGTGGGCAAACATAGCAGCCAATTTACAGACAGCAATGTCACGCAAACAGCCAGGACATGGATGATCAATTTTATTGGAAGATTGTGGGAGAAACTCAGGCTGTGTTGTGATGGTTCATATCTCACTCATTGTATCTGAATGTTGAATTTGAGAAAAACTTTCTAAAGTCATTTAAATGGAAGCACAGGACTTCTCCACATAACATCCACATTGGGGCATTCAGCCTGCACTAACTGGACCCTCCTTACTGCCACAGCCCAGTGGCACCCTTCTTACAACAATATCCTAATCTCTCACAGAGAGGTGGTATTTGCTTTAAAGTGAAGGTGCCGATACTTGGCGCTTGGTGTTGGATGCTCCTGTGATGCACCAGATGGGTTCCCCCTTGTTCTGTTAGGAGAACAGATGGAACATTACCAGTACAAATGCATGCACATCCTTTTGGGTACTGCATTAGCAGAACTAAAGCATTGTCATGACATGTCTTATGTATGCAGATAGAAAAAAATGGGTGCATTCATTATTGTGCAATTTATATAACATCTGAGTAATAACGCAGAGATCATGGTGGGAATAAATGGCTTGACACGAGTTGCATTACACAGAAGAGGCAATTGTGTAAAATGTTGGCAAAATAAATAGGAAGAATAGAGGACTGAAAGGCACTGGTTGTCATACAGATATCTGTATTTGTAACATTCATCATCATCTGGCAATTCCTTTCAATTAAATTCCCTACAGAAATTGGGAATTTATACAGAGCCTTTCGATCGGCACCTGCGTATTAATTTTCCATTGAAAGAAACCTACCAGTTCCAAACAGTTTCCATTCAACAAACACTCAGCCCTCTCTCCGTCCGGATACAATTCATGAAACTAATTTACTTTTATCTTTTATCTAAACAGTAGAAACCAGTTTCAACGGGAATGTTTTGCGAGTTACAACAGTGCATAGTACCTGCTTTGGAGAGATCAGCAGCGGTCTGTCATCAAGTCAATGTCACGTTACTTTCAGCTGCCTGTAATTACATGGAAATCCAGAAGTTGTGTACTTAAATTGTTTAATCTGTTTTGCCATAAGGTAAGATGGTCATTAACATCAAGAAAACTCCCCTTCTGTTTAATCAGAACACAAACCTGTTTCATAAAATCTCCTAATAAAATTACCTTCATCAATCTCTGCTGTTGAAAATGAAACTTCACAGCTGGGGGCGAATGCTGTGTTTGACCACAACACGTCTAAAAGCGAATTGGATTAGGATAGATACACAACTGACTGGAATGCTTAAAGGGTGAAACATAGATTCTTGGGAACTATTTACTTAAGGGATGAGGGGGAAAAGTGAGGAAATTGGATTAAATGAATTGCCATGTTCTAATGAAATGGTAGAACTGGTTCAAAGAGATGAATGTCCTCCTCCCGGTCCTATTTGAAGAGGACAGATATTAAAGTAGTAGGAAAAGAGCACAAAAACATGATTATAATAGTCCAGTTGGTAATGAGGTACCCAGTTCAAAGGAAGGAGAACTGGAATACCAGTTGTGGGACATTGCTCTGATCAAATTGGCTGCCACTTTCACCCCAAATAAACACAGACTATAGCAAATCCCGTGAAGAGCTTTGATACATTTCAACACTGTAATAAGGCTGCAGAGAATGCAAGGATTATTTTAGGGTTTTTCTCATTTTCAGTCTACAAGGCTTAGAAGTCAAATCCAGGATAAAAGAAGTGGATAAATTGGAAGAGGTGAGATGGATGACATCAATCTTTTGCTTCCTCTGAAATGGGGTCGTTAACATGAGTTGCTGCAACCAGTATATCGGCATTGCACTGGCAAAATGTCTTGCCTGTTCGGCAGCTGGATTTAAGTGACAGTCAGACATGGGACTTGAGCCCTGAGTCACAAGTGTCCTTCGAAAGGTCACATAACCTGTTATAATTAAACACATTGAATACCCAGTGCCCAAAGGAAATTTTCACTCAGTACATTCCTCTCCCTCCATACATTCAATTCAATAATGTTATAAAAAAATATTATTTGCATTTAAAATAGTAATCAACATGCATCTCACCTATATATGGAAATTCCAGAGATGTTTATTGGAAAGGAATGTGCACTCTCTCTTGCCATTGAGAGTACTGTCTGGCAAGCTTTCCCGCTTATTACACAGAAGATACAGTTCAAGATCCTGGTCCTCACCTTCAAAGCCCTCCATGGTCTTGCTCCCACCTATCTCTGCAACCTCCTAACCCCCTACCATCCTACTCGCTCCCTCCACTCAGCGGACTCCGGCCTGCTTCGCTCGTCCCATTATTGGTGGGCGGGTGTTCTGCTACTCTGCCCCCACCCTCTGGAACTCCATCTTGCAGTCCCTCCGCCTCGCCCCCTCCCTTGCCTCCTTCAAGACCCCTCTCAAGACCCTCCTCTTCGACCGTGCTTTTCATCTCCTTGCTTGGCCCCCTGCCCTCCACCCTCCCCGACCCTGACCCCCAGCTCGGGTCCAAAACTCTGTCTGTCCAGCACCTTGGGACGTCCTCCCGATGTGAAAGGCTCTATACAAATGTAATTTTATTGTTGTTGTTTGTCCAGCTCGGACCCCTACCCATTAGGGCTTTGGCAGAATCTTAGTAGTAAGAGTTCCTGTTCACAGTGACTGATCTGCCCTTCCAGGTCCTGCCGATTCTGGTTGTGCTGTCATCAGGAGTTCCCTGGAATGCTGCAGACCTGCCTGGCTCAGGATGTGGACTACCGAGACATCCACAGAGGGTGGGCTCGATTCCAACTAACAACTCATCCAAATGAAGACACCTCTATAATAAAGCATCCACCCCAGCATTCTGCTGGAGTATTAGTCTGGACTATGAGCTCAAAGTCCCAACATGAGGCTTGAACCCACAACCCTCTGACTCAAGAGGCAAGAGTGCTACCAACTGAGCCAGGCTGACACTTAATTGGTGTTGTCTGGAATATATTTTATGCATGACTTCATCCTCTGGTGATGCATGCTTTTTTTGCTCCTCTCTTGTGATGATCATAGTGCCAGAGCAAGTGATGGACTCGCTGCCTTGAAAGCAGGATGACTGGTAACAATGCTGACAGCTGGAAGTGAGACCAGGCTAAATGTGTCTGAGTTCAGCTTTTGAAAGCACCTATTCTTACAACATCTACTGTCGATTGCTCCCATCAATAAACCTTTGTGTTCCCAACTCTATGGACCACTATTACATATCTGCACTCTGACCTACACATGAACAATTCATTTTTATGCTCCTGAATGCATCTTTGCCAGTTTGAACATATCTTATTTTAGTTCTTTGTGCTGATCACCATGCACTGAACTCTGTATCTTTCAAGAGTCAGTGATCACAGGGAGATTACTTCTTTTGCCCTGACTCTGGGTCTCTCACTGCACAAATCTAAAATATTTCTTTCTGCAATGATTATTTAATAGTTGGAATAATAGGAAGGTCAGGACACTGGACTCACTTAAGTAACACTGTAAAATATAGATGAAGTTGGATACATCGTCTAGGCTGATACTTCAATGGCCTTCAGTCCCCTCATCCAAACTTCTGTTGTTGAACCTCTTCAACAAGTATGGTCGGCCTGGCTATATTGATAGTACCCTCAACTCTGTATGGGTTTAGCAATGTCTTTTTAACGTGAAATGTGCTATGTAAATGCAATTTGTTGTTGTTATTCGGGTCCCACATCAGGACTTTCAACTCACATCATCTAGGCTGATACTTCAGTGCAGTGCGTGGGATGTGTTGTATTGTCGGAGATGCCGCCTACAGATAACACTTTAAACTGGACGAGAGACAACTTTCTTCAGCTCAACGTGCGAAAAACCGAGGCCCTCCTGATTGGCTCACGTCAGCGCCTCCGCACCTCAGGCGCTGACACCATCAGCATCCAAGGCTGCACTCTCCACCTCGCAAAGCCAGTCAGGAACCTCGGCGTTTTGTTCGACCCTGAGCTGTCCTTTCTCCCTCACATCCGCACCACAACTGGCACCGCCTTCCATCACCTCCGGAACATCACCAGACTACGGCACTCCCTCACCCCTCACGCTGCTGAAACCCTGGTTCACGCCTTTGTCACCTCAAGGCTGGACTATGGGAACTCTCTCCTCGCCGGCCTTCCCGCCACCTCCCTCCACAAGCTGCAGGTCATTCAGAACTCTGCAGCTCGTGTACTGTCCCACACCAGGCTTCGCAACCACATCACTCCCACCCTCGCTCGCCTCCACTGGCTCCCCATCCCCCAGAGGATTGATTTCAAGATCCTCATCCTCACCTACAAGGCCATTCACAGCCTTGCTCCCTCCTACCTCTCCGACCTACTATCCCCCTACCTACCTGCCCGTACCCTCCGTTCCTCTGGCTCCGGTCTGCTCCACGTCCCCCGCCCCAACCGCCCTACCATCGGTGGTCGGGCCTTCAGCCTCTCAGCCCCCAGGCTCTGGAACTCTATCCCCCAGTGCCTTCGCCGCCTCCTCCCTTTCCTCCTTCAAGGCCGGTCTTAAAACCTTTCTCTTTGACCGAGCCTTCAGCTCCCCTCTCAACTCTCTTCCCCCTCCTCGCTCCCTCCCTTCCCTCCCCTCACCCTGACCATTTTCCCCCTCCTCGCTCCCTCCCTTCCCTCCCCTCACCCTGACCATTTCCCCCCTGCTCGGGTCATGACCCAACTGTGCAGCGCCTTGGGACGTCCTCCTGACGTGAAAGGCGCTTTATAAATGGAATCTTGTTCTTGAGGTCCCGTCTGCCTGTTCATATCAAAAATGCATGACACTATTTGAAAAGAGAAGGGAGTTTCTCCCAGTATCGTGGTGAACAATTCCCTCCCCAAAATAGTCATTTACTGAGTGTACCGTACATAATGTACAGTCAATTCACTTTACAGTATATTCTGTGAAGCGCTTTGAGGTGTCTTAAAGACCCGATAAGGTTCTATATCTAATACGAGGTTTATTAATGTATTTTTCGCCGTTACAAGTCACTACCCCACTGCTATATAAATGCAAGTAGTTGTTGTTCTTTCATACACAAGCTATTCTACCCTTTCTGCCTCCATCAATATGATAATTGGAGTGACTACATAAATGCCATAGGAATTGTCTTCTGATGGATCTCCTAATCTCACATTGATCAAAAGACATATTGTCAACTGGAACAAAAGTAGCTCCACTCTGGAAATGCACAGTAATATTGCTGGGGATTGGGATCAATCATTAGCTGTGGGAAGAACCTAGAGATGATAAAGAAGATAACTACCAGAAAAACACAACAGAGTGGAGCATACAGAATCCTAAACAGCTCCCCACCTGGTCTGAGCAAGAAGGGGAAACCTTGGGTTCATATCCAGAGGTGAGGAATTCTCTGTGTTAATGGCTCAGTTTGTCTCAGCAATAAGTCAAATATGTAAATAAAGGAGAAAATGTCAGTTTTGTTCCATTGCTACATCATTTGTTTACAGATGTTGAAAGAATTTTAATATCTCATGCATTTGACTGATTGTTTTGATCCATCCAGACGACTTTCAAGTGCTCTGAGATGCTACTTCACGTGAAGGGAGCTTTATAAATGCAAGTTGTCTTTGTTGTTGTTGAAAATCAGAAATTAGCACTCAAGTTGGAAATTGTGGGCACAAATCGTCCCAGATCAACATGTTCTAGATTTTGTCACAGACCTAATAGTTAGAGTTTTAGTCCCTGTCTTCTTGACATTGATATCATCATGACAATTGAAATGAATATTATCACAGCTGACAGTCAGCGTAACGGCTAACCACAGGGAGACACTTCCTGCTTGGGTTCCTTCCCAAACTGTTCATTTTAAAACCTGTTCATATTTACAGAGCCAATGAGTCAGAGCCCCAGAGAAATTATTAACATGTATTCTCTTGCAGCATTAACTGATGAGTGAATGGAGTTGGAGATTGGCCCCAATTTCCGCAACTGAAAGAACTGTACACTTTAGAACCCACTGATTGATGGAATCATTATTGAACGATCTGTACGCTCACACACGTGGCATCTCTATATTTACAATAAGAGGAGAATTTAGCACTGCTTAGAGTGCAATATTTACAGTAGGGGGACTCATGTAGACAATAAACCATTAACAGAGAAGCATCCACAATGAAGAGTGTACTGTGATACTATACACTTCAGAAAATGACTCTGATTATTATGCACTCAGTAAAGTAGGCTGAGAAATTAATATGATGGGGAGTTATAGTGTTACAATAAATGGTATAAATTACTGCATTCAGGTGTTGAATGAAAACACATTGGGAAACGAATGCTGACTAAAAAAAAGGTAGACTGTATGTGGGCTCATCACTATATGCTGGTGTCAGTGTTGTATGCTTTATAATCAAAGTAACAGGTGAATCAAACTGGACTGCGCATTTGCATACAGATCAGAAACAATCCATTTAAAGTATAGGATGTTTTGCTATTGCTTATACTACAGTTATGTATCCTACTTATAAATTTATAAATGCAGAAATGGCACGTGATTCTCTGTCTGTTCAGTGATGAAAATTAAAATGACAGTAATTCTGCAGATGTGTTTAATATCGCTGGGTCTACTCCACACCTTTTCATTATTGAGTTGGATCTTCTGACATGTGGAGGTAATAGGAGATCTGACTCAGAGTCAGGTCTCGGGAGATATGTAACTGGCAAAACCAGATATATTATAGCCTTTCGCAGTGATATCATTCTCGCCGGTGAGTCAGGAGGTTGTTGGTTCAAGCCCCACATCAGGATTTAGAATCACATAGTCTAAGAAGACACTCCAGTGCTGGGGAGGGTGGGGGTTGCATTATCAGAGGTGCTGTCGTTCGGATGAGACAAGAAGCTGAGGTCCCGTCTGCCTGTTCAGGTGGACAACAACACAAAAATTGAATTTGTATTGTGCCTTTCACGTCGGGAGGACGTCCCAAGGAGCTGGATAGACAGAGTTATGGACCCGAGCTGGAGGTCGGGGTCGGGGTCGGGGAGGCTGGAGGGCAGAGGGGGGTGAAGCAGGGAGATCGAAAGCACAGTCGATGAGGAGGGTCTTGAGATGGGTCTTGAAGGTGGCATGGGAGGGGGCGAGGTGGAGGGACTGTGGAATGGAGTTCCAGAGGGTGGGGGCAGAGTGGCAGAAGGCCGCCCGCCAATAGTGGGGTGAGCAAGGCGAGGGACGTGAAGCAGGCTGGAGCCCGCTGAGCAAAGGGAGCGAGCACGATGTTAGGGGGTTAGGAGGTTGCAGAGGTAGGGGGGAGCAAGACCATGGAGGGGTTCAAAGGTGAGGACCAGGATCTTGAACTGTATTCTCAATGTGATTGGAAGCCAGTGGAGTTGTGCAAGGATGGGGGTGATAGGGTCACGGAGCCTAGTGAGGGAGAGGATGCGGGCTGCAGAATTCTGGATGATCTTCAGCCTATGGAGGGAGGAGTTGGGGAGGCTGACAGGCAATTAGATTGCATAGTCAAGCCTTGATATAATGAAAGCATGTATGAGGGTTTCGGCGGCCTGAGGTGTGAGATAGTGGTGGAGCCAGGCGATGTTGCGGAGGTGGGGGAAGGCAGAGCGTGTCATGGCATGGATGTGGGGTAGAAAGGATAGTCGAAGGTCAAACAAGATGTCAAGGTTCCAGACTGCTTAGCACGGTGGAGTTTGCAACCATGGATGGTGATGCTGTCAGTGCCTGAGGTGAGGAGGCGCTGATGGGAGCCAATCAGAAGAGCCTCGGACTTGTTGACATTCAACTGAAGAAAGTTAGCTCTCATCCAGGACTTGATGTCCGATGGACATTCTGTCAGGACAGCAGTGGTCCTGGAGTCAACGGTGGAGGCAGAGAGATAGAGTTGAGTTTCATTTGCATACATGTGGAAGTTGACCCCATGTCTTCTGATAATGTCACTGAGAGGGAGCATATAGATGTTGAAGAGAAGGGGCCAAGGACATGCCCTGAGAAATGCCACACGAGATGGTGTGGGGGTTAGAGGAGAAACTGTTTGTGGAGATGAAGTGGAGGAGGTGTGAGAGTTACGATCTGAACCAGTCAAGGACAGCATCGTGAAGGTTGAGGTGAGAGGAAAGGCGGTGAATGAGGATAGAGTATTCAACAGTGTCAAAGGCAGCAGAGAGGTCAAGGAGGAGGCAGAGGGAGCCCTGGTCACAGATGGATAGAATGTCATTTGTCACTTTGACCAGGGCTGAATCTGTGTTGTAGGCGACACGGAAACCCAATGGAGGGAGTGGAGAGAGAGGAGCGAAGCTGAGAAGCAACAACTCGTTCCATGACCTTGGAGAGGAAAGGGAGGTTGGAGATGGGATGGTAGTTTGGGAGTAGAGATGGGTCTAGGGAGGGGTTTTAAGGATAGAAGTGATGATGGCGGTTTTTAATGGGGTGGGAACAGTATCAGTGTACAGGGAGAGGTTTATGATGTCTGTGAGTAGAGGGTCAAGGAGGTGAAGCTGGGAGGTAAGGAGAGGGATAGGGATGGGGTCAAGGGATCAGGTGTTCAGTTTCATTTGGGTTATGGTGGTGATGAGAGAGGAGGGGGAGACAGGTTTGAAGGTATGGAGGGAGGGATGTGTAGGGCCCAGGGAGGGAGGGGGAAGGGGTAGCAGATGGAATGGCAGAGGCAGCTGAGTGGATTCCCTCGACTTTGGATTCAAGGAAGTCCAGCATCGCCTCGCAGTTGGCATTTGGGGTAAGGATGGGCGAGGCATGAGAGGATGGGCAGAAGAGCTGGTTCATGATGGAGAAGAGGAGCCTGGGGTTGTCTTTAGTCTCCAAGATTGTCTTGGAGTAGAACAATGATTTAGAGGAGGCGAGGGTGGAGCGGTAATGTTTGACATGGTCTAGCCAAGTGGACATTAAAGATCCTATACAAAATACAATACAAAATTACATTTGTAAAGCGCCTTTCACGTCGACATTATGACACTATTCGAAAAGAGAAGGGAGATTCTCTCGGTGTCCTGGCCAATAATCCCCCAAATAAAATTAGTCACTCACTGCATGACTGTCTGTGTTGCGTTTCATCCACAAAATACACTGTCAAACCTTTGAGATGTCTGATGAAGTGATAAGGTGCTATAACAATTGCAAAGATTATTATTATGCAGAGACAAAAACAGATGACAACAACTTCCCTTGTGATATCCTGTATATATTGTTTATATAGTTATCTATATACTATATTTAATTCTTGCTTACCATGCTTTTTTTTTTGGTCTTAGCTGTGTCAAATCTTTGACATAAATTCTCAATAAAACACAAAATATATATAAATCGATAGATATTCCTGCAGCTTCATAATATAATGCCGCTTTCACTTGTAGTGACCTAAGAGTGAAGACCACCCTCTGAGCTAAACAATTCAAGACTTTGAAAATTCTTGCAAAGCAAAATAGATCCACAGGCCTCTCCCAGTAACCTTCAGTGCACAATTTGGATCATGAGTCTATCAATTTCTTTTTTTACAGATCAAAGCCCACAGACTTCAAAAGGATCATTGTTAATAGTATAATACTAATAATCCTTGCATTTGATATAGCGCTTTTCACATCTTCTCGACGTCTCAAAGCGCTTCACAAAATAAACTGTAAAGTAAATTGACCGTATATTTGTGGGCAAAACACAGCAGCCAATTGCGCACAGCAGAGTCCCACAAACAGTCGTGGATTGAAAATGACTAATTTATTATTGTTTTTTTTTGGAGGGATTATTATTAGGCGTGTGGAGTAAGGAAACTTGCCCAAGGTTTTGCCTTGCCAGGAATTGAACCCAGGTGTCTCGCTTGCAAGGCGAGTGCTCTAACCACTGAGCAACAGGACTCCACAAATATCCCTTTGAATGTGATCTGTTGTGTCCTGAAAAAGAACTCTTATCAAGTCAACCCTCAAGTTAACCTATTAAGGTCGGAGCAAACAAGTCACAAGGGACAGGGATTCCTGTTAACCCTGCACCATTTTGGATTTTGGGAATGGGGCAGAGATACTTTATTTTCAGTTCTGGAGCCAACATTTGGATACCGAATGAATTAATTCAACAAATTGTTTTTAATTACAATCAATGCTGATCTCTGCAATCAAGAGCACCTTCACAGTAGAGAAACAGTTTGGTACATCAACAAAAACATCAATTTGCACTCTTGCCTTTGAGTCAGAAGATTGTGGGTTCAAGCCCCATGTCAGGACTCATGTACCTTAGGCCTACACTCCAGTGCAATGCTGGGGCTGCGCTGGTTGTGGAGGTCCTAACCATTGGTTGAAATGTTTAACCAAGGTCCTCTCTGGCTATTCAAGTGGACGTTAAAGATCTATTCAAAAAGAGAAGGATGTTTCTGCCGGTATCCTAGCTAACAATTGGCCACTCACTTCATTGTTGTTAGTGGGACATTGCTGTGTGCAAATTGGCTGTTGCATTTACCTACAAAAAAACAGTCAAGATACTTTACAATGTTGACGCACTTTGAGTTGTCCTCCGAACTTGAAAGGCACTATATCAAATGTAAGGATTATTATTATTATTATTTAGTACCTTTTACCTAGGGAGAACACCTCAAAGTACTTTAGAAAGACTGATGGGAGCTCAAGCTGTTCAGAGGGAGATAGGAAGGGATAGGAGGGAGATGGTTGAAAGCACCGTCAAATACATGGGTTATTAGGTGGGTTTTGAAATCTGTGAGGGAGAGAATGAGGTAGAGGGATTTGGGAAGAGAGTTCCAGAGGGAGGGGGCAAGTGGCTGAATGCTTGCCGGCTGAGTGAAGAGGACAGGCTGGCGACAAGAAGTAGGTTGGAGTTGGCGGAGCAGAGGTAATGGCTCGGGGAGTAGGGTGCAAACATTGTGTCGAGGTTTTGAGGAGGAGGGGACACAGGAAATGATGATTCAGAAAATATGCTAACAGAGATCAGCTTTCAATGCGTTTAAGAGATGGTTGGGGATGCTATTATCTACTCAAGCCATGTTTCTTCAGCTTCACCTACTACTGTCACGTGTAGCATTCTTCAGAGCTCTGTCCTTGGTCCTCTCCTATTTACATGCTCTCGGTCAATGATGTCATCCGCAGGCATGGGGTTACCATCCACATGTGTGCAAATGGCACCCAACTCTATCTCTCTGTCTACACCCTCAACTCCAGGACCACTGCTGCCCTGTCTGTCTGTCTGTCTGTCTGTCTGTCTGTCTGTCTGTCTGTCTGTCTGTCTGTCTGTCTGTCTGTCTGTCTGTCTGTCTGTCTGTCTGTCTGTCTGTCTGTCTGTCTGTCTGTCTGTCTGTCAGGCATCAAATCCTGGATAATAGTCAACTTTCTCCAGTTGAATGTTGACAAGACCGAGGCACTCCTACTTAGCTCCCATCAATGCCCCCTTATCTCAGGCACTCACAGGATCACTATTCATAGATGCGCTCTCCACGTCACAGAACCAGTACAGAACCTTGGTATCTTTCAACCCTCAACTGTCTTTTAGGGTTGTCTTTCGCCCACAAACATACTGTCAATTCACTTTACAGCATATTCTGTGAAGCGCTTTGAGACATCGAGAAGACGTGAAAAGCGCTATATCAAATGCAACGATTATTATTATATTATTATTTTTATAATTAAACCCTACATCTGTGCCATGGCCCAATTCTGCCTTCCCTCACCTCTGCAACTTTGCTTGCCACCACCACTACCTCTCTCCTCAGGACCCTCATCCATGTCTTAATTGTGTCCCGTCTTGACTGTTAATTCTCTACTCCCCAGACATCCCAACTCTTCCCTCCAAGTTATTCAGATTCGGAACTCTGCAGCTCATGTCTTCTTCTGCACTCAGCTCTTTGAGCGAATCACCCAGAAGATCAAGTTCAAGATTCTTGCCCTCACTTTTAAAGCCCTCCATGGTCTTGCTCCTGCCTACCTCTGTAACCTACTAAAATGTTATCAACCTGTCTGCTCCCTCCGCTTGGCGGGCTCTGGCTTGCTCCATGTCCCCCACCCTGCCTGCTCCACCATCAGTGGTCAGGCCTTCAACCTTCCTGCCCCCACTCTCTGGAACCTCATCCCGGAATCCCTTTGCCTCGCCCCCTCCCTTGCCTCCTTCAAGGCCTATCTCAAGACTTTCCTTTTTGATCAGGCCTTCAGTCATCCTTCCACTTTCACCTCCTTGCCCTCCACCCCTCTTGATTCCAACGCCCAGCTCAAGTTCAAATACTTTACTGTCCAGTGCCTTGGGACGTCCTCCCTGCATGAAAGGTACTATATGAATGCAATTTGTTGTTATCATATACCTACTGCATCCCATAATTTATAGATATTAATTACTATGAAGAATATTTCATATTATGACTTACTGGAATGAGTATGAGAATAAGATGCAGGTTCACTGTAGACGTGAATAACTACTGCCTGGACCTCAGAACAATTCTTCCACTCATATGTATCCTGAGCCCAAACAGTTGCGAGCTCTGATGCATTTGTTGGTTATTATAATTTAAACATGGATATAAATCACGCTACTCAAATCGTGACTCATTTTCCAAGAAGCAAAATATTTGAAAAAAGGCAATCCATTATTAATGTATTGCTTTATATTATTAAATGCTGTTTCCAAAGGTAATTAATTTTCAAGTAAGTCCAAAGACAGTCAAATACTCTTAAGTCAAATTGGCAACCAAGTCATTTAGTTGTTGTGATTGAGATATTATCACAGATTCTTATTTCTGTGTCTTCTGTGAGTTTGATACAGCTGACAATAGAGATACTGGGCAGTAGTTATTCATAATAATCCTTGTGTTTGATATAGCGCCTTTCACATCGGAGGATGTCTCAAATCGGTTCACAGGATTTACAGTAAAGCATAACAACTGTGTATTTGTAGGCAAATTCATATTTTAGGACAGGTGGACAGACTTTATGTACAGTATTGAGCAAAGCCAAATGGAAAGTTAATTCCCCAAACCTGAAGCCAAGCTGATCTCATAGTAGGGGATCTTACTGTTGCCTCATTCTGCACAGTTTGATTTTAAAAAATTCAAAGTAATGCTGCCAAGTAATGTCTATCATTTTTACTGCCACTTGAACCAATTTAGGGGAAAATAGGCGTGAAATCCATGACAATCCAGAATATCCACAAGAAACTCATTATAAAAGGCCACAAATGTCACCATATACAGTAGTCTTTCCTGTGTGATTAACAAATGATACTATCGAGTGGCTGTTGATCATAGACACATTCAGGTTTGTGCTTTTGGCATTGTCTAAATGCCAACAAAAACAGATTTTCTTGTCATAACCCTGTGGGGCATCGGTACGAACAAGAGCAATGAAGGTCTGAAAGGTTTTAAGGTTTCCATACCAATCCATCAGCAATTAGGAAAGCAGCTGTATGAAGTGAAGGAGACCAGGAGGCTGCTTCTTCTCAAAGGAATAATTAACAGGCTGGCAAAGAGCAGCTTCTCTCGTTCTATTCAGGGCTTCTCTTACATTGTTGAAAAAGGATTAATTTTGCATGCTGCATATGATGGTATAGGCAAATGTAAGACCAAACTGCCATTTCCGCAAGTGTTCATGAATTTTCAAAGAGCCGTTTCTTAATTAAACGATAAAGATGTCCGCTATTTAGGCATAATACTTTTCGATTATACTGCTTTATCAATCTGCGCTAACTGCCAGAGTCTATTTACATGCAAATACATTGCAGCTACAGAGAGCACTAGTAACATAAACACTCAATTTTCTGTGTCATTCTGAAGTTAACCCATTAAAAATCTACAGGATAAAAAGGAAGAAAGGAACAAACATCTACAGACATGGATTCGCATAATAAATAATTGGTTAGTAAGATAACATTATTAATGTAATCATTTATTTCATAGTTAATTGTCCTTTTCAAATCTTTTACCTCCTGGAAAAATGAGTCATTATTTCATTTATAACCATGTTTAATTTATAATAACCAACATATATATCACAGCTCACAGCTGTTTGAACACATGATACAAATCAATATGAGTATTGTTCATAAGTCTGCCGGTGTCCTGCTACTTCAATGATACAGTATTGCCTATTGTCCAAATACTTAATACTAGTACAAAAGTAACAAGTGCAAGAGAAATAAATTATTTTATATACAATACAATTTACTTTTATGTAGCACCTTTCACATCAAGAGGATATCCCAAAGTGGATTTCCAGCTGAGGGTGGGAGCTGAGGGAGTTATGGAGAGGAAAAATGACCGAAAGTGCAGACAAAGAAGTATGGTACATTACATGGTGAAATGTTCTGCATTTAGAAATTACAGCACAGAAAGAAGCTATTCGGCTCAAAGAGCCTCTGGTGGTGCCATCTCCTTCACTGTAACTAACTACTTTAATTCCAATCTCCTGGTGTTAGCTCATATCCTTTTACATTTGTTCCTCTTCAAATATTTACAAGCTTTTATGGTCAGCTTCAATAACCGCTTGTTGCAAAATATTGCATGTTTTAATAACTCACTGTGCCAAAAAGTTCTGACCTTCTCCCCAATTCTTCTGGTAATGATCCTGACTTGCCCTCATGTTCTTACCAATTTATCAGCAAGAACAATCTTTCACTTTCTATTATCTCATTTGATGTTGTGATTCCTAATGTTATGTAACTGTCTCACTTTGGTCTGCTTGACATTTTCTTTGAATTGTCTAAGCTCTTCAGAGATTTGGCATGCATAAATGTTTAAAGTTTGATTTACAGTATCACACATTGAAAACAAAATGTTTCCTAATGTGGCCAGGGATAATTTATGTTAAAAGAAAGTGGTTAAAAATGTACTGACAGTATTGGAACTGAAAATCTTTCCCTCTGACTTTGGGAGAGTGGTTTCTCACTTCAGGTCTTTCAGAATTGAAATGCAGGATTTTTGATTCTCACATGGAGTCTTGTAGCATGTCGGTTAGAGCATTCGCCTCGCAAGTGAGAGGACCTGGGTTCAAGTCCCCGGTAGAGCAAAACATTAGGCAAGTTTCCTACTCCAGATGGCTCTGTTTACCTAGCAGTAAGTAGGAAGAGGTCGAATTTGATCATTCATAATGGCGAGGATCACTTATTAATTTTTAAAATTTACTTGTTCAATTATATTTATGCTAATGTATCTGTCGCCTGATTAAAGGCTTTCTAAATGTGTTGAACTAGCTCCAAGGTGACATGCTTGGCAAAGGAATGTAAAAATCAAGTCAATTTTCTGTGCTCCGCCACAGACTCACACCACAGGCCACCGAAACCCTCATTCATGCATTCATAACATCCAAGTTTGACTATGCAAACTCCTTGCTTGTCAGCCTCCCCAACCCCTCCCTCCATAGGCTGCAGATCATCCAGAACTCTGTAGCCCGTGTTCTCTCCCGTACCAGGCGCCATGACCCTATCACCTCCATCCTCGTCCAACTCCACTGGCTTCCCATCACACAGAGAATACAGTTCAAGATCCTGGTCCTCACCTTCAAAGCCCTCCATGTCCTTGCTCCCCTACCTCTGTGACCTTCTAACCACCTACCAACCTTCCCGCTCCCTCTGCTCAGCAGGCTCCAGCCTGCTTCGCCTTCCCCACCTCGCCTGCATCACCATTAGTGGACGGGCCTTCAGCCCCTCTACCCCCACCCTCTGGAACTCCATCCTGCAGTCCCTCCACCTCGCCCTTTCCCTCCTTCAAGACCTGTCTCAAGACCTTCCTCTTCAACCGTGTCTACGATCACCCTCCTTCCCCCACACCTGCCCTCCACCCTCCCCGATCCCAACCCCCAGCTCGGGTCCAAAACACCGATTGTCCAGCACCTCGGGACATCCTCCTGATGTGAAAGGCAATATACAAACGTAATTTTGTTGTTGTTGTCGGTAGTCCACTTCCTGAGCCAGACCAATCTGCACCTACGCCAATAATATAATAATAATAATAATAATTCTTGCATTTGATATAGCGCTTTTCACATCGGGAGGACGTCCCAAAGCGCTTCACAGAACACACTGTAAAGTGAATTGACTGTATATTTGTGGGCGAACGCGGCAGCCAATTGCGCACAGCAATGTCCCACAAACAGTCGTAGATTGAAAATGACCAATTTATTATTGTTTTTGGTGGGATTATTATTAGGCTGTCTCTCATCCTCACCTACAAGGCCATTCACGGCCTTGCTCCCTCCTACCTCTCCGACCTACTATCCACCTACCTACTTGCCCATACCCTCCGTTCCTCTGGCTCCGGTCTGCTATGCCAAGGCACTGCTGATGACAGCGCAGCAGCAGAATTCAGAGAATCAGACTGGATATTGGGGGGTAGGGATTCTTCCCACACGGCTCATGTTAACTCTCCAGGCCAAAGTGCTAATGGGTTGGGTGATCCTGGTTGGACAAATATGGGTTGGAAGTGCACTCAAGTAGTACTCTTAATAGCAAGCTATATGGTTTTACTAGATTGACTCCAGCAATACCCCAAGCCTTGGCAAAGTGTGCTCCTCCAGGGAGAGAGTGCACATTCTTTTCCAGGGACACAAAAATATCCATGTGGAGGCAGCACACATATGTGAAACTTTCAGTCTGACTGGATACTCTGAAGTATGAGTTTCCATATGTTTCAAACGGCAGCTGATCAAACAAAAATATAACAAAGACAGGGGTATCTTATGGAAATGTAAATCCTTGCAATCCGTGCGCCTCATAACATCTTTGAATCATCTCAAAGCATTTCACAGAATATACTGTAAAGTGAATTGACTATGGGTGAACCCATAAAATTATATTTATAAATAAGAATTGAACTATGCTTATGAAGCGTGAGTAGAAAAATGTACTCACAGGAAAGTTACTTTTATCCTGTTTTCTTGATTGATTCTTGCTTTCCCTTCTTACGTTACGTGGCATCTAGTAATGGCAGAGGATCCACAAGACCTGAAAGAGCTCATCTCCTGGAGGAGCAGATGATGAATGTCATTTGGATGATATTGAATCAAGGTCCCAGCTGCCGTTTGTCAGGTGGACATTAAAGATCCTATTCAAAAAGAGATGAGAATTTCTCCCTGTGTGCTGGCCAACAATGCTCCAGATAAATCTGTCATTCATGGCTGTTTGTGCAATCTCGCTGGTGTTTGCCTATGACAATTTGACAGTAATTACTTATAAAAATGCTTTGTAATTGGACCATGCTTGATTGACAAATGATTTCCATCTCCAGATCTCCCTTCTGCTCTGTAAAGACTATTCATTATGTCAGCTGTTGAAAAGTAATGTAACTTTAAGACTTTATTGCAAGAGGATTTTATTGGGATCTAAGATTTATTCATAATGCAATTCATGTGGAATTGTATTTACATTCATAAATACAGAGTAAACACAGGCTCATTTGAATGACTTGTTACATCCTAAGCTTCTGTTTAACTACTTTCCTCATTATCATCCTATAATGACATTGGAAATTAATATGTTTGATATCAAGCACAAGATATATTTAATGTTAATTTGTCATTCTTCCAGGATGGAACAGCTAAAAATTATTTTGTATGTAACGCAGTTCTGAGATCTCAATAGTCGTTGAAAAAAATCCAACAATTCAAATCTTTACAAGGCTATAGACTGATCTTAATAACATAATGGTTAAAACAAGGAAAATGGTCAATTCAGATCTCCAATACATGTGGGCTAACAGCCCAATGGTGAACCATGTTCAAACAAAAGTAGGTGCCCTTAATTTCATAATCAACCACCAATAACAGGATTATAATAGATCCTCTAACCAATTTGACATAGTTGTTATGTTCTCAGCAGACAATGTGTAGAGGAAAAAGAACACTCTTTTATTTTAACTCACAAGTTTCAAATACAAAACAGTCCAACCAAAAACCTCTCTACTCAATATTCCCTGCTTGCTACTTTTCTACCTCCTGATCCCCTTCCATTGGCTCTAATCAATTGGTCCTTATTGTCTTAATGAGTATCCAACAATAGTAATAATAGTTATCCTTGCATTTGAAATAGCGCCTTTCAAATTGACAAGATGTCTCAAAGTGCTTTACAGGATAGACTGCATTGCGCAGTCACTGCGTATTTTATAGGCAAATTTAAGCATCTGTGAGATGGTTAACTCATGGGCAATTAGCTCACCTATACGTCAGCTCCCATTGTCTAAGATGACCGGTGTACAGAGTGAGGGTCAAATCATATAGGTGTCAGAGCAACAGAATGTATAGAGGCTAATCTCACAGGAGAAGCAGGAACATGGCTGGGCCACCTGACAGGATGATAAGCACAGTGCTTCAAATGAGTTCACAGCTTTGCGCCTGGTACTTAAAGTGACAATGGTATGAGGCTTGTATGGCACAGGTTCATTTCAGGCAGTAACAATGAAATCTCATACGGAAATCAATTATCTGTGCCACATTGCATTAACCAAATATTGGAGGCACTAAACAGGGAATTCAGTGAATGAAAATGGAGTGAACTGTTTAATTTATTTTAATGTGGGTGGGATATAGAACATTCAACTCACAGCAGGTATGTAGCCAGACATATCCCTACCTTTGTTACAGTGGTTTCCTGAAACACAACCACTGTGCAGATGGTGTGTGTCCATTTGGGAAAGATTATGCACATCAATGCCCTATTTGTTGGTGCAGCACATTGTTCTTTTATTTGAAGGCAGAGTCTGTAGTGGTAATAAGGAGGCTGGTGTTGAGGAGTCATCAGCTATGAACATTCCATGGGAGATGAGAAGACAAGTTTAACAGTGTCTATTTCAAAAATATTTTGCCAAACGAGTGACATTATGGAAGATTATCTCTGTATGAATTGTGTAGCTGTGAGGTTAACTGAGTTTCTGGATTCACAGGCATGGAAAAGGATTACAATATGATGTAAACTCCTTATGTACCTTTTTTGGAATTAAAATCGTTGACAATTTGCCATTCAAAGCACCGGTTATTAATAACTACAGAAAAGCTGGAAATCCACAATGGGTCAGTCACCCTCTAAAAGAGGAAAATTACTCATGACATGTTAACCCATTTTTCTCTTTCAGATGCTGTTTTGATTTCAGGTTTCCAACATCTGAAGTTTTTGTTATTCTTTCTGCTAATAATTAATGTTGTATATACTTTGGGTGTGCTGTATGTGTAATGCACTTCTCCTGTGTTGCTGTGCTACTATATACTCTCGTTGCAGCTGCTCAATGAGCAGTGTCAAGCGCTTTGTGACGTCCTCCCAATGTGAAAGGTGCTATATAAATATAACTTGATTTGTAAAAATTGTATTCTACCACTGTGAGCTCTAGAGTTAAAAGGAGTGTAGAAGTGATGCTACATATATGTCTTGACTGAGCCTGAGGGCTTATCAATAAGTCCTGTAGCTCAGTGGTTAGAGCACTCGCTTTGCAAGCGAGAGACCTGGGTTTGATTCCTGGCAGGGTGAAACTTTGGACAATTTTCCTTACTCCACACACCTGATAATAATCCCACAAAAAAATCAATAATAAATTGGTCATTTCAATCCATGACTGTTTGTGGGACACTGCTGTGTGTAATTCGCTGCTGCATTTCGCCCACAAATATACAGTCAATTCACTTTACAGTCTATTCTGTGAAACACTTTGAGATGTCCAGAAGACGTGAAAAGCGCTATAACAAATGCAAGGATTAGTATTATTTTTATTATAAATGCTAATAGTCTCTTGTGCTACCGTCACTAGACACAAACACTTGCTAACACAAAAGGTATCAACCAACAGTATTTTCAGATCAATTGATGCCATCTATCAGTGGGAAGGTTGTGAATCAAGACCCATGTCATCTTTTTGAGCTCATAGTCTAGGCTGATACTTCAATACAACGCTGAATTGTTAGAGATGCTGTACTTTGGATGAGATGTTAAACCGACTCCCCAATGTCCTGTTCATGGGGACATTAAAGATCTAAAAGAGAAGAAAGAAAGTTTCTCTTGGTGTTCTGGCCAATAATTGTTGGTGAGATAATATTATGCATGAATTAGCTGCTGTGTTGACCTACAAATACAGTCGCCAGATTTTACACTTTCAGAAGTGATAAGGTGCTGTAGGATGCAGAGAATATTGAACTTTACGCATTGAATAGGTATGCATACAATAGATATTGCTCACACCATCTACAGTAATAATTGAATTCAATGGATAAGGTTCACTCCCAAATCTGTTGATAAGGTTGTTGTGGATTCCTGTAGCTCAGTGGTTAGAGCACTTGCCTTGCAAGCGAGAGACCTGGGTTCGATTCCCGGCAGGGTGAAATGTTAGGCAAGTTTCCTTACTCCACACCCCTCTGTTTACCTAGCATAAAGTAGGATTGGCAGATCGTTTTTCCGGGGGTAATAATTCCTTCAAAAAAATAATAATAATAAATAGATGAATTGGTTACTCAATCCACGACTGTTTGTGGGGCGCTGCTGCTGTGTTTCACCCACAAAATATACAGTTAATTCACTTTGCAGTATATTCTGTGAAGCATTTTGAGACATCTCGAAGATGTGATAAAGCGTTATATAAAATACAAGGATTATTATTATAAGGACAGGATTTAATTACATGTTTGCTAGTTTTTGAATCAAGGAACAGAAGAGGAGAAATTTCACCAGGGTCTAAATTTACTCTATTTTCTTAGGAACTTGGCAAATTCTTAAAATCAACCTTAAGTTTCAAGCTGATCTTCTGAAAGTTTCTTTTATGAACTTTAGAAGATAGGCTTTAATGTTAAGACTGAGTTCAATAATTTGTCAAATTGTGAATACTGAAATGGTAAGAAATAGAGTAAATCTAGATCCAGGTAGGATTTACAGCCCCCCACTCCACCACCACACTCCACCACCACACCATCCCCCCACCCCCACCCGCCCTCCCACCCCCTCCCAGAGTGCGCTTAGGATTGCTACAGCTTTCACCCATTAGGAGGATAATCCTCTAAAATTCTAATTGTTCATATATATCTCTGTCAACTGAAGGGAATTATTGCTGGAGTACCATGGTGTTACTATGTGCTGAAATGCATTAATCTCAAAGGCATCGCAAATTTAATTTTACTTATAGCGGCATTAAAGTTTTGAACTAATTGTAAGGGTCGTACATAAATTTAAAGACAAACCTCATATATTTATCCTCTCTTATTTATCCAGATTTTACAGTACTCTAAAAGCATCCCAGTAAAGCTTTGACATGCACTTACATAAATACATTGGGTCACAATTTTCCCAAGAAGGGTTCTAAATGATATATTGACTGACAGCAACGTCAGTAGTAAGTCTGCTACCACACAAGGATGGAATTTTCCCTTCCTGGGCAGTGCAAAAGAAATGTAAATATTTTAAAATCTGCTCAGCTGAATTCATGAGCTGAACTAGTTATTTTGAGCCATCAATGGCAACTAACAGGCATTAATCTAAACTATGCAATAGGTTTGCCATGTTTTAATTGTCATTCATTTTTTGTTAAAAAAAATAAGCATTTCCTGTGGGCTAGCTATTGTAGGATTTTATTCTATTTCTTGTCCATATCTAAAAACAAACATAGTGTCATCTGAAGATCTAGCAAAAAAGATTTAGTACAACTGTTTGTGGGACGTTGTTGTGCGCAATTGGCTGTCACATTTTGCCACAAAATACACAGTCAGTTCACTTTACAGTGTCTTCTGTGAAGAGCTTTGAGATGTCTCCACAATGTGATAAGGCACTATATCAAATGCAAGGATTATTATTATTAAGATCATATCTGGTATCCTCTTCCTTCTGATCATTATCACAAGATGGGTTTGATTAAAGAAGGTCATTTGGCAATTTGATTTTATCCATCCAGAATACCAACTTACTCTACATCTTCAAGCTGTTTCATGGAATTATATAAATATATGGAAACAAACAATCTAAAAGTGTGCATGAAAAGGGAAGGGAATTCTGATTAGGGTAGATAGCTCCATTGCAGAAGCTAGCACCAGTTTAGGGTCTATTGGTCAAATCACCTCCTTCTGTGCTGTGCTGTCTATGAGTTTAAACAGGAACACTCGATTGAGTCACTGGGGAAAATATAGGAAAAGGTTTACCTGCGAAACATTAAGTTGAATGTTATTGGTTCAAACTACACATCAGGAGTTTAAACTTTAGCCTGACACTCTAATGAAGTGCTGCATTGTTGGAGGTGCAGGCCTTTAAATGAAAAGCTGAACTGAACTGTTTGTTCAGATGTATATCAAAGATCCCATGGCACTGTTCAAGAACAGAAGGGATTTTCGCTCAGTGTCTAGACCAAAAATGCCCAGATAAAATAATGGTCATTCACCTCATGCTGTTTATGGGATACTGCTGTGTGCATATTGGCTGCCTCATTCAACTATAATTACACAGTCACTTCACTTACAGTATAAAAAACCCTTGTAGTGCATTTGAGAGGTTTCAAAGATTTGATATGATGTCATATGAAATTCAAGGATTATTTTTCCTTTAATTGTTTTGTATACTATGCATGCTAAAATTTGGCCATGTATATAATAATAATAATCATAATCCTTGCATTTGATATAGAGTCTTATCATGTCAACGAGATCAAAGCACTTCACAGAATACACTGTAAAGTGAATTGATTGTATATTTGTGGGCGAAACATGGCAGCCAATTGCGCACAGCAGTGTCCCACAAACAGTCATGGATTGTGTGACCAAGTTATTAGAATTTTTTTCAAATTTAATTTTAAGGGCCTGTTAACCCCAGAAAAGCAATCCGCCAATCGATTAACAACCGGGTTCTTACTTACTGCTAGATAAACAGAGGCATGTGGAGTAAGGAAACTGGCCTAAAGTTTCGCCCTGCCCGGGAATCGAATCCAGGTCCCCTTGCTTGCGAGGTGAGTGCTCTAAGTACTGAGCTGCAGGATTCCACTTAATATTCCAATTATTATTTTAAACTATGGAATGACAGTGAAAAATGACCATATAGACAAGGCTGTTTTTGTGAGTTAAAAGTGTCTTTTTTTTGTAAATGATATTAGGAAAAATCTGGGTTATAGCGCCTGCTTTTTCTGCTGTTGCTTTCCTTTCTGTTTCTGTGCATTTACTTGAACCTGAACAAAGATGATTGTAAGCACTTTGAGTTCTTTGTTCTGTGCACAGACACAGGCAAGCTGGGTGGGTAATAGATTCCAGTTCTTCAACCTTTCTACCTCTATACAGCTGCTTAAATTTGAATAAAGGTTATTGTCATATTCTGAGTTCCTTATTATGTATAAAGAAGAAGCTTCATTTTATTTCACTTGAGTTGCAGAATTATTCTGAATCCCATTATCTCCTACATGTATTGATGGATTAGTCTGTTTCAATGGCTGTTATTTTTCTCGGTGTGAAATTGCATCATAATAATAATAAAGTTGTTGAGACGTCTCAAAGTGCTTCACAGAATATATCGTCAAGTGAATTCACTGGATATTTGGACTGTATTGCATTGTAAATACTATACTAAAGCATTTCAATGTGATAAGGCACTATAAAAATGCATGTCCTCTTTCGCTCCCTCATCCATACCTAATTCCTTGGAACTGAACACTGAGAGCACAATTACACTCAAACATTCCTTCCACTACCTCCAGGCAGCTGTCTGCATTTGTATTACTGTCTTTAGCCTCCTCCCAGGTTAGATGAAGTCTTTACTATCTCCTATTCATCATCCCAAAAGGTTTTCCTTTCCTTGTAAATCTTCCTTTTGTTCTTCATTTTCCTTTCATTTTCTTGGAGCAGGTTTGTTAATTTGAAATTTAATTGCGAGTTTGTACTGTCTTCCAAGTCAGACTGAATGGTATTGTGTTGTCTTCTCATGTGATTCATCTATAGATAAAGGAAGCGCTAAGAAAAAAAATATTACAATCCAAATTTACTTTTATTAATGCCTTTCATATCAAGAGGACATCCCACGTTGGCTGGACAGTCCTGTTCTTGACACCTGAGCTGACAGTTGCCCTCAACAAGTGGAACAATATTCCATTGCTCTTGGCTGAGACATGTATATTGTTTCTGTTGCATACTGTACATATCTTTATAGCCAGTTTACTTTAATGCTGACTTGGTAATGATAGCAGTCATCATTATGCTGCAGTCAGTTTGAATATGCCCACTGCAAAATTTTATAACAAACAAGAGTCAAATATGATAATGAGTCCTGAAATATTAATTGCTTCCAGCTCAAAAACTGAATAAAATTATATATTTCATAATATTTACTGAAGATCAAATTTCACTTCATTTCAGATTCAGACTGTACTGAATCTCCTGCAGTGAGTCAGAATCTCTTTCATTTGTCCTAATTAAGTTTTTATAGCTTATTTTCTTTGCTCAACAACAACAGCAAATTACATTTGTACAGAGTCTTTCACATCAGGAGGACGTCCCAAGGTGCTGGTCAGTCAGAGATCCGCACCCGAGCTAGTGCTTGGGATCAGGAGGGATGGTTAGCGGTGAGAGGGTAACCAAGGCACGGTCGAAGAGGAGGGTCTTGAGATGGTTCTTGAAGGAGGCGAGGGAGGTGATGAGGCGGAGGGGCTGTGGGTTGGAGTTCCAGAGGATGCGGGCAGAGAGGCTGAAAGCCAAATGGTGGGGTGGGCGACATGAGGGATGTGAAGCCGGATTACAAGAGAGATTTTGATGAAGAAGGTCTTTTGACCTATTTGATCTTGTGCTTTCAGAATACCAACCCTCCCATCCTCCTATCACAGAATCAAACTGTTTATAAATGAGTCCAGTGTCCTGTGCTCAACCCACTTTCCTGGTAACCAGTCATTAATTCTAAAGTGCTTTGAGACGTTCAACCTATGTGAAAATTCTTCTATAAGTGTAATTGCTGAAGCTGTTGTTATTGAATGATTTATTATTGATAATAATAATCCTTGCATCTGATATTGCTCCTTATCATGTCGTCAAGTCGTTTCAAAGCACCAAGATATACTGTAAATACTATGTATTTTGTGAGCAAACCGTAGGAGCCAGTTTGTGCACAGCAATGTCCCAAAAATAGCAATGAAGTGAGTGACCAATTATTTGGGAAACTTGTTGGTCAGGACTCTGGAATTTAAGCAGCATTAAGGAAATTTTATTATTCTAGTCAGGTTTGATAGTTCTGAGCAATTCATTTTACTCTACACATGTTGTTATTTCTTAGCACTTACTCTCCATTGTATTCATTATGATCCTATACTGCAGTTAGTTGGGGGTAGACATTCGACCTGGTTCTTAATTCATCTATTTTCTTAGCATTGGAGAGAGAGAATTTGACAACTCCTTAAATATGTTTTGAAGCTTTTTTTGTAATTTTATTCAATAACTATATAGGACTGCTTGAAACTAAAGACTGTGTTCAACAATTTGCCAAATTCTGAAAGCTCTGAAATGCTAAGAAAACAGAACACATCTAGACTTAAGTGGAATTTCTCCCCATTGGGCAAGGCTATAAAATACTTGTATTTTCCGGATGTTTTTCAATAGAACATTTAATGAAAATTGCACTCTCTTCTATTTGCCTTTTTTCAATGTAATTTTCAGTTTACTGCATAGGGAAAAGGCATAAACATTGCTTTTTACACAATACCTTAATGGTGGATAAATTGAACTGACTGCCGAGTGGATGCTTGTATTCCCAGCAATTTCGCCCACAAATATATGGTCAATTCACTTTGCAGTCTTATTCTGTGAAGCGCTTTGAGACATCGAGAAGATGTGAAAGGGTTATATCAATTGCGAGGATTATTATTATATTATTATTCCCAGCAGTTTTCAACTTCGTGGAGATGGAAGATGCAGTGAAAAATGCAGGGTTTGTTTTTTCCACCTAAGATAATTTTAAATTGCCCTAATTTCCACCTGAAAAGAATAATTTCCATAAAAAAGAAATGGCTGAATTTGGATAGATTTTGTTTTGATCACCCAGGTGTTTGACATGTGTGGAAACCCATCAACATGCTCACGAATATCCAAACCACACTGAAAATTCCATGCATCCCACCTACATATAGAAATCCCAGAGACAGATTGTTGGAATGGAATGTGCACTCTCTCCCTGGAAGGCCTCAGCCTACTTGTCTAATTCTGAAAAATATTGGACGCATCTTGGCAAGAGCCAAGGCTTGGGGACGCCAGAGAGTGTGTTGGGATACTGCTGGAGTCTAACTTGCTGAAACCACATAGCTTGCCATTGAGAGTGCTGTCTGGCAAACTTTCGCTGCTTATCCAGCTAGGACCACCCTATCCATTGGGGCTTTGGCTTGCAAGGTTAACGGAAGCTGAGTGGACAGAGTCCCAGCCCCAGTGACTGGTCTGCCCTTCCAAGTGATGAGCCAGGCTGGCTGTGCTGTCAACAGCAGTGCCTGGAATACTGCGGACCTGCCTGGCTCAGAAACTGAATTACTGAGACACCAACGAGGGTGGGCTTGACTCTGACATTCCATTGCCAAGCATGTCACATTGTAGCCAGTTAATAATAATAATAATAATAATCCTTGCATTTGATATAGCGCTTTTCACGTCGGGAGGACGTCCCAAAGCGCTTCACAGAACACACTGTAAAGTGAATTGACTGTATATTTGTGGGCGAACGCGGCAGCCAATTGCACACAGCAATGTCCCACAAGCAGTCTTAGATTGAAAATGACCAATTTATTATTGTTTTTGTTTTGGAGGGATTATTATTAGGCGTGTGGAGTAAGGAAACTTGCCCAAGGTTTCGCCCTGCCAGTTCAGCTTCAAGGAAATCCTCTTTACCTCTCCTGCCCGCAGGAGTAAAGTAGTTGGTTAGAAAGACACCTATTTGATACATGAGAATGCTCGTAAAACTGAACCAACTTTCTATTTGTAGGCAAAAAACAGAGAGGAGTAGGCAAGAGAATTAACTTTGTCCGGCATTGGTAAGATAAAAGGAAACAGATGTTAAATTTAGCCCGTGATGTTGCTCAGAATTAATGAAAGAGTATATTGCGGGGAATCTCTGAATAATGTCCGTTCACATGAATATGCAGATTCAGAGTAGTCTCTCACATTGACTCGGACTGCTCTTATTTATAATTTCAATTATAAACCCACTGGAATTCCATGATTAGCCAGGCACACTGTCTAGTTCTTTTTTTATTTTTGCATAAACCATTAATATGTCTGGGTCAGAGAAAGGCTTGCTTGAATGATTAATCAGTCAGAAAAGTAGAATGCATTCCCTGCCAGACAGCTTAATTGGGGGAAGTAGAAAAAAAAGCATGAAACCAGTTTCTGAATCATTGCACATCCGATCAATATCTTCATCACTGTTTTGAGAAAGTGAGAGAGAGTGACAAATAATTTAATTTTCACAGCAACACCATGATGTGCAGACTGGAAAGGACCACGGTAGTCCATCTGGCTGGTCCACATTGGCGGCTCTGATCTTCATTTACCATCTCACCTATTCCCTAACCTTTACACCATCAAGAATATTTTCAATTTCCTATTGAAGTATTTATTCTACATTGCTCTATGTGATATTAGAAGGACTGAGTATTCTAAAAGGAGGAGATCAGATGAGCCATCTGAATCAATCTTTTGATCTTATGAATATTAATAATGGGTTCTATACTTAAACATCCTCAAAGGTTGGTTGATATTTCTGTTGCTGTTGTGTTTGTGAATAAGCAGTTCCACTGAATTACTGAGTCTTACTGCAGTGTTGTTAATACATTTCCTCACCCCTTAGGATGTGGTATTTTGTCAATGGAGTAGAGGATTATCTGGTTCTGCAAACAGAAGATGGGTTAGATTTTTTTAAAAAAACAGCTTGATGCTCTAATGGGGGTGGGGGGTGGGGCATTTGTGTGGGGGGTTTGGGTGGGGGGAATAGGATGAGTGTTCTAGATGAATGAGATTGGATGGGCTGAAGATCCTTCTTCATCCAAACTGATCTTATGATCACGTAATCTGCCTGATTTGAACGGCTTCAATGATAGTCTTGCAAGTGAGAGGACCCGTGTTCGATTCCCGGGCGGGGAAAATGTTAGGGAAGTTTCCTTACTCGACACGTCCCTGTTTAACTAGCAGCTGTTAGTCGAGTCTGCTTAATATATTCTTTTGGACTAGATAGAATTATAACATTGTACGTACTATAACAATAAGAGAACTTCTTTTATAAACACTTGTGAACACTTACGCTGTTACATGGAGTCTATAGCCCAGTGGTTAGAGCACTCACTTTGCAAGCTAGAGACCTGGGTTTAATTCCCAGCAGGGCGAAAGGTTGGGCAAGTTTCCTTACTCCACACGCCCCTGTTTACCAAGCAGTAGGTGGGAACCCGGTTTTTAGTCAATTGGTGGATTTAAGGCAGGGGTAATTCCTTCAAAAAAAATATTAAATTGGTCACTTCAATCCACAACTGTTTGTGGGACACTGCTGTGCGCAATTGACTGCCACATTTCGCTCACAAAATATACAGTCAATTCACTTTACAGTGTAATCTGTGATTAGTATTAGATTAGCAGATTGCTTTCCAGGGGTAATAATTCCTTNAAAAAAATGTGTTCACTCAATCCACGGCTGTTTATGGAACACTGCTGTATGCAATTGGCTGCCATGTTTTGCCCAAAAATACAAGGTCCATCCACTTTACAATATATTCTGTAAAGTGATTTGAGACGTCTCAATGGTGTGATAAGGCACAATATCAAATGTAAGGATTATTATTGTTATTAGAGGGAATGGAAGAACTCAGGAGATGCTTCCTGAGGCAGAATATTCACTGCAGTTTCTATTCCCATTAGATCAATTCGGAACTTATTGCCAGTTAAGGATCAGAGTCTTCTCACAATGGATCTGCAATGCATTCTAAAGCTCAACAACAACAACAAGATTGCATTTATAGAACAGACTCCATACTGACAAAAGGCAACAAATAATCTGGGATAACCACTGAAAATCATTGTGAAATTAATTTGAAAATTTGTTTCCCATAAAATAGAAGTAAACTATGGATTGCAAATCACAATGTTTCATAATTTTCATATCAAATCTGTAATGAAATGCTACATTTTTCACTCCACCATACAGAAATAAATAGAAAAGCTTACAATGAATTTGTAGTCTGTAAAACAAAAAATTGCCAAATGAATGGAACCCATATATTACGTGTATTTTTTCATATGAGTGAAGTTAACTGTGAAGTTAATGTGTTATGAACTCTTTGCCTGCTACAATGTCCATTTTCATAAATCGAGGGACAGTGAGTTTGGTATTATTACAATTCTCAACAGAACACACCATACTTTCAAATTTACATGTATTCTCCTTGTTGCCCTCCTTCCTCCACATTCGTTTTCTCATTATCCCTTCTAAAGAAGTCTGTCAAGTAGTTGCCATTTAATGGAGAATCTAACATGCACCACAGGACTGAAGGAGCTAAATCTATCCCAATGGAAATCAATCTTTAAGCTATCCCAGAATTCTGGGTTGTCTTAAATTGACCAAAGAAAACCGAAACATGGACTTGTTTACTTCATAAAGGCCAAGGGCAATGGTAGTTGAGTGAAAGAATGTTTACAGAACAAAGTGCTTCTGCAACATCTTGAAAGGTAAGGTTGTCCTTGGTCAGCAGCTGTTGTGTTTAACAACATGATGAGCAAATGTGACCTGAGAGGCATCAAGGTACAGAGATTTGGGGGGAAATTGGAAGACCTTAGTTTTAGGAACTATTTCCCTCTCAAGTTGAAGTCCATGGAATAAACAGAGCTTCATTGCACACCCAATTTGACTTCATGGGTATTTCTGATACTGCAACCAATTTTGAGGAAAGAAGGATAAACCACAATCAACATGGATCAACGCATGTTAACAAGTCGATTCCTCAATCCAAGCTACTGTATCAATCTGATCAACCCATTGCAGTGAACCTTACTAACTGTCTAAAGCATTAATTTGATTATATGATATGTAAAACCTTGATATGTATAACCTTGCTAATATTTATTAAAAAATTACTAATTAAAGCAAATTTAGAGTTTGTGTCAGTTCATACTTTAAGGAAATCATACAGATCCATTTCGATTGTACTGTTTATTATGAAAAATCACAAGAGGAAACTTCAGAATACAGAACTCTCGGATGTGATTACTTACTAACTTGCCAATTAAGTCTCAGGTTTGATATGTTCTTCCTCTGAAACAAGCTAAGTGGCAATTAGTAATGGAGCATTAAGCAGGCATTGGTGAGCACCTGAAATTAGTTTTGTGTTAGATTTTAGGCATCTCTACTTCTGAAAATAATTTGAGCCTTTCAAAAGGTTCAGGTCAATGAAACCTGGGATGTCCTGCAGTGTAAATTCACTTTAGGTCCTCTTGCTAGTTCAATAGGAAGCAGATGAAGTAATCAGTTCACCTATAGGAACAGCAAACTGAAAGAAACACATTTGACATTGTTTATTGACTGATGGTTGCGGCAATATACAAGCAGGACAGAAATTTTGTATTGCGGTGCCACACAGCTCAGCTAATGAAGCTTATTTCACTGTCACTCCAAATAATCTTGGATTTCCTTGGACAGAATCTACTGAAAACAACTTAAAGAACAATAACAGTAAACATCAGTCTGTGAAATTCAACTCTGTAGATCTATGGATCTGTCTGTTGCAGAATTAATGAATTTTTGTGAACAGTAGTTTCTACTATTTTCAAACCGTGAAAGCTTGCTTCAAGGGTGGTTGTTATTGTTGGTGTGTTTAAACCAGCATTAAATGTATGGAAAGTGTGATCGAATTTGAGTAAAAATTCCGTGGAGTATTACACACAAGAACTTTGGTGATGTCGACCCTTGACCCAGCGCTTTGGGACATCCTCCCGACGTGAAGGGCACTCTATAAATGTAATTTTGTTGTTGTTGTTCTTGATGGCAATTCCTGTTTTATACAAATTTACCAAAAATAAAAACAGAAAATGGCCATAGACTACAGGTCAATCAAAATTTGTTGAATATTTCAGGCAGGACCAGTTCATTGAATTCTATGTTATATAATGCACAATTTCATTACTGATTTCCAGATTATCACCCCATTCGTTGGTAGTGTAGTTAATTTCAGGTTCCCTTGTCTTGTGAATCAGGTGGAAGTGAAAGGGCCTTTTCTATTTCAAAGAAACTTGGCATCTTTCTCCCAGTTATACTGGTTTATATCCTTTCCAAATTTTCTCTCAAATTCAAATTGATTGATTACCCATCTCTTTTTGTTTATTGAATGTTGCTGGTACACATGACCAAGTTTTCCCATATAACAAAATTCATTTCATTTGTAATATTTGGTTTGAGATTTTTAGTTTTCACATGAAAGGAACTATGTGAATATATGTTATTTCCATTAAATCGAATAAAAACTTGTGAAGAGCAGTATGGATATTGAAAGCATAGGAATATTTCTGGATAGTTCTGGACTTTATAGTTCTGAAATAGTTCTAGACTTTATAGCAAACTTGAATATTATATAGTTTAACAAACACCATGCTTTTTAAGTGCATATAAGTATCTACAATCTATTCAGTTTGACATTGCCATAGGTTTTCTCTAAGCATCCTCATTAACGAGTCAATGAAAGCATGAGAAACTCTCTTTAGAGAAACATAAATATTCAAGGCACAAAAGAACTAAGAAAATAAAGTCATTTATCAGCTTTAGGCCTAATCGTCCAAGCTTTACCGCAAATGGCCTCAAGGCTCACTAATATTGCCTGAATGAAAACTCATATATAAATCTTTAGAACATTGGTTAGATTATATGTTCTTAATACTGATTTATATATATAGTGCATATGAACCAACTTGGGAACACTAAAACTGTCTTCAGTATTCCTGAGCTACAGAGAGGAAAAATCAGCCAGGGTTTTTGCTCCTGACTGGTATCAAATGCTGAGAGGTACTTGTGTGTGGAAGTCTGGTGAACACAGCGTTCGATTGACTTTGATGGATTATAGAATTATATAGCACAGAAGGAGGCTATTCGGCCCATCGTGTCTGTGCCAGCTCTTTGAAAAGAACTATCCAAATCAATCCCACTCCCCGCTCTCTCCCGATAGTCCTGCAAACGTATCCTCCCCAAATAATTATCTGCTTCTTTCTTAAAAGTTGTTATCGAATCGGCTTCCATCACTCTTTCAGGTAATGCATTCCAGATCCGAACAACTCGCTGCGTGAAAAAATTTCTCCTCACCTCCCCCTCTGTTTCTTTTAAAAACTATTTTAAATCTGTGCTCTCGGGTTACCGACCCACCCGCCAGTGGAAATGGTTTCTCCTTGTTCACCCTATTGAATCCCCTCATAATTTTGAAAACTTCTATTAAGTCTCCTCTTAATCTTCTCTGCTCCAAGGAGAATAATCCTAGCTTCTCTAGCCTCTCCTGATAACTGAAGTCCCTCATTCCTGGTACCATCCTGGTAAATCTCCTTGGTACCCTCTCAAATGCCTTGATATCCTTCCTAAAGTGTGGTGCCCAGAACTGAACACAGTCTCTAGCTGAGGCCTAACCAGTGTTTTATAAAGATTCATCACAACTTCCTGAGTTTTGTATTCTATGCCCCTATTTACAAAGCCTAGTATCCCATGTACTTTTTTAAACAGCTTTATCTACCTGTCCTGCCACCTTCAACAACAACAACAAGATTACATTTGTAAAGCACCTTTCACGTTGGAAGGACGTCCCAAGGCGCTGGATAGTGTGCAGCATTTGAGACCCGAGCTGAAGGCTCTCCCGCGAATGGTGGAGCGGATGGGTTGGGGGACGTGGAGCAGGCCGGAGCCGGCTGAGCGGAGGGACCGGGCAAGTTGGTAGGGGGTTGGGAGGTCACAGAAGTAGGGTGGGGCGAAGCCATCGAGGGCTTTGTAGGTGAGGACCAGGATCTTGAACTGGATCCTCTGAAGGATAGAGTGTTCAAAGAGTTTCATTTATAAAAAGGTAGAGATTATATATAGGATGAAAAATGTAGCATTAATTAAATGCTGTAACGAAATACTTCAAATTGGATCCCTTTGTTCCTAACTAACAGGGATCCACAATTGGCCATCACACAAAACTATTTCCTATGGAATAATGATACAGGTCCCCAAATCATATCTCAGACAGTCTATATAGTTTCTTCCCAAATACAACAAGTAGTTGCTGTCCATTGCTGCAATTACTATGTTGAGAACAAATCGCGAATGGTCCATTATTTACTTCCAGAATATTTTTAAGATTACAAAAACAACAAGAAGATTACATTTGTATAGTGCCTTTCACGTCGGGAGGATGTCCCAAGGCACCGGACAGAGTACAGCATTTCAGATTATTAGTCATCAAACAATAAATATCTGGCTATTTATTGTTTCAAATCAGTTTCAAATCCACCAGATTAGGGTAAGTACACGCAATTATCCTTTTGCTACCATGTCCTCCCATCCTGGTCTCTGGCACCTAAGCCATGACCATCAGCCCACCTCTCCCTCGCCCCACCCTGCACTGTCTCCTGTAGCCCGCGGGCTGATGCTGTCCCGCTGATTGCTCGCTCCCAGTCTCTGCGTGCGCATTTTGCTGTCACCCTGACCCAAGCCGCTCCTCCTGAAAATGCTCCTCCTCCCACGCTCCTCTATCTGCTACTCCCACTCTGTCATTCTCTCCCACCGTCCTCCGCTCCTTCCCTCTCTCCTGGACCCCACCATTACCTCCCTCTGCTCCAGACTGGGCATCCTATACCTGGCCCATCGTGGCTCACAGAATTGGTTGTCCCAGAGCAGCCAACCGAACTGTCCCATCACTCACTCTCTCCATAGCAACTGGCTCCGAAAGGCAACACCCCTTTCCACTCCCTCATCCATACCTTCACCAACATTCCCTGCTCCTCAACCTTCATGGTGATTTCTCCCCCATGACCCCAAATACCACTCTCTCCTCTGTCCACCCTCCCACCAGCAAACCCATCCGTATTTCCCTACAAAATATCCGTTCCCTCTCCAAAGAAGCCCTCACTCTCCATGACCTCATCCTGGATGAGCACATGGATATTCTTGAGCTTACTGAAACCTGGCTCTCCCCCAGTGACTCCATCCCCCTAGTTGAAGCCTCCCCTCCTGGCTACACTTTCCATCACACCCCCCACCCTAACCAATTTGGCAGCGGGCTGACCTCATCTGCCAAGCTTCCCTCAGTCTAACCCTTTATTCCTCTGGCTGCTTCTTCTCATTTGAGCATCTCATCCTCTACCATCCCTCCTCTCGCTCACTCAAAATTCTCTTGGTTTACCACCCCCAAAACCCCCTTGGTTCTTTCCTCTCTGATATCTCTGCTCTCCTCTCCCTGTCCCTCTGCTCAGAACACCTGCTAATAATGGATGACTTCAACCTCCATCTAAGCTCCCCTTGCACAACAGCCTCAGATTTCACTGCCCTCCTCTCCTCCCTAAACCTCACCCTCCACATCAACTCGCTGACCCACTACTGTGGCCACTCCCTCGACCTCGTCATCACACATGGCCTCGACATTTCCAACCTGTGCATCATGGACAAGATCATCTCAGACCACTTCCTCATCTCCTTCTCCTCTTGATTCCCTTTCCCCTCCATCAAGACCTCAACCATACTTTTCCGCCCATGGGAAAGGCTTTCCCCGAGATCTTCACAAAAGGCCCTCATATCCTCAGACCTCCTATCCCTCTGGCCTTCCACCCACAGCGACCCTGAAGCAGCCATCAAGCTGCTCCATGATCACCTCTCCTCCACCTTCAACTCCCTCATCACCCTGAAATCCAGGATTGTCTCCAAACCCACCCTTCCCCTTGTACAACAGCCATCTCCACTGCCTAAAATCTCAAACCCGACTGCTCGAGCACAGGTGGCAGAAAACCAGCCTCACGGTTCACCACCAGCTGTGGCTCAAGCATCTTCACATTTACTGCCGTTCCCTGTCACAGGCAAAAACTGCGCATTACTCAAACATCATACTGGAGGCCAACAATAACTCCAATTCCCCACGCCAACCACCTCTTCTGTGCGCTTCCTTAAGAACCCTCAATCATCACGTCTAACACCAAGTGGGAAGAGGTCATGGACTTCCTTACCTCTAAAATTGAAACATCTGCCTGGCTGCTTCATCTCTCTGCCCAGTGTCGCCTGCCACCACCCCCATTCCATCTCCCTCACCCACCCCACCCTCAGCTCCTACCACGGCCCCCATCCTACATTCATTTGCCCCCATCTTTCCTTCCTTCCTCTCATCCACAATGAAACCAACTGCCTCGACCACCTCCTCACCCAACTGCTAATCACTCAGCTCCCCCTCTTCTGCCCACTGCACAACGTGAAAGACGCTCTATAAATGTAATTTTATTGTTGTTGATGCTGGCAGACACTATTAACCAGTCTCTCTCCTCAGGATCAGTACCCCTCAAAACCGTGGATTGACTGAATGGATTGCTCTTTCAAAGAGCCAGCACAGACATGATGAAGAATGGCCTTCACGTACTCTAAATTGCTACAGTTCTTTCTTTTGTACCCAGTATTGGTCACCATGTTAGGAAAGATATGAAGGTGATAGAGAGGGTGCACAGGAGACATTCTGTTCGTCTGTTTCTAGGTACCAATTAAGAGACAGTTGCACACACTGACCCTAAACTGTTTGTCAGCTGACTTCAATCTTATGGAATATTCAGCTTTCAGCAACATACCAGATTTATCTGGTATTCCATTCCATCCCGCGATGTTTTGTGATTAGAAGTTCAATCTTTTAGTGTCACTTTGAACCATTTACATATTAACCGTATTAACAAAATAAAAAATTAACCTTTCCAATTGCGTTTCAAAAGATACAAACCTCTGCTATCTCCACCGACACCCCCGGCTTTTCATTTTCTAAATAATTCAATCATGAACAAACTGAAGTGGACGCCTTCTTATCTTAACACCAGCCTATTGATTCATATCCACCACACACTGCTACCACTTTTGCTTGTGTTTGGAGGAGGAGGGAAGGGAAGCTGATTTTAGGGGTGGGCCTAGCCAGAAGTATATTTTATACAAATTGTTTTTGCAAATGAACCAAAAATAATTTACAGTGATTAGAAGTGTGCTGATCAAGTTTGCAGCATTAGGTAAAGAGTCCAATATAGTCAACTGAAGTCCAGAACTGAACTATTAAATGTACCAAGTCCAGCCATGAGCTACAGAATCAGGTAGAATCTCATCTGCTCTTGGTAAGATCAATAAATATTTTTAGCCATGCTACAATAGAGGCATAATAAAAGACATAAAACTATATTAACATATAATTACGTTGATATAAATTGTGTTTCCGTGACTCTAAATAATAATATAACGTAATAATCCTTTCATTTGATATAGTGCTTTTCACGTCTTCTAGATGTCTCAAAGTGCTTCACAGAATATGCTGTAAAGTAAATTGACTGTATATTTGTGGGCAAAACAATTGCGCACAGCAGTGTCCCACAAACAGTCGTGGATTGAGTGACCAAATTATTATTTTTTTGAGGGATTATTATCCCGGGAAAAGCGATCAGCCAAACAACTAACAACTGGTTACTTACTGCCAGATAAACAGAGGCGTGTGAAGTAAGGAACATACCCAACATTTCGTCCTGTGGTAATAGAACCCAGGTCAGTCGCTTGTGAGACAATTGCTCTAACCACTGAGCTACAGAAATAAATATCTAAATAAATATATCATCAATGGGAAGTGGTCAGATACGTGTAGAGTCCTGTAGCTCAGTGGTTAGAGCACTCACTTTGCAAGCGAGAGACCTGAGTTCAATTCCAGGCAGGGCGAAACCTTGGGCAAGTTTCCTTACTCCACACGCCTAATAATAATCCCTCCAAAATCAAAAACAATAATAAATTGGTCATTTTCAATCTACGACTGTTTGTGGGACATTGCTGTGTGCAATTGGCTGCCGTGTTCGCCCACAAATATACAGTCAATTCACTTTACAGTGTTTCTGTGAAGCGCTTTGGGACGTCCTCCCGACGTGAAAAGCGCTATATCAAATGCAAGGATTATTATTATTATTAGATATAACTCCAACTGTACATTGTCCATGAATTCATAATGAACAGCACAATCGAGATGGATCTTATTTAAGCACATCTTGAATAATTGAATTCTCCAATACATTACAACACTTTTCAGACCCTAAATTCATCATAGTCTTAACTCGTAAAAAACATTTAGACTTAATATTTAAGATTGTGGATAAATGTGGAGAATTCTGTATTTCAGTCTTAATTTGGAAATTGGTTATTTCTAGTTCTTATAAGGGACTGGCATCCAAACAAAGATGGAATTTAATTTTCCATAATTCTGGGTGAACTTCAATTTTAAGACAATATGGTCTTTCAGGCTTAGATGAATAGGAATTCTATGCCTTTGAGATGAAACCAGACAGTCTGGCTCAGTGCTTTAGAGCTAGTATCACTAATAATATCCTGGCCATTGTATATACTTTGATGTTTGGTGTTAACTTTCACTCAATAAATTTATCACAGATGTGAATTATTAGCACCCAAATTCAAAAGTGCTGATTAAACTGATAATTAAAGCGACAGCATAGTAAATTAAGACAATAAATCCTTTAGCATTGCTTTTTAACTGTTATTTTACCATTATGCTCTATCTGAAGCAAATCTTAATGTCTCCCCTGTGTAAAAAAAGCATTTGCTCACAACTGCAACATTTATCTTGCGCTACACGGGAAATTGCTGTAATTTCTGGAACTATCACAGTTCATAACTAGCAATTAAGGAGGATTCATGGGATATATTAATTACATGGGATATCAAGATTCAAACAGAAAGTGGTAAGATATATTGTATAATGCATACAAAATTATATTTGTATAGCGCCTTTCATGTCGGGAGGATGTTCCAAGGCGCCACCGATAATGTAAAGTGAAATACAGTAATAACTTACAAGCATTAGAGGGCTGGTTTGATCCTCATTCTGGCACATTTGCCCTCACAAAGCTTTCAGCTACCATTCTCTCCTGTTTCAATTTTTGGAAAATTTCTTTTCAGTAAATCGTTTAATTAGAAGCTGAACTTTTTGATGGTTGAATGGTGGCTTTCTCTAAATTGTGGGGAGCGTGGAGGCATGAATCATGGAATTATACAGCACAGAAGGAGGCCATTCTGCCCATTGTCTCTGTGCCGGCTCTTTGAAAAGAGCTATTCAAATCAATCCCACTCCCCCGCTCTCTCCCCATAGCCCTGCAAACTTATCTACTACAAATAATTATCTACTTCTCTCTTAAAAGTCGCTTCCACTACCCTTTCAGGCAATGCATTCCAGATCCGAACAACTCGCTGTGTGAAAAAATTTCTTCTCATCTCCCCTCTGTTTCTTTTAACACTATTTTAAATTGGTGTCCTCAGGTTACAAACGAGCCAGTGGATGTAGTTTCTCCTTGTTCACCTTGTTGAATCCCCTCATAATTTTGAAAACTTCTATTAAGTCTCCTCTTAACCTTCTCTGCTCCAAGGAGAATAATCCTAGCTTCTCTATCTTCTCCTGATAACTGAAGTCCCTCATTCCTGGTACCATCCTGGTAAATCTCTCCAATGCCTTGACATCCTTCCCAGAACTGAACACAGTCTCTAGCTGAGGCCTAACCGGTGTTTTATAAAGATTCATCATAACTTTCTGACTTTTGTATTCTATGCCCCTATTTATAAAGCCTAGTATCCCATGTGCTTTTTTTTTAACAGCTTTGTAATGATTATGTGTGTCTCTGTGTTTGTTAATGCTGGTGGAAATAAAGGGTGGATCATTAACAATGGTTAGGTGAATAATTTCCTGTTTAATTTGAATCATAACAGAGAGCATTCTATTGATGGATTAATTTCCTGTCGGCAGTAAATTAACTCTTCCGGCACTGCAGATTAATTTGTTTCACTGGTCCCTGAAGATAAACATCAGTAATAGAAAAAAACCTTGAGATATCTTTCTGATAATTTGGTCACTCAATCTGCGACTGTTTGTTGAACACTGGAGTGTGCAATTGGTTGCTGTGTTTCGCCCACAAAATATACAGTCAATCCACTTTGCAGTATATTCTGTGAAGCGCTTTGAAACATCTCAATGACATGATAGGGTGCTATATCAAATGCAATGATCATTATTGTTATTACATCATAGTGCCTCAGCATTTTGTTTCTGGTTATTCTGTCTGGAATCACATCCAAATTCAAATAATTTGGCAATAATAACCTTGCATTTGATGTGGCGCCATTCACGTTGGGAGGATGTTCTCTTGAATACATGATTTACTGGGCTCTTCACCACTTTTATAACTTATCTTTTCGACAGTGCTCTCAGTCACTTTTCCTCTCTCCTACCTGTTAGGTTGTTCGGTCAACCTCGTAAAACATTTGAGACGTCTTCCTAACGTAAAAGGTGCAAATTTAAATTGTTGATGTTCTATATGGCTCAACTACTGATTGGAAAGACTTGCTGAGGAAGCCCTTGAAAAATCTGCATGTGATTATTCAAAGAATAAGCCTATTCTAGCGAGCTCTGGAAGCACAGACTTCCTGCACACAGCAATGTTGGCCACAACCTAACCAAGTGTGGATATAAGCAAAATAAGTGCCTCGAGGTACATGACATCACCACATTGAATGATTTGCAGAATCTGTGGAGAATATTCTTTTAAGGCTGTCCAGAGTGGAGTCAAATCTGAATTAAGGGGGCTAAGTTTTGTCCACAAAATACAGTCACTCCACTTTACAGTATATTCTATGAAGTGCTTTGAGATGACTCAGCAATGTGGTAAGGCACTAAATCAAATGCAAGGATTAATATTATTGTTATTTCCTAAAATAAATATTGACGTACAGTCGAGAGCCTGTTATTCGCATGAATTAGGACTGGCTCCATTGTGAATAAATGTGGATAATTGGTCAACATCAGAATACAATTCGTTAGGAGACTACAATAAAAAAAACTTTTATCAGCAGTTGTACTATTACTATAGTATTATTCTATGGCACTATACTGTAATTGTGCCAGCCCGTCACTCCATCTGTCCATCCGTCTGTTTCTCGAATGTTCTCTCTCATTCTTTCTCCAAGTCTCTTTCTCTCTCTAAATTAGCATCTTTCCCTGACTCTGATTCTTTTTTCTCTCTGATTTTTCCACCTTTCTCTCCCTGTAACTGTTTCTGCTTCTCTTTGCCTCTCCAATTCTAACCTTCTATCTTCCTCCATTTCCCTTTCTGTCTTTCTCTGCCTTGCTGTGAAAGTCAGAAAAGTCTGTCTCTCTTTCTTTTTAACTTTGATTATCTTCCTATCCTTAACTCTATTGCTGAAAAAACATACTTATCCAGTGTTACTTTACACTGCATGGGAAAAATTACATTCCTGGGAACCTTGGATGTATTTGCACAGCTAAAGTTTTCTTTTTACCAACATGACACTTCTGTATTGGAACCTGATTAATATAAGTTGACACGTGAAGTCTGTGTGCAGGTATGTGGTTGTCATGCTGTATCGCTACATTAAGCCCATATAGGGAGAATATAAAATGCTGCTGTGTTGAAAATATTGTGGTAAAAGCTGCCGATAATTAAAAAAGAAAGGGGAGTCCAAAATAAATAATTGGTCATTTGTTAGAACATATTCAAGGCAGATTCAGTGAACAGATAACCGTGTGCTCACATCTGCTCAAGAGCCAAACTAGAGGAAGGGCAGATATGCTCAAAGCTGTACAGTGCTCTAGTCAAGCAGGTTCTGGTCATCACAATGTAATTGGCTGTCCAGGCACGTAAGACAACTCAGACAACAGCAGCAAGGCTGATCCAGAGAATTAGGGGAATGAGTTACCTAGATATGCTAGGGCTCTACGAAAGAAACATCTCACAAGGGAACTCGTAAGGTATAGAGGGGTGGTGGCCAACCTTTATGGTCAGCTAACAAACTAATTATTGAGATTGAATATGCCATAAATCAAGAAATAATCAACCAAGAAAAAAACAAAAACACATGATAGACTCGTGCTAATGTTTGAGGGCCACTTCTTGCCAGCAGCCCTGGCCACTTCTGGCACAAGGGCCACAGGTTGGCCACCACTCGTATATAGAGGATGTTTGATTGGCTAGAAGAAAGTAAACAAAGTATCCCATCTAATACTCTCAGAAACACCAAGGCAGCAGGACAAGAGGGAACAAGTTCAAGTTTGTGAAGAAAAAGTTTAGAACAGACACGGGAAGTTTTTTACACAGAGGATAGTTAATAGCTGGAATAGGTTATTACAAGGCCAGGATACTAGGCTCATTTGAGAAATGAGCTTAAGACTGCAATGGGTAAACTGTAAGGTTGATAAAGTGGGTATTCTGGAAGGATGAGTTCAAATGGGTTGAAGGGCTTCCTTTATTTGATTCTTTTCTTGTGATCTTTTGCCATAGAGGTCAGTCAGAGATAGAACAGCTAGAAAGTATAGGAGACAAGGAGTGTTGGTGATTGAATATAAAAAAAATCTTATATTCTTTAAACATCACAAAGGACGAGAAGCTATAAAATGAAAAAAATAATAAAGGGAAGGCAGACAGTTATTTATATATGCATATAACAGATGAACGAAAGGTTCTGATAACAGTAATATCTCTCCAGCAACCATATAAAAAAAATGCCATGTCTGGGCAGCCTCACAATAACATTAAATCAGTTCACTTGATATCCCTAATTCTTTTTGATGTTAAAATGTAATCCTCTTAATCCAAAGGGTTTCATTTCTCCACAAGAAGGATCTAGCATACTTTCCAAAGCTAATGAAAAAGATTTGGATAAGTAGATTGGAAATGATGGGAATAAATATAGCAAAATAATATATACACCTTAATGATTTTAATTCTGTCTGTCAATACTATACAATTTACATTGATATTGCGCCTTTAATGGTCAGAGGATGTCTCAAAGCAACTTAATGGCTGGGCAGTCGAGGCCACAGGGTTGAGAGGGGAAAAGTAACTGAATGCACAGTCAAAGAGATGCCCCTTAATGGAGATATGCAGGGAGCAAGTTAGAGGGACCCCAGGATGAAGCACCAGTAAGTGGGGATAGAAAGGCTGAAAAGCTGCCTACCGGGCAAGGGCATTGGGCTGGAAGCAGGCCAGTTTTTGCTGAGCAGCTAGGTTGGTAGTGTTTGAGGAGATCACAGAGGTTGAAGGTGAGAACAAGGATTCTGAACTCGATCTGCTGGGTGATGGGGAGCCAGTGGAGTCGAGCAAAGACGTGGGTGATAGGCTCACAAAGCCTGATGCAGGAGAGGACAAAGGCTGCAGAGTTCTGAATAGTCTGCAGCCGGCATAGGGAAGAGTAGGTGAGTCTGATGAGCAGAGCATTTATGTAGTCATTACTGTGATGAAAGCATGGATGAGGGTCTCGGTGGCCCTTGAGGAAAAGGGGTGGGGAGGAGGGGGAGACGTGACGGACAATGGAAGGGCGCTGTAGAAAGTAGAAAGCACAGAATATCTACAGCACATAAAGAGGCCATTGCTTTTACAGTTGAAAGTCAGCAAGACCGAGGCCCTACTGATTGGCTCACGCCAACGCCTCCGTACCTCAGGCACTGGCAGCATCAGCATCCACTTCACCAAGTCTTGTTCGACCCTCAACTGTCTTTTCTCCACATTTGTGCCATGACCCGCTCTGCCTTCCCTCACCTCCGAAACATTGCCTGACTCCGCCACTGGAACAATTTGCCTGCAGGTCATAATAACACTTAGATATTTAATCCCTGATGGGTATAGATTGAACTTCAATGTAAAGTACACATTTCAAGAACTATGTTGTGTGGAGAGTGACCATACTCATGATCTAACATTGTTCTAAATAAATCATATGCTTAGAAACACAGCGGTAAAAATGTGAAAAGTTACATAACTATTGGCCATGATAGTTTGGGATTTTTTTCCAGAATGTTTGGTATGAGTGTGATTACAGTTAAGTAATTGTAGAGTCCTGTAGCTCAGTGGTTAGACCACTCCCCTCGCCAGCAAGAGACATGGGATCGATTCCCAGCAGGGTGAAATGTTGGGTAAGTTTCCTTACTCTACACCCCTCTGTTTACCTAGCAGTAAGAAGGAAACTAGGATTGGTGGATCATTTTTCCAGGGGTAATAATTTCTTCAAAAAAATAATAAAAATAGATATATGAATTGATCACTCAATCCACGACTGTTTGTGGGACACTGTTATGTGCAATTGGCTGCTGTGTTTCGCCCACAAAATATACAGTCAATTCACCTTACAGTATATTCTAAGAGACGTGATAAGGCGCTATATCAAATGCAAGGATTATTATTATAATAATAGCCACTAGATGGCAGCATTCCATCCCAGAGTGGTATCTCCCAATTTCAGATTGGGAATCCGACTCTTGTTTTTTAATCTGATACAGTCCGATGTAAATTAAAGCCACCACAGTGTGGCTTGACGTGAATTATTTAGTTTAATATTTGTATTTGTGGCCTGATCGTGTGAATCGTGGCTCTTCTGTCCTGATAATTCAGATTTTACCTATCAAAGCTGTCCTCTCCTGCACCGGGCTCCATGACCCTATCACCCCCATCCTGGCCCGACTCCACTGGCTTCCCATCACACAGAGGATACTGTTCAAGATCCTGGTCCTCACCTTCAAAGTCCTCCATGGTCTTGCTCCCCCTCTACCTTTGCTAACCCCCTACCATCCTGCTCGCTCCCTCCACTTAGCGGGCACCGGCCTGCTTCACGTCCCCATCTCGCTCGCCCCACTCTGCCCCCACCCTCTGGAACTCCATCCCGCAGTCCCTCCGCCTCGCCCCCTCCCTTTCCTCCTTCAAGACCCATCTCAAGACCCTCCTCTTCGACCGTGCTTTCGATCTCCCTACTTCCCCCACCCTGCCCTCCCCCACCCTGACCCTCAGCTCGGCTCCGTAACTCTGTTTATGTGAAGACTGCTGTACAAATGCAATTTTGTTGTTGTTGTTGTTTGGACATAGGCAGACGCTTAATAAAATGTCAAGGTATTATCTCATGAACGTCAGGAAAGTTTACATTGGTTGTATCCACAAAATCAGCTTCTCTCTGATTCAGAAGGATGTGGGCTCAACACCACCATCAGGATGTTAAGATCATAATTCAAGTTGACATTCCATCATGCTGCTAGAGGAGCTTAACATTGCCAGAGGTGCCATTCTTCATATGAGACATTAAACTGATACCCCATCTGCCTGTTCAAATGGACATTAAAGATCTAGTGACACTGTTCGAAACGAGAAAGGAACTTCTCCTGGTGTCCTGGACAAAGTTCCCCCAAATAAAGTTAGTCAATTAGTCATTTTGATCATGGCTGTTTGTGGGATATTGCTTTGCACAAATTGGTTATAATAAATAATAATCCTGGAGTCCTGTAGCTCAGTGGTTAGAGCACTCACCTCTCAAGCAACGGACCTGGGTTTGATTCCCTGCAGGGCGAAACCTTGGGGAAGTTTCCTTACTCCACATGCCTCATAATAATCCCTCCAAAACAAATAAATAGGTCACTTCAATCCACGACTGTTTGTAGGACACTGCTGTGCGCAATTGGTTGCCGGGTTTCGCCCACAAATATATAGTCAATTCACTTCAGAGCATATTCTGTGAAGTGCTTTGAGACGTCTAGAAGATGTGAAAAGCGCTATATCAAACCCAAGGATTATTATTGTTATTATTAATCCTGGGCTCCACCCATCCACCACTTCACAGAGTGAGAGTAGAGTGTCAGCCTAGATAATATCAGTTCAACGTCTTGACATGGTTTGAACACGCCACCTTCTGACTCAGAGGTGAGAGTGTTGCTAACTGTCAAGCTGATGCAGTTGGCAAGAAGTGTAGGTGAAAAAAAAACATTTACACAGACCACTGTCTGCGCCACCTCTGTTTGTCATCTTTGTACCTCTCCACATGGTCCAAGATGTGTCAAAGCTTTGGAATTGTATTCAGGATCACTCTACAATTTTAGAATTTTAGAAAATAGATAACAATTTTATATTTATAGAGTGTCTTTCATTGGGAGGACATCTCAAACTGCTTAGCAGAACTGGCTGAGCACCCAATTTGTTTGCGGGAGCAGATGGGATAGATAGGGGAAAGATGACTAGAAGCACAGTACGTCTTGAGATGGATCTTGAATGAGGTGAGGGAGGGAATAGGAAGGACTCCAGGATGGAGGTCCAGAGAGTGGGGCATAAAGGCTGAAGGCCAACCCGCCAATGTGCCTGCTGTGTCAGGAAAGTCACCACAACAAGAACAACAAAATTACATTTGTAAACCGTCTTTCACATTGGGAGGACATCCCAAGGCCTGAGCAGCCAGGGATCAAGACCCAAGAATGGGGGGTCACGGTTGGGATGAGGGAGGACAGAGAGGTAGGAGGGCGGCTGAGGGCACGGTTGAAAAGGAGGGTCTTGAGTCGTGTCTTGAAGGAGGGAAGGGAGGGAGCAAGGCGAAGGGATTGTGGGATGGAGTTCCAAAAGGGGGCAGAGAGGCTGAAGTTCCGACTGCTAATGGTAGGGCAGGTTGGACAGGAGACATAGAAGAGGCTGGAGCCTGCTGAACAGAGGGAGCAGACAAGTTGACAAGGGGTTAGCAGGTCAGAGGGGTAGGAGGGGGCAAGGCCATGGAGGGCCTTCAAAGTGAAGATGAGGATTTTGAATTCTACCCTCTGAGGGATGGGGAGCGAGTGGAGCCAGATGAGGGTGGAGGTGATAGGGTCACAGAGCAGGAGAGGACACGAGGTGCAGAGTTCTGGATGATCTGCAGCTTGTGGAAGGAAAAGTTGGGGAGGACGACAAGGAGTGAATTTCCATAGTCGAGCCTTGAGGTGATGAATGTGTGTATAAGGGTTTCAGCAGCCTGAGGGTTGAGGCAGTGGCGAAGTTGGGCAATGTTACGGAGGTGGAGGAAGTCAGAGCAGGTCATGGCATGGATGTTGGGAGAAAGGACAGTTGAGGGGCAAACAAGAAACCCAGGTTCCTGACTGGCTTGGTGAGGTGAAGTGCGCATCTGTGGATGCTAAATTTGCCAGTGCCTGATATGCGGAGGCCAATCTGGAGGGCCTCAGTCTTGCTGACATTCAACTGTAGAAAGTTGGCTCTCATCCAAGACTTGATGTCTGATAGACAGTCTGTCAGTTGTCCTGGAATCGAGGGTGGAGGCAGAGAGTTAGAATTGGGTGTTATCCGTGTACATGTGGAAGTTGAACCCATGTCAGCAAATAATGTCACCAAGAGGGAGCATTTAGAAGTTGAAGAGAAGGGGACCAAGGACAGAGCCTGAGGAACACCGCACAAGATTGTGTGGGGGCTGGAAGAGAAACCATTGGTGGAGGCAAACTGGAGACGGTGTAAGAGATAAGAACTGAACCATTCAAGGACAGAACCTTGAAGGTTGAGGTGAGAGGAGAGATGGTGGAGGAGGATGAAGTGGTCCATGGTATCGAAGGCACCAGAGAAGTTGAGGAGGATGAGGAGGCAGAGGGAGTCCCGGTCATAGATGGAAGGATGTCGTTTGTCACCTTGACAGGAGCAGTTTCTGTGCTGTGAGCAGCATGGAAACCTATTGGAGGGGATCACAAAGGGAGTGGTAGGAGAGGAAAGAGTGAAGCTGGGAAGTAACGACTCTTTCAAGAACCTTGGAAAGGAAAGGGAGATTGTAGATGGGCCAATAGTTAGCTGGTATTGGTCCAGGGAAGGTTTTTTCAGGATGGGGGTGATTGTAGCTGTTTTAAGGGGGATGGGAATGGTGCCAGATGATGGGGAGAGATTGATGGTGCTGGAGAGTAGAGGGCGAGGAGGTGGAGCTGGGAGGTAAGGAGAGGGATGGGGTCAAGGGAGTTTGACACAAGTGTGTGTCATGCTGGATATCATGGTGATGAGAGAGGAGGCAGAGACAGGTTCAAAGATGTGGAGGGAGGGATGGGTAGGAGTTGGAGTGTGGTGGGGAGATGGAGAGGGAGTGGCGGTTGGGAGAGTGGAGGCAGCTGATCAGATCCTCTCGATTTTGGACTCAAGGAAATCCAGCATCTCCTCACAGTCAGAATTTCAGGAGAGAATGGGTGAGGTGTGGGAGGGTGGATGGAGGAGCTGGTTGTTGGTGGAGAATAGGAGCCTGGGGTTGTCCTTCGTCTCCAAGATTATCTTGGCGTAGAAGGATGATTTGGTGGAGTGGTACGTTTTGATGTGGTCCAGCCAGATCTGCCAGCGGACTGTTAGATAAGATTTGAGCCAGGTGCGTTCGGCAAGCACCTGAGCCTTGAAGGAGCGGAGGTGGCTGGTGTACAGGGTGAGGTTTGTGAATAGGAGGCGGTTCAGGTGGTGAGGGGAGCAAGGCCTTCAAGAGGGTGCAGAGGGAGTTGTGGAGGAGAGTGACCGAGGAGAATAAATCAGTGCGGGAGGTAGGCCAGAAGAGGAGGAGTTCAGATGACTCCAGGGCAGTGGAGAGCAATTGCAGGGAGATTTTTTTCCAGGGGTGGTAGGAGATGGAAGTGGGTTTGGTGGCAGTGGGGAGAGGGATTGAGGAGTTAAAGGAGATGAAATGGTGATCTGAGATGGCTTTGTCTGTGATTGTGAGGTCTGAGACACTGAGGCTCCAGTTAATCATCAGGTCGAGTGGGTAGCCATGACCGTAGGTGCAGAGTGGATGTGGAGGGAGAGGTTGGGAGTGGAGAGGAGAAAGGAGAAGTCCAAGGAAATAGAGCAGGAGGGGGTGAAGTGAAGGTTGAAGTTGCTGACGATGAGGAGGCGTTCAGAATGGAGGCAGAGGGAAGCTAGGAGGGTGGAGATGTCAGAGATGAAGGTGGGGGAGGTTTTGATAGGGGCAGTAAATGAGGAGAATTTTGAGGGAAAGATTGGAGGGAATGGTGTGAGGTGCTCAAATGAGGGGAATGAGCCAGAGTAGTAAGGGGATAGAGCAAGTGAGGTCTTGGCGATGAGGGCCACACCACCGCCATGACATTTGGGACGTGGGGTATGGTGGGAAGTATAGCCGGGTTGTGTGGGACGGTCAAGTGGGGATAGAAAGCAAGGAGAATGGAGGGAGAGGAGGACAAAGCGGGCGTGTTGAAGGGAAATGAGCATTTTTGGGGGAAGACAGCTTGAATCGGGGGCGGCAGCCAGGATACGCTCGCCGAGGCTTGAGGCAGGGGGTTAACGTGGCATTGTCATTCCACAGACATGGAGACTGCGGGGGCTCCAGCCAGCACAGAGAGTGGAGAGGGAGCAAGGTACTTGTGTTGCTGGCCGGGTTGCTCAACCTGGGAAACAACACCAAGCAGCCTGCAGGGACAGACAGAGGAGGGGGAAGGATACTATACTACACCTGGTTTCACAAAGGACCAGTTGTGAGCTGCAATATAATAGGCTCTTTGGAGCTTTAATACTGCCTCTCCAGAACTGCTCCCTTTAGTGTTGTGGGAATCCAGCATTGGGCTGATCTGAGGAATCTCGCAGCTTCTCTTCGTTCACTCATCAGGCTATTTTTATCTCTCATTTCTCTTTGGATGGTGAGGCCATTTGACCTATTGAGTGCAATGATTATTATTTATCAAGCCTGCCCTGGTGTCTTTCTCCATGTGAGTCATTTAGTTTAATCCCATTCTATTGTTTGACTTCCCCGAAAATATTCTCCTTTTTTAACCTTTCGTCTAATTCCCGTTGTTGAAAAGAATCTGGGTGTCAAATCCATGCAGCTCTCTCTCCTGGTATGATCTTAAACTAGTGCATTATGAAATGGACAAATGTCAATTATTTCTATGAGGGAAGGAGGATATACAGGCTACTGTTGCTTCCTGCTGCTGGATGCTTATTTACCTGCAGTGCTGCCAATGGCTCTTTGTACAATCTGATATATAAAGAACCGCATAAGTCCTTAGTTCAACCTCTGAATTCACAGGCACTTTGATACATGCAGCCTTTTTTTTAAAGGCCGAGAGTTGAACCTTTTAAGGAATTTTCTCCACTTCCCTTCCTTACCATGCCAGAGGCCTGCAATTCCATTTAGTCTTAGCCTGTAGGACCGTTTTGTCTTAAATTAAGAAGAGTGGAAAAGGTGGGGAGAGGGGCGCTCGGAGTGGGTAAAGTGGGGTGGGGGTGAGAACAATCTACTTCCATCCATATAATAATAATAATAATAATAATCCTTGCATTTGATATAGCGCTTTTCACGTCGGGAGGACGTCCCAAAGCGCTTCACAGAACACACTGTAAAGTGAATTGACTGTATATTTGTGGGCGAACGCGGCAGCCAATTGCGCACAGCAATGTCCCACAAACAGTCGTAGATTGAAAATGACCAATTTAATTATTGTTTTTTTTGGAGGGATTATTATTAGGCTCTGTGTGGAGTAAGGAAACTTGCCCAAGGTTTCGCCCTGCCTGGAATTGAACTCAGGTCTCTCACTTGCAAAGCGAGTGCTCTAACCACTGAGCTACAGGACAAATGAGCGTTCAGTGTGATACAGATTGATGAAGTAAAATTTCACCTGTGAGAAATTTCCCAAATTGTGAGTCTCACATGGTAATAATAAAATTTCACAAAAGATTTGAGGGATTGAACCTAATAAAAGTACAGATTATTAATAAACACAAAGCAAGACAGCCGAAGTAAAAATTCCCAATGTGTCACTAGATTTATTGAATTAGTCACTTATTCCTGTGCTTCCAGGTTCATTCTATTAATTATTTATCCTACCCAGTCTCTGGAGATAGAGAACTGAGTTAGTTTTCTCATTTCCCCCGACACATGCCTGTTCAAAAGAAAATTAGTGAGAATAATTTCAAGTTAAAAACCTCAGCATACACAAGTGAATCAATCTGCTTCACCAACACGTGTTGAACCTCAACAAAACTGACAATAAGCATACTGAGGGCAAAAAAACAACAATTACATAAAGCACTCTTCATGCAGGTAGCATCTCAAAGTCAGTGAGCAGTCAGACTGTTCAGCTCCCAATGCACGGATCAAAGGAGATATAAACCTCCCAGATCATAAAATTGTAAGTTCAAAATCCCTGCAAATACAGTCATGACACTTTACAGGCCATCCCATGAAGTGATTTGAGACATCCTCTCATTGTGAAGGTACTATATCAAAGGTAAGAATTTATTGTTAAATACCCCAGTTTGGCCTGAGTTAGCTGTTCTCAGGCAGAGCAGCAGTTGGTTTCAGTGTCCCTGATCTATAGAAGGGAAATTATTTAGGATTCCTGCTCCAATCACTAGAAAATTAAGTGAGTGTTTGGGAAGGGTAAGATTATCTAAGTCTTTAACCCAATATACAATCATTGTATTATACAAAAACAATAGTTTTAGAAACAAAATCTGAATGATAATTGGCAAGTGGTAAAAAATAGACAGATTTCTATAACCATTTATGGTCCAAGAAAAGCCCTTTTAAGAAAAATAAATTCATGCTATCACCAAAAAGGATTGAATGAAAAAGGATCTTTCGCCGATTTAATCTTATTCTTTCACAATATCAACCCTACCATCTTCCAATTATAGCATCAAGCTATTCTTTGAATGAGTCAAAAGTCCTGGACTCTATCACTCTTTCTGATAATCATTCCAGCTATTGATAGCCCTCTGTGTAAAGGAATATGTCCTGCTGTCTATCCTAAATTTTCTTTTCACAATCTTGAAACCATGACCTGTTGTCCTGTTGTCGTGCCCTATACAAAAGCATTGCTTTGGGTTGATTTCTCTACTCCTTTAGTCATCCTGTATTTCTATAAGGACCCCTCAGAAACCTCTTGTCTCATGGCTGAATAGTCCAGGTTCTGCAGTCCTAATACACCAGCCTTTTAACACTGGGGACCGTCTTTGTTGCTCTCCTCTGCATTGCCTCTGAGCCCATTATGTTGTGCCAATTAGAACTGCACATGGTTCGCCAGTTGTGCCCTGACCAGCGGACCATACAGCTTGGTTGGCATTTGTTCAGATCTGATGGATGACCTGTTCTTAGCTCCATACCAATGGAAATTCCATTAGGGCCAACATTGTAATAAATAAGCACCGACAAGGCTGCTTGCTTTGTCATATCAATGTTCACAGTGCAACAATGAGATGGATTGCTTTCCTTCCACTTCACTGGATGTGATTATTCTCCTGCATACAATGCTAATTTTGGACAAGGTCATTCAAATTAGATCTGATCCGTAATTCTGACTCGAGTTACTTTGTGAGGTTTCTGGGTCCTTTATGTATTTAGATTGGTAACCTTTAGAAACCACAAGTGGGAGAAGACCTTCTACTTTCATTATTGTTTGACTGCATAATATGTTTTTTGATAGACAGAGAAGTATGAAAAAGCAAAAATAGCTCTCCTGAAGGATATTACATGTGACCTGCCAACTCTTTTCCAGCCTGTCAATTGCTGGAATGCTCAGTGAAAGAAAATAATAATCCTTGCATTTAATATAGGCCTTACCCTCCCTGCCCTCCACCCCTGCTGATCCCAAACCCAACCCAAGATCAGGTCCAAATCCCTGACTATCCAGAACCTTTTGGACGTCATATCGACGTGAGAAGGCACTATACAAATGTAATTTTTTGTTATTATTGGGAACACTCAGCAGTTCAGGCAGCATCTATGGAGAAAGGAAAGTGAGTCAACATTTTGGGTCCACGACTCACTGACTCACTTTCCTTTCCAGAACTGACTCACTTTCCTTTCTCCAATAGATGCTGCCTGACCTGCTGAGTGTTCCCAGTGACTTTTGTTTTTGTTTCAGATTGCCAGCATCTGCAGTATTTTGTGTTTTGTTGTTATTATTGTTGCCTTATCATGTGGTCGAGACATCTCAAAGCGCTTCACAAATTTGTGATCAATTGTATTTGGGGCATTGTTGGCCAGAGCATCTAGAGAAAACCCCTTCTCTTTTTGAATAGTGTGATGGGACGTGAAAGGCGCTATACAAATGTAATTTGTTGTGCTTGTTAACATCCACTTGAACAAGTAGACAGGAGAGGTAGTGTTATGGAGGTGAGGGAAAGCTGAGTAGGTGAAAGCCCAGATGTGGGACTTGAAAGACTGTTCAGGGTCAAACAAAACACTAAGCTTTTGCATCTGCTCACCAAGGTGAAGTAGCATCCATCCAGGTTGCTGCTGTCACATTATATCAACATGTATTTACTAATGCAGATTTCAGGTAATGGCTTTGCAGCAGTCAAATTCAAGATTCAAAATGTTGCTATCAGCTTTCTTGAGCATTGATCTGCGAAGGAGGGTTGAGGGCAGTCTCCTTAGCCAAAATAATTCAATCCAAGTGATCAGTCTGGAGGGAAATACAAAAAGATACTTATTCCCATAAAGTACAGCTCAAACCAAATAATTACCTGAACTTTTGTGCTAAATAAAAACAACCAATTTACATTTATTTAGTGCTTTTCACACCTGAAAGGTGCTCAAGTTATGTCTGTGTGTTTGCGTGTGTGGGGTGGGGGTGGGGAAGGGTGACTATTGATTTTCATTGATGGCAATCATCACACTACAGGTCACATTTTACATCATAGTGACCCTGACCTTGTTATTGAGTTGGGGCTTCACTAAAACTGTGGCAGGAAGCAGACAGACTCTCTAGGATGGGAAGCACAGCAGAGACTCTATTTTATCACAGAATCCACATTGCATCTGAAGAGTTTCTGCACCGTTGGACATAATTTCAATATTAAGAGTTATAACATCAACAGCCTTTGTTGACAGGGTTTAGAAATGAAGCTCGATACCCTTGAACACCGCTCAGAGACTTCGCAAATAAAGAGCTAGGAACTTCGATATAGTGAGAAGAGGGAATCAAGAAAGATTGCTCCAGGCAGAAGCTATCAAAAAATCCTTTGGGATTAGTGGAAGGGACACGTCAACACTGACAATAGAGATTCAGTTATTTTTATTGAATTTTTTCACATATTCACAATATATCTCTTCTTTATTCTGGTTCTTGTATATGATTTGCTGCACACAGTGCCTACTACAGATAGTTTGCTTTTGCATAAGTCAACAAAAATAAAGAACAACAACAACAAATTGCATTTACGTAGCACCATTCATGTTGGCAGACTGGATCCATCCATACCTTCAAGTGTGAGGTTGATAGATTTTTGATAGGTCAGGGAAAGCAGGAAATTGGAATTGAAAGGATCAGTTGAGGTACAGATCAACCATGATCTAATTAAATGGCAGAATAGGCTCGAAGGGCTAATTGGCCTCCTCCTGTTCCTATGTTCCATGGCGTTTCAGCATGGTTTAACAATTCCATTATTCAGAAGTCGGAGAAATGGAAGAAGTATTTATTATTTCTGTATTTTTTTCCTAAACATGACTGTATCTTCAAGTAAAGAGGAAACACAGAACAATAGGAACAGGAGAAGGCCATTCAGCCCATTGAGCCTGTTCCACCAATTTAGTCGATTTTATCAGATCTTTTAATCTCAGTTGCCCGCCCTGTTGCCATTCCCCTTAAATCCTCTAATAATAATAATAATCCTTGCATTTGATATAGCGCTTTTCACGTCGGGAGGACGTCCCAAAGCGCTTCACAGAACACACTGTAAAGTGAATTGACTGTATATTTGTGGGCGAACGCGGCAGCCAATTGCGCACAGCAATGTCCCACAAACAGTCGTAGATTGAAAATGACCAATTTCTTATTGTTTTTGCTTTTTTTTTAGAGGGTTTATTATTAGGCGTGTGGAGTAAGGAAACTTGCCCAAGGTTTCGCCCTGCCTGGAATTGAACTCAGGTCTCTCGCTTGCAAAGCGAGTGCTCTAACCACTGAGCTACAGGACTCCACGAATACCCAAGAATCAGTCCATTACTCTTTTAAGTACAGTATCTCTCGATTTCATCTCTACAGCTTTCTGGGGCAGAGTGTTCCACATCTTCATAGATCACTGGGTGAGGAAATGTTTCCTGACATCAGTTCTTGCCCCAAACCTCAATCTCTCTCTCTTGCTCCCTCTTAACTCAAAGGATATTTACCAGGATGCTACCAGGAATGAGGCACCTGAGTTATGTGGAGAGACTAGAGAAGCTAGGATCGTTTTCCTTGGAGTAGAGAAGATTCAGGAGAAATTTAATAGAGGTGTTCAAAATTATGAGGCGATTTGATAGAAAGAACAGGGAGAAACTGTTTCCACTGACGTGTGGGTCGGTAACTAGAGGATACAGATTTAACATAGTTGTCAAAAGAACCAGAGGGGAGATGAGAACAAATTTCTTCACACAGCAAGTTGTTTGGATCTGGAATGCATTGCATGAAAGGGTGGTGGAAGCAGATTCAATAACAACTTTCAAGAGGGAAGTGGATAAATATTTGGGGAAGACAAATTTGCAAGGCTATGGGGAGAGAGTGGGGACGTGGGATTCATTTGGGCAGCTCTTTCAAAGAGCTGGCACGGGCACGATCGGCCAAAAGGCTTCCAAATGTGTTGTTTAATTCTATGATTCTATGATTCAGATCGCACCAGAAGACATTCCTCTTCGATCCGTCGTAGGGTCAACCCTCCAACCCCTTTCTCCTTGAATCAGTTTTGAACTACTGCATTATTCAGCACTATAAAGAGCATCATATAAATGCAAGTTATTGTTGTTGTTTATTATCTTCGTTCTAAATTTAAGGCTTGTAATGAAAGACATTGAGGTGTATTTTACTACTGAACATCTAACCCCATACAGAAACACGTTTGATCAATGCAGGAGGCCCACCTGACAAGGCAGAATTTCAGCCATAATATTTGAATGCCCCACAAACGTTAATGTTTTTTACTATCAATTCAGCCAGAAATAAAATTGAAGGCCCCAAATATTTGATCAAATCAATAGTATAAAAAGCACAATTTTTAAAAATAAAATTCATTAATTGAACAAAAATGAATCATAAAAGAACCTGTCTTTACAAATGAAAACCTCCTCTGAAAAATGTTTCATCCATGACACTCACAAAATAAACAGTCAATTCACTTTACATTATATTCTGTGAAGCACTCTCGAAGACGTGATAAGGCGCAATATTAAATGCAAGGATTATTATTATTATGATTATTATATTATTCCATTCCTCAAGTGGCCATGTGATCTGAACCTTATTTCTGTAAAATCTCTCCAAGGCTGCAGCCCCACTTATTATGTGCTTATGAAGCGTTGCCTCTGGCTGTCAGCGACCGACTCTCTGTAGAGATGAAGAATGAGGGACGATGAGTGGGTGAGTACGGTAAGACATTTAATCAAAACGCAAAATACTGCAGATCCTGGAAATCTGAAACAAAAACAGAAGTTGCTGGGAAACTCAGCAGGTCAGGCAGCATCTATGGTGCAAGGAAAGTGAGTCAACATTTCAGGTCCACCACCCTTCGTTGTCATTTAATCACATTGATGTCTTGTTCAAGCATAGTGATAATGTGCTGACAAGCACATGCGATTAGTCCATTTTATTTCTCTAAATAGATTTGTTAACAACATTTAAATGCTCTGCTGCTTTCACTCAATGAATTATTGGAAATTCTAGTCTTGTCATGGAAATTCTGAGAGTGTTTCAACCAGGCTGCGCACTAAATAGGCTGTTGATAGGCTGTGACGTTGTCTTTAAATGTTGCATTGATCCATTAATTGATGACAGTTTTATTATTTTCCATTTATTTTCATATTATTCTCATTGTTTCAATCCAAAATTTCATATCATAATAAGTTTAGAACCACAGACAGAAGAAGGACATTTGACCTATCATTTTGTATTAACTCTTTGAGTCTAATTACAATGGAACTTTGACCTCATAGTCTCGGCTGATACTCAGGAGGTACTGCATTGTCAGAAGTGCAACCCTTCAGATGAGATATTAAACAAGTCCATCATCGTAACTAAAAATCTGCATTGTGAGGTGGGCCTACTGGGTGCTAAATGCAGGTGTGAAATGAATGAACAAATTTATCTGGAGGATTGTTGGTAAGATACCAGATGAAACTCCCTTCTCTTTTTAAATAATGCAATGGAACATCCACCTGAACAGGCAGATGGGATCTTGGGTTAAGGTATCTCATCCAAAGGATAGCATCTTTGTCAATGCGGCAGTTCCCCCAGCACTACACTGAAGTGCCAGCCTAGACAATAAATTCAACTCCCATGTGGGGATTGAACCCACAACCTTCTGACTCATAGTGAGTGATACTGACTGAGTTAGGCTGACACCTTGAGAACCTATGGGTTCTAAATAACAGATATTATTATTAATATTATTATCATTATTGTTATATAATCCTTTCATTATTGAATTACCTATCAGTGGTTTCTTGTGTTCCAGCATCCATCTTTGTTCCTGTCAAAAAATATGAAGATTCTGAATCAATTCAGTCCACCCAGTTTGATGCTGGAAATACACAGTAGTTGTTTGATGAATGGTTTTAATCTCTAGTTTCGCAGGCATGGAGAATCACCTTTAGGTTGTGGCATCTGTCAACAACAACTTCTTACATTCATATAGCGCCCTTCACGCAGGGTAACATCTCGGAGCTCTTAACAGTGGTGGAGCCTGACGCTGAGCCGGGGGAAGGGGGAGGTGACCACAGGCACGGTTGAAGAGGAAATTCTTCAGGCATGATCTGAAGATGGGGAAGGAGGGAGCAAGGCAGAGGGATTGAGGAAGAGAATTCCAAAGTTTCGGGGTATGGTGGCTGAGAACACAGTAGTGGATAAGATGGGACGAGGGACAAGCAAGAGGCTGGTGCCAAGGTGGGGGGCAGTGGATTGGGGAGTAAGCAGGGCAGAGAAGTAAGGAGGTGCCAGAGCATGAAGGGATTTGTAGACAAGTGTGAAGATCTTGACATCGATCTGTTCTGTGATAGGGAGCCATGGAGCCTGGCAAGGAACTGGTGTGATGGGGATACGGAGTTTAATGCAGGTATATATGGGTGGCAGAGTTTTGAATTAGTTGGATTTTGTGAATAGTGCAGCTGGGGAGATCGGTGAGGAGGTTCAATGGAATAATCGAGACAGGAGGTGACAAAAGCATGGATGAGGATTTCGACAGCATTGGGTGTGAGGTATGGTCAGAGGAGGGCAATATGACGGAGGTGGATGAAAGCAGTTCCTGGTCAAGAACTGGATGTGGGGTAGGAAGGACAGTCAGGGATTGATCCTGACATCTGGATTGGGTATAGGTTGGGTAAGTTTTAGGGATAGGCTGAGGAGGTTTAGGAGGTCAGAGCTGCAGGAGAGAAGACTGATGGGAGACAAGGAGTATTGGTATCTGTCTCGTGAACTGCAGGAAATTGCGCTAATCCAGGCCTTGATATCTGACAAGCAAGTTGACAAATTATCAGTGGAGCTGGAGTCATAGCTGAAGGAGGAGAAGTAGATTTGGGTGTCATTCGCAGGCATGTAAAAGTTGACGTTGTGTCTGTGGATGGCATCACCGACACAAAGCATGTAAATAAGAAAAAAAAGAGGTTCAAGGAGGAGCCTTGGGGTACAAGGAAGGAGCATTGGGGTACAGCTGTTTCTAATGGGATATATGCTTGAGATGTTATTGATGGTATCTTGCAAACTGAACTTATCACCTTTCTTTAATTGCAAATGTGTGAGGCCTTGTAGACTTTAGCAGGAAATAACTATTCTTATTCCCTACCTTGAACTGGAAAACTATCATTCAGCTTTTCACTTGGAAAATTGAACCAAGCATTCCTGGGCAATATTATGGGCAGCTAAATGATTTAAAGAGGAGACTTTGTTACAGATGGAGTTCTTTCAGTAGCTGTTGGTAAACAGTTTGATCATGAGCCCCCACGAGGGAGATGGGATGCTACCATCTGACCCAGAGTACCAGTGTAAACACTTCCACCTCAGGCTGCCGAGACCCTCATACACACATTCAAAATATTCAGGCCCGACAACGCAAACTCCCTGCTTGTCGGCCTCCCCAACTCCTCCCTCCATAGGTTACAGATCATCCGGAACTCTGTAGCCCATGTCCTCTCCCCGCACCAGGCTCTATCACCTCCATCCTTGCCCAACTCCACTGGCTTCCCATCACCCAGAGGATACAGTTCAAAATCCTGGCCCTCACTGTCAAAGCCCTCCATGGCCTAGCTTCACTCCTACCTCTGCAACTTCCTAATCCCTACCAACCTACCCACTCCCTCCGCTCAGCGTGCTCTGGCCTGCTTCACATCCCCTACCTCGCCCGTTCCACCATTAGGCAGGCGGGCCTTCAGCCACTCTGCGCCCACCCTCTGGAACTCCATCCCGCAGTCCTCCACCTCGCTCCCTCCCTTGTCTCCTTTAAGACCTGTCTTTACAACCTCCTCTTTGGCCGTGCCTTCGGTCACCTTCTTCCCGCCCTGCCCTCCACCCTCCCCAATCCCAAACCCCAGTTTGGGTCTGAAACACTGATTATCCAGCACTTGAGACGTCCTCCTGATGTGAAAGGCACTATACAAATGTAATTGTGTTGTTGTCGTAGAGTGTTTTAACAATCAAATCTAAATAATAGACATTATAATGATCTTTACATTTGATATGTCACTTTTAAAAAATTTAAAAAACATTTCATAGCATTTCACAGGATTTATTGCAGAGTGTAGTAACTATGTTTTTTATTGGAGAACCTGACAGCCAAGTGTATACAGCAATGTCCCACAAATAGCCATGAAGACACGGACACACTTTTATCTGGGGATCCTTGTACAATTTATTCCAAATGTCTATAAATACATACGTGATATAGTGTGATCTTCAAACGTCCACCTGACATCTTCCATTTCTGAATCTCCACTTTGTTTCAGCTATGTCTGCTTAGGAGTGCCATCTGCTGCCCCATTGTAGAAGTGGACCTTTCAAAATAATGCGCTATAGCCTTTTTCTGTGTATTCCTCTTACTGACCAGCAAGCCTCTGAGTCAGAAGATTGTGGGATCTAGCCCCACGTGACAGCTTTGAGTTCATGATCTGACATTCCAGTGGAGTGCAGGTGGAAAGGCAACATTGTTGGATCCCCTTCCAATTAAATTCAAAACCAAGGTTCAGGTAGATGTTTAAGATCATCATCAACGACAATAACTTGCATTTATATTGTGCCCTTCACACAGGGCAGCGACTCGGAGCCCTTAACATTGGCGGAGCCTGATCCTGAGTTGGGGGGTGGGGTGGGGGTGATACCGTAAGCATGGTTGAAGACATATCCAGTGGTGATCTAAAAGAAGGGAAGGAGGGGGCAAGGCAGAAGGAATGGGGAGAGAGTTCCAAAACTTCCGGGTATAGTTTCAAAACTTTAGGGTATGAAAGCGCGGCCACCAATGGTAGAGCAGACGAAATGAGGGACAAGCAAGAGGCCAGAGCCAGCCAAGCAGAGGCAGCGGGTAGTGGAATGGGGAGAAAGCAGGTCAGAAAGCGAGGGAGCTGCCAGCACATGAAGGGACTGTAGATAAGTGAGAGGATCTTGAAATCGCCCATGGGACTGATTGACAAAACAGAAGGGAGTTTCTTTTGGAGTCCTAGCCAACAATTCCCCAGAGAAAATAAATGGTCATTCACTTCATGGCTATTTGTGTTACATTGCTGTGTGCAAATTGGTTGCCACATTCATATATGAACTACACAGCCATTACATATTGTAGAAAAGTGCTTTGATACTTGATACATCAAATGCAAGGAATCTTATAGGTGAGTGTGCATCCAAGAGTCAGAAACACAATTGGCATGGTAGACTTATCCCATTATAAAAGTAATCTAGTCACCATGTGGGGAATTATATTTCTTTCTTTCAGGATTTCATCTGGAATTTGCTTGCATCATTAGAATTGCAGCAACTAAAAAAAAATTCAACATAACTTGGTCCTTGTTTGAGAATTATGCATTCAATACTGAACTAGTTAAATTCAGTCTCAAACAAGTCATTTTTGGGAGAGAAAAAAATCTTTAAGAAGAAAAGTTAGAGCTGTAAAAGGAGAGAGAAAAACAGATTGGCTTGATCCCAGTAATCTCCTGTGGGAAATTAATTAATATATCCCCTTAATGCTGTAACGATCGTTACTATGGTAGGTAGTCTCTTGGGCAGACTCTGTTTATTCAGGTTAATGCTATGTTTGTACAGTGAACAGTATCAGGTTTACAATCAATGGAAAATCAGGTATGATTTATGTCTGAAAATCTGATCCTTGGTTTATGGTTTGTGGTGTTTTCCTCGCTGAGTTCTGGGCACAGCTGCTGAATTGAGTTTAATTGGTGCTAAAAACAGCAGTTTGCTCAGCTTGAACCACAGAACCCCCTGCCCTGTGCTATCTATTGCAGCATTGTTGAGAGAAGGAGCAAGTTATCTGAAGAGAACAGCAAAAAGCTACCAGCAGTCACGTGAAGAGGTGGAAAATAAACAGAAAATGAAAAAGGGGTTCAAGAGCAGAGAGACCTGAGCGTTCACATTCACAGATCTTTAAAGGTGACAGGACAGGTTGATAGAACTTTTAATAAAAATTATGGGATCCTTGGCTTTTATAGATTCAGGCAGAGAGTACAAAAGCAAGAAAGTTATGCTAAACCTTTACAACTCACTGGTTAAGGCCTCAGCTGGAGTATTTTGTCCAATTCTGGGCACCACACTTCAGGAAGGATATCAAGGCCTTGGAGAGGTGCAGAGGAGATTTACCGAAATGGTACCAGGGATGAGGGACTTTAGTTATGAGGAGAGACTAGAGAAGCTGGAATTGTTCTCTTCAGAGCTGATGTAATAGAGGTGTTCAAAATTATGAGGAGTTTTGATAGAGTAGATAGGGAGAAACTCTTTCCACTGGCAGATGGTTGGGTAACCAGGAGACATGGATTTAAGATAATTAGCAAAAGAACCAGATGGGAAATGAGGAGAATTTTTTCTACACAGAGAGTTGTTACGGTCTGGAATGCGTTGCCTGAAAGGGAAACAGATTCAATAGCAACTTTCAAAAGGGAATTGGACAGGTACTTAAAATGGAAACATTTGCAACAACAACAACAACAAGATTCCCTTTATAGAGCGTCTTTCACGTCGGGAGGACGTCCCAAGGCGCTGTACAGTTGGGTCAGGACCCAAGCAGGGGGGAAATGGTCAGGGTGAGGGAAGGGAAGGGAGGGAGCGAGGAGGGAGTAGAGAGTCGAGAGAGGAATGGCCTTGTAGGTGAGGATGAGGATCTTGCATTCGATCCTCTGGGGAATGGGAAGCCAGTGGAGTCGAGCGAGGGTGGGAGTGATGTGGTCGCGAAGCCTGGCCACAGCGAAGGATATGGGGATAGAGCGGGGATGTGGGACTGATTGCGTAGCTCTTCCAAAGAGTCGGCACAGGCACGAGGGGCCGAATGGCCTCCTTCTGTTCTGTAATATTCTATGATTCTAAATTTATGATTTTGATTGCTATATTAAATCAGGGGAAAGAAAAAGCACACCAACTGAAGCTCTCAGGTGAAACAATTATCAAAATTACCTTAACACCTGGATGACCAAAATCCTCCCGATTTAGAATTGAGAGTTCAACAACTACAACAACACTTTGCACTTATAGAGTGCCCTTCATTCGGGGTAGTGTCCTGGAGTGCTTAAAATTCCCAGAGAGTTCCATGAACGCCACCTAGACATGGAAATTTGCTGTGTCTGGAATGTAATGTTCAATCTCTCCCTCAAGGGAATGCCTCCTGCTTACCTAAATCTGTAGAATATTAGATACAAGTAGACAAGAGCCAAGGCTTGGAGACCCTAGAGCACACGTTGGCAGACTGCTGTAGTTTAACTCGATAAACAATTGGCTTCCAATGCTTATGTGAGATTTGTACTGGCAGAAGACTGCAATAGTGTAAAAAATTAAGGACAGTTCTTGGCCCACAGGAGGACACTGGGTCATTGCACTGTGCATGTTGCCAGTTCATGCCCTGCAGATACCACATGCAGTCAGAGTGCATTATTTCACATCTGAAGACATTATTGCAGCATGTCCCTGTTGCCATAGCATCAGATTGCACTGTTTCAAACTGTGCACAACAGTTTTGTGTTGCATTGTGTGTTGCAATACAATCGTATATGATTGCAGTGTTCCTTAAATTGCTCCTTGTGGAAATTAATATAAGATGCGAGGCATAAATAATTTGTGATTCTTTTCAACTTTTCGATGTGCGATGGAGCCTTGCCACAGTGGTAGAGTCCAAGAAACCCCAATATTAAAAGTCTTTGTTTTGGGTTAAAATCAATGTTTCAACAGCCAAAATTAAGAAAGAGATTAAATAAAGTAGTTGTGTTGTATTTTTGGCACCAGTATGACAGAGGATGGTTAGGAGGATTGCAGCCTATAATTACAGTTCCTTATCTGTGAATACTTTTGAGATAATTCTATGCCATGAATAAGGTGGCTAATACCCTACAAGTATTATTATTACGTTTCTGAAGGCACCCATTCCCATTCTTCAACCCAGAGCGAGCACACTGAACATCGGTAGCCAGCACTACTCTACTCTTTGTCCTTGCATTTAATGCAGCATTTATCACAGCAAAACCTAGCAAAACATTTTATTACAATACTCCTTGCAGTTGATATAGCACCTTATCACGTCAAAACACTTCACAGTAATTACTGTGTATTTGCAGGCAAACACAGCAGCTAATGTCCCACAAGCAGTCAGGAAGTGAATGATTAATTTCACAGGAGGATTTTTGGCCATGTAAGGAAAGGGTATAAGGAAGAATTGAAATTGAAGACTATAAGAAAGAAATAAAATAAATATGAACTACCCATTAGTGAACAAATGTTAACAAGGAGATAAACCATATGTGGCCAATTAAGGAGTTGTTTCTCCCTCTTGGAATGTTTTTCTTTTGCTTCAACAATGCTAATGAAGGGCAAATGGGCAGAATTTACTCTTTATGAGTGACAATGGTTCTGAATGATATAACACTCGGTGCTTAACAGTCTGGTCACAGCAAGATAACGAAAAGACTTTATTACTTCAGGTGTCAAAATAAGACAATTAAGTGTCGAGATGAACTTCTCACCCTCGGTATCTCAAAACATAACCCTCCCAAAGTTCTGTAGGGTGAAGGCATGATAACCTATGGGTGTACCATTGGATGAACTAGTTTAGGAATATGATTGGATAATTGAACTGTGAACTCTAATTGGGTAACTAACTTCCACTCTTTTGTCACAGTCATCAGGTGACCAAATGTTGGGGTATAAAAATATATGTTTAGGTAAACTTCGGTGAGAAAGATGCCTAAAAGTTGGCCAAGGGCAATGCCACCCTTCTCCCTAGGCATTTGTGACCAGTTTGAACAAGCCTCGGGAGCTAAGATCAACCGCCAGAAAACCGAGGTGAAGTATTTTGGAGACTGGAAAGAATGCAGTCTCATATCTTTTGCGGTGAAGCCAGACTACATCAAAGCCCTCGCATCTGGTTCGGGGCTTCTGGGGGGTGCCAAAAATGCTAGGAGGAGCGTCTCGGTATAGTGAGGAAGAAACTGGTGATGTGGCGCCAGCGCTCACTGCCTATCACCTAGAAAATTCTGGTGATAAAGTGTGAGGCCCTCTCGGTGTTACTGTACGTGGCCCAGGTCTGGCCTTTGATCAGGAACAACGCAGTCACCAGAGCGGTCTTCCGAAAGCAGTAAGCAGGAGCGATTCTCCCGACTATGTTAAAGGGAGCATCCCAAAAAACGTGAACACAACCTATGTGTGGTGAAGGAATGTACCATAAACAATGTTTTTTGTATTGGGAGAAAAGAAAAAAAATTGTAACAGAAGATGTTGTGTTCGTTTTGGATTTCTGTTGTACTTGATATTATATTTATAAATAAATATATATTTTCAAAAGAAAGCCCTTCTCCCAGAGAAGGTAACCGATCATTAACTAACTATCTCTGAGTTAGTCGCTATTATATTACGCTACCTTAATAAAGATTTTGTCCTGATTGTACTTGCCTCTTCTAAGATTGAGACTATTATTGTGGATTAATGAATAAATGATTGAGTGAACCATTACTGGCATGATCATTGTCTTACAAGTATCCTAAAGCCAGGACATTGGGTAAAACTCCTGTTCTGCATTCATATAGTGGCACTGCTCAAAGTCCCCAATGCAAGACATGAACACACAACATTCTGACCCAGAAGCAAGAGTGTCAGCGGCTGAGCCAGGCTGACATTGTTTTGAAGTGCAGTGACTGTTGTTATGCAGGCAAATATAGCTATACTTGGCAAGTCAAGGTTTTTAGACCGTCTTCCCTTTCTACATAAGAACAACAACAACAACAAGATTCCATTTATAGAGCGCCTTTCACGTCGGGAGGACGTCCCAAGGCGCTGTACAGTTGGGTCAGGACCCAAGCAGGGGGAAATGGTCAGGGTGAGGGGAGGGAAGGGAGGGAGCGAGGAGGGGATAGGGAGTTGAGAGGGGAGCTGAAGGCACAGTGTTAATACTACAAGGAAAGTGCAAAAACAAACACACTTCATATCAGGTTACATTTTGTTCACTGTATAGTGTCGGCACTCATTGCACGTTCTTTCCATAACAAATACTAAACATGACAGCACTGCAGGCGGCTGTGTTGATGCATAGTTTAAAAAGACAAAATAAACTGCTGACTAATGTTGCACTGATGTGCTTGTGCTACTAACAGCTACACAAATTGTGCACAGCAATTCACAGAACTCTGTTATAAAATTTGCTTATAGGAGTGTGGAATTTGACATTTATTACAAAAAAAAATTCAAAATGTTGGTATCAACTCCATTGCTTCACAACCCTAACTAGCAATGTCCAGGCCACCAGATCACCACTGATGTCACTTCCTGGATGAATGAGCAGTGCACAGTGAACGGAAGTAACGTTGATGGCGATCTAATGCCCCGGATATCCACCATTTTGGCTTCCCCTGCACTGTCAGGTGTTTTAAAGCACCAATGAAGACTTTGAGACATCCTTCCCACATGAGACGCATTATATTAAATATAAATATCCTCCCTAACATGAAAGACATTATATTTATATCAATATATCAGCCTGCTGTGCTGTCCTACTATTATCAAAGTAGCAAAGCATTGTTTCTTATATTTATAATCCTTACATTTGATGTAGCTTCTTGTCATGTCATTGAGACGTCTCAAAGCACTTTACAGAATACATTGTAAACAGCACAAAAATTACAATTGTATAGTGCCTTTCACGTCGGGAGGATGTCCCAAGGCGCTGGATAATCAGTGGTTCGGACCCGAGCTGGGATTCGGGATCAGGGAGGGTGGAGGGCAGGGGGGAAGGAGGGTGACTGAAGGCACGGCCGAAGAGGGTCTTGAGATGCGTCTTGAAGGAGGCAAGGGAGGGGGCGAGGTGGAGGAACTGTGGGATTGTGTTTCAGAGGGTGGGGGAGAGTGGCTGAAGGCCCATCTGCCAATGGTGGAGCGGGCGAGCCGGGGGACGTGAAGGAGGCTGGAGCCCGCTGAACGGAGGGATGGGCAGGTTGGTAGGGGGTTAGGAGATTGCAGAGATAGGGGGGAGCAAGGCCATGGAGGGATTTGAAAGTGAGGACCAGGATCTTGAACTGTATCCTCTGTGTGATGGGAAGCCAGTGGAGTCGGGTGAGGATAGGGGTGATAGCGTCAAGTGGATTGACTGTATTTTGTGGGTGAAAGGTACCATATCACTTATATTGTGGGTGCAGAATCCTTATGTCTGGTGTCTGGCAGACATCTTGAAATACCCACATCAGCCTTGTAATGATGGTCACCTCATTCCAACTTTATCGTGTTTCACTCTCTGTCTGTGACATTTATTACTAAAAAAGTCAGTTCAGAATCAACCATGGAGATAGTGGTAGCTAAATATTTGTTAGGTCAGAGTATTAAGGGATGTGGGGCAAGGGTGGGCAACTGGACTTGAAATATAGATCTTATAAAATGGTGAAACAGTCTCAAAGGGGCTGAATAGTCTACTTCTGTTTCTATGTCTATGTATCTATGTAATCTTGGGAGATCTAAAACTGGGAAAAACATCCATTTTAAGTCTGATTACTCACCCAGACTGACCGTAAGACAGGGATAATGCCAAACACCAAAGCCAATCTGATGCTATTTACAAACATTTTAACATACTTGCTCCATAACAGAATTAACAAATTACTCATCAGGACTCATTGGGGCATCCTCCTGATTTGAAAGGTGCTACATAAATGTAATCTGTTGGTGGTGGTGGAATTCTCAATCCATTAGTTAATGGTTGGTGGTGGCCAATCTTTATGGTCGACCAACAAGATATATTTTCTTGATTGAATATTTCTTGATTTGTGCCATAAATCAAGAAATATTCAATCAAGAAAAACCTGGAAACACACTACCGATCGAATACAGACTTAACTAACCCCAGGGCCGTAGTTTGGCCTGCACTGCTCTAGAACTACATTTCAAACTGCTTGTAATTTTTAAAAGGTTTTTAATATTTATTTCCTGGTTTTCTGCCTCGTGAATATTTTGCTTTAGTAATGAAAGCTGAATATTGGTTGTCATTGCCTCCGAACACTAGCTATTGTCCAGGTTGGATAATGATTTACTATGGTACGTGGGTGACTTGCTATAGAGGATCTCACACCTAAGATTTTCCCAGAATAAATAGTGTTAAACAGAATAAATGTCATTGCTTACAAAAATAAAAAGGCTGCTTCCATCGAACACAAAAAGATGGCTCAGGAGGATAGACAAACTGATGTGGAGCTTTCGCTCTATCTCGGGGACAGTCAACTTTAATGGGATGACTTGGTGGAGTTTCCCATCAATAGAAAGTGAATTACCTGCACACATACAGTGGATCCCCTTTATAATGCAGTTTGTAAAGAGATTATAATGAATGCAAGGCATGGAAATAGGCTATCCCGCCTTTAGGTCTTAAGTCATTGGTTACCCTCATTCCCCCCACCAGCTTGGTTACCCAGTGAACTGTGTAAAGCTCTTTGAGATGTCTTCCTTATGTGAAAAGAAAACATATATAAATGTAAATTGTTGGTCTGTTAAACTTTCAGGTGTTGATTCACAACAGGCTTTGGTCTCACTGATACTTAGATCGGTACTTGGAATCACACAGTTTAAGCTGATGCTCCAATGCAGAATTGTGGGTGTGTTGCATTGTCGGAAACCCTGTCTTTCAGATGAGATGTTAAACTTCATTCAGTTGAATGCTAAAGATCTCCCGAAGCCTATTCGATAATAGGAGGGAGTTTCTCAGTCTCTCCCAGTGTCCAATGATCACATTATTTCCTACAGATAGATGTGAAAGCAGGATTCCTGGATTTACTGATTTTAGAGATCCTGTTCTCTACAGCCTTCAGAGAAATGATACAGCAGTGTGTTCCTAAATAGCTAATCCTAGATAGGAGAACAATGACTCCCAAGATAGAAGGGTAAAGAAATATTACTTCCCTATTAATTCCACTTCCACAGCTTTCTGCGTCACAGCATTCCACATCTTCACAATCCTATGTGGGATGAACTGCTTTCTGACTCCAGCTCTAAAAGTCTGGGCTCTGCTTTTAAGCCAATTCCCCAGTGTAATGGGTCCCTCTATGAAGGGGAAGAGTTGTCCATTACCTAACCTGTCCATTTACTTCACTGTTGTAACTACCTCAATCAAATCACCCTATTCATCTTCTCTGCTCTGAAAATAACCTAGTCGACCCAATTTCTACCAAATCTCTCATCATACCTATTGACGTAACTAAATTGTCGGATTTCATTAATCTCCAAGAGAATTTTAATGAGTTGGGCTCTTTCTACTTACCTGAATTGTACATTAAAACTTGTATAAGTCATATTGCTTTATAATTGCCTAACTTGTATATGAACCCAAGTCCCATTCAGTTACTATCAAAACTATTTAGATTTCTTTGCACTTGTCGTGTCAGTTATCCTCTCGTCACTCATAATACTGCTCTCCTACCCGCCATTACTCCCACAATTACCAGCTGCATTAAATTACAGGAAATGATGTCCTGATCCATTGACACATGAGCAGAAGGTCTTCACTACCTGCGATTCAATGTGATTTCAATGCTTCCCGATAAGTGTGCATGCAGGGTCAGGTCAAATCACATTGAATTGCAGGAAATGTAGTCTTGACCTGCTCACCTACCAACTGCAGTGACGAAGTACTGCATGCGTACTTTCTGGTTGCATTCAATTCCGCATGCGCAGTGTAAACTATAGACTAATAATATACTTGCATTCGATATAGCGCCTTATCACGTCTTCGAGATGTCTCAAAGTGCTTCACAGTAAAATGAATTGACTGTATATTTTGTGGGTGAAATGCGGCAGCCAATTTGCACAGAGGTGTCTCACAAACAGTCATAGATTGAGTGACGAATTTATTATTTGTTTAAATTTCCTCCTTTTTTTGAAGGGATTTTTACCTCCAAAAAAGCGATCTGCCAATCGGGTTCCAACTTATTGCTAGGTAAACAGAGGTGTGTGGAGTAAGGAAACATGCCTAACGTTTCGCCCAACCCGGGAATCAAACCCAGGTCCTCTCGTTTGCGAGGCAAGTGCTCTAACCACTAAGCTACAGGACTCCATTAAATCAGATTTTACACTACTTACACAGTTTTCGTGCAACTCAGACTTCGTGTAAGTCATATTAAATGTCATGGTTCTGACTGATACGACTTATGTGAGTTTTACTGCACTTTTTTTTACTTCTAACTCTGCAACTTCACCACTGGTTATTAGAACCCACTAATTTTACTATTTTTCTTTTTGATGTCCCTGTAGCAATAGCAACTTGCCATTGAGGTTAACAGAGTCTTCTCTGCTAAAACACCTCACCTACTGGCACTCCCACAGAGGCAGCAGCAGCAGGTATAGTGGCACGGCTACTCACAGGGGAGCAATCTGAGCCTGCGTGGCAGGTCAGACAGCTTTAATATTACATTTCCTCTTTCACCAGTGCAAGCCTGTGAATCTAATCTGTTTGAACAGATATTCACAGAAATGGCTATACCTGCACTCTGGAGACCTGATTAAATCAGCTTTGTTTTACCGTAGGGGGAAAAATAAATTATCTCCATCAATTTGACTTCCAGACTATTTGTGATGATAGATTGGGCCATTTATAAACCATGAAAGGTTGGAACTGTGCAGCAGAGGGACAGGTACCTGAATGAGAAATACCGGTTAATATATTGGAGGAGAAAGGTTAACCTACCTTTTACATTTGGTGACTGACCTGCTGTACTTTTCAAGGATTTCTGATGTTATTTCAGATTTCCAGCATTTTCAGTATTTTTATCTCTGTTTAAATACTTGATTTTAAACATTAAATAGAAAGGAACACCATTTTGAATGTTTCCAAATATACAATCACTACACTTGAGGCGCTTAGAGATATCTCAATCATATAAGCCCTATAACAAATGCGAGGCTTTATTTTCTTCTGCTCTGTGAGGACAACAAGGGTGTCGATCATAACTTAACATTGGCATGACTTTGAGGAGCAGAAGATCACTGGGTGCAAAGATTTTTCCCACACAGCTCCTATTAACTCTGCACATCAAAGCCTTAATGAGTAAGGTGATCCTAGCTTAACAAGCAGCAGGAAGCTTGCCAGATATTGCTCTCAGTGGCAAGCTGTGCGTTTTAGCAGGTTAAATTCCAGTGGTACCCCAATGCACACTCTGGATCATTAAGCCTTGGCTTTTGCTACCCTGCACCTCAAACTCTCAGGAAATAGGTAAGCAGGGTGTGTCTTCCAGGGAGAGAATTCATACTCCATTCCAGACACAGGGAAATTTCCCTGTGTAGGTGACAAAGAATCATAGAATTATGCAGCACAGAAGGAGGTCACTCGGCCCATCATGTCTGTGCCGGTTCTTTGAAAAGAGCTATCCAAATCAATCCCACTCCCCCGCGCTCTCCCCCTAGCCCTGCAAACTTGTCCTCTTCAAATAATTATCTACTTCTCTCTTAAAAGTTATTATCGAATCGGCTTCAACTACCCTTTCAGACAACGCTTTCCAGATCTGAACAACTCGCTGTGTGAAATTATTTCTCCTCACCTCTTCTCTATTTCTTTTAACTATTTTAACTCAGTGTTCTTGGGTTACCGACCAATGGAAATAGTTTCTCCTTGTTTACTCTATCGAATCCCCTCATAATTTTGAAAACTTCTATTAAGTCTCCTCTTAAGCCACTCTGCTCCAAGGAGAATACTCCTAGCTTCTCTAGTCTGACTTTTGTATTCTATGCCCTGATTTATAAAGCCGAGTATCTCAAATTCTTTTTTAACAGCTTTATCTAGCTGTCCTATCACCTTCAAAGATTTACTAATATGAACCCCCAGGTCTCTCTGTTCCTTCACCCCCTTTAAGATTGTACCATCAGCTTACATTGCCTCTCCTCATTCTTCCTCCCAAAATGCATCACTTTGCATTTCTTCACATTAAACTTCATCTATGATAATAATAATCCTTGCATTTGATATTGCGCTTTTCACATCTTTTAGACGTCTCAAAGGGCTTCACAGAATATGCTGCAAAGTGAATTGGCCGTATATTTGTGGGCGAAACGCGGCAGCCAATTGTGCACAGCAATGTCCCACAAACAGTCGTGGATTGAAAATGACCAATTTATTATTTATTTATTTTTTCTGGAGGGATTATTATGAGGCGTGTGGAGTAAGGAAACTTGCCCAAGGTTTTGTCCTGCCAGGAATTGAACCCAGGTATCACGCTTGCAAGGCAAATGCTTGAGCCACTGAGCTACAGGACTCCACATCTGCCACGTTTCTGCCCATTTTACCTGTCTGTAAAATTTTACCTGCGCTTCCTGCAGTCTGCTACTATCCTCCTCACCGGTTACTACTTCTCCTAGCTTTGCATCATCTGCAAACTTGGAAATTGTACTCCCTATATCCAAGTTCAGGTCATTTATGTGGATCAAAAACAGCAGTGGTCCCAATACCGACCTCTGGGGGACACCACTGCACAATTCCCTCCCATCAAAAAAACAACTGTTCACTATTACTCTGCTTTCTGTCTCCCCTCCAGTTCTGTTTCCATGCTGCCGCTATCCCTTTAATACCGTGGGCTTCTATTTTGCTTACAAGTCTCTTGTGTGGCACTTTATCAAACGCCTTTTGAAAATCCATATAAACTACATCAACTGCACTATCTTCATCCATCCTCTTTGTTACTCCACAAATGGTTTTTCCTCCGGCCCCCGCACTGTCTCGTGCGGTGTCCCTCAAGGCTCTGTCCTCGGTCCCCTCCTCTTCACCCTCTATATGCTCCCCCTGTGGTGACATCATCCGCAGACATGGGGTTAACTTCCACATGTATGCGGATGACACCCAACTCTACCTTTCCTCCTCTACCCTCAACTCCACGACCACCGATGTCCTGATAGCCTGACTGTCCGACATCGAGTCCTGGACGAGAGATAACTTTCTCCAGCTCAATGTGCGCAAAACTGAGGCCCTCCTGACAGCATCAGCATCCAAGGCTGCACTCTCCACCTCTCAAAGCCAATCAGGAACCTCGGGGTTCTGTTCGACCCTCAGCTGTCCTTTCTCCCTCATATCCGCACCACAACTGGCACCGCCTTCCATCAACTCCGGAATGTCGCCAGACTACGGCACTACCTCACCCCTCACGCTGTTGAAACTCTGGTCCACGCCTTTATCACCTCAAGGCTGGACTATGGGAACTCTCTCCTCGCCGGCCTTCCTGGTACCTCCCTCCACAAGCTGCAGGTCATTCAGAACTCTGCAGCTCGTGTACTGTCCCGCACCAGGCTTCGGGACCACATCACTGCCACCCTCGCTCGCCTCCACTGGCTCCCCATCCCCCAGAGGATCGAATTCAAGATCCTCATCCTCACCTACAAGGCCATTCACGGCCTTGCACCCTCCTACCTCTCCGACCTACTATCCCCCTACCTACCTGCCCGTACCCTCCGTTCCTCTGGCTCCGGTCTGCTCCAGATCACCCGCCCCAACCGCCCTACCATCGGTGGCCGGGCCTTCAGCCTCTCAGCCCCTAGGCTCTGGAACTCTATCCCCCAGTGCCTTTGCCGCCTCCTCCCTTTCCTCCTTCAAGGCCGGTCTCAAGACCTTTCTCTTTGACCGAGCCTTCAGCTCCTCTCTCGAATCTCTACCCCCTCCTCGCTCCCTCCCTTCCCTCCCCTCACCCTGACCATTTCCCCCCTCCTCGCTCCCTCCCTTCCCTCCCCTCACCCTGACCATTTCCCCCTTGCTCGGGTCCTGACCTAACTGTACAGCGCCTTGGGACGTCCTCCCGACGTGAAAGGCGCTCAATAAATGGAATCTTGTTGTTGTTGTTGTTACTTCATCAAAAAACTCTGTCAGGTTTGTTAGACACGATTTGAATTTAACGAATCCATTTTGGGTGTCCAATAAGTGATAATTAATTTTGTCCCGGATTATCGCCTCTATAAGTTTCCCCACAACTGATAGACTGACTGGGTTGTAGTTCCCGGGTTTATCCTTCTGCCTCTTTTTGTACAGGGGAGTAACATTTGCAACCCTCCAGTCCTCTGGCACCAACCCGGTGTCCAAGGACGATTGAAAGATTGTGGTCAGAGCCTCCGTTATTTCCATCCTTACTTCCCTCAGTAACCTCAAATGCATCCCATCCGGACCGGGTGATTTATCTACCTTGAGCTACAGCACTCTTGATTAGTTTAAGTTACTGTGGGAGCTATCTGTAATTCCTCGTCTTTTCTTTTAGGAAGGTAAGAACACAAGAATAGGAGGATACCATTCAGTCCATCAAGTGGCAGATTGCAAGGCTGGATTTGATCCACAAGTGCTTTAATGCATGGGTTTTGGACTTTTACACCAGGGAGTCCTGTGGAGATTTGACACAGTGAGTCCAGGGTGTTGAGAGTGGAGGCGAAGGAAATCATGAGTAACTAAACAGATTGTTGAGGTCAAGAGAAGCAAGGACCAGAAAGAGAAGAGGTTAGAAGACTCAAATATGTTTGTAAGGGAGTGAAGCATCAAAACAGCTTAATGCTGAGATGGGAGGATAATAGAGTTGAGTGTTGTGGAAGGATGAGATCAATGAGCCAAAGGGCCTTCTTCATTTGAACCAATCTTGCGACCTTGTGAAATGCCAGATGAGGTGTAGGGAGGTGGAATTAAAAGGCTTTTCCACACTCTGTCTGGAATGCTGCCAGATGCGGTGGCCATCTAAGATGTCCCCTCTCTCTATGATTACCAGCTGCCTTACTGGTTCTGAACTAACAATGATGATTTTATCTGTCAGCCTATTTTCCTGCAGGACTATAAGAGCCTGAAGTACATGCCTCTGTTAAACCTCAGAACTGGATGAGAGGGACACGAGTCATCAGACAAATATTGTAAATGACTGAGCACAGCATTGTGAAGCCATCAGTAAGAGGCCTGATCTATTATTGAGAGAATCGAGCAGTGTTAGAATTCACTGCAGAGATGAAAAGATAATCCGAGGATGCTCGAAACCTGAAATATCAGTACCAATCACAACCAAGTTCAATGAAAAATTCTTCCCTGCACATATAATAATAATAATAATAATAATAATAATAATAATAATAATAATAATATGTAATGATGCTTGGATTTGATATAACGCCTTTCACACCAGAGGACATCTCAAAGTGCTTCACAGGATTTTACTGTAACGTGTAGTCACTGGCATCTCATAGACGAATGCAGCAGTCAATTTGCACACAGTCACACAAACAGTCGTGAAGGAGTGATCAATGTTATTTGGGAATTGTTGACCAGAACACCAGGAGAAACTCCCTTCACTTTTCAAATAATGCCATGGGATCTTTAAACATCCACTTGAACATGCAGATGGGACGTTGGTTTAATGTGTCATCCAAAGAATGGCATCCCTAATAATGCAACACACCTCCAGCACTGCATTGGAGTGTCAGCTTAGACTATGTACTCCCATGTGGGGCTTGAACCCACAGCCTTCCAATTCATAGGTGAAAGTGCTACTAACTGAGTTAGGCTGACACCTCATTATAGAAGCTGATCAGTGTGTACTCATTAAATAAACAAATATGTAATAAATATGTTATATATTTTTATATAGAAAAACAAGGACATTTTAGAATTTGAAACATAGGCTCGTTCTCCTTGACTAAACTGTTTTTCTTGTGTAAACCCAAGGTCCCTGGTCATACCTGTGTTGTTCAGTCTAGCACAGTTTGGGTGTAATATTGGAATGTAATTGCTGTTGCTTCTTTAATATTGCAGGAATTTCATCCCCTATCTTAGTAAGCAATGAGAGCATGTGAAAATTGTGTTGCATAGGGAAAATGTAGTGAGGTGGGCAACCTCAGCTTTTACATATTAATTTTGTGTTGAGAAGAGGTTTCTCTAGCTCAATGTTAATGTGATTTCTAGGGTCAAGGCCATTCAGATCAAAAGGTCAAACCCAGTGGCACTCTGCATAATTTCGAGCTGCCTCATTTGGTTCTGAACAAGTCCTGGTGATTTTGTCTGTCAGTCCCTTCAGGATTATGAGGACCTAAAATGCATGGCTCTGATAAACCCCAGAACTGGATAAGAGGGACACACGAGAAAGACCCCAAATTCCACTCAGTCTTAATGTGTAGCAGCTCTCAGAAAGAACCGGCTTCCAAATGAAGACACAGTTTTAGAATTATTCCCAATTCTGGGTGACTTTAAATGTTAAGGCAAAATGTTCTTCAATTGCTTTTAGCAATTGTTAACCATGCTGTATTCACATTTACCAGCCCAGCAATGGCAGTAGCTTCTTCATTTAAAGCCCATTAATCTGCGGTTGGTTACAAAAGTGATTAAACTTCTTACAAGCTTAATTCAAAATTTAATTCACTGAAATGCATATTGACAAATCTGGCAAATTTGGAATGGTACCAACCTGTCAACTAAAAGCTTTCAAGGACTCCAGTCCTATCGACATCAGCTCCATCAGCTCCAAAGACCATTAGAGATGAGCATGCCTTGCTCTAAGTTGTGTTAATTTACCTTCAGTGCAATTCTGCTTCATTCATTCTTTATTAGCAAAGAGTCCATCCCGTCTGCACTCTGATTGAAAACTAGGCTGTTACACTGGGGAGTGTAGTAGCTTGTCATGTACATGAGCTGGAAGTAGTGGAAAGAACATGGTGGATTATTTTTAGTCTGAAAATAATGAGCCCAAGAGGGCACATATCTAGATCAGTTATTTAGAGAGACCTTGTTTAAAATTGAGTTTGTATCTGGAGAGTCATCAAGGAGCAAGCACTTGTAAATGTAATCTTTGATTAGGTATTACATAACTCTCTTCACATAGCAAAACCATTAATTAGATCTAGAAAAACTATTTTGTTAATACTAAAAGCTTTCAGTTGGAATCATTCAGTTCTTTTGAGATTGAGTTACTGTTTTTTTAAGGACCTAATTTTGTCCATCACCCGAGTCCTCATCATGCTCTGCTGGTTCCCTGCCAGATCGATTTGAATTTAAAAATCCTGTAGCACTTGTCAAAAAGAGAAGGGCTTCTCCTGGTGTCCTGGCCAACAATCCCGCAAATGATATTGGTCATTTACTTCATGCTTGTTTGATATTGCTCTGCGCAAATTAGCTGTCACATGCCTTTTTATTTGAAAGGTACTATATCAAATGGAAGTATTATTATTATTACCTCAATATAGACTGCTAGAGTACCAGCAGAAAAAAGAGGCAAGATGCTGCAGATGCTGGAAATCTGGTATAAACACAGAAGTCGCTGGGAACACACAGCAGGTCAGGCAGCATCCATGGAGAGAAGAAAATGAGTTAACGTTTCAGGTCTATGACCTTTCTTCAGAACTGTATTAGCATCACACAGTATTAGCAGTCAGCATCTCTGAATACAGTAGTTTGATGTTAGCGGTAATGAGTATCTCTATACACTCTGATATTAGCAGTGTGCACCTCAATATACATCAGTGATAGAAATAGAGAAAATTATATCTTGGGATACAGTATACAGTTTGGGACACAATGTGTCAAGCGACTGCCAGGATTGTGGAAGGCGAACTAGATGGACCTTGGTCTTCTTTCGCCTAGCAAATCTTACGTTTGTATGTCTTTAGAGTTGCCATTGAGTTAATTTCAGATGTACTTTGGAGGTTGTAAAATTGTTCCACCTGCTGGTATACTTTGAGTAAATATGAAATAGTTCAGCCTACAAGAAGCCATGGTAACTGTTAACCTACAGATAGCAATGCGTCAGGCACAGCTAGGTATTGATATTACAATTGCTACATATTTTTTATACCCCAAATAATATAAAAATGTTAAATTGGTTAAATTGACCAATATTAATTGGTCATTCACTTCATAGCTGTGGGAATTTGCTCTATGCAAATGACATTTACCTAAAGGGATGAGCTGTGAGGAACAACTAAATAAAATGGGGCTCCTCAACCTTGAATATAGATGTCTCAGAGGGAACATTGCAGAGGGATGTGAATTGCTAAATAGTATGAGGAAGTTAAACAATACTTTTAGATATGCCAACAACAACAACAACAACAAGATTCCATTTATAAAGCGCCTTTCACGTCAGGAGGACGTCCCAAGGCGCTGCACAGTTGGGTCATGACCCGAGCAGGGGGGAAATGGTCAGGGTGAGGGGAGGGGGAGGGAGCGAGGAGGGGGAAATGGTCAGGGTGAGGGGAGGGATGGGAGGGAGCGAGAAGGGGGAAGAGAGTCGAGAGGGGAGCTGAAGGCTCGGTCAAAGAGAAAGGCTTTGAGACCGGCCTTGAAGGAGGAAAGGGAGGAGGCGGCGAAGGCACTGGGGAATAGAGTTCCAGAGCCTCGGAGCTGAGAGGCTGAAGGCCCGGCCACCGATGGTAGGGCGGTTGGGGCGGGGGACGTGGAGCAGACCGGAGCCGGAGGAACGGAGGGTACGGGCAGGTAGGTAGGGGATAGTAGGTTGGAGAGGTAGGAGGGAGCAAGGCCGTGAATGGCCTTGTAGGTGAGGATGAGGATCTTGAATTCGATCCTCTGGGGGATGGGGAGCCAGTGGAGGCGAGCGAGGGTGGGGGTGATGTGGTCCCGAAGCCTGGTGCGGGACAGTACACGAGCTGCAGAGTTCTGAATGACCTGCAGCTTGTGGAGGGAGGTGCCGGGAAGGCCGGCGAGGAGAGAGTTCCCATAGTCCAGCCTTGAGGACTATGCAAGACAAGAAGGTACAGGTTCACGTATATGAAGGACATAATTTATTTCAAGATAAACACCACATAGTATTTTTTATGCATTGAGATCTGGATAGAGGCATTGCAGCCTACTTCAAATATAACTAAATGCCACCTATGTTATTTAATGTGAAAAATACTTCAATATCCTAATAATTCTGCAATTGTTATAGATAGTGGGCTATTTCTAATACATCCAAGATAGCAGAAAATATGCTACGTTGCTGTAGTAATAACATACCACAGTCAGCAGAGGTGCATGTGTAGAATACTTCATATCTGCTGCACTCACAGAATGAATCAATGTAAGTATTTTATATATTAAATAAAATATAGGGTGTCAGTCTGGGAGAGCACTGCACTGTCATCCCCATCCTTTAGATGAGTTGTTATACCGAGCCCCAATCTGCCTGTTCAGGTGGATGTTAAAGATCCCATGACACAATTCGAAAAGAGAAAGGATTTTCTCCCAATGTCCTGGCCAACAATCCCCCAAATAAAATTGGTCACTCACTCCATGGCAGTTTGTTTGTCTGCCATATTTGCCCACAAAATACAGTCACTATACTTATCAGTAAATCCTGTGAAGTGCTCTGAGACGTCTCAATGATGTGATAAGATGCTACGTCAAATGTAAGGATTATTTCAAGTGCAAGGATTATAAATCAATAATGTACGTGGGTAGAATAACAATATCACCTGAAAGCACCTCTCTTATCAGGTTTTCAATTTTACATATGATTGATATTGTCGCAGGCATGTTCTCAGTGCACGTTATTATTATGTTATCAATGCCTCAAAACTGTGCAGGTAATAAACAAATTATGAAAAACTGTAGCATTAGAAAATGGTGGACTTGTTGGACAGCAGCGCCACCTACTGGCCACATGGAGTCAAGGAATATTTGAAGGATTAATTCCTTCAAAAATAAAATAGAAAATAAAATATAATAATAATTTGATCATTCAATCCACGACTGTTTGTGGGAAACTGCTGTGCATAAATGGCTGCCGCGTTTCGCCTACAAAATATACAGTCAATTTACTTTACAGTATATTGTGTGAGGTGCGTTGAGACTTGAAGATGTGATAAGGCACTACAACAAAATGCAAGGATTATTAATTTTATTATATGTTTGCAATCGTATAATAACTTCACATTATCTGTTTCTAAGACAAAAGTCTCTTTTTTGTATGCCTGGCTTCCGTAAGAATACACTGTCCCCTGGTTTTCACTTGATCTAGATTATGTCCCCAAAGTGGGCATGTATTATAACAAATATATTATTTGTTATAAATATATATTTGTTATAAATATATTATTTGTTATAAATAAATTATGTATTATAACAAAGGCAATTATAACCACTTTAATTATCAGATTGAGGAGTTGGCTGCCTCATTTTGGGGAGGTGTTAAGAAGGAACTGTAGGTTGCACTGATGGGAATTTTGGGGCCATTATCCAGGGTCAGATATGCAATGGCGTTTATCATCTCAAAAATTATATTCATGAGACAATCTTACTTAAATGTACCACAAGTTGATGAAGAAAACAGACAGCTAAGGCACCACCAGAAATTTCACGATAATAAATGTAGAGTTCTGGCTGCACATCTCGTCCAAATACTGTATAAGATTGTGAGGAACAATAACGTTTAGGTATTTGTCTGGATAAACTGATGACTGTTGCATGTAGCATGGTAAATATGGTACCATGTGGAGTCCTGTAGCTCAGTGGTTAGAGCACTCGCTTTGCAAACGAGAGACCTGAGTTCAATTCCAGGCAGAGGGCGAAACCTTGGGCAAGTTTCCTTACTCCACACGCCTAATAATAATCCCTCCAAAAACAAAAACAATAATAAAAAAAAATTGATCATTTTCAATCTACGACTGTTTGTGGGACATTGCTGTGCGCAATTGGCTGCCGCGTTCGCCCACAAATATACAGTCAATTCACTTTACAGTGTGTTCTGTGAAGCGCTTTGGGACGTCCTCCCGACATGAAAAGCGCTATATCAAATGCAAGGATTATTATTATTATTATTAAATAATAATCCTTCCATTTGGTACAGTACATTTCACATCAGGAGGTGACTGTGTGTTTTGCAGGCAAATATATATCTGGTAACATTTTATACAAGTGTCAAGGAGGCATAGGATGCTGTCCTTATTTGAAGTACAGTGGCATGTCCCCTAAATGCAGTGAGTTTACTTGACTTTGAGCTCTGGCACAGCTGCCCTCAGCATCCTGGCCTCCAAGTCTCCTGAAGTTCTGAGTTTGGAGTCTCATCAAGAACAGCTCCGCAACAGAGTAACAATGATTGATCTTGTCATGAGATGTTGAATCAAGGTCTTGTCTGCCTGTCCTCAGGTGGATGCTAAAAATCCTGTGGCACTATCGGGGAAGAGAAGAACACCTTGATAAATAATCTTCAAGATTAATTGATTATTCACATCATGGCTGTTTATGGGTCTTTGCTGGTGGAAACTGGTTGATGCATTTGCTTACAACAACAACAACAAAATTACATTTGTATAGTGTCTTTCACATGGGGAGGATGTCCTAAGGCGCTGCAAAACAATCGCAACACTTGGCAGTAATTATTCAAAAGCATTTTGAGACTTTGATGTGTAAGATGTTTTCATATAACAGCAAGCATGCACATTGTCTTGAATAGGAGTACAAAGGTTAAATAATATAATGGAAAGAATGTTAACCATCAATTTGGACACCCACTGGCAACAACTTCCATCAGAATACTTTAGACAGATACTTTCTAAAGATCACAGGATCACAGATTAGTTTGGATGAAGAAGGTCCTTCGTGCTAGCCAATCCATCCTTCCAGAAACCCCAGTCTTCCATCCTCCCATCACTGTGTCAAGCTGCTTTTTGAATGAGTTCAGTGTCCTAACCACAAACACCCTTCATGGCAGGCTCTTCCAGTCGTTAATTACCCTCTGAATAAAGAAACACTTGGTCCTAAAGATGCACTGTAAAAATTCAATTAGAATCAGGACTTAATTCTGACTTACATTCTCATATGTTTTCACATGAATATCAATTTGCTGTTACATATCTGCAAGTTGACAGGAAATGATTCTTAATGAGCTAATTACAATATTTAGATCAGTTACTGACCAGACCAGCAGATGTATACAGACATGGAATCTGTATCTCCTTTGCAGCAGAAAGCAAAGCTTTTCATTGCAATGCCTGCTGTGTGAGTTTTTTGAAGGGGCATTAGCAATGCTAAATTTACTATGCAGCAAGTTTTTTGGCCAATTAGTTGGCACCAACCAAGTCACCTTCAGCAACCATTAATTTAGACAATGAGTATCCAGAGGATGAAGGATTGTCATATGTATCCGAACAGTGCAGAAACCAGACTGCTCAACTCAATGGACTGTCGAGTGGAGTCACCAGGAGTCTTCAGTGAGCACTTTCAGCCACTACGCCCCGAAACTCTGGAAAACTCTTCCTTTATCCCTCCGTTGCCCCTTTCTTCACCATCTTCAGGTCGGGCCTGAAAACTTTCCTATTCAACCGTGCCTACGGTCACCTCCCCCGGGTTGGCTTTGTGCTCTGCCACTGTCAAGCGCTCTGCGACGCTACCCTGCATAAAGGGCGCTATACAAATGCAAGTTGTTGTTGTTAAAACAGCAGTTAGCTGAAACATTGAGGAAACATGGATGGATTAAACAAAAGCTTTTCTATAGTAAAAGTAAAATATCAAGAGGTACTCTACAATATTATAACATTAGAATGACATGCAGAATACAAATTTAACAATATTTTTCTTATTATTCTGCAGGATTATTATTATTCTCAGGGTCAGAGGAAAGTTTCAGGGGAAAATAGCGATGGCCCTGAGCTTGTTTTCTGAAATGCATCTGGATCACCACAGTGCTGAAACTGGGGAGATCCTGGTGGTGTCAAGCTAAACCCTAAACTTAAAAGAATCAACACCTTTGGCTTCCATTGTATCCTTAGGAAGCCTGTTACATATATTTACTACTCAATCCATGAAGTAGTGTTCCACAGATTTGTTATGAATTTACCCCCCTTTAATCGCAGGCAGTTTCCTCTGGTTCTACTGTTCAGTACAAGATAAAATAACTGATTATCAAATACTTAGGAATTTTGAACACCGGAATCATATTGCGCCTCAGCGTTCTCTTCTCCAGCGTGAAAATGCCCAGTTTACCTAATCGCTCCTTATAGTCCAGTTTCTCCATCCCCTCAATCATTTTGATTGCCCTCCTCTGTAAACTCTCAATCACTGCAATGCCCTTTTCATATTGCGGGGAGACCAGAACTGCACAAAGTATTCCAAGTGCGGTCGCACCAATGATTTATAAGGTGGAAGGATTACTCCACTCTTTCAGCTCAATATTTCCTTTTTAATACAATGCAGCATTCTGGTGTGCCTTATTCATTGCTACCGAGCACTGTGGCAATAGCTTCAATATATTGTCAATCAGGACCCCCAGATCCTTTTTCATTTTCGGTACACATTCTCTTGAGAGAAGGTGACTCATAGGGGACTTTGTAGAGGTATATAAAATTTTAAACGGGATTGAAAAAGTAAACCCAGATCAATACTTTAGGATGCTACAAAAACAGATATTGGGGTCTAATTTGCGGTATTCGTTATCAGGTTTCTTAATAAGAAATTTAATATTAAATGCGTCCTTCTGCACTTTCAATGTTTCAGAAATTCAATAATTGCACATTACGTCTTTAGAAATCTGTTTAAAAACTGTGTGGTAAATCTGGTGAGATTACGCAACAGGATTTATCAATTAAGAAATCTGGAAGTGCACAAAACCGATTCGTAGGAATTCTCCATCTATTTTGTAATGGGGTTCCATCAGGTTGGTGCAATGTGAATGATAGATTTCTGCAGGAGTCTTACATTTAAGAAGGCCTGTAAAATTGACCTTAATGCTGTTTTATTGCGGTCCAATAAGACAGGCAATGTGAGTAGCACAGATGTGTGAGTATGTGCACATTGGGGCAAAGTAACACTCTCTTCAGCTCTCAAGACAAATCAGCTTCATTGATTGACTCAATCGCTCTGGTGTGATTTCAGGCTTGGCTGACAATATGCTGCAATACCTGGGATTCCTAAGGTCAAACCCACCAATATACTTTGCTATTTTTACCCACCTTGCTGGTTGAGTGCTGGTGCAGAATTGTCAGCTGAATTATTTATGGCCCAGAGGAAACTGCCTGCGGTCCTCTGACATTTGAAAACAGTGACAGGGGCAACTCTTACAGACTGCAAGACCTTCTGCTCACTCAGCTTGTGGCTGTTTGAGCAATCTCGCTTGTGCAAATAGCTTCCACATTTGCCTACCAATGCAGTCACTTCACTTGACAGCAATTAACTGTGAAGAGCTTTGATGGGTTTTGACATGTTAAGACACTATTTAAATGTAATTTTCCAGAGGGCCATTCATCATGTCCAAGCAGTGAGTGTTGTTAGATTAAATGCCCATGGGTATCAGTCGGATCTGTAATGCACCTCCATGAAAATGTATATCTGGAGCAGGAAACGTGCGCTGCTGTGAGACAAATCTTGGAAGAAATCAGTGGGAGCCAGGCCAAGTTAGAGCAGGATTGACTTCTGTGTAAAGATATACTGTCCTGCTTTACAGGCAAGCCACCGGACCACATTGATCAGAATTCGCCCCTCTGACGACCTCATGGGGCGAGGTGCTCCTGGCCTCTCTTTCAAACGTCTTGATGCCTGTGGTTCTCCATGCTCAATAAACAGGGGTCTCGCTGGCTGAGAGACAGAAAGAGCTGGACAAGTGGTACAGCAGGGGGTCTTGGCAAATCTGACATTTTCAAGCATGAATTATTTGACAAGTTGATCTTTTTTTACTGGATCTTAATAAAGTGCAGAAGCACAGAATTTGCTTGTAGAATAAAGTTGTTATTATGGTAATGTGTATAAATTTAAAGAAATTTATCCATAATTGCTTTAGGAGCCCCACCACTCCAGACACTAACCAAGCTTCAAAAATTTATATTTCTCTTTTTTGTTCCATAAATTTGGAAATCTAAAAATGTAGCATTGTGATAAAGATGTTAGGAACTTCTCTGAGGACCAGCACTTTCTCTGTGTCCCCAAATCTCATAGTAATAATAATAATCCTTGCATTTGATTTAGTGCTTTATCATATGTTCGAGATAGGAATATAGGAACAGGAGTAGGCCATTCAGCTCTTCAAGCCTGTTCTGCCATTTAATTAGATCTTGGCTGATCTGTTTCAAAGTGCTTAACAGAATATACTCTAAAGTGGATTGACTGTATATTTTGCAGCAGCCAATTGTGCACAGCAGTGTCCCACAAAGGATTATGGATTGAGTGACCAAATTATTATTATTATCTATTTATTTTTTGAAAGGATTATTGCCCCTGGAAAAGCGATCCACCAATCTAACAACCAGGTTTCTACTTATTGTAGGTAAACAGAGGCGTGTGGATTAAGGAAACTTGCCTAATGCTTAGCCCATATTTGTAAAACCCCTTCCAAACGTTCTTCTCATGCCCTCACTCCCTGCTTTCAAAACCTCCTAAAAACGTTACCTCTTTTTACCGTTCACTGGGTCAGTTTCCTCCTATTTCCCATGTCTTACCAATTTACAACCTCTGTAAAATCTGTGAGACATCATCCTACGCAACTTATTTATAAGCGCAAGTTATTCTAGTTATTCCACTTTTACTCTATAAGCTTGTCTCCTGAAGCAATCCTGCCTCACAAAGAAAATCATATTGTAAACTGTTTGTACTATCCGGCTCTCTATGAAGGCCCATGTGGCATTTAATAACAACGACAACTTGAATTTATATAACGTCCTTCACGCCAGACAGGGTCTTGGAGCTTTAATCACCTGAAGGCGTTATACAAATGTAATGTTGTTGTTGCTGGCTCCGTTTTTAGGAGATGCAATTCCATAATGCCAAGTTATGGAGTTGGAACGAGCGGACCATTAAGATTTTGCTTTGGATCTCCACAAGCCAAATAATGGGAGCGAAAACGTGAAACAAATCTGTTAGCAAAGTCACCTGATCTTCTAGACTTTTATTATTTGGAGAACAGAGATCACCAAATAAAATTCCAGTGGCAATTTGTAATAATCTTTATATTTGATACAGAACATCAAATCATCAAATGTCTTAAAGCACGCCACAGGAATTAGCTGTCAAATTTAATAATAATAATAATAATAATCCTTGCATTTGATATAGCGCTTTTCACGTCGGGAGGACGTCCCAAAGCGCTTCACAGAACACACTGTAAAGTGAATTGACTGTATATTTGTGGGCGAACGCGGCAGCCAATTGCGCACAGCAATGTCCCACAAACAGTCGTAGATTGAAAATGACCAATTTATTATTGTTTTTGGGGTTTTTGGAGGGATTATTATTAGGCGTGTGGAGTAAGGAAACTTGCCCAAGGTTTCGCCCTGCCTGGAATTGACCTCAGGTCTCTCACTTGCAAAGCGAGTGCTCTAACCACTGAGCTACAGGACTCCACGAGTTAGAATCTATCTGCAATATTTGCAGGAATCAATGTTCCACAGACAGTGATGACCAACTTATCTGAAAGACTGTTAGCCAGTACAATGAGAGAAACTCTATGGAATCTTTAACATCCTCACGAACAGACAGACCAAATCTCAGTTTACCATCTTGTCCATCTGATGGCACCTCTCACAATGCAATTCCTTCCTAGTGCTGTACTGGAATGTCAGCTTGGACTATGAGCTCAGAATGCTGGTGTGAGCCCTCAACCCACTACCTTCTGATTCAGAGGTGAAAGTGCTAGCATATTGAGCGAGGCTGGGGCTTTGTGGAGGCTTGCACGTGAGGTTTGCGTTTGTTCTGTGCTCCAAGCAGTCTCCAGAAATCCAGAACCCATGTAACTGCAAAACACAACAATAAAAGGCATTTACATGATCTCCCCATATTCTAAACATTGTAGCACATGGGGAGTGGATGGATACACTGCTAAAACACAACAAATTAGGGTAATACATATGGGGCAGGTGTATGGACATTGGGTGTGAGGGATGATTGAGTTTGGATGTGAGGAGCACGTAGACTGACAACTCTTGTGCCTGAAAAATGGTCATTTGGGGTGAAGGCTGATGGTTCATGTGGAGCCACGAGCCTTCATTTGAGTAAAGTTGCAACCTGGAATTGATGAGCTGTGTCAAACAAACATCCATTCTCCAGTTTTGTGGCAGATGAAGTTTGTAATCCAAGTAGCTAGGACTAAGAAGTGTTGATTGGAGTTAGCGTCCCTAGCTGTCGCTGCTTCTGAGATCTGAAATCCCACCCCATAAGACCATTTTACACTAAAACTTAATATTGTGCAAAATTGTGGAAAATTCTTCAATCCAGTCTTAATTTCAAAGCAGTTTCCATTTAAGAGTTACAGAAAACTACTTTCCAAATTAAAACAGAATTGAATTTTACACAATTTCGTGAAATCTTACATTTTAAAACAAATGTATTTACAGGCTAAGAATAGGTGCAATTTCAAGCTTCACATGAGCAGAGATTAGTGACCTCCCACTTGCCAATTCTTCACAGCTCACATTGGAATACGGAGTGAATCAAACAAGTATTTCTGTGTTAATCAAGCCTAGTTTAGAATATTGTATCTTACCTCAGAGGGTTACTTCTATTACATGCAAAATGACTCGGTTTCCTTCCTCCTTGTCTTGCTTAAGATGGTCTCATCTCATTAGCTCAGCATAAGTGGCCACTGTAGTGTCTGCATCAAGCTCCTGGGGGCAGAAGTGCTCCACTCCTTCCATCACATGAAGGTTTTGCGTGAACAAACTTCGTTTGCAGCAATTCAGCTCCCTTTGCTGGGTGTGCAGGGAGGGGGAGTGAATGATGGAATCTGGCCTGTCGCTGCTGGATTTTGATATAAATGCAGCATGGAAAATATAAATTTTCTGGCCTTGTCTCTGCTAGGAGATAAGAGAGTAATTGCGTTAAAGTCATCCCATCGGACTTGTCAGATAATTGTGCAGCATGGGATGTGATAGTGAAGCCAAAACAAATACTTCAAGAACGTCAAATGGAGGCACCTTTCACTTTGGTGGACACAAAATCAAAGAAAACAGACAAATTAAGATTTTCAGTGTTAATGAAGACACTGTGCTGTCACTCTATTGCAGGGAGGATCAATGTTCACAGATCTCTGAACAAACCTGAGCCTTCTCTAACAATAGCCATTATTAAAGCTGCTTTTAAAGCTGGCAATTAATATTTCCTCACATACCTCAGCTTTGACCCTGTGAACCCTAGACTTCACTTGGAGCTTTCAAATCTTTCTTTAAAATGTTCAAAGAAACCTAATTATACTGAGTATATTCCCAATCTAATATATTGAGTTTGTTTAAATGGTTGGACATTTCAGCAAGGACCGCTGGATTTTCGTCCCTCTCATTTTATATCTTTTTTTATATTTGATTCCCTCTCAGAGTCTTTCAAGTCACACAACACTGTTCCTGAAAAGTGGCCAGATCATCTGCTGCTTTCTCAGGTCACACTTAAGTTGGGAGCTGGGAGGAGGCAGCCACAAGACCACAAGAGATGTTTGGATGAAGAAAATCCTTCAGCCCGTTAGGTATATTTCTTGCAAAACACCCACCCTATTCGCCCTAAGTTACTTTTTAAGTGAGTCTAGCGTTTTTATGTGCTACAACCTTGAGATAAGATAATTCACAGAGACAATGGATAAATCAAAGAGTTAATTTATTAATCAGCAAGACAGTTACTAAACTGTTATAAGCTTCATACTTACAACTGCAGAAGATGGTTCAAGACAGACTGATCTCGACCTTCCTTGGGGTCACCAACACACCAATAATCCTTTGGCTAATTGTTTAGACACGAACCCACGCAGCCCATGGGATCCAGTATCTCACAGTGTCTAACTGTGTCTAACAATGTCCCAATGGTATCCCACCATGTCCCAACAGTGTCCAATTTTGCAACATTTGTTTAGGTCTTTTATACCCCAATGTTCGGACACATGATGATGAAATAACAAGGTGTAGCCAGAGGCCATTCCACCCAATCAAAGTTCACAGTTTGATTGTCCAATCATATTCCTGAATTGTTCCATCCAATCATCTTTCCACACACAGGAGGCCCCAAGTTTATCAAGGTTTAAATCTCAGGAATTTGGGAGTTCCTCTGAAAGGTTAGACAGTTAATTGTCCTTCCTTGAAACCTTCACCTCGTAAAACCCTTTCAAGATCTCGTCCAAGCGGACTGCAAGGCACCAAGAGTTCCATTAATCAGGACAATGTCAGATTAACTCAAAGCCACACATTTCTGATCTTGTGAATGTTCACTTTTGGGTCTTCTTAGTTGGTTGTAGAGTCTCTTGTATCAAGACAATGTCCATTTAATTTAATTGAGATATAATGTCCGACCATTCTTCCAAATAAGGAAAGGTATAACACCTATCCATCAAGTCTTCATCAAACATACCACAGAACCCCCAAAACACAGACCTCACTCCACTTGGTTCAAATTCTCTCTCCCATATTCCTTAAGATCAATCAAGATTGTCCCAGTTCTTTACATACACTTTGGGGTATCAAGCAACCATGGTAAAAGCTTTTATTTGTTAATTGTCTTCGAGTAAATAAGTACTTCTTTAAAGCATGAAATTGCCTCTTGCAACCTTATACCTTTGTCTTTTCCTACCCACCATCTCATTTCTTCTTTAGTGACACCATCTTGAGGAGCCAGAAACCCTCAAGGACCTTGAAAGACCTTGGCATGGGAGCCCAGACACTGAGTTCTGGGAAGCTACTCGACTAAGGGTGTATCGCAATAGAGTCCAATACTGTCCACACCTCCCTGTCTACTGAGGTTACTTCTTCTGTTGATGTTGTTTCTCTTTTTTAAAAAACTTTGCTCTCTTGTTCCTTCCAAAGTATAAATATGTTATCTTATACTGTCTCTTCCTTTTCTAAAGTTGTCCAGGGTGCTACCCTGAGTGAAGGGCCTATATAAATGCATGTTGTTGCGTTGTTTTTGGAATACTCACTAGAATCAAACCTATTCACACTATCGCACTCACTCACTAATCACTCATGCCCAATACTGTGAAAGCCCTTATCTCACTCAACCTCCCTTCCCCTACCCCACCTCTCCTCTTATAATCTAAAGTATTTAAAACTCAAGCTTGGTGTCAGCTAACCACTTTTATGTTACTTATCTTATTTCTTCTGCTTCTCTTTTCAGTTTTGGTGCTGACGTAAGCCTTGACCCTTCACTTGGATTTTTTTAAAACCAGAAAACAATAAAAGAAATAATAAAATGTGTTTTGAGATCAACATAGGGTCATAGTGAGTCTATCAGGATAAATAAAAGTTAATGAAATGGCTGCAGCTTCAGGATACACCCACGTCCTCTTGACACAGAGGACAGCACTACCAAATGAGGCAAGCTAACACGTCAAGCAAGATCAGTATCACTGAACCCAATATCCTCTTGGTCAAATGGTTTGGGTGATTTGAAATCACTCAACACCCTGTGAGTTTCCCCTCCACCTATTCTCTGTTAAATGGAAGCATTGCAAATCAAATCAAATGCTAGCATTTTATAGATTGAAACCATTGATTTTTGATGAATTTGCAATAGGAGTCACAGAAATATTGAAAGAATTATTTTGGTACAACTCAATTTCATCTCCATTTCCCACCAGAGATCTGATGGATGGGGAGAGAAGAATAATTGACTACGTGCGAGATTCACTATTTTCAGTTCCTGATGCCCTCTTTCCCCCTGATAAAGTGGATTTTCACCTTTTTAAATTATTAACTGCAATACATTTTCGCTTGTGAATAATTTGATTCAAACATTAGCTCTTGTTCTCCTCAATAATTTACTGAACCTCGTTGAGATGGCAACTACTGGGTATCATTTAGTAAGATTTTCAGACTTTGTTTGTGAAAGGCTTTTAATGTTAAGGCTTATAGAATTGTAAATTTGTGGGTTGGATTCAAAATCGGCAAAGCAATGGATGTGATGATAAGTAACAAAAAATTCCATAAGAAGAAGGGAGATGGAATTATGTGACCATCTGTTCTAGATGCCTGCTGTTTGCAATATGTGTAACTTATTTGGAGGAGAGTANTTTTTGTAATATAAAATTGTGCCCAGCTATGAGGCATGGTGATAAATTTTTTAAAAAAGCTAAATAATAGCCCAGGACCAACTAAGCAGGGTACTGATAATGCAGTAAATACATTATACAAGTCGTGCTATTATACTGATACTAATAATCTTTTTTAATTGATATTGTGCCTAGTGAATTGATAACTTGCAGTACTTTACAGGTAGTAACTGTCATGTGCAGTGACTATTTGTGGCAAAGAAGCATGAAATTAATAATAATAATAATAATATTATTAATTGCTGTTCTCGGACACCAAGTTAAACCTTCATAAACCCCCGTTTGCTCAAAAAATACTGCAGTAAGGATTATGAAGATCTTTAATCTGGCACCCCCTAGAATGGTGATTTCATACTTCACCAGATACCAGCTGAAAAATTATTTCAAGGTTTAGATTGTGTGTAAGAGAGTGTATGAGTGAGAGAGTGATTGAGAGAAAAAGAGGGAGTAGAGTGATTGAGACAGAGACAGAGAGAGCACGAGTGAGAAAGGGAAAGAGGGTCAGAGCAGAAAGAGAGACATGAGAGCAATGTTTTGTGTTTCACTATCAGGACAGACGATTAGAGCCTCCCTCAGCTGTTGCAGGGTGGATCGAGGAGAGACACAATGTGCCATACCATACAGTTTCCTCACAGCAAGCTCCCTCTTTCCACAGTGAGAAACTCCTCCTCATTGTTCATACCCCCTTTCCCACCCTACCTCTGCAACTTCCCAAAACCAGCCATGCCTTTTCCCCAGCAAACACCAGCTTGCTTCATGTCCCCCATACCGTCTTCCTCACCATCGCCATTTTGCCCCTGCTCTCTGGAGCTCCATTCCCGGAGTTCCTCCGACTCCCTCCCTCCCCTCTTTTACGGCACGTCAAGACCTAACTCTTTGACCACGCTTTAGGTCATCTTTTCCCCTCCCCATCCCACCTCTCTCAGCTCCCACCCCCAGCTCAGGTGCCTATCTGACAGTGTTGAGCGCTTTGAGACGTCCTTCCAACGTGAAAAAGGTGCTGTGTAAATGTTGTTCTGTTTCTGGAAACCTATGCGACCCACGAATGTGTCTCAAATAGGGCATCCGGCCCTCGGCAACCAGAATGTTGGCACATCCTGCTCTAGAGAATAGACAATTGAGGGGGAAGGGAGAAAATCCAGGTCTTTCAATTGCTGAGAAGCCTTTGTGATCTAAGTGTAAGCAGGGTATTTGATTTAAGTCACATGGACAAATATAATTGAGACAGATATAAAATTAACAAGGTCTAGGGAGAGAAAGGATAAGAAATATTTTTGTTACCAAGTAATGAATGTATGGAACAGATTCCGAGCAAAATTGACTCAATACAGAGTAAATAAATCCAGCGAAAAGGAGCTGGATAATTATCTGATCAGCAATAGAATTGAATATCATTCACACTAATATAGTCTGAGAAGTTCAAATACTGTAAAGGGCATTCGAGTATTTGATTTGTGCAACAGGACCGGGAAGGAAATGATTGTCAACAGTGGAAGACAAGCAGCCGGATGTATAATAAAGAAATAGGATTGATTGAATATTCTGCACTATTATGTAATTATGTTTGCAGATTATGGTGTATTTCTGGAGACATTCCCTCTGTTGATGAAAGCGAAAGGGTAGGTTTGATGATAAGGTTCATGAACAGTTGGGCCAAGTGGCCTTTATATGCTCCATGCTTACTTTTGAATATCCTACCAGAGTGAGAACAAGTTATCTCCACAAACTGCTATGAAGCAACAAAAACAAAATTGCATTTGTATAGCGCTTTCACATCGGGAGGATGTACCAAGGTGCTGGACAGTCAGAGTTTCGGACCTGAGCTGGGGGTTGGGTTTGTCGAGGGTGGAGGGCAGGGGCGAAGCAGGGTGGTCGAAAGCACGGTCAAAAAGGAGGGTCTTGAGATGGGTCTTGAAGGAGGCAAGGGAGGGGGAGAGGTGGAGGAACTGCAGGATGGAGTTCCAGAAGGTGGGGACAGAGTGGCAGAATGGCCGCCAGCCAATGGTGGGGCGGGCGAGGCATAGGACGTGAAGCAGCCCGGAGCCTGCTGAGCGGAGGGAGCGGGCAAGATGGTGGGAGGTTAGGAGGTCACAGAGGTAGGGGAAGCAAGACCATGGAGGGCTTTGAAGGTGAGGACCAGGATCTTGAACTGCATCCTCTGTGTGATGGGAAGCCAGTGGAGTTGGGCAAGGATGGGGGTGATAGGTTCACAGAGGCTGGTGCAGAAGAGGACACGGGCTGCAGAGTTCTGGATGATCTGCAGCCTATGGAGGGAGGAGTTGGGGAGGCCGACAAGCAAGGAGTTTGCATAGTCAAACTTCGATGTAATGAATGTGTCTATGAGGGTTTCGATGGCCTGCGATTTGAGATAGTGGCTGAGCCGGGTGATGTTGCGGAGGTGGAGGAAGGCAGAGAGGGTCATGGCATGGATGTGGGGTACAAAGGCTAGTTGCAGATTAAACAAAACACCAAAGTTCTGGACTGGCTTAGTAAGGTGGAGTGTGCATCCATGGATGGTGATGCTGTCAGTGCCTGAGGCGCTGACGGGAGCCAATCGGGAGAGTCTTGTTGATGTCCAACTAAAGAAACTCAGCTCTTATTCAAAATTGATGTCTGACAGACATTCTGTCAGGACAGCAGTGGTCCTGGAGTCAAGGGTGGAGGCAGAGAGATAGAGTTGGGTGTCATCAGCATACATGTGGAAGTTGACCCTATGTCTGTGGATGATGTCACCAAGATAGCATATAGATATTGAAGAGGAAGGGACAGAGCCCTGAGGAACGCCGCACAAGATGGTGTGAGGGCTAGAGGAGAAACTGTTTGCAGAGGTGAAGTGGAGGCGGTGTGAGAGTTACAATCTGAACCAGTCAAGAACCAGGGCTGTTTCTGTGCTGTGGGCAGCACGGAAACCTGATTGAAAGGGTTTGTGAAGGGAGTGGCGGGAGAGGAAGGAGCAAAGCTGGGAAGCAACAACTTGTTCCAGGACCTTGGAGAGGAAAGGGAAGTTGGAGATGGGGGCAGAAGTTTGAGGGAAAAGTTGGAGGGGTGATAAGGGGTAAGATGCTCAAAGTAGGGAAGGTTCCAGAGGAATAAGGGGATAGGCCAAGTGGGGACCGGGAGAAGAGAACCACTCTGCGAACATGGCAGTTACGTCGAGGGATATGATGGAAGGTGTAGCCGGGTAGTGTGGCCTCTATCAGCGGGAAGGTGTTGACTGGTGTGATCCAGGTTTCAGTGAGGGTGAGAATGTTGATGTTTTCGTTGACAATGAGGTTTTGGATGATGAGTGTTTTATTGCAGAGGGAGCGGACATTTTGTAGGCCAATGCAGAGGGAACAGGTGGTGGTGGAATGTGGGGCATGAGGTGGGGGAGGGGGAGGACTGACAGGGAAGGTTGCGATGTGGATGAGGAAGGAGAGGTTGGCCTCTGTGGTCAGGGTGCGATGGGCCTTTGGCGAGAATGGGGGATAGGGCAAACAGAGTGGCTGTTGTTGGACAGCCAACACCGTCTGCCACAGTAGGCCTGATGGAGGATTCACAGGCTGGAGCAGAGGGAGGCTGTGGGAAGATCAAGGAGGGTTAGGAGTCAGGGGAGGACGGTGAGAGAGGAGGACCGAGCGGGAGTAACGGAGGGTAGAGGACAGGGGTGGGAGCTTTTTAGGGAAGCAGCTCGAGTTGGTGGCTCACCGAGACTAAGAGCGAACAGAGGAGTGGAGTATCAGCTTGGCATGGTTAGCCCACTGGCATGGATCATCATGGGGAGAGAGGACACTCTTATAGTCCCAAAGAGTCAGGTCAATGTATATTATTTCTGATCCTGTGATGAGCCAGATCGATGGAGGAAATTAGATCAGAGGTTAGTAATTTCCACACAAGAATTGTGTGTGTGGTGGTGGGGGTGGGGGGACTGAACAGCAAACCAGCCCACAAGCTCTTGTGCACTTTGTAAAGTGGCATTTGAAAACATATAGTGGCTGGTCATCTAACCACTCCTTAGTCGGGGAATATGTAGGATATTATGAAGAGAAGATGCGAAGAGAAGGAAATAAAATAAAACTGACCAAATGTTATTTAATAAACGGATATGAGTAATCCAAAAACCACAAATGAGCTCATTCACCTTTTCCAAGCCTTGTTTTGATTTGTGCCTGAAAATTGTGCACAATGAGACCGTCACACACAAGCGAGCTGTTTCCCAAGGCAACATTAATAAGGTCTATTTCTGTAGAATATATCAAAGAACAGAACTGCCACTTCTGTCAATGCTGGGCTGAGCTGCACACTGGCAAACGACTGGTGCAAGATGTAACATTCTGTTCTGTCTTCTGTTTGTCACCATTCCCGCTAATTAGCATGAAAATGTCAGGAAGGATAGAGCTCCTTGGGGCCGTGACAAGCTGTCAATTTGGAATAAAACAATCTGAATACGCTGTACTCAGTGCTATGATTATGACTGATTAGAATAGCAGTCATGGAGTTTTAAAAAAAACTCCCATACGGTAATTATCAACAAATCTGCATCAATACATTTTGGGTCAGCTTGCCTCAGTCACTCGGGACTGCATCCCATGGTATTTCAAATTAACCCTTTGAGTCATGCATTTTATTTCCCACATTGCATAACCTCTACAAGATGAAGCATGACGAATGTGTGATTCTCAGAAAGGAAGGAAGCAAGCAAGAAAGAAAGAACCTGCATTTTATAGTGCATTATCACATTGAAATGTCTCACAATTAATTATCAAGTGTAGTAACTGAATTAGTAATCAAACACAGCAGCCTTTTGTACTAGCAAAGTCACACAAACAGTCATGAGATGAATTATCAGTTTATCTGGAGGATTGTTATACCAGGATTCTAGACGAAACTCCCTTCCCTTTTTGAATGATGTAACATAATGGGGTATTTAACATCTACCTGAAAACAGGTGGATGGGATCTCAGGTTAGTATTACATCCTATGGATTGCCCCTTCAACAACAGGGTTCTTCACCAGTCCACATTGTATGTTGAGCCCATAGTCTAAAATGACACTCCAGTGCAGTGCTTCTATATTAATAAAGACAAAGTATCTGTCTCTCTGTGTGTCAGTGTATCTGACAATCACGCAATAACATGATTTATACCTCATTGGAAAGGTCTTGCATCTGGCAGTGTCATGTGGATATTTTTATTGGGGGGATCTCCTATCGTTGATGAGCTATATTAAAAAATGCTTCAATTAAGCCCCCAAATATGAGGTATGCAACATATTCTACAACTGTGTAGCAACAGAGGAAAGCATACACCATTCAGAGAGATACATCTATATTCTGCAACAAATGTATGCTACTTTTTTCTGGTTATCATAGGAGCTCGAGTCCTCCCATGTGGGAGAGACTGAGAGAAAGACAGAAAGAGAGAGACTGAGAGAGAGATAGACTGATAGACTGTGGAGTCCTATAGCTCAGTGGTTAGAGCACTCGCTTTGCAAGCGAGAGACCTGAGTTCAATTCCAGGCAGGGCGAAACCTTGGGCAAGTTTCCTTACTCCACACAGAGCCTAATAATAATCCCTCCAAAACCCAAATCAATAATAAATTGGTCATTTTCAATCTACGACTGTTTATGGGACACTGCTGTGCGCAATTGGTTGCCGCGTTCGCCCACAAATATACAGTCAATTCACTTTACAGTATATTCTGTGAAGCGCTTTGGGACGTCCTCCCGACGTGAAAAGCGCTATATCAAATGCAAGGATTATTATTATTATTATAGAGAGAAACAGGAGAGAGAAACAGAGAGACTGAGGGAGACTGTGAGAAAAAATAAGTCTTCAAAAAATAAAAAAAAAGTCTTCAATCACGATGTGACAAGTGTCAGCTTGCACTATGAACTCAAGTCACCATGTGGGACTTGAACTTGTAACTCTGGGCAAAATTCAAGGCAGATGGGACCTTGATTTAACATCTCAGCCGATAAATTGCACCTCCAAAAATCACAGCACTCCCCCAGCAACGTTCTGGAATGTCAGCCTCCTAGACTGTGAGTTCAAAGCCCCAACTTGCATCTTTGCGTTCCACTCCTCTGTTCTGAGAACAAGGAGCAATTGTCATATATATATATATATATACTTGTATAATGGACAAAAAATGAAGCACTTGTCGAAAATGTGTTGAACATCTTGGTAATTCTTGTTGCACTAACATTCCTGTATGATTGTAGCCAGGTAGCAGCAGAACAGCCACAGATGTAACAAATTCTTCTAGTCTTTATTTTCAAAGCTTTGCAAAGCATGGCACTGTGAAAACAGATAACAGAGATAGGGGAGAGTTAAAGTGTCACCAAATCCTTTATGAGGACGGTGTCACCATACAATGGACGTGAAAGGCGCTATAAAAATATAATTTGTTGTTCTTGTCTGCGAATTGTGTCTCTGAAGAAGATGAACGAGCTGAATGTTAATTTATGGGAATCTTATTAAGTTTTACTCCATGCTTTCTGCAGGGCTCTGTTCAGTTTTTACAGTTTGAGCTTTCTATAGAGTGATTATCAATCAAAGCACAATTATTGTGTCTCAAAAATCTCTTCCCCCTAAAGCTATTCTGCACTGCTTTCTCAGTACTGCCGAACATTGGCCTCCAATTTTAAGTTTTTTTTTCAAAATTGCACACGATGTTGCATTTTAAAGAGTGATCTTGAGCTTAGGATCTTGTGAACTTTTGGATTCCTGGTAATTACATAACTAACCCAATTGGCTGGTTAAAAAAAACTTTGACTAATAAGTGACAGATATCACAACTGGACCAGAGAGCATGCAACTATGTGGTCGTTCGTCAGGTTATTTTTGCTGACAATTCAGAAAGGAGACTAGCGGATAAAACTATTACAAATGATTGTTTTCATACACATCACGTCAGCAATGCAAATCTTTTCAAACAACCACAGCTGCAGCACATTGTCCTGCTGTACTAGAGATCTAGTTACTTCAAAACACATAACAGGTTTCACATTTAAGAATGGAATTTATTTTATTGCTTGACACATCTCATCAGAGGCTGAACAGTATTAACTGAATGAAGAGGGCTGTGAGATGGGAAAACATTTCCACTACTTCTGTTATGTCTTAACCTTGAGTGTGTTTGACTGGATTGAGGAAGTATCTTTTGCATGGGGTGAAGGATGGACAGTTTGGGAAAATGTCCGAAGTGTTTCTAATTTGAGTTTGTAAATGATTTCGGCAGGAGTGAATTTTTGTATTGATCAGACATGAGAGGGTTGTGAGTAGAGTAGAGTACGTCTCACCTTTTTAAATCCAATGTCATGATTAAATCCTTTCTGCACAGCTAAGTAAAACTCTCTTCACTCAACACCAGCCATAGCAATGTATGGGTTTCTACAGGCGATCTTGAAAATATGGGCATTTGTGATGGGGACCAGTGCACAATTGCAACTAGGTGCAGACAAGTCGCTTCTGGTTAATGGAGCCTCTATGTTTTACTTATCTTAAGAAAGAAAGAGCACAGCACCTTGTGCAGTGTTGTTAAATTACACATTTCATGCCATTACTGTTTTGTGATCAAAACTACATGAATAGAGAAGAATAAGATGTAATTGGATCACATAGAAATAATAGATGGAGGAATTTGACTCAACAACAACAACAAATTACATTTGTATAGCGCCTTTCACGTTGGTAGGACATCTCAAGGCACTGGATTCAGTTTCGAATGATTCAGAGTTTGTTACCTGATCTTGAAGGATTTTGGTCTAGATTTGCAAGGATTTTTGCTCTCTTTAAATTCTGCTTTGGCGTGGCTGTTGGCCGATATTAATGTACAGCATAAGAAAAAACAGTGCGCTGTTACCAAGGCAACCTCGCAAATAAGATTGCTCCGCGTGTAACAACCACTTATTGACATCGGCATTGTATAAAACTCAGTGTGTGCTATTGAATTACCATGATAATGTAGAAAATTCGGTATTATCTGAAAGGAGCAGGAGGAAATAATAGTTGCCTGCCGCTGGAGCAGGTATGAGGAATGCAAAACTGCAGGGGTACAGATTCAGGTGTGTTCACGAGTCCACAAGGATAAACCTCTGACAAGCATTTTAGATCAATGCATTCAGCAGTTCAGTGCACCACAAGATGCTTCTTTGAGCCAGGAGTTTTGGAGATGGTTTTCAGAATATGCTTTTGTGTTGTTGGATACAATAATAAGTTGCTAACAGAATTTCTGATGCTATTGTGCTAGATTAATTAGTGAATTGCATGGGATCACAGTTGTTTCTTGCTAAATAAGCAAAGACAACATTTTTTTTACAGTGAGGTGTAGAAATGCTACAGTGGTCCTCAAATGTGCTTTTAATACTGAGATCAGAGTATGAAGAATTGTATGATATCAGGGCCTGAAACGTTGGGGAAAATCCCAACTGGGTCTACATTTATTCTGTTAACATAGCATTTCACAGCGTACAGAAATTGGCAAATCGCAAATTCACTCATAATTGAAGCCCTTTTTTGTAGATCTTCAAATAATTTACATAAAACTGGCTTAAAAATGAAGGCTATATTGAAGAATTTGCCAATTTCTAGTACTCTGAAATGAAAGGTGAGTAAATCCAAAGCCAGGTGGAATATCTAGGTTTAGATTTACTCAAGGCAAGTCACCCTGATACACCAGCCATCTCCATTCCCTCAAGGCACAGGTGCGTGCCGCTGAACACACCTGGCTCAAATCTAATCTAAAGGTCTATCGGCAGATCTGGCTGGACCACATCAAAACTTAACGCTCCGCCCTTGTCTCTGCTAAATCGTCCTTCTACTCCAAGATTATTTTGGAGGTTAAGGAAAACCCAAGGCTTCTCTTCACCATCAACTGGCTCCTCCACCCACCCGCTCACACCTCATTCATCCTCTCCTCCAACACCAACTGCAAGGAGATGCTGGACTTCCTCGAGACCAAAATCGAGGGAATCCACTATGCCACCTCTGCCCTTCCATCTACAACCCCCTCCCCTTGGCCAATAATAGTTGCCTGCTGCTGGAGCAGGTATGAGGAATGCAAAGCTGCAGGGGTACAGATTCAGGTGTGTTCACGAGTCCACAAGGATAAACCTCTGACAAGCATTTTAGATCAATGCATTCAGCAGCTCAACTAACTATTATAAATCATACTCCGGCCCGTATCCATCCCCCTTTCCGTACCCTCAAACTTGTCTCCCCCTCCTCTCTCACCACCATTATAACCCATGTGAAACCCACCACCTGCTCCATCAACTCCATCCCTACTCCTCTCCTTACCTCCCATCTCCACCTCCTTGCCCCTCTACTCACAGACCTCATCAACTTTTCCCTGTCCACTGGCACTGTTTCCACCCCCTTAAAAACAGCCATGATCACCCCTATCCTCAAAAAAACTTCCCTGAATTCATCCCTGCTCTCAAGTTACCACCCCATCTACAACCTCCCATTCCTTTCCAAGGTCCTTGAACCAATCGTTGCTTCCCAGCTTCGCTCCTTCCCCTCCCGCCACTTCCTATACAAACCTCTCCAATTGGGTTTTCATGTTTCCCACAGCACAGAAACAGCCCTGTTCAAAGTGACAAATGACATTCTGTCCATCTATGACCAGGGCTCACTCTGTCTCCTCTATCCTCCTCCACTGCCTCTCCTCTTACTTCAAGCTTTGTGGTTCTGTCCTTGAATGGTTCAGATCCCATCTCTCATACCATCCACACTTTGTCTCCACAAACGGCTTCTCCTCCATCTCCCAAATCTGTATCAGACCCGTTCTGTCTTCTCTCACCTCCGCAACATCGCCCAGCTCCACCACTGCCTGACCCCTCAGGCCGCCGAAACCCTCATTCACACGTTCATCACATCTAGGCTTGACTACAACAAAGCCCTACTTGTCAGCCTTTCCAACTCTTCCCTCCACAAGCTGCAGATAATCCAGAACTCTGTAGCCCGTATCCTCTCCTATATCAGGCTCCATGACCCTATCACCCCCACCCTTGCCCAGCTCCACTGGCACGTTATCCCTCAGAGGATACAGTTCAATTTCCTGGTCCTCACCATCAAGGCCCTCCACAGTCTTGCCTCTTCCTACCTCTGCAACCTGTTAAACCCTTATCACCCTGTCCGCTCCCTACACTCAGCAGGCTCCACGTCCCCCACCCGGCCTGCCCCATCATCGGCGGTTGGGCCTTCAGCCTCTCTGCCCCCACCCTTTGGAACCACATCCCACATTCCCTTCGCCTTGCTCCCTCCCTTGCTTCCTTCAAGACATGTCTCAATACCCTCCTCTTCAACCGTGACTTCTGCCACCCTTCCACCCTCCCTGCCCTCCACTATCCCTATTCCCAACCCACACCGCTCGAGTCCAAATCCCTAACTGTCCAGCACCTTGGGATGTCCTCCCGATGTGAAAGGCTCTTTAAAAATGTAATTTTGTAGAATATCAATTCGCTAATCTTAGCCTTAAGATCACTATATAAAAATGTAACATTGTGTGGAATTTTGGAGAATTCTTAAATTCATTGGTCAGTCAGAATAATCTAATTTCGTATGAAGTTTGGGTATGATTGAGTGATTTGAGCATTGATTAGACAAGCTAAGGCTTTTCAATCTTGAAAAGTGACTTCTCGGAGATCTTATGGGAATGTACAAGATTTTAAATGGAATTGAGAAAGTAAACTCAGAGACAGCAAAACAAGAGGGTGTAGGTTTAGTGTTGCAAAGCGTAATTTCAGGACTTATATCAGGAAGCATTTCGTACCCAAAGGTTAATTGACTACTGGAATGGGTTACGAGGAAGGTTGAGGTTAGAACATTGGATTCATTTAAAAAAACACAGCTTGCTGCAATGATGTGAGGACGGTAGGGAAGGTATTTTGGAAGACTGAGATTAAATGTGCTTGAGAGCCTCCTTCATATAAACCTCTATTATCTTGTGAACCATAAGGTCAATGTAGTAGTAAAGTCTGAATGAGCACAGAGGACATCTACCCATAGGATCCTACAGTTTGCAAAATGCAATATTCAAGCGGAGTCTGAACCAGGGAAAAGATTTGATTAAAGCAAAATTGAAACAGACTAATGAGTGAATGGAACTTCAAGTTTCATCCACAGGGATGTTTTGTTTGACACCAAATCCAAATGCAGTGTTTAGTGAAGAAACACCTGTTATCTCTGGTCTCACGACCCAGGGGAAGTACAGTGTTTAGCACATGTCCTTGGGAGATGCAGTGTGCAAATCAGAGCTTGTGTCACTAGGAATGGAGTGGAGAGAATGTGGAATTCATTGCTGTGGTTGAAACAAAAAATGTGTATGTATTTTGTAGAAACGATGTTGCATACATGCAGGATAAAAGAACAGAGGGTTAGAAGAGAGGAAAGGTGGCGACTTGCCTGGAGTATAAACACCCTTGCCCCCACTAGCCCAGACTACTGGACTAGTTGGATCGAATGGTCTGTTTCCTTGTCGTATCACACTCTATGTAACTCTCTGCAGCTTTTCAATTTAGTTTAAAAACAGAAATTTTCTGGTAAAATAACTAACTAAATATGTACATACATATTTATGTATATATGTATGAACATACATACATACTTGGAGTCCTGTAGCTCAGTGGTTACAGCACGCACCTCGTAAGCGAGAGACTAGATTTTGATTCCCAGCAGGTGAAATGTTGGGCAAATGTCTTTACTCCACATGCCTTTGTTTACTTAGCAGTAAGTAGGAACCTGGTTGTTAGTCGATTGGCGGATTGCTTTTCCGGGGGTAATAATTCCTTAAAAAAAATTGGTCACTCAATCCAGGAATGTTTGTTGGACACTGCTGTGTGCAATTGGCTGCCGGTTTCGCTCACAAAATATGCAGTCAATTCACTTTGCAGTATATTCTGTGAAGTGCTTTGAGACATCTCGAAGACGTGATAAGACGCTATATCAAATGCAAGAATTATTATTATTATTACATACAACGACAATTGGCTGCCGCATTCGTCCACAAATTATACAGTCACTCCACTTACAATATATCTGTGAAGGGCTATAGTACGTCCTTGTAGCTCAGTGGTTAGAGCACTCGCTTTGCAAGCGAGAGACCTGAGTTCAATTCCAGGCAGGGCGAAACCTTGGGCAAGTTTCTTTACTCCACACGCCTAATAATAATCCCTCCAAAACCAAAAAAAAATAATAAATTGGTCATTTTCAATCTACGACTGCTTGTGGGACATTGCTGTGCGCAATTGGCTGCCGCGTTCGTCCACAAATATACAGTCAATTCACTTTACAGTGTGTTCTGTGAAGCGCTTTGGGACGTCCTCCCGACTTGAAAAGCGCTATATCAAATGCAAGGATTATTATTATTATATTATTATTGTGATGTCAAAGGCACTATATCAAATGCAAGGATTATTACATTTGTGCATGCACACGCATGTACATACTAACACACATACATAGATTTTTAAAAGTCAAAAATTGTAAGACACATGTTCAGTAATAAGGAATCTGTCATGAACTGACTGGGCTCTTGATCTCAGTGTACCATGTGAATCCTTTAGTTCAGCAACACAGGGCGGCTCCAATAGCAATTCCTAGACACTAGGGGGTATTCTGTCCCTTGCAATGACATATTACAAGCTGCAGTCACTCAGTAGAAAACGTTTCCGATAAAAATAAATTAGAATTCTATGTTTCAGATCCCCTGAAGGTTATGTAACCTTATGCTATTAAGGTGCTTTAAGGCTATGAACAAATTGTCTACCTATGCAAGTAACCCTGTGCCAGTGCTGCGCTGCACAAGTGTTTGAGCAATCAATACAGCTGGTCTTGTCTTGTGGCGCACCCTGCCTCTTATCCCTTCCCTCAGCATTGCCGGGCAATCTCAGTTGAATTTATGGCATTCTGTAATATTGCCCACCTCTGCCACTACCTCTCCCCTCAAGCTGCTGAGACCCTGACTCTTCCCCACACAAGCTGCAGACTATCCAAAACTCTTTCCCGCACTAGGCACCACGGACCTATCACCCTCATCCTTACTCGGCTCTAGTGGGTCCACATGACCCAGTGGATCGAGTTCAAGATCCTCATCCTCATTTTCAAATCCCTCCATGGTTTTGCCCTATCCTATCTCTGTGATCTCCACAAACTGCAGCAATTCACTCCCTTCACTCAGCAGGCATCAATGAGCTTTGTGTCCCCCATCCCAGCTGCCCACCATCGGCAGTCAAGCTTTCTCTGGAACTGGCTCCCACACCCAGCTCAGGTGTAAACCCAGGACTGTCAAGCATTTTGTGCCTCCCTCCCAATGTGAAAGACACAATATAAATGTAAATTTGTATTGTAGTTCACTGGTGCAGAGAATCCCTGGCTCAAACACACTTCCTATACTTCAGGAACTCACTATTCTGCTGGTAAAAATACAATACAAATAAAATGTATATCCATGTAAAGGCTTTCATGTCAGGAGGACATCACAAAGCATCAAAAATACAGTATAACATAGTTTGAAATATTTTCAGTTGTTAATCCAACTGCGTATGTTCTAAAGCCATAGCTGGCTGGTTGATAAATCAGGGATGAATTTAGCGTATCAGTCCAACTGAAGTCTCTGAGCCTGATTACATCAAGTTAAACTATTCTAACACATCTCATTGGCACATACCGTTCAATTTTATTTCTCTGTTCTTTTGTGTCAATAATGGACAGAGTAAACTAGAAGAACAAGTAAATGGATAAATTGCATAAGTGCAACGCCATTGCTTTGGCCAACTATTTGTAACCAGGTCAGAGGGAAGATCACACCTATGGCCAGTTTAGTTATTGACATTTATAGTTGAGCACATTTGTAGTTAACACATAACATCATAAAATTCACTCCAGATTTTATTAGATTATGTAGTAAACACCGATTAGACTAATTATTCTTGCATTTGATATAATACCTTATCACACTGTCAAGACATTTCAAAGCATTTTGTAGGATATACTGCAAAGTGGAGTATTTCATAGGTGAACTATGCAGCCAATTTGTACACAGCAGTGTCTCACAAACAGCCATGAAGTGAATAACCAATTTTAACCAAGAGGTTGTTGGACAACATACTGGGAGAAACTGCCTTCCCTTTTTGAATATTGCCATGGGATCTTTAACGGTGGACGTTAAAAAACCTTGGTTTAACGTCTCATCTGAAGGACGGCACCTCCAGCAATGCAGCCCATCCCCAGCATTGCATTAGAATGTCAGCCGAGATGATGAGCTCAAAGTCCTGACATGACGCTCGTATCCATAATCTTCTGAGAGTGAGAACTGAGAGTGCTACCAACTGAGCCAGGCTGACACTGCTAGAAAAGAAGTAGAATAGGTGGCAAATAGCAAAAGAAATAGTTGAAATAAAATATATGTCAGAGAGTAGTTTTTGTACCATAATATTAGAATCCCTGGACTGTAACTGGTGAAAATCCCTGGATTGGCTCACTGTGCTTTTGTCAACAAAATCTGCTCAGTACTCGGCAATGTCAACGTAAACGGGTCAACATAAAATGTGTCATTATTATTATTATTAATAGTAAGAGGCAAGTAGCTCTCTATATATTCATTTGGAAATAGGACACTGTAGGGCACTTTGTGAGGAGGGGAAAATTATCAAACACAACTAAATGTTACTCCATAAAACAGCTTTAAGATAACAAACAGTAAATTGATGGGAAATGATCGCTTACAGACAGACTATATCATAAGATAAATAAAGTTAGAATCTGTGTCTTGCACAGAGCACCCTGGAATACTGTGAAATGTATGGTATGTTTTCATGGCTCACCTGGCTGGAAGAACAGTTGAACTAAGGCAGTGACATTGTTATTACTGCTCATTTTCAGCAATGCTGTCTTTGACTGGAACACAAAGCAATGGATCAAACGCTGTAACACAATTGGCTGAATCGTACTGCGCCTGAATACATTGTGTTGTTGCCCAGCACCTAGTGCTATATATAGATCATTTCAAAGAAAACCCTCTGCTCTCCTAGGTCTTGCTGATGCTATACAGCTTATTGCTTGTTATGAAGGCTTGTCAGTTGTAATAAAGCTGAATAATTCCCTGGTGTGAATACAAAACTATGTGCCTCATGCAGCAAACACAAAAACGTCCTGTGGGCTGCACCAATGACCACGGGTGCTATTTTTGGATAGTGGGTGCACTGACTGCACAGTTACTGATTGCTCTTCGGAAAGTAAGGGTTCTTTAGTGCTCTAAGATGCTACCCCATGTGAATGGTGCTAAATAAGTGCAAGTTGTTGTTACTGCTTTATCAGATATGAGTTTAAGATTGCCTGATTTTCAGAGTGCTAGATTCAGTGGCTTCATTTATGGAGTTTTATGACACATAAATATAACACAGAAGTCCTTCCTTTTATATATGGCCTGTAACATTGACATTTCTCAAAGTGCTTCTCACAGAATTGCCCTTAAGTGTAGTGATCATGTATTTATTGGCAAAAATGACCTCCAACTGGGGCACAGAAGATCCCAAAACAGACATTAGGTGAATGATGAATTTATGTGGAGGATTGTTGGCCAGGAAACTTAGCAAAAACTTAGTTCTCTATTTAAATTATGTCTTGGGATCGTAACATACCCAGAAGGCAGATTTAACATCTCATCTGAAGGCTGGCACCTACAATAATGTAGCAATCCTCCTGTGCTGCCCTGGATACTCAGTCTCCAGTATGAGCTCAAGTCCTGATACAGGGTTTGACTCTGAGGAAACAGGGCTACTGACCAAGCAAGACTGACACCTGGTTTAGGATTTACTGGTATCGCCCCCTGGCTACCCAGGTCAAAGCTTGACTCCTTCAACCTCAACTACTTCGTTTTCTTTGTTGATTCGAATGAGACAACCAACTGCAAGCTTAGCTTTTGGGAGACGATGGATGGGCTTCAACTAGATGGGGTCTTCCCCACCCCACCCCCAAGTGACATCAGAGCAGAATTACAGACATCCACAAATACCTGCACACTTGGTCATTGAACAATTGTTGAGGTTGTTGAAGATCTGATTCAGCAGATAATTACTCCACTAACACCTTCTCGCAATAGACTAAAATAGGTGAATTTATTGCAGGTCAAATGCTATTCAGAGAGACTTCTGGTTGACATCACTGCAGCAGGGATTCATACCCTGAGTATCGTGAGGAGAAAAATTGAACTAAAAAAAATTGAGCAATTGGGAAAGAAACTATTGCAGTACTACTACTAATAATAATCCTTGCACCTTTGTTATGGCACCTTTCATGTCAGCAGTAGTACTGCAGTAGTTCAATTTTATTTGTACCATTTCTACCCATCCTATCGCTTTCCACTCATTTTGTACCTTTTCTTCTAACAGACTATCAGTTCACTTGCGTTCAATTCATCAGAAGATCTGGTTCGCTGTTGGTTTAAAGTCTCATCTGAAGGACGGCATATCTGACAAATCAACAGCCCCCGGCACTGCATTCGAGTGTCAGCTTAGACTGTGATTGATTCCAAGTCCCGACCTGGGGCTTGAACCCACAACCTTCTGACTCAGAGGCGAGAGTGCTACCACTGAGCCAGGCTGACACAGGATACTTGAGCAGATTTATTACTAAAATGTGAGCAGAGATTTTCAGTCTAACAGTATTTGAGGTGAAAATGTCTAAAACAGATCAGCCCAGAGACAGGAGCTGCCATGGACATGTTGGTAGTCTAAGGATTCACGAAACAAATCCGTAGCAGTAAGCGAGAAGCTGGTTACTTCCAAAAGTTAAAATGAAGAATTCCACTAATGGAATATTCTGTGATGTTTTGCCCTAAACTTGGTGTCAATAATCACCAAATTGCTACTTTTAGATGTAATGTTCACAGGAGCGTTAAGCATCTCAAGCACTGGGTACAAAGTGGCACATAGTTGATGGGCACTTAGTGCTCAGTGAGACAGAGTGATGACCTACTGTCACCCTAAAGGTTGTCTTCTGACTTTCTCCCTAACTTAAGAATTAAGCACTTCCTTACAATGCAGGGCACATACAGAGCAGGGATCTGTGTGCTCGTGAGCTGACACTGCAGAGTGACTTTTACAAAGCAATCTCACAATGGCATGGAAGAAAGAATGAAAAAAAGAAAAAAAAGAAAGAAAAAACAAGAGAGAGACAGACAGACAGACAGATGATGAAATGACAGTAGACTGGTGATTATTATTGTAATAATAATAATAATAATAATAATAATAATAATAACAATAATAATAATAATAATAATAATAATAATAATAACAATAATAATAATAATAATAATCCTTGCATTTGATATAGCGCTTTTCAAGTCGGGAGGACGTCCCAAAGCGCTTCACAGAACATACTGTAAAGTGAATTGACTGTATATTTGTGGGCGAATGCGGCAGCCAATTGTGCACAGCAATGTCCCACAAACAGTCGTAGATTGAAAATGACCAATTTATTATTGTTTTTGGTTTTGGAGGTATTATTATTAGGTGTGTGGAGTAAGGAAACTTGCCCAAGGTTTCGCCCTGCTTGGAATTGAACTCAGATCTCTCGCTTGCAAAGCGAGTGCTCTAACCACTGAGCTACAGGACTCCACGAATAATAATAATAATAATAATATTAGTAATAATTGTGACCAGACACTTTATGGTTGAAAAAACAATGTGGATAATTGGACGTTATGCAAAATATAAATTTGCTATAGCGCCACTTNAAAAAAAGGTCTTTTGGGAATTGTACTGTCTTCAGAACCCCCACTTTCTCTTTCTCTGACTTTTTCACTGTGACTTCTTTCTACCTCTGAAGCATGAATCTTACCAGCTGAACTATAGTAACATAGAGGTCAGGATTGCAGTACAGTATTCTTTACCATATTTTGTTCTCTAATTAAGGAACAATGTTAAAAAGTGTTTTGAAATTTGCCCACCCTCTAACTTATGAATATTAAGAGCACCCAATCCTGCCTGAAAATTCTTGGGTATTACCGTCTTGTATTCCAGCTTTAGTGAGAATCATTTGAGTCCTGAGCTTATATCAGGGGATAATAGCTTAAATGAATATATGTTAGCCAGTATACTATGCATAAGGCCAGCGACGCTCCTTTTCACATTCAAAACAGCAACTTGAGGCAGAAGAAATATTCAGCCCCAACCTATTGAAAACCTTTATATATCCTTGTCCCAGCTCCTGTTAGTTGGTTCACCATTTTATGAAAACACCTCCCTTGCACAAACTCTAAAACCATACAGTTCTGCAGAATGGAAGTGTTTTGTTTCAATAATGAGAAGCTCGGAACAGTTCATCAATGTGGAGTGAAGCCAATTCCGTTCTCCCTCTAGTTTTCATTTGTTATTCTTTCTGGCGTCTCATTACTTTTTCCTACATCTTCAAACCCCCTTGATACTATCTGATGGAAACAGAGATGCAACACTCAAACCTCTTGGCAGGCAAATGTGTAATTTGATGTTGTGTGTGGTGCAGTGCCAACAACATTGCAACAATGATCAGAAAAATCAGTAAAAGCTACAGGGAAATAGCAGGGAATTGGGATTAGAGTATGTAGCTGTAGTTAGGGGCTTGCTCCATAGGCTTCATGGTCCAAATGGCCTTCTACTAATGATTTGATTCATACTACCTTGTGCTTCCTTTCCTTAAGACAACTATTAATCTATGTCCATGTCTTTGCCTTGATAAAAATATAATGCTTGGATTTGGTACAGCTATGGTCTGATCACATCAAAACATCTCAAAGCATTTCACAGTTTTTTGTAAAGTGTAGTGATTGTATTTTGTTGTTAAATGCGGCAACTAAATTGCAAATCAATGTCCCACAAACAGCCATGGAAGTGAATGCCCATTTTTTGGCAGGGGAGATTATTGGCCAGGACCAATTCCCTTCTAATTTTGGATAATACCATGGTAGCTATAATATCCATCTGAACAGCCAAATAGGGCCTCGGTTTAATGACTTTTCCAAATTTATCCCATTTATTCTTTGCTTTCATGACTATTATTCACTTCGCGAATTTTCAAATATTTTAGAAGTCTAGATACAACAACAAGAAAATTACATTTGTAAAGTGCCTTTCACGTCAAGAGGACGTCCAAAGTTCGAGGGTAGAGGCAGAAAGATAGATTTGGGTGTCATCCTTGTACATGTGGAAGGTGACCCAATGTCTGTGGATAATATCATCAAGCATGTAGAGGTTGAAGAGAAGGGGATCAAAGACAGAGCCCTGAAGAACATCACACATAGATGTTCGGGGGCTGGAAGAGAAATCGTTGGCGGAGACAAATTGGAGACAGTGTGAGAGATAAGACCTGAACTATTCAAGGATAGAACCTTGAAGGTTGAGGTGAGAGGAAAGGCGGTAGAGGAGGATTGGATGGTCCACGGTATCGAAGGCAGCAGAGAGGATGAGGAGGCAGATGGACAAAATGTCGTTTGTCACCTTGACCAGAGCAGTTTCTGTTCTGTGAGCAGCATGGAAACCCAATTGGAGAGACTTGTGAAGGAATGGTAAGAGAGGAATGAACGAAGCTGGGGAGCAATCACTCTTTGAAGGACCTTTGAAAGCAAAGGGAGGTTGGAGGTGGGCCGGTAGTTAGAAGGCAGAGATGTGTCCAGGGAAGGTTTTTTTTCAGGATGGGAGTGATTGTAGGTGTTTTTTAGAAGATGGGAACAGTTCCAGATGAAAGGGAGAAATTGATAGTGTCAGAGAGTACAGGGGCGAAGAGGTGGTGCTGGGAGGTAAGGAAAGGGATGGGGATGGGGTCAAGGGAGCAGGTGGTGTGTTTCATGTTGCATATGGTAGTGATTAGAGAGGAGGGGGAGACAGGTTTGAAAATGTGGAGGGAGGGATGGGTAGGGGTTGGAGTGTGGGGGGAGATGGGGAGGGAGGGGCAGTTGGGAGGGTGGAGACAGCTGAAAGGATCCCTCGATTTTGGACTTGAAGAAATCCAGCATCTCCTCACAGTCAGAATTTCAGGAGAGAATGGGCGAGGCATGGGAAAGTGAATGGAGGAGCCAGTTGATGGTGGAGAATAGGAGCCTGGGGTTGTTCTTCGCCTCCAAGATTATCTTGGAGAAGAAAGATGATTTGGCAGAGGCGATGGCGGAGTGGTTTTCATGTGGCCATGTGGCCCAGCCAGATCATGTGGCCCAGCCAGATCTGCCAATGGACCGTTAGGTCAAACTTGAGCCAGGTGAGTTCGGCGGCCCGCACCCGACCCTCGAGGGAGTGGAGGTGGCTGGTGTACCAGGGTGAGGTTCAGGAGTAGGAGGCAGTTCGGGAGGTGAGGGGGGCAAGGCCATCAAAAGTGGTGGAGAGGGAGTTGTGAAGGAGAGTGAGCGAGGAGGATAAATCAGTGCGGGAGGTAGGCCAGAAGAGGAGGAGTTCAGATGACTTCAGAGAGCAGAGAGGGATTGCGGGGAGATTTTTTTCCAGGGGCGGTAGGAGATGGAGATGGGTTTGGTTGGCAGTGGGGAGAGGGATTGAGGAGTTAAAGGAGATGAAATGAGGGCTAACTAGCAAGGAACATAAAGACAGACTGCAAGAGTTTTTATAAATATATAAAGAGGAAGAGGCTGTCAAGGGTAAATGTGGGTCCGCTACAGGCAGAGACGGGGGGAATTATAGTAAGGGACAAAGACATGGTAGAGTCATTAAACAAGTACTTTGCTACTGTCTTCACCTTAGAATGCACTGAAAACCTACCAAGAATAGAGGGGAATTAATATTAGTAAAGAAATGATTTTAGGTAAATTATCAGGTCTTAAAACTGATAAATCTCCTGGACCTGATAGCCTACATCCTAGGGTTTTAAAAGAGGTGGCTACTGAGATAGTGGATGGCTTGTCTTTGATCTTCCAAAATTCTCTGGATTCTGGAACGGTTCCCATTGATTGGAAGATTGCAAACGTGACACCACTATTTAAGAAGGGTGGGAGAGAAAAGATGGGGAACTATAGACCAGTTAGTCTGACATCAGTGGTAGGGAAAATTCTTGAGTCCTTAATTAAAGATGTCGTTATGGGATTCCTGGAAGACCATAACAAGATTAGGCAGAGTCAACATGGCTTTACAAAAGGGAAGTCATGCTTAACTAATCTTTTAGAGTTTTTTGAAGATGTATCTAGCAGGTTAGATAGGGGGAACCAGTAGATGTAGTATATTTAGATTTTAAAAAGGCATTTGACAAAGTGCCACACAAAAGGCTATTGCACAAGGTTAAGGCCCATGGGATTAATGGGAACATATTAGCATGGATTGAAGAGTGGCTAACGGGTAGAAAACAGAGAGTAGGGATAAACGGGTCATTCTCGAATTGGCAGGATGTGACTAGTGGAGTGCCACAAGGATCAGTGCTTGGGCCTCAGCTATTTACAATTTACATCAATGATCTAGACGAGGACATTGAATGTAACGTATCTAAATTCGCGGATGACACTAAACTAGGTGGGAGAGTAAGCTCTGAGGATGATGCAAAAAGATTGCAACGGGATATAGATAGGCTTGGGGAGTGGGCGAGTAGGTGGCAGATGGAATTTAATGTGGGGAAGTGTGAAGTTATTCACCTAGGTAGAAAAAATAGAAAAACAGATTATTTTCTAGAGGGGGAGAGATTAGATAGTGTTAGTGTGCAGAGGGATTTGGGTGTCCTTGTACACCAGTCTCAAAAAGTTAGTTTGCAGGTGCAGCAAGCAACTAAGAAGGCGAACAGCATGTTAGCGTTCATTGCAAAAGGTTTAGAGTACAAGAGTAGGGAAGTCTTGCTGCAACTGTATAGGGCTTTGGTGAGACCGTACCTAGAGTATTGTGTGCAGTTTTGGTCTCCTTGTTTAAAAAAGGACATACTTGCCTTAGAGGGGGTGCAGCGTAGATTCACTCGGTTAGTTCCTGGGATGAGGGGACTGACCTATGAGGATAGGCTGAATAAACTAGGGCTATATTCTCTAGAGTACAGAAGAATTAGGGGAGATCTTATTGAAACATATAAGATTCTTAAAGGGCTGGATAAAGTAGACACTGAGGGTCTGTTTCCCCTTATAGGAGAATCTATAACCAGGGGTCACAGTCTTAAAATTAAGGGTCAGCCTTTTAGAACAGAGTTGAGGAAACATTTCTTCACTCAGAGGGTAGTGAATTTATGGAATTTATGGAATTTATGTGAATTTATGGAATTCACTACCCCAGAAGGCTGTAGATGCTCAGTCCTTGAACATCTTCAAGGCTGAGACTGATAGATTTTTTAAAAACAGAGGGATTAGGGGATATGGGGATAGGGCGGGTAATTAGAGTAGGTCTGAAGATCAGCCATGATCTTATCGAATGGCGGGACAGGCTCGAGGGGCCGAATGGCCTACTCCTGCTCCTAATTCTTATGTTCTTATGTTCTATGTTCTTAAATGGTGATCAGAGATTTCTTTGTCTGTGATTCACTACATTCTCAAAGTTATTTGGAAAGTCTCCAGCTCAACAAGGCTATGAAGTTGGTCAGACAATACATCTACTTACTTCTGAAGGCTGTTATTTATTGTTATGATTATTATTGTTAGATTATTTTCACACATATAACTTTCCATTTTGCTTCTAATGATGGATTCCATCAGTCTTCCATTTCTTGAGGTCAGGCAACTACAAAATACAAAAATACAAAATTACATCAGTCAGGGATTTGGACAGTCAGGAATTATATATAAAATAATATAATAATCTTTGCATTTGATTTAGTCTTCTCGACGTCTCAAAGCGCTTCACAGAATAGACTGTAAAGTGAATTGACTGTATCGTTGTGGGCGAAACGCGGCAGCCAATTGCGCACAGCAGTGTCCCACAAACAGTCGTGGATTGAAGTGACCAATTTTATTATTGTTTTTTAGAATTGAGTTTATAGTGTCAGCCTGGCTCAGTTGGTAGCACTTTCGCCTCTGTGGGAGAAGGTTGTGGATTCAAGCCACATGTTGGGTCTTGGAATCCTTCTTATCTAAACTGCAGTGCAGTCCAATGCAGTTCTGGGGAGGAGGCTGCATTGTTGGAGGTGCTATACTTGGGATGAGTTGTTAAACTGAGGTCCTGGCTATCTGTTCAGGTTGACAGAAAAGATCCCATGACACTATTCGAAAAGAGAAGGGAGTTGATTGATCCTCCAGCATCTGAGAAACCTCCTTATGTCATGGGGACAAGAACTCCACACAGTTCTTCAGGTGTAGCCTGACCGCAACATTGTACGGCTTGAGTATGATGTCTGAACTCAACTGATTTGGCAATATATCCCAGCATCCTGTTTACTGGTTTATTGCTGCCACTAATAACATATGAATATAAATATTAACATTGACTACATGCTGACTACATGCTGCGTGGGAGTCGATCACACTTGGGGAGAAAATCAGGCAGAGTGACAACTTTAGGCGCAGATCCTCTTACAATGCTGCTTTCCTAAATCACCTCATTTCTGCTCTACCCCTAAATCACCCGCAACAATCCTAATTTGCTTGGATGATTAGCTGCGCCCACATGTCTGTCTTCCAAAATACATTTTCTGTCCATCAGGATCCTCCACACACACCCACACATCCACCCACACACCCACAACCTCCCCCCTACCTCCTTCTCCCTACTCCCACGCACACACGCAGGCTTTCAGTTTCCACGGTTACACAAATCCTGCCTGAATTGAGTTCAGCCAACAATCTGCAAAGGAACAAAGCATTTTGCTTCACTTGCACCATCCTCCCTTTCCCTCTGCCAGCCCCGCGCAGAGCTCCAGGCTCTCTTTTGCATATGTAATCAATGTTAAAACTGAGCCAGAGCTCCTTACATTGATTTGGCTTCATTTACAAAGCAATGGCTGGGATATATAAAACCCACCTACACATATCCCTATAACAAGGTAGGATTGCTGTTTTCACTGTGCCAGGTGGTTCATTTCCTGCACACTGGTCCAGTTTCTGTGCTTAAAATACGGCCAACTTCTGGGTCATCAGGTCACCAAAACGTCACTCTCTATGTGCTATGCACGTGCAAAACAGGATGTGATATCAGAAGAAAATTGGTGCCCTGGGCCCATTTTAGTGCGAGAGGCAGCTGGCATGTGGGAATCATTGGGGACCACTATACAGCTGAATTTGTGCAGTAAAGAAACATGTTATAATGGTGTTGCACTGTCTATGCAGCAGATGCTTATAATAATAATAATTATTGCATTTGATATACCACGTTATTACATCTCAAAAGGCTTCACAGGATTTTAATGTTGTGACTGTGTATTTGTACTCAGGGTGCGGTGGGTGGGGGTTGAAACAGTAGGTGCAGTGATATCTCCCTCTATTTGTCGGCCATAACAACAACAACTTGCATTTATATAGAGTCCCAGAGCGCTTGACATTGGTGGAGTACAAAGACAAATTTCATAAGTTTACATTGCAAAGCACTTTTTCTGGCAGCCAAGTGCCAGAAACATTAATTCTTTCTAGAGAGGCATTTTTACAACTCTGTCATGTATCCTCTTAATGGCTTTAATATTGGTAATGCCATTTCAAAATAAATATCATTATAAAATGTGTCTCATACAACTACTCCCTCTTAAATACAGTCTTTAATGGAATAAATCTAGACCATGATGACAGTTTTACCCACATGTTTTTAAGTTTAGTGTTTTATCACCAATCCAGTAAAATATTTTGATTGTAAAATGCAGTCTTTTTTAAATAGGGCCCCAAATGGCACTTACCAATACTTAGCGCTATCACCCAACTATCTGATTATCACTGTTCTAGGCTGACAGAGGTTCTGCTTTTTACATAGGAATCTGCAGTGAATACAACATATTCATTTCTTTCACACACTTAAACACATTGTCTCTTGAATGCTGGAAAGACAGAATCTCAGTCCTCACCTCCTCTACATCTCGCTCAAATGTTGCACTGAATAATTCTGACTGAATCATTATGTGAGATATTTCTTCAAAGTGGAGCATTTAATATGTTAGATTACAGAGGAATTTTACCCTCAAAAAACTTATAGGAAGGGTTTGAAGAGAATTGATACTAATCACGATTCCTTTCCATGTCAGTGTCCATTTTTATGTATTTTCACACCAAGTTATGTTGAAGCGGTGAATACTGATGGCACTCATCACTGAGAGAACTGAAACGGAGGAATTATTGGGATAAGCGGTGTGAGTGAGCTGAATTAACATATGCAGTTGAAATGAGAAGATCACTAAAGCACTCTGGGTTATAATGATTGCATCTCCACTGACGTTAATCCAGAACCCTCATATTGTAAAGAACAGCGATGATCCAAGCCAGACAGTTCCTCCAATTAAATCATCAGCACTTGATCGCAATATGCTTGAATAAACAACAGAATGAATATTATTAAATTCTGGTTTTACAAAGGAGTCATAACAGAGCAGTGGTCAGTATTAACAATGTTAGCTACTGTGGACAACACCTTTTTACAACACAGGGAACAAAAACAGTCATAGAATCATACAGCACAGAAGGAGGCCATTTGGCCCATCATGTCTGTGCCAGCTCTTTGAAAAGAGCTTTCCAAATCAATCCCATTCCCTCGCTCCCTCCCCATAGCCCTGCAAATTTGTTCTCCCCAATAAGTTAAGCATTTTAGAATTAAAATAAAATGCTTGGTCAAAGCATTTTATTTTAATTGAGCTCAGAACAATGTTACTTAGGTTGGCTTTACAGGTAGTTAGCCAAAAAAGTTTGCTATAACACAGAACATGTTAACACTGTAACAAGAAAAGGTGATTCAATGCAACAAGACTCCTTTTTTGACATTACCCATAACATTTTGAGAAGGCAAAATTGCACCTTTATCTGCAATACACAGTCGTTACACTTTACAATAAATACTGTGATGCACTTTGAGACATCCTTCTGCTATGAAAGGCATTATATCAAATGCAAGGATTATTCATTTATCATTTACCTTAGTTCTTGTAATTGTGAGTAATTAATCTGATTTCAATTGGCTTATTGGGTCACCTCGAAGCATCTTATTTTCAACAAGAATCAGGCAACTTACTTAAACTTTCTCCATAACATTGCCCGATTCCGCAACTCCTTCACTCCTCAGGCCGCTGAAACTCTTGTTCATGCCTTCATCACCTCCAGGCTCGACTATATAAACGTCCTGCTTGTCGGCTTTCCTAACTCCTCCCTCCACAGGCTGTAGATAATCTAGAACTCTGCAACCCGTGTCCTCTCCCGCACCAAACTCCGTGACCCCATCTCCCCCACTCTCGCCCGACTCCACTGGCTCCCTATCCTTCAGAGGATTTAGTTCAAAATCCTGGTCCTCACATACAAAGCCCTCCATGGCCTCGCCCCACCCTACCTCTACGACCTCCTAACCCCTACCAACCCGCCCGTTCCCTCCGCTCAGCCAGCTCTGGCTTGCTCCACGTCCCCCGACACACCCACCCCACCATTGGCGGGAGAGCCTTCAGCTACTCTGCTCCCAACCTCTGGAATTCCATACCCCAGTCACTCCGCCTCAGCTCGGGTCTGAAATGCTTTGTCCAGCGCCTTGAGACCTCTTTCCGAAGTGAAAGGCGCTACACAAATGTAATCTTGTTGTTGTTGTTGGTTTACCACTTTAAACTTGAGGTTCTGAATCCCAAAATGAAAAGAGAAACCTTTCCCATAGCATACATCTTGGCTGTAGAGAGATCTCCACAGCCAAGCTATGGAGAGATCAGTAGTCCCTGGCTGTGGAGACATCTCTAATGATTGCCTTTCAGCTCTTTTGATCTTATCCTTCCAGAACACAAATACGCCTACAAATACAGGCCCTTTATTTTACAGCAAATCTTGTTTAGCACTTTGAGATTTCAAGATCATGTTAGAAAATCCAAATAAGAGACACTCACTCAAATGGATTATATTGGTTCTTTAATACTCAGAATCCCAATGGGTTAATACTCGGTTAATTGCCCGCAGGCACGGCCATTGTCCCAACTATCTATTAGTTACGATCGTACCGGACACATAATTTCTGCGAGTACCAGGGCCACCGTCCCAACTATCTACTAGTTACGATCGTACCGGACTCCTAATTTCTGCGAGTACCACGGCCACCATCACAACTATTTACTAGTTACGGTCGTACCGGACTCATAAACACGTCAACTGCCGAGTGTATTAATTCAGAGTATCCTGCCGAATGCCAAATTGTTAGAAAATAAAATCAGCCAAATCTGTAAGGAAATAACGCTAATTCCTTTAACCAGATATCAGACTGTTTTATTATTATTCGTTCGTTATTCCCCAATATCCCGATGGGTCAGACCAAAGGCCAGTACAATCAACAGATCTTATAACAGAATAATACCACCGTAGATATCTCGAGTTCAACACTGTGTCTTTACAAGACACAAGTTTGATTCTTCATGCTTTCAGTCTTCTTGCTTACAGCTTTCAATCTTCCATCTGATATCCTCAGTCTTATTGTTTCTAGCTCTCAGTCTTCCATCTCCCGTATCCTTGTCTCCGCGACCCGGGATGGCCCCGTTCACAAAGTTATCAGAACTCTTATACCGATGTTCGTCCAATCATGGTGCGGACATTAGATCACCTGTCGAAATCATGCTGGGTTCACGTGAGCACCTCATGGGGTGTACATGGCTCAGCGCACATACACATTGTCCTTAAGACCCCTGTTATCTGATGCTTGTTATTTTGTTAGGTGTGATCATTAGTACATTCCTTTTAAGTGACTGGTTATTTCTTATCAGTATCCCGGGATGGTACCAAGGTCCTCTAGTTTAAGCAACTTGCTCATTAGCTGCTATTCTTGAGGGTTACCTTTTGTTGCTCTTGAGTGTTAATCATGAGTGTCAGTCCAGTTGCCCCCTACATTTAACTTAAAAGTTAACCCGTTTCGCAACATCTATTATGATTCTAACATTATACAAAAAGTGTAAATTCTAACAATCGTCACATTCAACTACAAATCACTCCATGCCCTAGCACCTTCTTACCTCTCAAATCTGCTCACGCTCCACTCATCTATGCCCACTTGTTCAGCAAGCTCCAGCCTTCATGTACCACAACCCTTCCACTCCACCATCGGTGCCCGTGCTTTCAGCCACTATACCTCAAAGCTCATGAACACTCTGTTTCTTTCACTGTCTTCAGACCACCTCTAAAGACCTGTCTACTCCAAGACAACCTTGCAGGCCAAAGACAACACCAGGCTTCTCTTCTCCATCAACAACCGGCTCCTCCGCCCACCCTCTCATGCCTCGTTCATCTCCTCCAATACCAAATGCAAAGAGATTCTGGACTTCCTCAAAACCAAAGTAGAAGGGATCCACTCAGTTGCCTCTGCCCTTCCAACTACTGCTCCCTTAACATCTCCCCCTCACACCCTGGCCCCTACCCATGCCTCCCTCCACAGCTTCAAACCTGTCTCCGCCTTCTCTCTCATCACCACCATAGCCCACATGAAACCAATCTGCTCCCTCGACCCCATCCCTACCTTTTTTTTTTACCTCCCAGCTCCACCTCCTTGACCTCCCCTACTCACAGACATCATAAACCTCTCCCTGTCCACAGTTACCATTCCCAACCCTTTACAAAAGGCCATTATTACTCCTATCCTTAAAAAACCCTCCCTGGACCCATCCCTGCTCTCAAACTGCTGCCCCATCTCCAACCTCTCTTTCCTTTCCAAGGTCCTGGAATTAGTTGTTGCTTCCCAGCTTCGCTCCTTCCTCTCCTGCCACTCCCTTCACAAACCCCTCCAATTGAGTTTCCATGCTGCCCACAGCACAGAAACAGCCCTGGTCAAAGTGACAAGTGATATTCTGTCCATCTGCGACCAGGGCTCCCTCTGCCTCCTCGTCCTTGACCTCTCTGCTACCTTCGATACCGTTGACCACTCTATCCTCCTCCACTGCCTCTTCTCTCACGTCAACATTCACGGTTCTATCCTTGAATGGTTCAAATCCTACCTCTCACACTTCAGCTACACAAACGGTTTCTTTCTAGACCCTGCACCATCTTGTGTGGCGTTCCTCAGGGCTCTGTCCTTGGTACCCTCCTTTGCAAGATCTAAATGCTCCTTCTTAGTCACATAATCCGCAGACACCGGGTCAACTTCCACATGTATGTGGATGACATTTTATCTTTCTGCCTCCACCTTCGACTACAGGACCACTGCCATGCTGACATATCACGCATCAATTCCTGGATGAGAGCTAACTTTCTGCAGTTGAATGTCAACAAGATCAAGGCTCTCCTGATTGGCTCCCATCAGCGCCTCCACACCTCAGGCGCGGACAGCATCACCATCCAAGGCTGCCCACTCCACCTCACTGAGCCGGTCTGGAACCTTGGCGTCTTGTTTGACCCTCAACTCTCCTTTCTACCCCACATCCGTGATATGGCCAGCTCTGCATTCCCCCATCTCCACAACATTGCCCGGCTCCGCCACTGTCTCACACTGCAGGCCGCTGAAACCCCCATACACGCATTCATAACATCCAGGGTTGACTATGCAAACTCCCTGCTTGTCGGCCTCCCCAACACCTCCCTCCATAGGCTGCAAATCATCCAGAACTCTGCAGCCTATGCCCTTTCCTGCGCCAGGTTCTGCAACTCTATCAACCCTATTCTTGCTCAACTCCGCTGGCTTCCCATCACATAGAGTTACAGTTCAAGATCCTGGTCCTTACCTTCAAAGCCTTCCACGGCCTTGCTCCCCCCTACTTCTGCGACCTTCTAACCCCCTACCAACCTACCTGCTCCCTCCGCTCAGTGGACTCCAGCCTGCTTCACGTCCCCAGCATTGCCTGCCCTACCATTGGTGAGCAGGGCTTCTGCCTTTCTGCCCCCACCCTCTGAAACTCTATCCCGCAGTCCGTCTGCCTCGCCTCCTCCTTTGCCTCCTTCAAGACCCATCTCAAGACCCTCCTCTTCGACCGTGCCTTCGGTCACCCTCCTTCCCCCCCTGCCCTCCACCCTCCCCAAACCCGACCCCCAGCTCGTGTCCAAAACATTATTGTCCAGCATCTTGGGACCTCCTTCCGATTTGAAAGGCACTGTACAAATGTAATTTTGTTGTTGTTGTTGTATGGTCATCTCCCATTGGCTCGGCTCGGCGTCAAACTATGGCATTGTTAAGCACTCCAAGACCTACCCTGCATGAAGGGTGCCATATAATAATAATAATAATGATAATAATAATCCTTGCATTTGATATAGCGCTTTTCACTTCGGGAGGACGTCCCAAAGCGCTTCACAGAACACACTGTAAAGTGAATTGACTGTATATTTGTGGGCGAACGCGGCAGCCAATTGCGCACAGCAATGTCCCACAAACAGTCGTAGATTGAAAATGACCAATTTTTATTATTGTTTTTGGTTTTAGAGAGATTATTATTAGGCGTGTGGAGTAAGGAAACTTGCCCAAGGTTTCGCCCTGCCTGGAATTGAACTCAGGTCTCTCGCTTGCAAAGCGAGTGCTCTAACCATTGAGCTATAGGACTCCATATAAATGCAAGATATTGTTGGGTTTGTTATATTTCATCATAATGCTCACCCTGCCATCCTCTTAACACAGCATCAAACTGTTTATAAATAAGTCCAGCATCGTAGCCTCGTCCATTCTTCCTGGTACCATGTTCCAGGCATTAATTACAATCTGGATAAAGAAATACTTCCTGGTGTCTGCCCTGAAATTGCCCTTTGCAACACTAAAACTGTGTCCTCTTGTTTTGCTGTTTCGGTACATCCTGAAGTATTGTTCTGCATTTGCTTTCTCAACCCTTTTGAAATCATATCTACTTCTATAGGATGCCCTCTGAGTCATCTTCTCTCAGGACTGAAGAGCCCTAACTCATCTAATCATTCCTCATAGCTCATTCTTCTAACACTGCTGAACACCCTTGTCATTTTCCTTTACATTAACTCTTGGACCTGTTCTGCCTCCTCATTTTGCAATGACCAGAACTATTTTCAGGCTTCCATTGCAGTCTGAACAGAACGCTATACACCTTGAGTATGACACCTGGAGATCTGAACTCAGCTGGTTTAGCAATAAAACCTAGCATCCTGCTTTCCTTATTTATTATTGCTTCACATTGTTTTCATCTGGTAACTGGTGAATCACCCAACACCCCTAGATCTCTTACAGCTTCTCCCTTGGCAAGTTCATACGTTCAGTACACGTGTTTCCTATTTTAATTTATTATATCAGCACCTTGCATTTATCTATATTAAACCTCATTTGCCAGCTTTCAGCTATGTGCACATCCTATCAAACTCTCTTTGTTGGACGTATGATGCCTCTTCTGATTCTCTAGTTCCCCCCAACTGAGTGTCATTTGCAAATGTAACTATCTTACACTGACAGTGTGAATCCAAGTTATTAATATATACAAGGAACAGGAGAGGTCCTAGTCCAGTCCCTTGAGGCGCTTGTTTAGAACCTCTCCTGATATTGATCTAACTAGCCATAACAACTCCCCTCTGATTCCTTCTCTTCAGCAAATTTTTAATCCATATCCATGTCTTAATAGCCAGTGACGTCAGTTTATTGTGGTTTCCAGTCTACCAATATCGGATAGCAAATCTGTGAATGTCAAATCACAAGCCGATGATAAGCCAGCGAATAATTCACACTACACAAAATACTGCAGATGCTGGATATCTGAAACAAAAACAGAAGTAGCTGAGAAAAATTACGAAGGTCAGGCAGCATCTATGGAGAAAGGAAAGCGAGTCAACTTCGTCAGAACGAAGGGTCATGGACCCGAAACGTTGACTCACTTTCCTTTCTCCATAGATGTTGCCTGACCTGCCGAGTGTTCCCAGCGACTTCTGTTTTTGTTTGAGGAATTCTCACTGCTTGACCTCCTGTTTACACATCACATTCAGCAACCAAATTGCAGCACTCCACTTGGAAGTGTGCAGTGTTAACAGTGATGTGTGCCAGGCGTCGCCTGTACCTTCTTATCGAGTGGCTTAGTGATGTTACTGGCCCGCTGGACACCACAGCCCCTTCCTCTTGTAGAAGCCATTGAGTGGGTCACTGATCCCAGAGCTCTGTCTGACAGGTCCAGTGCAGCTCAGAATATTTTCCACTTGGCTGTCGCTCTGTTATTTGTCAGTCTCATTCTGCATTTGAGATGGTGCCAATATCTCTTAGCATCAATTGAGCATCACCAGGCTGGGATTTGTTTTTAATTTAAAACTTTGCAGAGACCCTGTGTAAGGAAATGTTATTTGTTGCATTAAAGGATTATTAGAAGTGGTATTTTACTGTATCCAAAGGCTGTATTGAATGTTTTGAAAGTTTTCCTCATAAAGTGGCTGTCATTCCAAATGGAACTGGTGGTATTACATTTTTAAATGAATATAACAAATCCCTGCTGTACCTTATTGCTCACTGTGCATCACCTTAATATGTTTGCTGACTGGCAACTTTCCACATTTCAGAGGAAATGCAATAAACAAAAGGCTGGGGAGTGAGCACTGTACTAAATGACTGGGGCCAGCATTGGTAATCCTAAACTATTAAGAACGTTTAATGGCCACAATGATTTGGAGTGTCATCCAATTAGCATCAACTTTTTCATTGGTATTGAGGTGAAAGCGATCCTCTTACAGAGAGCTGCTGGAATGACCTTTCCCTCACCTCTGAGCATATTGTGCCTGAAGTGAAGCAGTCACTGCTCTCTGATCCGTAAAAGTACATCACTGTGGAATGGCAACGAAGGATATAGTTCATGTATAACTAGATTTCAGCAACAGGATGTCTTTAAAATCATATAAAGATTCTGAGTTTGCTAATCTTTGCAATACAGCCCATTTAATCAATATTGCATCCTTTTCAATCTCCTGCAGCTTTATTTTCTAATCCGTGCCTAACTCTGGTCCAATGCTTGCTCCTAACTCCCTTTGTCCAATATTCCTGTATGCCAGCTCCGAAAAAGGATTTATAGAGGCTTCAAGGATCTCTAAATCCGGTTTTAGATGTCTCAGAACAATTAATAATAATCCTTGCATTTGATGCAGCACCTAATACATTAACATGTCTTAAAATACTTCACACTTAATTGTTGTCAAGTGAAGTGACTGTGTATTTCTAGGCAAACACAATGACCTATTTGCACACAGTAAAGTGCTCACCCAAGCCTTAAGACCTTTCTTTTTGATAGCGCTTTTGTTTACCGTTTCCCCCACACTCTTGTCAGTTCCCCCACCCTCAGCTCCAACCGTAGGCAGTGGATGAAAATATTCTTCGGGGGGGGGGTGTAAAACTCAGTAAAAGAATCGATTCCCTTAAGACAGGTGAGTTGTTGGTTTGACTGACAGGTCCATTGGTCAATCAGAGGCGAGGACTCCCCGACAAGCAGCCTGCCAAACTGGAAGTGAGCGGGTGTGTGTGGGTGCTTCCGATGAGTTGGAAGAGTGGACAAGAGGGTCCCTGTAGGTGCCGGTGGTTGGCGCTGCTCAGAGGTACAATAGCTGTGTCCAACTGCGAGGAGATGCTGGATTTCCTCTAAACCAAAATCAAGAAGATCCGTTCAACCGCCTCCACCCTCCCAACCGCCACTTCCTCCCCATTTCTCCCTCCACACCTTCAAACCTATCTCCCATCCCTCCTCTCTCACCACCACTACAACCCGCATGAAGCCCACCACCTGCTCCCTCGACCTCATCCCTACTCCTCTCCTTACCTCCCAGCTCCACCTCCTCACCCCTTTACTCATCAACTGTCAACTGGCACCATTCCCATCCCACTAAAAACAGCTGTCATCACCCCGATCCTAAAGAAAATATTCCCTGAACCTATCCTTGCTCACAAACTACTGCCCCATCTCCAACCTCCCTTTCCTTTACAAGCTCCTTCCTCTCCTGTCATTCCCTTTATGAACCCCTCCAATAGTCAAAATGACAAATAATAATAATAATAATCCTTGCATTTGATATAGCGCTTTTCACGTCGGGAGACGTCCCAAAGCGCTTCACAGAACACACTGTAAAGTGAATTGATTGTATATTTGTGGGCGAACACGGCAGCCAATTGCGCACAGCAATGTCCCACAAACAGTCGTAGATTGAAAATGACCAACTTATTATTTTTTGGGGGTTTTGGAGGGATTATTATTAGGCGTGTGGAGTAAGGAAACTTGCCCAAGTTTTCGCCCTGCCTGGAATTGAACTCAGGTCTCTCACTTTCAAAGGCTTTCTGTCCATCTCTGACCAGGGATCCCTCTGTCTCCTCATCCTCCTTGACCTCCCTGCTGCCTTTCAATCTGTGGACCGCTCTATCCTCCTCCACCGTTTCTCCTCTCACCTGAACCTTCAAGGTTCTGTCCTTGGTTCTCTCACACCGGCTCTACTTTGTCTCCACAAATGGCTTCTCCTCCAGGCTCCACAATATCTTGTGTGGTGTTCCTCAGGGCTCTGTCCTCGGCCCTCTCCTCTTCAACCTGGTGACATCATCCGCAGACACGGCGTCAACTTCCAATTGTATGCGGATGACACCTCTGATATTTCTGCCTCCAACAGCAACAACAATAAAATTACATTTGTAAAGCGCTTTTCACGTCGGGAGGACATCCCAAGGCGTTGGACAGACAGAGTTATGGACCCAAGCTGGGGGCCGGGGTCAGGGAGGGTGGAGGGCAGTGGGGGGAAGCAGGGAGATCAAAAGCACAGTCGAAGAGGAGGGACTTGAGATGGATCTTGAAGGTGGCGAGGGAGGGGGGGCGAGGCAGAGGGACTGCAGGATGGAGTTCCAGAGGGTGGGTGCAGAGTGGCGGAAGGCTCGCCCGCCAATAATGGGGCGAGCGAGGCGTGAAGCAGGCCAGAGCCCGCTGAGCGTAGGGAGTGAACAGGATGGTAGGGGATTAGGAGGTCACAGAGGTAGAGGGAAGCAAGACCGTGGAAGGCTTTGAAGGTGAGTACCAGGATCTTGAATTGTATCCTCTGTGTGATGGGGAGCCAGTGGAGTCGGGCGAGGATAGGGGTGATAGGGTCACGGAGCCTAGTGCAGGAGATGACATGGGCTGCAGAGTTCTGGATGATCTGCAGGTTGCGGAGGGAAGAGTTGGGGAGGCCGACAAGCAGTGAGTTTGCATAGTCGAGCCTCGATGTAATGAAAGCATGTACCTCCACCCTCGACTCCAGGACCACTGGGGTCCTGACAGACTGTCTGTCAGACATCAAATCCTGGATGAGAGCCAATTTTCTACAGTTGAACATCAGCAAGACTGAGGCTTGCACCAGCATCTCCGCACCTCAGGCACTGGCAGCATCAGCATCCAAAGATGCACACCCCACCTCACCAAACCAGACAGGAACCTAGGTGTCTTGTTCAACCCTCAACAGTCCTTTCACCCTCATATACATGCTATTACCCGCTCTGCTTTCCCCCACCTCTGTAATATTGCCTGACTTTGCCACTGCCTCACCCCTCAGGCTGCTGAAACCTTCGTACATGCCTTCATTACATCTAGGCATGACTATGCCAACTCCTTGCTTGTCGGCCTACCCCACTCTTCCCTCCACAACCTGCAAATCATCCAGAACTCTGCAACTCATGTCCCCTCCAGCACCAGGTTCTGTGACCCCATCACACCCAGCCTCGTCCGGCTCCACTGGCTCCCCATCCCTCCGATGATCGAGTTCAAAATCCTCATTCTCACCTTCAAGACCCTCCATGGCCTTAACCCCTCCTACCTCTCTGACCTGCTAAACTCTTATTAACTTGTCCGCTCACTCTACTCAGCAGGATCCGGCCTGCTCCATGTCCCCCGCCTGGCCCGGCCACCATTGGCGGTTGAGCCTTCAGCCTCTCTGCCCCCACTCTATGGAACTCCATCCCACATTCCCTTCACCTCGCTCCCTCCCTTGTCTCCTTCAAGGATTGCCTCAAGACTCTCCTCTTTGACCATGCCTTTAGCCACCTTCCGACCCTCTCTGCCCTCCACCCTACTTCATCCCAACCCCAACCCATTCGGGTCCTAATGACCCTGACTATTCAGCACCTTGAGACGTCCTCCCAATGTGAAATGCGCTTTACAAATGTAATTTGGTTTTGTATTGTGTCCTCCCACCAGCTCCCCTTAAAGAGTGTGGATATAGATAGATTGGCTGGGGCCTCCTCCCCGAAACCTATGCTCCAGTTCTCAGTCGTTGTGTGAAGCACCTTGACATCCACAATAATCCACAACATCCTTACACTTGACCTTGGCAATTTGTTGAGACATCTCAAAGCACTTTACTTACTGTAAAATGTAGTGACTGTTATCCGTTGATGAACACGGGCCAATTTTGCACACAACAATGTCCACAAAGTGAGTGAAGTGAGTGACCACTTTTATCTGTGGGATTGTTGGCCAGGACAGCAGAAAAAAATCCCTGCTCTTTTCAAGTAGTGACATAGAATTTTTAACGTCCACCTGGTCAGGCAGACTGGACCTTAGGTTTAACATCTCATCTGAAAGATGGCACCTCTGACTTTGCATCACATTAAAGGTGCCATATAATTGTAAATTATTGTTGTTGTCAAGATGGATATTTTCTGAAGCTGTCCTGGATTTTCGGTTCTAAACACATTGGAGCTCAAGACTGAGTGTCGCTTGTAAAACTCAGACATTAGTCAGTAGACAGAAGAGTTCAAAAATGAGCAGCTGCAGTCTGGAGGTTAGGAGAGGAGGTGAGAAAAGCTGAGGCAGATTCACTGGACTATCAGAGGCTTTGACTGTACTGATTGACAAATGGTGCACTGTCATAAAAGGCAGCAAAGATCAGGAAACAAAATCAAAGCAATGAAGGAAAATAAGAAAGCTGGGAAAGAACAAAATTAGAACACAGAAAAAAAAAGAGAATATAAAAGAAAGCTGAAAGCAACAGGAAGCCCAAATGAATATAAACAAGAGTTTGAAAGACCAACTAATGTCACAGCTCCAATTCTTTATTTACATAACAAAGATGAAAAATAGCTTCAATAATCACACCTCAGGTGTATGCAAATATTTCAAATCAAAGATCAGTCAGACAACAGCATGATGCACAATTTCGGCAGGTTGCACCCAATACATATCTAAACAAAAACAGACGGCTGCAGGAGATAGCTTCTAAAGCATTGATGAGATGAATTAATGCGGCATTCAAAACAGATAATTAATATATTCAATCTATTAAGGAATGGCAGAATTTCATTGAGCGATAATCTTTTTCTCAGCGTGAATACCCCACCCCCGACTTGATATCTTGATATCTAAATCCTTCTGCCATCTTGAATACCCACAGTCAAAACAAAAATACAGTTTAATCAACCTGGATGAAGCCTTAGAATGCTGCTGATAATAACAGTAATAATCATTGTATTTGATATAGCACCTTAACATGTCGTTGAGACGTTTCAAATTGCTTCACAGAATACATTGTAAAATCAATTCACTGTATATTTTGTGGACGAAACGTGCCAGTGGTGTCCCATAAACAGTTGTGGATTGAGTGACCAAATTATTATTTATTTATTTATTTTGAAGGGATTATTACCCCTGGAACATGATCCTCCAATCGACTAATGACCGGGTTCCTACTTACTGCTAGGTAAACAGAGGCGTGTGAGTAAGGAAATTTGCCTAAGGTTTCGCCCCGCCTGGGAATCGATCCCTGGTTCTTGCTTTCGAGGTGAGTGCTCTAACCAATACAATACAATACAATACAATACAATACAATACAATACAATACAATACAATACAATACAATACAATACAATACAATACAATACAATACAAAACTCTAGCATAGGATACTGGTGGATTAAACTAGGGTCTTCTGGCTGCACAACAACAACAAGATTACATTTGTATATTGCCTTTCACGTCCCAAGGCGCTGGCCAGAAGTACAGCATTTCAGACCCGAGCTGGGGTCGGGGGGGGGAAGGGAGGGGAGGAGAAGGGGGGTGGCCGATGGCATGGTCGAAGAGGAGGGTCTTGAGGCAGGACTTGAAGGAGGCTAAGGAGGGGGCGAGGTAGAGTGATTGGTGGATGGATGTTAGGGGCAGAATGGCTGAAGGCTCTCCCGCCAATGGTGGGGCGGGTGGGTCGGGGGATGTGGAGCAGGCCGGAGCCGGCTGAGTGGAGGGAACGGGCGGGTTGGTAGGGGATTAGGAGGTCGCAGAGATAGTACAAATACAGTATGACTAAGCCAATGAAATCTGGTCCAACCGTTACTGAAACCATTCCATACTGAGATTCTATTGTGTCTGAATCAAATAATGCAACGTTTCTGAACTGATTCAATGTGATGATTATCAATGTCAGCGTTGCTCAATTGGTAGCACTCTTGCCTCTGAGACAGAAGTTTGTGAGTTCAAACCTCATATTGAGACTTTGAACTCACAGTCTAGTCTGATACTCTACACCGCTGCACTGTGGTGTTATATCATCAGAGGTGGCATTCTTTGATTAAAACATTAAACCGAGATCCCTTCTGCCTGTTCAGGTAGATCCACGAATGTTTGTGGGACACTGCTGTGCATAATTGGCTGCCGCGTTTCGCCCACAAAATATACAGTCAATTCACTTTACAGTGTATTCTGTGAAGCACTTTGAGACGTTATCATTAAGGTGCTTCAGGAACTCCCTCCCTCCCCTTATTCAAGGCATGTCTCATAATGACATACCTCTTTGACTGCACTTTCAACAACAACAACAAATTATATTTGTATGGCACCTTTCATGTCGAGATGACATCCCAAGGCGCTGGATTATAAGGGATTTGGACCCAAGCTGTGGGTTGGGATCAGGAGGGATGGAAGGCAGGGAGGATAGGGGTAAGAGGGTGGCCAAAGGCACAATCGAAAAGGAGGGTCGAGGCGTGCCTTGAAGAAAGCAAGGGAGGGAGCAAGGTGAAAAGAATGTGGGATGGAGTTCCAAAGGTTGGGATAGAGAGGTTGCAGGCCTGACCGCCAATGGGGGAGGCGGGCTGGGTGGGAGATGTGGAGCAGGCCAGAGCAGGTATGAATAGGGCGCAGCCATTGTGTCAAGGCTTTGGGAAGGAGACACAGGAAATGATCATTCAGAATTTATGCCATCAGAGATCAGCTTTCAATTGGTTAGAGCACTCTCCTTGCAAGCAAGAGGACCTGGATTTGATTCCCAGGCAGGACGGAACAACAACAAATTACATTTGTATCGTGTCTTTCACGCCGGGAGGACATCCCAAGGCGCTGGATTGTCAGGGATTTGGAGCCGAGTAAGGGATTGGGATCAGGAGGATCAGGATAGAGGGCAGGTTTGGTAACGGTAGGAGGGTGACCGAAGGCAAAGTTGAAGAGGAGAGTCCTGAGAATGTCCTTGAAGGAGGCGAGGTTTCGGTCATCTTCACCCCCTTGGCTGCCACCCTCAGATCAGTTGCCCATCCAACATTGCTAAGCATTTTGAGAATTTCTCCAGATGTGAAAGGTGCTACATAAATGTAAATTGTATTGTATATTATTTTTGACCTCTGAAACTTGATTTTGAATACAGCCCAGGCTAATGGGATACAAGTTTTCTGTCTATCATTATAAAATTGAATTGCTTTAATACAGTTTTTACTAAATCACATAACCTCTCGTATTTTGATACTATGTAGAACTTCAATGCCAAGCTCACACAGAGCAGCCAAAAGGTAGTGTGGTAAATGCAAATGTGACAATAGGAGGATTTTCTGAAGTTGGAGTAAAGACATCTTGTTGGGTTGCAGTAGAAGGGAGCTATTTTGCTGTGTAGCTGCATTTTCCTATTCCTGAGTTGCGAGTGTTTGTTTGATACTGACATTGTGTGCCCCGAAATAAGAGTTGCTTCATTTCCCAGCATTAACATCATTCACTTTGATGAGCTTAAAGCAAACCACCCAAAAAGTTGGCTAAAAATATACTGGGATCATTTTTTGCCCACCAAAACATACAACCACTGCACTTTACAAATATATCCTGTGAAGCACTTTGGAACGTCCTGCTGACATGGACGAGGCTGTACCAAATGTAAGGATTATTATTATTAATTATTAATAGAGTATTGTAGGGGATATATTTTTTAAAGACTTTTTTAAAGACAATATGTGAAATTATTGAATTTCTCAAAACTCAAATGCAGTAAAACATTTGATATTTTAGAAATTTGTTAATTATCCATTTTTAAGAGATGCCACAAATTCAACCTTTTTTTTATAATATTCATAAACCACTTGAGCAAAGACAAAAAAATACGCGTTTTTTACTCAGCTATCGCTCTTTTGCATACCTTATACAACCACAGGAGGAGGATTACTTTGCTATGCTCTACTCAATCTCCACAACTACTTAGGGCTGAGCTCCAAATACAGTATCCTTTAAAACTGTGTGACAAACCTCATTTACATTCCAAGTTCCCTGTCATTCTCCTCTCCCCTCGTCCTCTTGCCAGTTTTCATTTAATATTACATTAGAGTCTCATTGCAAAATGGATGGAAAGAAAGTGCAGTTTGCAACCTCCGTTTTGGATTTGTAACTTGCGATAATTTATAAAACCCCTGGTGTGATTTCTGAAGCAGACAAAGTGTGAATAAAGACTTGGCAGCCAGCTTTGCTCTCCACAATTTGAAAATCGCAATGGGCCATTTTTCAAACATTTCAAATGAACTGAAAGTTGCAATTAGCACTTGCAATGCATTTTGCAAAGAACTTGGAGGTAAATTAAATCCCATTGTCTTTCATACTGAGGTCTAAAGGGAAAAATGGATCAAAATATACTGAATATGAATTGTAGTTCATTCAACAGCAGAATCTGCACAGTCTTGTGCTTTTACAATAATGAGTTACTCAAGTCTCCCTCAGTGATAATCCAGGGGATTTTGATCAAGTGATCTTTAATTCACAACTGTTCTGCTGAGTTTCTCCACATGCAACTTTTTATTCTTGCATAGATTATGTAAATTTTCATTTCAAAGTATAGCCTATTATCTCGAGCATGTTCACACTTCAGTTGAATTCTCAATTGAAACTTGCTTTTGTGGCTTTCTGAATTTCTTTGCTCACCAACAATACTCACTCATAAATCTCATGTTTACCCACTGTGTATATAACACCGATAAAGCAGCTTAATAACATGTATTTATAAACTCTGAGGGAGTTTCATCCTAAGTCCCGCACCCTACATTATGCAGTTTGTCAAATGACTTTTACATGTTGGACTTTTGGTGCACACAATAATTTTTCACTTAGAAAACACATATTGGGGTCTGATAATCACAATGGGGAAACTTGCACTAGTGCAAAGCAATGGGTCTAATGGCCTCATTTTGTGCTATTTCTGAACACATTCCATTTCTTTTTTTAAGTAATCAAACACCTTGGGATATCCTCCGATGTGAAAGATGCTATATAAATGTAATTTGTTGTTGTTGTCGTAAGGAGTTGCATGAAAATATGTTTTGAAATCCTCCCCAATTTCTGAAATATAATAGTGTCTGAAGCCGTTTCTGACCCCTGTAACCAGGAGACTATTCGGTAAGTGCTCAGCAAAATACCTGCTTGTAGCCATTGGAACCGTATACATTTTTGCTGCTAGAGTAATTTTAACTCAATTCTCAAAATGTCTTTGGAAATTCCATGTAGGAGGAGGAATTAAAGGCAGGAAATATTTGGTCAGCAGTCACAATGACCTCTGCCTCTTCCTCCTCCTCTATCCACACACAATCTATTTGAGTTCACACCAATATGGGATAGAAAAGCCCTCAAAACCCACCTAGAGAGGATAATTTTCACTAACTTAGAATTTTACAGTCATCACTGCTAGAATGGATAATAATAATACTAATCCTTGCATTTGAAGTGTAGTTCGTCTACAAAATACACAGTCATTAACTACACTTTGCAGTAAATCCTGTAAAACACTGAAATGTGCTCCTGATGTGAAATGTACTATAGGAAATGTAAGGATTATTATTATTACATAATTTTAACCCTCTCCTCTCCCCATTTAATCACTACCTTCTGAGAAATTGGGATAAACATCCTGCTTGGGTCGGCCTTCCCAACTCTTCCCACCATAGGCTGCAGATCATCCAGAACTTTGCAGCACGTGTCCTCTCCCGTACAAAAGCTATCAGACCCTATCAGCCCATCCTCGCCCGACTCCACTGGCTTCCCAACACACAGGGGATACAGTTCAAGATCCTGATCCTCACCTTCAAAGCCCTCCATGGCCTTGCTCTCACCCTACCTCTGCGACGTCTTAACCCCTACCAACCTGCCTGCTCCTTAGGCTCAGCAGGCTCCGGCCTGCTTCACATCCCCCACCTCACCTCCCACCATCTTTGGAGGGTGGGCCTTCTGTCACTCTGGCCCCACCCTCTGGAACGACATCCCGCAGTCCCTCTGCCTCGGCCCCTCCCTTGCCCCCTTCAAGATCTGTCTTAAGACCGTGCCTTCAGTCACCCTCCTTCTCCCCCTGCCCTTCACCCTCCTCTATCCCGACCCCCATCTCAGGTCCGAAACACTGATTATCCAGGCCTTGGGACGTTCTCCCAACGTGAAAGGCACTACACAAATATAATTTTGTTGTTGTTAATAGTTCAGGATAAACTCTACTGACTTCAGATGAACTGTCTGGTATTACCATTTGGAGCAACAAGGTCAACCTACCAGGTTTCAATGTTAGCATTAGTGCTGGCTTGCTGGAGGTGTGGATGCCATTAATGCAGAGTATGTATCAGTGGTGAACTGAAGAAAGTCGGGCATTTTCTTTGAGGCAGTAGTAATGCCCAATAACACAAATCTGAGATTCCTCTGACAGTCACCTGCTCCTGTTTGTTGGGAGACTAACTGATGTGTGCTTTTGTCAGGGTCGATTAGATTGGATATGGCCACAGTCAGAACTAATTCAGAGGTAAATGCTTTGATCAAAGCTACCAGGCAACAAAGTAGCCATGAAGGAAAAAAAGAAAATTCTTGGGAAGCTTCCAACAAATTCAGTTTCTTAGCAAATTATCACATCAAAACATAAAAGCGTTCACTCTACAGCAATAACTTTTGTTGTATTTATATAGCGACATTCAGGCAGAATAGGGTCTTGGAGTGCTGAAACAACAAAAAATTTGCCTTTCTCCCTCCACCCTTATTATTAAGCGCTCTAATTACTGTTAGCTGTAGTGACTGTTTTGTTGGCAAATACCCCACGGATTTTGTACAAGTAAACAGCTATGATGTTAATGACCAACTATTGTGGATGAATGCTGGCTGTGAGACTGAGAGAAATTCCTTACTCTTCTAATAGTGTCACAGGACGTATTTAGATATACCTAAACAGGTTGACAATATTTTAGCTTGATGTCTCACTCATAAAATGGCACTCCAGATACCGCACTGCTTTAGTGTCGATCTAGAGCTTGTTCAAGTTTAATGCTGGATTGAAATCCACCACTTTGTGACACTTTTGTCTTCATAAAGGTAGTGGAGGTCACTGCAACCCTGCTGCCGCAATAGAGCTCCACCCCCAATCGATTCTTCCAAACTTTGAAAGTAGTCTTTGCGTTGTATGGTTGTTCATGCAACTTTGCAACACAAAATGCATGCATTTTGCACTATATGTGACTGACGGATGACATGTTTGTATTGTTTTGCCCACTAAATGTACAGTCAATTCACTTTACAGTAGATTCTGTGAAGCACTTTGAGACGTCTCGAAGACGTGATAAGGCTCTATATCAAATGCAAGGTTTGTTATTATTATTGTTGTTGTGATGGAGAAATTCAAAATTGTACTCACAAGATTTGTGAATTGCAATATAATTTACATTTGCATTGCCTTTCACATCAGGAGGATTTCAAAAGAGCTTCACACAGCTGGCTAGACACCCGACCAGGATGTGGAGGGGAAGATGATTGAGGCAGGTTTTGATAAAGGAAAATTTAAAAAGGGATAGTGGAAATTGTGGGATTTTCACTTGGTGCTCATTTGGATGCCACTTTAGTTCAGAATATCTTGTATATTAGACTAGAAAATGCAGAAAATGAAAATACAGTATTGCAATAGTTGATTGTGATTCTAAATAGGAATACAACAACAATAACAAAATTACATTTGTATAGTGCCTTTCACATCGGGAGGATGTCCCAAGGCACTGGACTCAGTGTTTCGGACCCAAGCTGGGGTTGCGATTGGGGAGGGTAGAGGGCAGGGGGATGGAAGCAGGGTCAAACAGGAGGGTCTTGAGTCTTGAAGGAGTCAAAGGAAGGGGCGAGGCAGAGGGACTGCTGGATGGAGTTCCAGAGGATGGGGGCAGAGTGGCAGAAGGCCTGCCCGCCAATGGCGGGGCGGGTGAGGCGGGGTCGTGAAGCTTGCTGAGTGGAGGGAGCGGGCAGGATGGTAAGGGGTTAGGAAGTCACAGAGGTAGGGGGGAGCAAGACCTTGGATAGCTTTGAAGGTGAGAACCATGATCTTGAACTGTATCCTCTGTGTGATGGGAAGCCAGTGGAGTCGGGCAAGGATGGGGGTGATTGGGTCACGGAGTCTGCTGCAGGAGAGGACAAGGGTTGCAGAGTTCTGAATGATCTGCATCCTACAGAGGGAGGAGTTGGGGAGGCCGACAAGCAGTGAGTTTGCATAGTCAAGCCTCGATGTAATGAATGCGTGTATGAGAGTTTCATCGGCCTGAGGTGTTAGACAGTGGCGGAGCCGGGCGATGTTGTGGAGGTGGGGGAAGGCAGAGCGGGTCATGGCACGGATGTGGGATAGAAAGTATAGTTGAGGGTCAATCAAGACCCATGGGACCGGACTGGCTTAGTAAGGTGGAGTGTGCCTCCATGGATGGTGATGCCGTCAACGCCTGAGGTGTGGAGGCGCTGATGGAAGCCAATTAGGAGAGCCTCGGTCTTGTTGACATTCAACTGAAGAAAGTTAGCTCTCATTCAGAATGACTAACAGACATTCTGTCAGGACAGCAGTGGTGCTGGCGTCAAGGGTGGAGGCAGAGAGGTAGAGTTGGGTGTCATCCGCATACATGTGGAAGTTGATCCCAAGTCTGTGGGATAGTGTCACTGAGAGGGAGCATATAGATGTTGAAGAGAAGGGGACCAAGGACAGAGTCCTGAGGAATGCTGCCCGAGATGGTGTGGGGGCTAGAGGAGAAGCTGTCTGTGGAAATGAAATGGGGTGGTGTGAGAGGTACGATCTGAACCATTCGAGGATAGAACGTGAAGGCTGAGATAGAACGTGAAGGCTGAGATGAAAGGAGAGGTGGTGGATGAGAGGTGGTGGATGACTCTATAGTGGTCAATGGTGTCGAAGGCAGCAGAAAGGTCAAGGAAGACGAGGAGGCACAGGGAGCCCTGGTCACAGATGGACAGAATGTCATTTGTCACTTTGGCTGTATCTGTACTGTGGGCGACACAGAAGCCCGATTGGAGGGGTTCATGAAAAGAGTGGCGGCAGAGGAAAGAGCAAAGCTGGGAAGCAATAATTTGTTCCAGGACCTTGGAGAGAAAAGGGAGGTTGGAGATGGTGTAGCAGTTTGAGAGCAGGAATGGGTCCAGGGAGTTTTTTTTTAAAGATAGGAGTGATGACGGCTGTTTTTAAAGAGGTGGGAATGGTACCAGTGGACAGGAAAAGGTTTATGATGTCTGAATAATAATCAATAATAATAATCCTTACATTTGATATAGCTAGTTTCACAGAAGGAAGATGTTCTACAGCAGTTCAAAGAATATAATGTAAAGTAGAATGAACATGACTTTATGGCTGAACACCCACAGTTCTCCTTGAAGTTATCAATGTTCAACTTGAAGCCTTTTGACATCCTCCCGATGTGAAATAAATGCAATTAGTTGTTGTTATTGAAGGAGCTTGGCACCACCTGAGATAAAAGGACTGGCACACAAGGGGACAAGAGTGGTTATGGAACAGAGTTTGTATCTGGTTTGGAAAATAGTCATTAGACCTATAAATAGATTGCAATAATTAAGAGAATAAGCAAGCTGAACTTAGAAAAAAAATAACGGGGAATGTCTCTGGTTTAGTTTACAATAACAATCTAGGTTGAGATAAAGTTGATCTTTGGGATCTGAAGCACTATATTCAAAAGAGAGAAATGTAGAAATATATCTGTCGATAAAACAAACGTAATTTTATTTTGAATAAATTGAGTCAGACACCATTTTGGAATTTTAAGTATTCAGACAACACTGTTTATTGAAGCTGTACAAATGACTCCATAAGTCATATTATACAATGTTCTGATCACTTGCCTTTGCTTTCCAAATAAAAAAGCTCATTATAAAAAAAACTAAAATGAATAAAATACATTCCACTAGCCATCTAAAATACATTGCTCGGTGATAGGATTACTTAAACTTTCATCACCAAATAAAATTAATAACTAGATTACAGAAACCTTCAAACTTATTGATATATTATGCCACAGTGAAACCTGTGTTCAACATCCAAGGGAACATCCAAGAATTTCAGCACCATAAACTCTTGAGAATGATGGGTCTCAGACAATGTTAGGTAGGGATCTCAGGTGAGATGTTAAGAATAGTCTGCAATTGCCAAATAAATATGTGGTGGATATGCTACAACAGCCTGATGCTTATTTTCTCAATACTATTTGTTGGATCTAAGGCCTGGAGTGTGACTGTTTTAAGGTAAGAAGTATAAGGCCACAGGATGACATAGGCAAGATTCAGAACTCAGAGTAGTGTTAAGAGACACACAAAATGCCCAAACTTCCAGATTCCTTTCATGAGCGCTCTATGACAAGAAAGATGCCTGTTTAAATTTACCACCTACAAGGCTGCATTGTTGCTAATTGAATCTCAATAGAGCTAGGTTTGAAGTTTTGAAGTCAGATTATCACATACCAAAAGTAATGGCTGTAAAGTAATTATCCAAACACCATAAAGCTAACACTGTGTGTTATATATATTTACAGTGAAAGATTATCTGGATGCCAACATCGTATATATCACTGAAGATAGAGGCAAGCAACAAAACAATATTGCTCTCAAGACATCCATGGAAAGTCATGAGAGTAACTTGCAATAGGGAGGCTCAAAATACTCGTCAATAATGAGTGCATAAGAATAAATTGTATTTAAATTGAAGCACTCAAGTGTTTTATTCCAAAGACCCATCAGAATCTGAAGTCACAAATAAATATCCAATGGATCTTGAGGAACGCAAGCTCAAAGAGTGATTCACAGATTAATAGTACATCTCAACAGGCGTGTTAGAAACCAAGTTTTTATGCACTAGAAATGTACTTCTTTACCACGGTGTTGGGGAATCCTGGCAAAGGATTGAATCTGAGGCACTTGTTAGTGGATACATTTGATCCGTTGCATTATAATTTGCAATGTACCCTGCAGGCTAACCTTTACTGACCAAGCATCCATTTGCTTGAATTTCTATCCAAACATTCTAATTATTTCGTCCTACAAACTTTTTGTATTTATTCTGCATTTGGAATAGCACATAGAAACCTACAAAAGGTGAAAGGCAAACGTTTCCTCACCATTTGCATATTTGTACATTAAGTGCCACTTTACATAAAATTACATAGAGTGACAAGCACCAAAATAGGACATTCATCTAACTGGATGATACCAGTTGGATGAATTACATGTGGACAAATTATATATGGACCATACTGTTCCACATGTGCCTCGAGCCCTCCAAATCCCTATCCCCTCCCATTCCCTATATTTCCTATTCTCTCATGTATACAAATGCGTACACAGAGTATGCACAAGGAAATATAGGTGCTATTAATTTTGTAACAACCAATAAACAGGAATGAATTCATTATGAAATTGGCAATCCTTTTCATTGGATAATTACACAATTGAAGACACCAGCAATTCTCTCTTTCCACATGGTTTGTTCGTGGTGCATAATAGATCCCTATGTCCACATTGAATCTATAATAGATCATAGTAAAATGTCACACAACTTTGAAGTTTGCTAAGATTATTTACCAACGGATATCTTACATTAATCTTAAGGTCTCTGTTGCACAACATGGAAGACTTGTCCATCAACAAATGTGCATTGGTCACATTTGTTGATGGACAAGTTCTTTGCCACTGTGCCTGATATAAAGCGATCTTCATTGGATGTAACTTGCTGTAAAATGATCTTTTATTATAGGAGTTGAAGGAATTGCAAGGCTAAATATAGCAAAAAGACGCTCATCAAATGATAATTGAGCTGTGTCCTGGTACTGCAAGTAAAACAATTAGATCCCAGTAAACCCAATGTGTGGTAAACCACAAGATGGTTGGGAGAGGAAAACCTACAATCCCAGAGATGTACTTTGAGGCACTTGTCTCAAGCTTTGATCAGACCACACAGCAGACTTTGCAGAGATAGCTACATGTTTAAGATGGAGGCAATGTGGGCACTGGATTTTTGGAGTGAGATTTGCATAGGACAAGATAATGTGTCAGGCCAACTTATACAACATAGTCCTCATTCTAATAGTAGAGTTATGGAGTGTGCATTAAGAAATATGTTATACAGAAGTCATTGACACCGATGATTTCAATGTTGGTCCATGACAAATTTGTGAAACAAAATATTTAACTGTTCTGGATGTAGAGAAAAGTTCCTACTCCTTACATATTTCATACAGCACAGAATCAGGATCATGGTCCAACTAGTCCATGCTAGAAGAGTAGTCGGTCCATGAAACAATGCAGAGGGGCATGATTCAAGTGCATTTGGGATATTCTCCAGATGTGAAAAGCGCTATATAAACGTAATTCTGTTGAGTATTTTTGTAATCTGAGACAACAACAGAACAGACCTATGTTAATGAGGCATCAAGTGCCTCGATGCCATAATAGACCATGGCATCACATCAACTTCATCAAAACAATTGAATATTTATGTTGCTGATGCATGTGTGTTGATCAGCACTGGAATAAACTGGCACGGTGGGTATTGACCAAAGAAAATATAATGATTAGCCTGGGTACAACAACAAACCACAGCAAATTACATTTGTATAGTGCCTTTCACGTCGGGGAGACATCTCAAGGCACTGAACAGTTAAGGAACCAGCAAAAGTGCAACACTTTACATTGATATTGATCGTTGCCTTCGGTTCCAAAACTACAAAGAACATTTGCTGGTCGCATGTTGGTGAGGCATGAGCATAAGAGCTTAACTGACTGACAGGAGAGTAAGTTAATATTAGATTATTATCCTTGATGGGGATGAGATATTGTCCTTTTGGTTGTATGTAACTTGCCTCACCGAGATGCTTGGTGTTGATTCAAATCCTGGACCTAATTTCAACAACTTATTGTTTTCAATTGTTTCATTAGAAACCCAAGGCTCAGTTATTGGCATATAGAGGGAAAGTCATTTAGAGGGTCAATCTTCCATAAATTGGTTACAACACTCCCATATATAAAAAGGTTGAGGCATAGGTCATGCTCCATGAGGAGGGTGAAAATCTGAAGCCTGGTGGAGGCATGGGCTGCAAGAAGATCTTTGACACAACTAGAGCACTATTTAAAGAAATAATACAATTCTCTAATAACAAAGATCTGTGTTAAATAGAGACAAAGACTGGAGTCTCAGAAGGATTTCTCAAACATAAGAAGTCAAGTTAAGCAGTTCTTGATGTCTTAGTGGATAATATTCCATCCAGTGTGGCATTGAGCCAAAAAGATCACCTCTGTTCAATTTTTAGTTAATGATGAGTTAGTAAATCTCAGGAGGATAATATAATAAGTTTCAATGCTGCTACACCAGAGAGAGGTGAAGAGTTTTAGAGTTTTGTGGGAACTCCACCTCACCATCCAGTGACCTCACTGTAAAGGTAAATATGAGGTGAGGATAGTACTGTGCTTTATGTTGCCTCCTGCTAACTACAAAGACTCACTGGCTAGGCTAATGAAGAAAATTGCCACTTGGCTGAGTTACTTGAGGTCTGCCAGCACGAGAGAGCCGCTTCAGCAGAGAAGGGAAGAAAAGAGAAGAAAAATAAGCACTAAAGGCAAATCGGGCTGAAACCCATGAAAACTCTCCAAGAGGGGGCAATGGTACGACACTGCAAACAGAGATGGAAGAAAACAACTTGGAAACTTGACCCCAGGACGTGATACTTCTATGACCAATATGTGAAAATTGTAAGGATTATAAGATTATTTCCTGATGAATGGGCCAATCCAGAGACATGGGGTATTGACAGAGGAGGAAGAATTCAAGTTTTCATCTACCTCAGTAGCAAGCATAGCAAAAGGAAGTTTAAAAATCAAAGGACCTAAGATTTAACTAAATTTAATGAAACAACTTTAGACTTTTAGAGAACATCAAACTTAATTTGTTTGTTATTCATTTTTGGATTCAAACACAGGAGGCAATTGATGGAATGTAAACACTTCTGGACTTCAGGCTCAACCGTTTCTGTATTTTGTTTTTGTCCATACACTACCCCAAGAATACAGCTTTTAAAAAAAAAAGCATTATGGTGTAAATTATGCACCAGAATTTAGCAGCACATTATAAAATATACAAATGTAATCTTTTTGTTGTTGTAGAGCAGCAACACACCTTTCTGTGCATTTAACTCAGACTTAGCTATCCAGCAGTTAACACTGAAAACAAAGTACATCTCTTAGCACCCTTCAAAGAGAAGCACAGGCTACAGGCAGTTTGGAGGTATTCCTCCAACAAGCATAATGTATCCATCCTTTGTGGATAAAAGAATAAAGAAGAATAAATCATAGTACAGGGTTAGGATTATTAGGTTCTATAGGAGATCTCTTTGAAAACTATTCTTCCTAGCTTCTCTCGCCAACTCTCCAAACACAGAAAGTAAGAATGAGGTCTAAAGCATGGCATTTGCAACAGGATTCATAAACACTGAATCCTGTCGGTAACTGTGTGCGTGTTGCAGCAACGTAGATATCGATCTTCAGAGCTGAGTTCCTGTGGTAATCACGTTACCCTTACAAGTAAGATTCAGGGCATCAGGATTCCCTAACAGCTTAGAAAGTACTGCTCAGCTCCAAATAACAAACTTCTAAATGATCATTAGATATAACCAATTGGGTCACTCTGAAATGTCATGTAACATTAGAAAAGCTTAAAAATGTATTATGAGTGGATGCGTCCTTGGATGGATCACAGTGAACTTTTTGTTTACAGTAGAACGTTTCAAAAGTAGTTGCAACAATTTCTAACATGAGAATCTCTGCTCCCATTGCAAAAAAAATTAAATCATAATCACACAAATTGCATTAACATTATGAAGATCAACAATATTACCGTTCCAAAATATTTACCCATTATATAAAAATACTGATCTACTCAACATTCATATTAAATATCTTTCATTTTCTGTTTATATATGGGGGGATTCATATTTAGCTGACATCTAATGATGAATGGCTAGAGAGCCAGCCAGGGTTCAAAATCCGGCATTTGCATGTGCCTGAATCTATTAATTTGATTCACAGCTGGTTTAAAACTGGCAGCAAAAGGTGTTTCATTTTGCTGTACACTAATAGGGAAGTAAACAGATTTGCGTTTTTCAAAGTGTTTTAATTCAATACAACTGCAAATTCTGTACAAAAATGAACTAGCAGTTGCTTTGGGAACAAGTACTGTTATAAATACTGAAAACTGCATTCATTAGATCAAAATATCCAGAGAAGAGACGACTCACATGGTAGAAATGTGACCTTTATCCATGAGGTCAAATAGTTTTATTGTGATTAAACACTACAATACAGTATATATCCATAAAAAACTCTATAGTGTATATAAATTATTCCTTCCATACAGCAATTCTTTCCAGTTCACCTTTGGTACAATGTGTATTTATTATAATAATTGTAATACTTTTCAGCTTCACAAACTCAACACAAAGTACAAAACTAATCAGTATCGGGGTATTACAATCTACACAGTGGTGCTCAGTGGTAGGGAGAGGTCTTACCTCAGAGAATCCATGTCAACTAGCTTAGCTACAAAGGCATCCCTTGCAGAGACATGACTAAAATGCACCAGTAACCAGCAAACTTTTTTTTAAAAATTTTATTTTTTTAAACAGAATATCAGCAGTGATCAACTGAGAACTTAACACTTTATTTTCTCAACCGACTTTCTCTTTCCTTTTTTTTTTGAAGGCCATAGTTAATATGTCCAGTAATATGTCTCAATACCACTTTCTTACTACAGAACCAGTGTCAATATTTGACCTGCCATCCAGTGCTGCTCATACTTGTACAGTTTGTTCTGCAGTTAGCAGGGATCACTGGGACATTGTTGGTGGGACAGTGGGGTGCTACCAACCTTAGGCTGTTCTGTGGGGAAGGAGGTATAACATTACAATAAACAGGCATTCCAGTGGCTGGAAGTGTTCCTTGACCTGACTGATTGGGCAGCATGATAGGTTGTTGGTAAGATTGTTGAGGCATCCCTTGAGAACCCTGGGTCATTGGCACCTATGAAAGTATTAAAAATGAAAACAGGGCATCTTAAATAACATTAACGCACAATCCATACACAGTCACATGAAACCGTTCAGCATTTCAACATATATCAGCCTTTTCAATAATGTCATTAATCCTTTCTTAATCAATAGAGAAATAGATTCGGTTTCTATTGCCAATCAAAACAGAATCCCAATCTCTTTTGAGGCAAACCTTTACTACTGTTTCTCTCTCTCTCTCTCTGACTTTCTAACATTCACTCTCTTTCTCTCCATGACTTTTTCTCTGGCTAACCCTACACAGCACAAAAATATCACCACTTTCCTTTGTATTACCTGACAAAATTGTATACATGCTGGGATGCAAATTACTCAAAACTGCACTGTGTGAATTTGCTCGATTACTAGGCACACAAGTACAAAATTATAAAATACAAAATTACATTTGTATAGCACCTTTCATATCAGAAGGACATCCCAAGGCGCTGGACAGTCAAGGATTTGGACCCAAGCTGGTAAATTGTGTTCTGAGTAAGTTAGCAACTGCATATATGGATACACAACTGAATGACCAATTCTAATCACGTTGAGATTACAACACATTCCATTTGTATAGTGCCTTTCACATCAGGCAGACGTCCCAAGGAGCTGGACAGACAGTCAGGAAAGCATAACCGAGCTGGTGGTTGGGATCAGGAGGGGTGAAGGGTAGGGATGGTAGGGGCAGGAGGGTGACTGAACGCACGGTCAAAGAGCAGGGTCTTGAGACGGGGCTTGAAGCAGGCAAAGGAGGGGGTGAGGCGGAGGGTCTGTGGGATAGAGTTCCAGAGGGTAGGGGCAAAGAGGCTGAAGGCCTACCTACTAATGGTGGGGCGGGCAAGATGGGGGATGCGAATTAGCCTGGAGCCTGCTGAGCGGAGGGAACTGACAGGTTGGTAGGGGATTTGGAGGTCACAGAGGTGGGGAGGTGCAAGATCTTGGAGGGCTTTGAAGGTGAGGACCAGCATCTTGAACTGTATTCTCTGTGTGATGGGAAGCCAGTGGAATTAGGCGAGGATGGGTTGATAGGGTCACGAAGCCTGGTGCGGGAGAGGACATGGACTGCAGAGTTCTGGATGATCTGCAGCCTGTGGAGGAAGGAGTTGGGGAGGCCAACAAGCAGTGAGTTTGCGAAGTCGAGCCTTGGATGTGATGAATGGATGGATGATGGTCTTGGCAGCCTGTGGTGAGAAACAGTGGCAGAGCCGAGCAATGTTGTGGAGGTGGGGAAATGCGGAGCAGGTCATGGCATGGATGTGGGGGATGAAGGGCAGTTGAGAGTCGAACATTTATATATGACGGGAGCCAGGCAGGAGTACCTCAGTCTTGTTGACATTCCACTGGAGGAAATTTGCTCCCATCCAGGACTTGATGTCTGACAGGCATCAAGAGGACAGCAGTGGTCCTGGAGTCAAGGGTGGAGGCAGAGAGGTAGAGTTGGGCGTCATCCGCATACATGTGGAAGTTGACCCCATGTCTGCGGATGATGGTATCAACGGGGAGCATGTAAATGTTGAAAAAGAGAGGACCAAGGACAGAGTCCTGAGGAATGCTGCCCGAGATGGTGTGGGGGCTAGAGGAGAAATGTTGAAAAAGAGAGGACCAAGGACAGAGCCCTGAGGGATGCCACATATGACGGTGCAGGGGCTGGGGATGCCATTAGTGGATATGATGAGAGAGATAGGATCACGATGAGAGAGGTAGAATTCGAATCAGGCAAGAGCAGGTCCGTGAAAGTTGAGCTGAGAGGAGAAGCGGTGGAGGAGGATAGAATGGTCAACAGTGTCGAAGGCAGCAGAGAGGTCAAGGAGGTCAAGGAGGGAGAGAGAGCCATGGTCGCAGATGGATAGAATGTCATTAGTAACTTTGACCAGGTCTGTTTCCATGCTGTAGGCAACATGGAAACCCGATTGGAGGGGATCATAGAGGGAATGGCGGGAGAAGAAAGAGCAAAGCTGGGATGTGGCGACTCGTTCCTGGGCCTTGGAGAGGAAAGAGAGGTTGGAGATTGGGCAATAGCTGGAGAGTAGTGATGGATCCAGGGATGGTTTTCTGAGGATAGGGGTGATGACTGCTGTTTTAAGAGGGGTGGGAACAGTGCCAGTGGATAAGGAGAGGTTAAAAGAGGGGCTAGATGGTGGAGCTGGGAGGTAAGGGGGATGTGGTTGGGGGAGCAGGTGGTGGGCTTCATTTTTGAGATAGTAGAGGTTTACAACAACAACAAATTGCATTTATATAGCGCCTTTCATGATGGGAGGACATCCCAAGGCGCTGGAGGGGGAAGGGTTTGCACCTGAATTGGGGGTTGGAATTAAGAGGGATGGAGGGCAGAGGGGGAGGGGTTGGAAAGGTGACCGAAGGCATGGTCAAAATAAAAGGTCTTGAAACAGGCCTTGAAGGAGGTGAAGGAAGGGATGACGTGAAGGTGGTCCTGGGTGTGGGAGAAGAAAGACTGTAGACCTGACTACCGATGGTGGAACGTGCAGGGCAGGAGATATGGAGCAGGCGAATGCCCCCGGAATGAGCGAAAGGAGCGGACGGGTTGATAAAGGTTTAGTAGGTCTTTGAAGTAGGGAGGATGAGGATCTGGAATTCTGTCCTCTGGGGTATGGGGAACCAGTGAAGCCAGGTGAGAATAGGGGTGATCGGGTCACGGAGCTTAGTGCGGGAGAGGACATGAGCTGCAGCGTTCTGAATAATCTGCAGCTTGTGTAGGAAAGAGTTGGAAAGTCCGATGAGCAGGGAGTTTGTGTAGTCAAGCCTAGACCTAAGGAAGACCTGGATGAAAATCTCATCGAGGCGAGCAAAGTTGTGGAGGTGGAGTCCTGTAGCTCAGTGGTTAGAGCACTGGCCTCACAAGCGATAGACCTGGGTTCAATACCCAGCAAGACAAAATGTTGGGAAAGTTTCCTTACTCCACATGCCTCTGTTTACCCAGCAGTAAGTAGAACCCGCTTGTTAGTTGATTGGCTGATCACTTTTCCGGGGATAATAATTCCTTCAAAAAATAAATAAATAATCAATTGGTCACTTCAATCATGATGGTTTGCGGGACACTGCTGTGGGTAATTGGCTGCCGCGTTTTGCCCACAAGATATAGTCAATCCACTTTACAGTATATTCTATGAAGCATTTTAAGACATGATAAGGTGCTATATCAAATGCAAGGATTATTATTCATAGATGGGGTTTAAAAGGCAGTTGAAGGTCGAACAAGACACCAAGGGTCCGTATTGGTTCAGTGAGGTGGAGATTGCATCCGTAAATAGTGATGCTGTGAGCGCCTGAGGTGAGGAGCCAGGCAGGAGGGCCTCAGTCTTGTCGATATTTAACTGGCTGTCATCCAGGACCTTGGCAGGCATTCTGTTAGGACAGCAGTGGTCCTGGAGTCGAGGATGGAAGCAGAGAAATAGAGTTGAGTATTATTCGCACATATGTGGAAGTTGCCTGCAGTTGATATCCCTGAGTGGGAGCATGTATATATTAAAAAGGATAGGACTGAGTCCTGGGGAATGCTGAATGCAATGATGCGAGGACTGGAGGAGAAGCTATTGGTACATACAAAGTGGAGACAAGGCGAAGGGTAAGACCGAAACCAGGCAAGCACAAAGCAATCAAGGTGGAACTGAGAGGAGAGGCGATGGAGAAGAATAGAGTGGTCGACAGTGTCAAAGGTGGCGAAGAGATTGAGAAGGATGAGGAGACAGAGAACGCCCTGGTTACAAATGGCCAGAATATAATTTGTAACTTTGACTAAGGCTGTCTTTGTTCTATGGACAGGATGGAAACCAGATTGGAGAGGTTCTTAAGAGAATGGGGAGAGAGGAAACAGCAAAGCTAGGAAGCAATGGCTCCTTCCAGGACCTTGGAAAGAAAGGGAAGGCTAGAGATGGGACTGTAGTTTGAGAAGAAAGATGGGTCAAGGGAAGGTATTTTGAAGGTGGGGGTAATAATGGCTGTTTTTAAGATGAAGGCAACAGTGCTAGTTGACAGAGAGAACTTCCCAATGCCAATCACAACTAGTAAGAATAGAGTGGGGAAGGCTACCCTCCTCTCAAGATGCGCTTTGGGATGTCCTCCCGATGTGAAAGGAGCTATATAGGTATAAACTGTATTTATGGTACTACTGTGGGCCATGTAAATGAGGACTCCTTCTGGTATCCAGAAGCATATCACAACAACTCAGAGAAACCATTCCGTTGCTTAAACATCACAGGAACCGCAGACCCTTTTGTGTGATTTCATGCTCATAAGTCGTGATTTTGGAACATTTTTACAAGGTATTATACAAGATAGAAATGGAGCTGCGGGACACTGAAAAGTAATCAAGCTTAGAAAAACAGATCTACACATATTCGATACTCTGCCCATGTACAACAGAGAATATCTTGCTCTGTTCTGTAAGTAGATTGCATCACAGTGAAGTTCTAATGGGTCAGTATAATGTAGTTCTCATTACGAGAAGAGAAATCCTCAATTACATGACTTGGATTCCTTAAAAAGAACTGGAAATATTTCTTCAATCAACATGAAGGCAAAGACGCGACATATTGCACCTTAGTAACACTGTTGAACTGTGCTCCAAAATTTCTATTGATCTGTGGAATCCGACAAGATCTAGTGCATGGACCAGGATTATTTCTGATCTTGGCTGTTCAATTGTGAGCTAGTCATATTTACCTAGGAACATAAGAACAGGAGGAGGCTGTTCAGCCTTTCAAGCCTGTTCCGCCATTTAACTAGATGATGGCTGATCTGTAACCTCAACTAATCCTAACACTATTTTCAGACAGAGAATGCAGCAAAAAATTTGCAGAAAGATCTAGTTTGGTTATGCAACTGGGCATGCACATGACAAATGAAATTTAAAACTGAATAAATAAATTAAATTAGAGCATTAAACTTTGAAAGTGACTTAGAAATAATAATGAACACGTCAGATTCAATGCCCAGATAGGCTGAACGATAGATTACGAATCTACACTAGTTATGCTGGATCTTTACAGTCTAGTAAGCAGCTGTTGAGAAAAGGCAAAGCAATTCTATTACTTTAGGTGAACAAAGAAAATAGGACCAGAGAACATGAATGAAAATTAGTGAATATAAATATATCAGGAAAATATTCTTTACTCTTGTCAAAAATGCTTTGAATAATCCAATAAGCAAATTAACAGATTCAAAAACCTCAAGGTTATTCAAAATACAATTAGATGTCATGATGGGAATAGTTAATGTACTGGAGGGATGAAAATTGGAAGGCTAATTGGTGGCTTTTCACATTCTTATATTTTTATGTTCTAATATAGAAATGTGAAAACCGCAGAAGCAATTGAAACAAAGGCAGGATTTTTTAGTGTTTGGAAGAAGAAATCAAAGATCAACCATCAAATTGAACCTTTTTATGTTTACTAGAAAGCTAGACTGCTGTTTTGCCCTGAGATTTATCTTTGTCAACTGGGCATACTACAAGCCTTTGGCAGATAGCCAGCACATTATTGCTTCATCTTTCACATACAGCAAGGCCACTGTTGCTCACTTAAGCTTCCCAGCAGTGCATTCTGAGTTGATCAGAATGGCTAGATATGTGCTCTCTCTCCCTTCTCTCTATGATTGATGGATTAAATACTAATCATTACACAAAGTGGTTGGAGTGGAATTTACCAGGTCATATTATTCTTCACTTCTGTTAGCTTTGCTAGTTGTAGTTCATCTTCACAGAATTTAAATCTATAAAACATTACATTTTGCTGTATTAATGGAATAATTTGAAGTGATTGGGAATAGAAGTTTCTCTTACTCTCTAAGCAGAGGTGGATTATTGTACTCTATTGATAGTTTTGCTTCTTGTAGTTTACCTTCATACAATTAATCTATAAAACTGCATTTTCCTGTTTTAATGCAGTAATTTTCCCCATAGCTTTCAGAACTCTCTAAACAGCTTCAGATTGATAGAGTAAAGGCTAGACATGAGGGCTTCACATAACAACCTACTTGATAAGACGACATGGCTGGATATTGGACCATCACACCTTGAACCTGATTTCCCTGCTGATTGTTCAACAGATTCTGATTCTGGGGCGACTGTTGCACTCCCATTAGGCCTTGGAATCCTTGCTGCTGAGTAGGCAAGACAGGCTGAAATCCTGGAAGCAGAAAGAGTTTGGCAAACAACATGCTTTAATCAAGTCAATCTCACCTTCAAATGCACATTAGAAGGTCGATATTATACTCGTACATAATCTGTGATTTTGCCTGACAGAAGAAACGATTTGACTGGCGTACAAAAAGGCAGCTACAGTAGTAATCAAGCTGTCTGCTGCTGAGGATTACAGCAATTAAAACAATGATGGTATGTTTAAGATGCTTCAAACTCAGGGTCTCTTCCAAAGAGCATCACAAGCAAACACGTGCACCCCCAATTAACCCATTAGTATCTGGTGGAAGATTTGTCTGAATTTGAGGGAAGCTGCCCAAGCAATTCAGTTCTGACATATCAATTTCCACTGTATAATAATAATCCTTGATTTGTCATAGCGCCTTATCACGTCTCCGAGACGTCTGAAAGCGCTTCACAAAATATATTGTAAATTTTATGGGCAAAATGTGGCAGCCAATTGCGCACAGGAGTGTCCTACAGTCGTGGATTGAGTGACCAAATTATTTTTTTTTGAAGGAATTATTATCCACGAAAAAGCGATCCGCCAATCGACTAATGATCGGGTTCCTACTTACGTGTGGAGTAAGGAAACATGCCCAATGTTAAATACTCTTTATTGTCAATTACCATGTCTGTTCAGGCGGATGTTAAAGGTCCCATGCCCCTTTCTAAAAGACAAGGGAGTTTCTACCGGTGTCTTGGACAACAATCTTCTAGAGAAAATTGGTCATTTACTTCATGGCTGTTTGTGGGACACTGCTCTGTGCAAATTCTCTGCTGTATTTTGTGACAAATAAGCAGTCACTACAGTTTATAATAATTCCTGTGGAACACTTTGAGACAATGTAAGAAGGAGCCTCATCAAATGCAAGAATTTTTAAAAATTATTATCCCAAACATTGATCAATGTCCCACAACTTTCCCTCAATAACTACAAACTTTCCCCAATACTCACTACCTCCCCTCAATACCAACAAACTTCCCCCAATATCCACAATCTTCCCCCAAATACTATGAAACATCAGCACCATCATGAAAAGCATACGTTAAAAATATGCTTGTCATGGTTTAGCAATAAACAGTTCTGGACCCAGTTAAGGAACTTCATTTTCAAATTTTTTACATTGGAAGGACATCACAAGCGCTGGACAGTTGAGGGTTTGCACCTGAGCTGGGAGCCAAGAGAGGTGAGGGTAAGGGAAGAAGATGACCCAAAGCACGGTCAAAGAGGAGGATTTTGAGACAGACCTCGAAGCAGGTGAGTGTCGGGATGAAGCGAAGGGTTCTCCAGGATGGCGCTCCAGAGAGTGGGGGCAGATTCGCCAGTGAAACAGGCCAGTGCCTGCAGAATGGAGGAAGTGGGCAGGTTTGTAGTGTTTTAGAAGTTCTCAGAGGTAACATGGAGCAAGATTGTGGAGGTATTTAAAAGCGAGGACCTTAAACTCAATCCTCTGGGGGAAGAAAAGCAAGGAAGATGGTGATAGGCTTGTGGAGCCTTGTGCAGAAGAGGAATGAGCTGCAGAGTTCTGGATAGAGTGGAGGAAGAGTTGAAAAGTCCAGCGAATAAAGAGTTGGTGGTGTAGTCAAGCTTGGATGTGATGAGTGCTTGGATAAGTGTCTCAATAGCCTGAGGGGAAAGATAGTGGTGGAAGGAAGGGCAATGTTGCAGAGGTGGGGAATGCTCAACTGGACAGACCAGCAGTGTCCTACAGTCGGACATACCACAGATGTGGGATTCAAAGGATAGTTGAGAGTCAAACAAAACACAGATATTCCTTGCTCGTTCTGTGAGGTGAAATGTGCATCCGTGCAGGTTGGTACTGTCAGTGCCTGAGGTGAGAAAGGCATTGATAGGAACCAATTTACACGTATATTCCTAGTGCATTGAATAGGTTTTTGCTTTCTTATGTTGAATAAAAGCCTTAACAAAAGAGAATTAATTAGATACACAGCAATTGAATGTCTACATAAGATATCATGCAGCATATGTTCTACAAACGTTCATTCATGAAGAATTGCGTGCCTGCAGTATCTGAAAATATTTTCATGCTCTACATGCTGGTAAATGAAAATATTTATTCTATAACATTTATTTAATCAAAACTGGGTAACCTATGATTCCTTTTTTCAAATTTTTACATGTGTCAAAGATGTAGAATATTAATAATAATTCTTGCTTTTGATGTAGCGCCTTATTACGTCATTTAGATGTCTCAAAGTACTTCATGGAACATATTGTAAAGTGAAATGGCCAAAAATAATAGGAATAATAAGAGAACAATGCTGGTTTTTGAATCTACCCAGCTGAGAAATACCATTTTCCATTACATTTGCTCCCAGGAAACATTTGATGGGAAGTGAGGAAAAACATGAATTCTAAGTGCATTTAATGTTTCAGTATTTGATAAGAAAGAAAATCACACTTCTTCCAAAGAAGCAGCCCCATCATTCATTTCAATTTCAAATTACTTCAAGTAGAACTTATAAAAGGTTATTAAATGTCTCTTGAGAAGAGGTCTAAATGGGGGTTATTTCTAATGGATTTAATGAGCTGCTGTGTTACTAAAAGCTGCAGGGCTTTGCTTTACCACTATCATTTAATTCTACCAGTCAGTGTGCACATTTCCCCACAGGAGAGACATTTTTATACAAGTTCAAGAAGCATCCTGGATTCCTGAAGGTTATATCAGAACACTGAATTCAAATGTAGACCTTGTAATAATAAAAGGTGTAGAGACTGGCCTGACAGTCACCGTTTCTAAGGGTCCCTCTTAAACTCAAGCCGGTTTGTCCTTTGATTCACATGTCACGCTCTTCGTGGATGAATTCTACACGTACCCTTTTAGTAGGGTAGATGACAATTACTTGAATAAGAAGAATATAGTAAACCTCACCTAAGTTGAATCAGTTGGGACAAAACATTTAATACGACTCATGCAATGTATGAGTTATGTCAAACTTATATGACTAATGTCAAGTTATGTATAAGTTGGATTTTATATGAGTAACCCATAATAAATACAGTACACAAGTACTGAACTGGCTGGTGACATTCAGGCATTCTGTACTATGTTTAACCCATGCATAATGACAACAACATTACATATGTAAAATACATTTCACGTCGAGAGGACGTCTCAAGGCGCTGGACACACAGAGTTACAGACCTGAGCTGGGGGTTCGGGGGGGGGGGGGGGGGGAGATCAGGGGGGCAAGCAGGGAGATCGAAAGCACAGTCGAAGAGAACGGTCTTGAGATGGGTCTTGAAGGTGGCGAGGGAGGGGGCGAGACGGAGGGACTGCAGGATGGAGTTCCAGAGGGTAGGGGCAGAGTGGCGGAAGGCCCGCCCGCCAATAGTGGGGCGAGCAAGGCGGGCACCGTGAAACAGACCAGAGCCCACTGAGCAGAGGGAGCGAGCAGGATGATAGAGGGTTAGGAGGCCGCAGTTGTAGAGGGGAGCAAGACCATGGAGTGCTTTGAAGGAGAGGACCAGGATCTTGAACTGTATCCTCCGTGTAATGGGAAGCCAGTGGAGTTAGGCAAGGATGGGGGTAATAGGATCGTGGAGCCTAGTGCGGGAGAGGATATAATAAAACTATGAAAGACCATTTTTTCCATATACACTACAGCGCAGTACTGCACCTCACGTGCAGAAAACATGTACTATTCAACGAATGGCACAACCAAACAGGTTTCAAACCAAAACTGTGCAGTTGCAACTTTATGAGTTACTGGTGCATTTAAAATTAAGTGGGTTTAATAGGAAATTGACGGGACCTGGGCAGATGTACAACTTAGGTGATTATACAATTTATATAGATCAGACATCTGCGAGTTTTATTATGTAAAAAGGCATGTGGAAAAACGAATAACCACTTGCTGACAACCAATCGCAGAACATACAATGCCAAAAATGTTAATCTAGCTAGTCTAGACTCTCTATGTCTCAAACGACATTCTCTCTATCTGTGACCAGGGCTCACTTTGCCTCCTCGTCCTCCTGGATTTCTATGCAGTGTTCGACACAAGTCGACCACACCATCCTCCTCCATCGGCTCTCCTCCCTCATCTACCTTATCGGGACCGCACTCGCATGGTTCGAGTCCTATTTAACCAACCGCCTCCATTTCATCTCAGCAAATGGTTTCTCCTCCTGCCCCCACCCGGTCACCTGCGGAGTACCCCAGGGCTCCATTCTTGGCCTCTTTTTCTGATGTATATGCTCCCTCTGGGCAATATCATCCACAGATGCAGGATAAACTTCCACATGTATGTGGATGACACACAAATCTACTTTGCCTCCTCCAGTACCAACTCCAGGTCCCCCGATGTTCTATCAGCTTGTTTGGCAGACATCAAGGCCTGGATGAGTGCAAACTTCCTGTAGCTGAATATGGACACGACGGAAGCCATACTCCTTGGCTCCCGTCAATGTCTTCACTCCTGCGGATCTAAACTCCTCAACCTCTCTGGGTTCTCCCTCAGCTTCACCAAACTAGTATGCAACCTAGACGTCTGGTTCAACCCCCAGCTTCCTCCCCACATGTGGTCCCTGACCTGGACTGCTTCTTCCACCTCTACCACATTGCCCACCTCCGACCATACCTTACCCCAAATGCAGCCCAAACCCTCGTGCATACGTCTGTCGCCTCCCACTTGGATTAATCCAACACACTCCTCGCCGGTCTCCCCAGCTCTACCATTCAAAAGATCCAGCTCATTCAAAACTGCCCGCACATAATGATCCAGACCAAACTTCGTAACCACATCTTACCAGTTCTGGCCAGGCTCCACTGACTCCCCATCACCGAATGGACTGACTTCAAGATCCTCACACTCGTGTTCAAATCCATTCACTCCCTGGCACCTCCCCACCTCTCCAACCTCCTCACTCTCAATTCACCACCTGGCTCCCCACTCAACTGGCAGCGGCCTCCTGCTCATCCCTCGCACCCTCTGCCCCACCATCGGAGGTTGTGCGTTCAGCCACTACACCCCAAAACTCTGGAACACTCTCCCTCAATCCCTCCGCCTTGTCCCCCCTCTCCCCTCTTTCAAGTTCCGCCTGAAAACTTTCCTCTTCGCCCGTGCTTATGGTCACCTCCCCCTTCCCCCCGGCTTGGAGTCAGACGCCGCCACTGTTAAGCACTCTGAGACACTACCCTGTGTGGAGGGCACTATATAAGTGAAAGTTGTTGTTGTTGTAGACTCCTTATTCTTTAAATGCAATTCAACCTCCGCATAGAATGCAATAGTCCATCATGTAACAAAGAGAAGACCACTGGGATATGTTTTAAGCTAATAATAAAATAAGATTTGTTCTTAAAACATATTGCAATGTTTTTACGAGGTGATGGGACAGAAATAACCCACATTTAGAAGTCACAGAAATTACAGCCCAGAGGAAGGTCATTGATTACATCAAGACTAGGTTGGTTCTAACTCCTCCACTGGAGTTAATTGCTCTAATTCAAATTAATTGTCTACTCCATATAACTTGATATTTTTGTTGTTAACCTTTCTGTTCCAGTGAAAACAGATCATTTTTTTCTACCTGGACACTGACCTTTGGAATTTTTTGTATGTGCAACCTTTTTTTCCCATGTAGGTTACAACAACAACAAGAACTACAACAACTTGTATTTATATAGTACCCTTCACATGGGGTAACTTCCCGGAGAGCTTGTCACACATCCTTTGTTCTTTTTTCCCCAAAATGTACTATAGTACTTCACATTTTGCAACATTAAACTGTATCTGCCACCTATTTGCCACTCTGTAATGTCCTCTTGCAGTTTCATGCATTCTTTCTGCCTAATTTACTATCAGAAGAAAATTATTAATATTATTAATAGTTTATTTAGACATTGTTTCCCCTGTGCCTATTTCTGAATCAATAATATAGCCGCAAAACAATAACTGCTTACATCCATTTACCTCTCCCCCTCCCTTCTCATTTTGAGCACTCTCTTTCTCCCTTCATGCTAAGAAATTCCTTTCCTACCATGTGGTGTAATTTTCTCAACTAGTTATTTTATCAACTGTGTTCTGAAAATCCATTTCTAAAATATCAACGGTATTATCTTTCTCTAAACTTATGTGACTTCTTCAAAAAATTCAATTAATTAGTCATGAATATCTTGGCCTCGACCAATCAATGCTGAAATTTATACTATACTTTCAGTGTAAATGATCCAAAGATACTGTACCACAAAGGTGGAGTTTAAAAAGCAGTTATCTTTGTACATGCAAACTTAAGTCAATTCTTGTTTCTAGACAGCTTGTGAAACCAGCTGTGAAGGAAATCAATCAAAAGGAAATCAATTTCTTCAATTCAATATAAATAGAAATGAAGCCCAGCCGAGAATGGACTCTCTGCCCTCCAGCACCACTGGTGTCTTATTTATAATAATAATAATCATAATCCCTGCATTTGGTATAGGGCCTTATCATGTTGTTGAGACATCTCAAAACGTTTCACAGAATATATTGTAAAGTGAATTGACTGTCTATTTTTTGGGCGAAACACGGCATCCGATTGCACACAACAGTGTCCCGCAAACAGTCGTGAAATGCTTCCTCTTGAATGCATTTATATTCACAGTTTAAGTTAAATTGCAACAACAAAATCAAATTGACAACAACAACTTGCATTTATATAGCGCCTTTCCGTGGGTAGCGGCCCGGAGTGCTGGAAACTTCAGTTACTTTCTGTAGATTCTCTAATCCCTGTTTACTGAGGTCACCAACCAGAATTATCTATACGAGCTATTTCAAATTAAATTTTTCTTTCCATATTAATAAGATCCTTGGGTGCTAGGTGGGTCATAGTCTCGTTTTGAAAATTTAAGCTTCCTGAACTAAGGATATTTTCCCCTCATTCTGGGTGAGCAGAAGCTTCTGTGTTTCTAAGACTATCATTTCAGTGGTACGAGCAGTTTGCCTGTCCCAAGAACAACAACAACAAGATTCCATTTATAAAGCGCCTTTCATGTCAGGAGGACGTCCCAAGGCGCTGCACAGTTGGGTCAGGACCCGAGCAGGGGAAATGGTCAGGGTGAGGGGAGGGAAGGGAGGGAGCGAGGAGGGGGAAATGTCAGGGTGAGGGGAGGGAAGGGAGGGAGCGAGGAGGGGGGAAATGGTCAGGGTGAGGGGAGGGAAGGGAGGGAGCGAGGAGGGGGAAGAGAGTCGAGAGGGGAGCTGAAGGCTCGGTCAAAGAGAAAGGTCTTGAGACCGGCCTTGAAGGAGGAAAGGGAGGAGGCGGCGAAGGCACTGGGGGATAGAGTTCCAGAGCCTGGGGGCTGTGAGGCTGAAGGCCCGACCACCGATGGTAGGGCGATTGGGGCGGGGGACGTGGAGCAGACCAGAGCCGGAGGAACGGAGGGTACGGGCAGGTAGGTAGGGGAAGAACATTTCTCCTTTGAATCTCACGGCTGATCATTGAATTGAAAGAAATTGATTTCTTTGGGTTCTGGCTCACCTCACTCTCTCTCAAATGAAATACTAGTAAACGTGAAAAATGGGTATATAGAAGTCCTCGACAAGTAAAGCCAACTCTTATAACTTAAGTAGAATACAATCACTGATGCCAAGCTGACCTTAGTGATACTAGAAATCATAGAAGATTCATAGAATCATAGAATTGTACAGCACAAAAAGAGGCCATTAGGCCCATCGAGTTTGTGCCGGCTCTTTGAATAGAGCAATTAATGTCAATCCCACTCCCCAGCCTTTTCCCCATAACCCTGCAAACCCGTCCTCTTCAGATACCTGTCCACCACGTTACTAAGTTATAATAATCCTTGCATTTGATATAGTGCCCATTACTTCGTTGAGATGTCTCAAAGCGCTTCACAGAATATACTGTAAAGTGAATTGACTGTATATTTTGTGGGCGAAACATGGCAACAGTGTCCCACAAACAGTCGTGGGTTGAGTAACCAAATTTGTTTTTTGAAGGATTATTTATTATCCCTTCAAAAGCGATCCACCATACGACTAACAATCAGGTTTCTACTTACTGCTACGTAAATAGAGGTGTGTGGAGTTAGGAAACTTGCCGAATGTTTTGCCCTGCCGAGAATCGAACCCAGGTCCTCTCACTTGCGAGGCGAGTGCTCTAACCACTAGGCTACAGGACTCTGGGGTTGCCCTGGATAATTACAGTAAAAGTAATTGATTCAAAGGGAAGCGTATGAATTATGCCTGGCAGATACGATAATATTAATCCTTGCATTTGATACAGCTCCATTATCACATTGTTGAGATGGTTCAAAGCACCTCAGAGGATATACTGTAAAGTGGATTTACTCACAGCAACATCCCACAAACAACCAGCAACTGAGGAACCAATGTTATTTGGGGATTTGTTGGCCAGGACACCAGGAGAACCTCCCTTATTTTCAAATAGTCCCATTGGATCTTTAACCTGAACAGGCTGACGGGACTGGAACCTCCAACAATGCAACAGGCCCTCATCATTGCATTGGAGTGTCATCTTACACTATGTGATTCCAAGTCCTGATATCAGGCTTGAACTCACAAACTTCTGAATCAGAGGGGAGAGTGCTGTAACTGACACACACATATATAAATGTATATATGGATGGCCAACTTTGCTGCATTGTTCCCCATGAATAATAATTAAGATTGTGGTTGCTCTGATCTTGATTCCTCAATGGTTGGATGATGAACAGCATTTTAGCTTAAAACCTTGGTTTCGAGATTCTTGCACGGCAATCACTGAGGTATTCTTACACCCCTGAAGTATCGCAATTGATATTAGTCAAAAATTATGACATTATAAGGCAGACCCTGTATAGTTTTCATTGTAAGTTTTAAATGTTGAAGATTTTCTGGACACTAGAAGGTTAGTTATCATGGAAGGTATGAGCCCCTCAGCCTGCAGCTTGTTACTCTGAATAGCCATGCTGCCAAGCAGAGGTTCCTTGCTGCAGAGTGCCAGATATAGCTGTTCAATTGTAACAGGAGGTCTGACCTGTGAGGAACAGTTAGAGGTTTCACTGATGCTATCTGCAAAGTTCCAGCAGCTCCTCCATCTGCTTTCCGAAGAATGGTTTTCCTTTGTAAGGGAGCTCCAAAAGCCCTGTTTGCAAACATATGGTGGTTGCTGTGAAGGAGGTTACGCTCACTCAACAGCAGCAATAGCACATGAAGTAGCTTAATCCACCAAGGTTACTAGGATATCAGCAATAGACATCTGAGGTGTTCTGAGCAAACTAAAATTTGTGACACTTTCTGCTGTACACATTCAATTGGCCTACAAACTATGACCCCAATTAGTCTGAAAGCATAGACACTTACATGGAGGCACAGAGTTCTTTGGAACTGTGTTGAATTTATCCAACTTAGAAGATTGACTGGAGACACTCTCCCCTCATCCCCAGGCAATTTGTGATGGATTAAATATAACAAGATTTGCATAAAGAAGTGGACTCTCACTGTTTACTTAACGTAACTGTGGGTGGCGTGGTGCAGCGCAAGCGGCAAAAGGTGCTTCACTCAGAGTCCCCACTGTTGAGATTGTCTGTGTGTTTGTCTGTGTGAGTGTGTCTGTCTCTCTCTATGTGTTTGTGAGTGCCTGTGTGAGTGTGTCTCTCTCTGTGTTTGTGAATGTCTGTATGAGTGTGTGTCTCTCTCCTCTGTATATATGTGTTTGTGAGTGTGTCTGTGGTGTGTCTCTTCTATATGCATGTCTCTGTGTCAACGTGTATGTGTGTCTCTCTCTCCTCTGTCTGTATGTCTCTTTGTGTCTGAGTGTGTGTGTGTGTCTCTCTGAAAATATGTGTCTCTCTGTGCCTGTGAGTCTGTGTCTCTCTCTCTGCTTCTCTGAGTGTGTGTGTGTGTGTCTCTCTCTCTCTCTCCCTCGCTGTGTCGCTGAGTGTGTGTGTCTCTCTCTCTGTGTCATTGTGTCTCTCACTGGGTCTCTGTGACTAAGTGACTGTTGGGCCCTGTGAGGCAGAAGGTAGTGAGCTCACCCCATCTCCCCCCAAAAAAATCGACACCAAGTTTTTGTTAAAGAAGCAAAACAATTAATAATTTTTTTTGCAACAATCTATTATGTCTTATTTACTCAGGTTTATAAAGCGAAAAAATGTACTGCCAAAATGTAGGCTGGCAGTAAAATGTACCTCAATAGCACTACCAACTCCTTGCAATTCCCCGCAGGGTTGACAAACTTCCCCGCAATTTTGGACAAATATTTACGCACTTTTCTATTGGCCCATGTCATACCTTATTATGCAAGTATGGGTTACATAAGAAATAATGAGAAACAAAATCAGTACCTTCCAGAATCAGCCTCACAGAGTAATGTGTTATATAATTTATGTGGGAGGCACTGTGCGTTATTATTGCTCTGTCTGAAGGCAACGTGGTATGCATTGTGATAAAAAATTTTATTACAGAAATAGAGGAGCATTTCTCAGTTTCCCAAAGGTAGAACCTTGCATGATGTCCCATCACATATTAAACATAGCCAAGAAAATAATAGTTCCTCAAAATGATAAACATGTTTGTGTATTGGTACGTTAGAACTAAGTTGTACCACCTATTTTAATGAACTGACATGAAGCGATGTACACACAGCTAAAATCTGAACCCATCTCGAAACTTATGATCATTATTTTTAAATCTCTTAATGAGTTCAGCAATGCCCTTGTGGATATCTGTTACTCTGATCATATTTTGTTGAAATCCCACACCCTCTCCACCACACACACACGCGGTATATTAGGAATACGATAGTTCCTAAGGAATAACAAAGATGATTTCCTCACCCAGTGCTGGTGCAGAGCTTTTTCTGCAGTACCTTATCTGATTTCCCATTACCCAAACCAATGCATTTTCTTCCAACTAATTGTTTTCGTATTTAACCAACCCATAATTTCCTTAACATCCTACCAAATGTCTTTAATGTCATCCTAAATAAACTATAAATTCAGTTTGGCTTAATATTAGTTGCAAAACAGACACATAAAATGTTCCTTTCAATAAATCTCTCCGTATGCACTGACATCAAACTCGATTAATGAATAGAAACAACTTTTATTAATCAGTGAAGTCCAACTACATGAATATATGTTCTAGGAGTATCGGGTTTATTAACGTCCCATTCTAACTCTCGACATGCTTTAGACTCACAGGATATTCTGAAAGGTCAACACTGCTGCCAACTTTTCTGGATTTTGGCAACACAGAGTGGAATAACTGCAAATAGACCGTGGATCAAATCCCTTCAATAATCTGTAGCTCTAATGTAAAAGAACTCTGACCAGTACATTACAGCTATTACGAAAGAATACTGAATTAAAAAAGGAATCAACAATTTAAAAATCAGCCGGGGTGTCTGCCAGAGGAGTTTGCTTCAGTTTCGCAGAAAGAAGGGAAAAATAAGTAAAGTGTTCCATGGCTCAAGAACAAGATTGATCATCAGTACATATAAGAGTAGCAATCTGATCTTATGGCTACAATTTATCATATGTGAGAAATAAAAATGGGTAAGAAAGGAGCATCCATCAAGTTGTTTCTTAAGTGAGTCCAGCTTCCTGCAATAAAACTCTATTGTCTTCCAACCAATTTCTAATCCAGGTCACGAGATTGCACCAAATGTCATATGCCTTAATTTTAGCTAGTAATCTCTTATATGGTATCTTAGCAAATGCTTTATGAAAATCTATATGAATTCCATCCATTGATCCTTCTTTTTTATCACCTCAGTGAGACATGATCTAACCTTCACAAAATCTTCACTCTTGTAAAGCAAGTAACTTCATTTCAAATGTACCGCATGAGATAGTTTCAACCAAGTCACAGAAACGATATTTATTCAGCTGTTAAATTATTTATATTAGGGAAACTGATACCACAGGTGGCAGTAGATTTCCTGCATTCCCACCATATGGCCATAGTTTTGCATCCCTATCTAGGAATATATGAGAGCAACCCTAATTGACTCATCTTCCAACTTTCTTCCCTCCTGTAGTGAAGCATCTCGACTTCACTCAGCATCACCCCAGACTGCAAGCTGAGAGGAGGAACTCCATATGGGGAAATCACAGCACAAATCTGAATCTTGTTATTCCATGATGTAGCATAATAGTACTCCCAACCAGCACTATTGGATGGTCAGGGTCTAATTTAAAGGGTAGAACAAGTTGTAAGCTAATTGAATCAAATAACAAGTGATCTGCAGTATCTTCAGCCATGATGAACTTCACTAATAAAACATGGAGCAAATCCTTGGAGAGATCATTCATAGATACAATTGGAAATCAATTGACAAATAACGTATTGCACAATAATAGAGTTTTGTTTTTACAAAGAATAGCATTTAACTTGGATTCCAGGTGATAAGGTCATTTTAAGCAGGGAATTATTTCCCCAAGCAGTTTGGTTTGTCCTCCTGATGTGAAAGGCTCAATATTTCACTGGCTCAATACACCAGTGTATGGTATTGTATTTTGAATCTGAGCGTTTTATTTTTAAATCCATGATCTAGCTATTGAAAATGAAATATTTTTATATTCATATGAGGAAACCATAAGCATAGATGGATTCAGAAATTACTGTTATCAGCTAAAAAGGTGATTTGAGTGACTGATGGAGAGAAGGTGGATGGTGTGGTAGGTAATGGGCATCGGTTTGCAGCTGGTTGCTATGCAACACAGATCTCACAAGGATCTCTTAAAAGGGGAAATTGAAGAGGATACAGCAAAAGGCAACTAAACAGATAGCTGGAACTAGGCTCCAGACCTATCCGGAGAAAGGTGAATAATAGATTTCAATACTTAGTGCAAACAGTGGTAAAATATGTGGAATGGATTACATAGGAAGGGAGCGGAGAGATTGTGGCAGCAAAATGCAACAGTGAATTCAGCAGTTATTTGACAAGAACAACAACAAAATTATACTTGGATAGCGCCTTTCAGTTTAGGAGGACGACCCAAGCGCTAGACAATCAGTGTTTCGGACCCGAGCTGGGGGTCGGGATCGGGGAGGTTGGAGGGCAGTGGGGAGAGAATGGCAAGGGAGGAAGGAGGAGTACACAAATTTGAAAAGGTATAATTGAGTAATGTATGAAGTAGTTTTATCTCTAATTTTAGGATCAGCCACATGGACCATAGTTGTATTTTCTGGTCCTGCATTCATTTCTAAGATATTCACATTCAAAGTGGAAAGTAGGAAAATAATTCTGCAATTAGTAAAGAACATGGAAAATACATTTTATTTCTGAATTTATAGTCTCAATAAGTTGCATTTTAAAGACAATCAATATTGTATTTTACAACAATGTACAGTATGTACCAGCTAAATTATTTCTTGGGATCAATTACTGATTACTTTTCAATAAACTTTCAGTCATCACATTATAGCTGTCAATTCTTCAGTATGCATATGCTTAAGAATCACTATGAAACACGGGTTTTTGTGCTATCTGTACTGAGATGATGTAAAGGAATACCAGATAGGATTTTATGCCTTTAATCTCACCTCAAGATTCAGACATTATTTGAGATGACCTAAAAGAAAGGCTTCCCAAATTTTGGGCGACATTCCAGATCTTGGAAAGTCCTTTCCTTTTGTTACACCTTCACAGATCACTGGCACAGTCTCAGATTTGAAATCCATAGCCTCTCCACTCTGATTGTCTTAAGCAAATAAGAGGTTGGGAGCAGCATATTAAAACTGGAGGGTAGGCTATCAAAGCAGCTAAGCTTTTTGCCTGCTATTAAGTATGAGGATAGGACTGGGATGTTCTAGAAAAAGACTGGAGATGAAGTAGCATCAAATTGTGAATAATAAAACACGGGTAGGAAGAATAATAGTCCACGACCGAAGGAGATAGGTACACCTGCGAGGAAGAAAGGGACTGGACGAAGGGAGGCTAAGATGCTTGACGAAGGCTGAACATGGGGAGTCAGAGAAAGTGATGACATAAATGCCTTGGAGTAAGTAGAAAAGGAAATTAAGAACATGGATATGACAAAGCCAGCACAAGGAAGATGAAGGCAAAAATGACTGGAAACAACAACTAGCAAAGGGAATATGGGATGTACCTAATGGCAAACTGAAAGGAGTGCTCACAAACATGATGGAGAAGCTGGTGTGCCTTAGGGAGGAAGATGTTGCTATGAGAAAAGAGTGTAATTGAGGGCAAGGTTGAGCGAAATGGTCAAATGAACAAATGTTGGATAGGATTAGATTGAAATGAGGAATAGGTCTGAGTGAGCACAGTGAATCTATAAGGCTGAAAAACTAATGGTCAGAAATATCTGTCAAACAACAATTGAGCTTAATAACTGATAACTACACTATCTCGGACTGCAGTCTGGAAACAATTCGCAAGGCTATTTTATCAGGCTGCACACATCTGGTGTTAGTGGGATCCTATCCAGACCTCACATAGATCGATGAATGAGCTAAGTGGATCTCATATGGGTATAATCGGGAACCTTAGGTTTTCTATGTTATCAGAAAATCTTCACCAGATTGAGGTACGAGGAAAACCACACAGGCTGGAAGTCAAAAATATAAAGAGAAAATGAGATTACTGTTTCGGGCGTGCTCCTTCATTAGAAGTGAAAAAAATCTGATTAATTTGCTGTGGATGGCTAGCTATTTCTGACTTGATTAGATGATTGACTTGGAATCACTTCTGCTATCCATCATCCTAATAATAATAATCCTTGCATTTGATATAGCGCCTTATCATATCTTTGAGATGTCTCAAAGTGCTTCACAAAATATACTGTAAAGTGAATTTACTGTGTATTTTGTGGACAAAATGCGGCAGCCAATTGCGCACAACAGTGTCCCACAATCAGACATGGATTGAGTGACCAAATTATTATTTTAAAAAAATCTATTTATTGTTTTGAAGGGATTATTACTGACGGAAAAGCGATCCGCCAATCAACTAACAACCGAGTTCCTACTTACTGCTAGGTAAACAAAGGAGTATGGAGTTAGGAAACTTGCTCAACGTTTTGCCCTGCCCTGGAATCGAACCCAGGTCCTCTCGCTTGTGAGGTGAATGGTCTGAGCTACAGAACTCCAGGACTCCACATATAACATATAGAGAAAAAACACTTCTTAGTACATCATTGCTACAAACTCAAGGGAGGGAGTGGAAAAGGTTAAAAAATAAAGCAATACCCAGGTCAGGGCTAACAATGCCAGAGTTTAATTCATCTAACTGTATATTATTAGCATTATTTACTGTATTTTGCCCACAAAATAGTCAATTCACTTTATAGTATATTCTGTGAAGCGCTTTGAGACATCTAGAAGATGTGAAAATCGCCATATCAAATGCGAGGATTATTATTACAACAACAACAACAACAACAAGATTACATTTGTATAGCGCCTTTCACGTCGGGAGGACGTCCCAAGGCGCTGATAATAAATAATAATATTATTATTTATTATTATTATCATATGATTGTACATCAGCAACAATTCTCAAATGAGGCTCATACCACACTACAAGGCATTTATTCAATGCTACGTCTTAAAAATATTTTAGTTATCCATAATTTTTTCTCATCGTTAAATCTTTTATAATAGGTTAATTCATTTGCCACAAAATGAACAAATTACACAATCAACATATCAAAACTGCCATCATTATCGGGTATCTAGGTATCACTACAGTGATACAGAGGAGAGAAATTATTCAGTATTGATTGAGTATCGCTTCACTCCATCATATAAAAGTCTAGATGGGTAATGGAATCTCATTTGAACTAATTGTGGTAGGCTTGTTCTGCCTACTGAGTAGTATAATTACTGTCATCTAGGACATAACCTGGCTCTTTCCATGTCAGATATGCCAAATTATCAACAGCAATACAATCAAGAATTTTACTTGAATTTTAAAACATGTTGTGCTATTTCCTTCCTGCAGTTAAAAAAAAAGAACATTTTTATCAAGCTCTTCTGAATGAGTGCGAAGACTGCAGCCTGTGCTTGCTGCTGGCTAAAAATAGACACCAAGGCTTGTGAAGCTCTCTTACTGCTGAGATTCTCAGTAATGACAGCACAGTGGTTCAACTCTTGCTTGGATGATGGATCGACTACCACCTCAGTCCATCTGCTGCACAACTTAATAGTTCTAAATTAGCTACTGTGCCTGATCTCATGACCCTAGAAGGACAGAAACATCAATCACAAACCTGCAGAAAGGTACGGATTTTGACAGTAAGCAGTACCACTGATTTTATTTATACTGAAGCAAGGATTGCATTGTGCACTGCATTCAAGTGTGTAAAAAAAAATCAACAATCCCGCATCTATTCCAGTCACTGAGGTATGCTCTCACTGATACCAACAAAAAAAGTACTTCATAGATACTCGATGATCCTTAGAGGAATCAAGTGCAGGTCTAGCATATTCACTCATCCTCCTGTTCACACTAGGTCTCATTAGGAATATTATACCTGTCCCCATACTTGTCCAAGTCTTTTTTGAAAGAGGCTAACAAATGTGCGTGCAGAAGCAATCGTTAGAGAAAAAAATGGCACAAGTTGAGCATCAAATACAATTAACTAACATTTTCTCTTTCTGCCATCCAAACCTTCATACAATCTGTACACCCAAATAAAAGACGGAAAAAAGAAATTGCTAGGTCGTGCAAGTGACATTTCTTTCACACGATTCACACTGTGTGATCAAATGTTCTTCACCAGTTCATGATGAATAAGAATTCAGAGGGAAAAAAAATAGCCTGGGGCAACTTAAAACTGTAAAGCATAAAAATAATGTACTGTAGTGGCAAATGATAAAACAATTTACAGTGACAGCTATGATTTATTGAAGCAATTCAGCTCTGTTTGGAAAATGCGTTAGCTTCACCCATACAGGCTAACAAACACATTGTAAGTTGAACAGGTAAAACCCAATCTAGTGATGCATTATTTACCTAAACCAAACCACAGTGACAAGAGCATCAGTTGTCAAAACCCAAGTGTAACTTGTGGAGCAGATTCATTTTTCAAAACATTTCTTGGCATGAACCTCATTCGATTATAATCTAGATTGGAAACCTAAGAGTAATAATCTGCCAACCAAGCAACTAATGCAGAGCCGTCAACATGCATAATTTTACCCTTTAATAGCCAAGAACACACTTCATCAATTTTCAAATAGAACCTATTCAAGTATGCTTTCACTTACAAAGACCAATTTGGATTTAAATTTTTTGAAACCCATTTACCCAGCTGTCAAAATCTGTTTGAAGACAAGCAGTGCAGCAATATCGATACTTTGATGACTCAATATTTTGTGATGATTCAAAGCATCTTATTCCAAGGTGCAAACTTCACAACTCTTTAACTGAAAGAGAGGAAGTGAAAATCTGAGGCAGAGTCACCATTATAGTTATAAACAAAATGCAAAATACTGCAGCTGCTGGAAATCTGAGGCAAAAACAGAAATCACTGGGAACACTCAGCAGTTTCAGGCAGCATCTCTTGAGAAAGGAAAGTGAGTCAATGTTTTGGGTCCATGACCCTTCATGAGTTCTGACGAAGGGTCGTGGATCCGTTGACTTTCTCCATAGATGCTGCCTGACCTGCTGAGTTTTTCCAGCGACTTCTGTTGTTGTTTCACCATTATAGTTTGCTTTGAGACGTCCTCTGCGATCACCTGCTACAACAACATCGAGGATAACATCTTGAACAACAACAACAACAAGGTTACATTTGTATAGCGCCTTTCACGTCGGGAGGACGTCTCAAGGCTCTGGACAGCATACAGCATTTCAGACTTTGAAGTGCTTCACAGACATGGAATGGGATCCCAAACAGGGTGAGATGCACTGGAGGTGACAAATGTTTGAAAGCTGGGAGGGATGTGAGGTGGTGGGATTTCAGGAGAATTTCAGAGAGCAGAGGTAACATACCGGAAAGCTTGACAATAGTGGGGCAATGTGGGTGGTGGAGGAGCATTGAGTCTGAGTTAGCAGAGGGATTGTTAACTGCAGGAGATCACAGAAGTAAGGTGGGATAATGGTATGAAGACATTTGAAAGTGAGAATAAGGATATTGAAGTTGATCTAAGGAATAAGGAGCCGCTGGTGTCTGACTTGAATAGCTCGCAGAGCCTATGATGGGAAACATTGTTAAGCAGTTCAGGTAAACTGGAGCTTGTCGACATTTGAGTAAGGAGAGCCGGCGAGGAGAACATTGGAGACATCAAGTCTGGAAGTGATGGGATGGAGGTGGCTGATGTGGTGGAGTTGATTGGCAGCAGATTTGGTCAAAGACCAGATGAAAGCTTTAAAGGAGAGCTGAGTCTTAAACAAAATGCCAAGATTGAACACAGGTTGTGTGAACTGGAATGAGTAGCTAGGGAGGATGATACAGTCATTGTCAGAAATGAGGCAGGAGGCAAAGCAGGTTGTCTTCAGTTTAGTTGATATTTAGTTGAAGGAATTTCAGGCAGTGTGTCAAGGCAGCACTTCTAAGTCTTTTGTTTCCCCCCCCACTCCCTTCTCAAATAATGGTGTGAGAATTGCAATTCTATAGAGACAAATTCTAAATCCAGAGAACTTTAAAATATTATCCAATACAAGATTGCATTTGTACAGTGCCTTTTATGTTGGGAGGACATCCCAAGACGGTATACTGAACATGTGTGCAATTTCATTACCTAGTTCTTAACACCCGGGTAGAAAACATCCAGTCCTGGAGATTTATCCACCTTGTAGTTTGTCTGGTTGTTTTGTCACTAACTTTGTTCCCATTAAGTTTCTCCCATTTATATATGTTTGGATTTCATAGTGGAATCACATATTCATTCTCCACAATGAAGACAGACCTAAAGTATTCATTTAAGAGAACTGTCATTTCCCTTTCGTTCACTACAATTTTGCTCAGATTTGTTCCTAATAGACCAGCTTCCTCCTTGACTACTCTCATATTCTGAATATATTTATAAAATCTTTTACTGTTACCCTTGATATTACATGCAATTTTTTTTATATAATCCCCTTTGCTCTCCTCATTATTTTCTTGGTCTCCTATGACTGTTTCTTTAATACTCCCAGTCTGTTGTCTTATCACTTGCTCTTACCTATCTGTACTCACTTTCGGTTTGCTTAATTTGTGGTCACGAACTGAAATCGTTAAGAATGGAAGTGGGCAAAGAATGAGCAGGATAATTAAATTTGATCGCTGGTTACTCAAGAAAATACCCCTTATGGCTATGTTGGGGGAATTCAAATTATAGATTCCTTTCTCAAATATAATGGGCAAATATAGAAAGGATAGTTGGCCCTTAAATACACGAGGAGCTAAGAAGCTGACACAATACAAGTACAAAATAGCTCTTTGCTCTTTGGCTAAAATCAAGTGGCTTTGCCTTGACTAAGAAGTGGATCTGTGATACTAATAATTTCTTAACATTTTTTCTGAGAACAAGAAACATCTCAATCTCGTAGCGCTTCACAAAATATACTGTAAAGTAAATTGACTGTATATTTTGTGGGCAAAACGTGACAGCCAATTGTGCACAGCAATGTCCACAAACAGTCGTGGATTGAGTGACCAATTTTTCTTAAAAAAAATAATTTACTTTTAGTTATAGCAATTTTATGGATCCAATGTCCTCGGTATAATGGGGCTCTACTACATCCACAAGACTGGTTGCAAAGGCTACCGTGTGATAGCTGCACTGTCTACTATAGCTGATAATAGAAGAAAGTGCTAGAATAAAATCTAGATCTTGGGGAATTTAATCTTTGTAAAAGTAGTGAGAGCAATAATAAAGTGCATGAAGAGATAACAAACAACTTTGATACCTAGTCTGACAGACAGACTAACAGCTGAAGCTTTAGCAAATCTATCCTACATTATGCGTTCAAATATTGTTTCCTTATCTTTCAATTAAAATTAAGTACTGTTATTTTCCTATAAATCATGTTATTTTCAGTGGCTCTGCAGCTTGAGACACAGAAATTTGAGATATTCGGTTTAATGTTAAACATTTCATGTGTAACAGGAAAAGGATCACTAAATATTACCATGGTTTACAGTTACTGGACACAACATCAGCAGCAACAATTCTAGTACAACAACAACAACTTCCATTTATATAGCATCCTTCATCCATGGTAGCGTACCAGAGAGCTTGATGGAGTGGCGGAATCTGACTCTGAGACAGGGGGAGGAAGGCGGGAGGTGACTGTAAGCACGATCAAAAAGGAAGTTCTTCAGGCGGGATTTGAAAGTGGAGAGGGAGGGAGCAAGGCAGAGGGATTGTGGGAGTTCCAGAGTTTCGGAACAGTACACATTAAAAATATATAAAGTAGTACAATATTTTACGATGTGCATTTGAGAGAAAGAAAGTAGGTCTGATCAAAATTCTCAATAATAACCTTGAAAAATAAGTAATGGGAATACATTATATTGGTAGAACACTTTAAAAAACACAGTGCGAACATCAAACATCTTATATAAGGCAGATTTATTCTTCCATATACTGCACGATAATATGAAATTCAAATTAGAGCTTTCACAAACTAAAAGAAAAGCCTTTGATATAATGGGAATCATTAAGGTTTGCCAAGTAGGTTTGGCATTATCTCCTCCTGGTGTGCTATGTTTTTTTTTGTCAGCCGCCAGGTGTCTGACACATGTGGAAACTCATCACCATGTTTAAGAGCATCCAAACCAAGCTGAGATTTTGATGCATCCAATCTACACATGTAAATCCCGGAGACGGATTGTTGAAATGCAATGTGCCTGGACACATGGCGGCTGGAAGCTTCGTACGTTATAAGCGGGCTCTGAGGTTAACCAAAGTTTTCTTCTTCTTCCCGCACAGCAGAGGACCACCAAGGGTGCCGCCTCCCTCCCATTGCTGGATGGGAAGAGGACCAATTAGCGGTGGCTCCGAGGTGATTGACAGCCTGAAGCCGCTCATGAATGGATGGGCTCCAGCTTGTCAATCAATCGCAATTTGAGTCCGCCCATCTACATCCCAGAGCCACTCGAGACACCCGATTTAACCGGAATATTTAAAATAGCCAAAAATACAAATGAGTTGGGATTGGACATTTGGTCCGATTTACGATTTATCCAGGATCCGAGGTTAACTGGCGTCAGTTTAAGCTTAAATGGATTCAGAGCACAGCAAGAGGAGATTCCACTGTTATACGCTTTGGGGTATTTGTTTCCTCTGTTAGTAAGTCTACAGTTCTAAATAATATACCCAAGAGTGGGCTCTATTATCATTGAAAACGGAGTAAAAAGAAAGGAATATTGGAAATGTTCCCAGGTAATTTAAAACATTAGACAATCCCAAACAATTCAAGATTTTTGGAAAGGACAATCTTTCTATAGTAACAATCTTACAAGGTTTTGTTCTCCTTCCAATCAAGGGATATGCTGCTGTAGAAATAGATTGCAATGAAAAGCCCGACATGTGAGGTTTAAGAAACTGAATCTTTGTAGCTTGCCTGATTGCTCACTTCTGTAAGATAAAGCAACTAAGAAACAGAAAAGGCAATATTAACCAATTGGCATTGCCATGGTCATATTTCAACTGGAATCACAACAGCTTTTAGATTCCTTTGGCTATGTATTTGAATGCACTGCCTTTGATTAGTCAGATTGGGGATTATCACACATTTCAGAATAGAGGTACTAAAGAGATAAGTACAGATCCACTATTCCATCTATGTCATGGCCCAGAGTGTTGCACACTCATGAGAATAGCACAAGCCAACAAGCTACTCTGAAATCACCTCTCTTGGACTGAAAAGATGACCTCATTATAATCGCAGGATTACACTGCTAACGTAGCTTTAAAATGGAGAACAAGATTCAGTGCTGACTCTTGATCACCATTTATCTCAGCCAGGAGTTAATGTGTTCACTTCCTTATCACCTTTACTTGATCAGAGTTGATCACTGTTTGCAGAAGGAGGAATTGAAACCCTCACAGCAATCAATTTATTGCATTAAGATTAAAGTTGAGCTAATTCCTGAATGGAACCATAGCATAAAATTCCTCCATTATTCCCCAGCAATATTGCAAACATGTTCAGAGGATTTTTAAAACTCCATTAACAAAACCTAAAAAAAACTGTACTCTTCCATTAACAATCCACCTAAAACATAATTCTTTATTAATGTGCTACAATAGCACCCACGTAGCAGGGATGAAAGATCAACACTAGGTTTTTAATAAGAAACGTTTGGTGAACTAGAAAGGTACAGGAGTAAATCAACGATACATTTTCCATCCACTCTTTCCAGCAATGCCGTGGTGAGAATGTGGCCCCTGGGAAAGAGACCGGTTCACTGTGAGACCTGCTACTCACTCTCTTACAGTGTAACGGCCCCCTCTCCAGCTGCTCCATATAGCATCCAACTAATGGCCTCCTGAAATGGTACAGCAGTTGATTCCAATTTTAGTTGCATCAGTGCTATTTTCTCTCCTATTTTCACCATTAACAATTCAGGTAACTCAAATCACATTGTACCCTTTATGCAAGCATTTTGACTGAAGGCAAAATGGTCATGTCAGGTTGTTCTGTACTGTACACTAATGTCCATGAACTGGAACATTTTAAAATGCTTTTATAAAGTGCTTGGAATTCTTACATTTTGTTAGTCTGCTTTTCTGACCTGAGAAGCTGCTTGTTTTGTGTTTCACGTTAGCTTCCCTTTCCCAAGAAGACAGAAGGAACATCTGCAGCAATAATATGTACAATATTCTGCACGTACACACACAGCACAGAAGTGAAAGTGAATTACTAGTGTCTAGCAGACATGAATAGAAAATAATAAAAATATCATTATCTTCTTCCTTTTCATCCATGGGGGATGAGTATGAGCGATGGCAATGAGCTAGATGGGTGTTTATTGCTTATTTGTCAGTTCCTTAATCCTAACTTGTTCCAAAAGTCAAAATAAGGTACAGATAATAAAAGAAAATCATTGCTCACCCAAGATGATCAGATACACTGCGGTTGAAATGACCTACCTGTCTGTTGTGTAGTCTGTGGCATCTGCTGACCTCGCTGTGTATTGTACTGAACCGAAGCAACAGGCCTGAACTGCTGGGCTGCTGAGGTAGGGTACTGGCCAGAGGAATAGTAATACACTGACATCTAAAAAAAAAGGCAAAAACTATTATATCTCAATACTTACAAGGTGTAAAATATGTTATATTGCAACTATATTATAATAACTGAGTTCATTAGTTTGCAATATTTTTTAAAACAACTAGAATTTACTAAAGAGCAAAGGATGCCAACAATCAAACGAAAATATTTTGAAATTTCTTTGCTTTTAATAAATGATTTGATCTTGTTGCGTACCTCCGTAAACCTGTTTGTAGATGCGACGTGCTGATATCAATCTCATTAGCGCTCCGCAAAGCCATAAATCAGGATACCAAATGCTGTGCTCCAGGTTAGCCCAATTCCCAACACAATTAATTCAAGCTCCAGAGGGACATAGACTGCTACTAAAATAATAGAATATGCAATACATATTGCATACATACTTTGCAGTTAAATGCCTCTAGATATGAAATACTACTACTGTATAATGATTTCCTATTTTTCTTGACCTCACTTAAAGGCAGCTGATGCAGTGGCAGCCTGTTTTTTTTGCCAAGGAACATTGCTAGGTTTCAAGTAATGTTGGATTCAATTGCAAGATGGACAAGGCCCATTACTTCATTTGTAAAGAATAAGCTGTAAGCTTTTCAGTTTATTAAAATAATAAATTGTTTTACTGATAGAAACATATTTCTGATCTTTAAGGAAGTTTGCAACACAGTCTGAGTATGAAGAAGCGGTGGTCTATGCTTAGTAGGATAAAAATAAATCCTTTACATTTCTCCTCTTTCATTATCTTATTGTTAGTTAAATCATGTTGATGCTGCATTTGCTTTCCTGTAACTGTGAAGATCAGTGTGGAAAGCAGGTGTATTGTAAATTAATCTACACAGGTCAAATGGAGCGACATATAATATTTATATTCTTCAAGATATCAATGAATATGACAGAAACTATGCAAATTCATACAAAGTATAGAATGAAAGAAATGCTGATATTCTGTTTTCCATTTATTTTAGTGAAACAGATGGACAATACTACTGATTGATTGAAAACCTGATAAAAATATTCCACTAAAACCTAGTTGTTCTTAACTGTTCAGTGAGAAGAAAACAATTGTACACACTGTAGGCTATGACTTTAAAAACCTACCTATAAACATACATTAAAATCCATGCCTGAGCCCACAGACTTAAATAGGTAAACGTGTAAAGAGAAAATTTCTGTGCTAATTCTTGATACTAATGCAGCAGCTTTCTCCTTAGTGAGATGGTAGAAATCTTATTCCAGGTAGAGTGTTAGTAAGGTATTTCCAAGTACCAATCCATCTTCAGCAAGACAGAAAATCACTGACCCTACATGTTGAAGTCAATTAAATATGATTAATTGATGTTTGTAATCTCCATGTGGATTACTTGGATACACAAAAGGAGTTATAAGCAAAGCTGGTTTCTTAATAATACCTATTCAACACTTTCAAGTGTGCGCTCACCATTTGGGAACTGCTGCAGCATTAATGTGCCAAATCCAAACCATACTAACATTATAACTCCTTTTTCAGCTAAATTTTACCCTACGGACAGATCTTTTTCTTGTGTAAAAAATGTGCCCAGCATTCTGAGCTATTGGTGTTGGTGGCTACTAATGGGATATCTTATTATAGTTGTGCATCACCAAAGGTGCTGTGTATAATGCTGAATGGAATTTCTGTCCCTGTAGGTATCTTCCTCTTCATAATAATAATAACAATAATAATAATCCTTGCATTTGATTATAGCGCTTTTCACGTCTTCTAGACGTCTCAAAGCGCTTCACAGAATATGCTGTAAAGTGAATTGACTGTATATTTGTGAGTGAATCTTTGTTAATCTAGCACAGAAATGCATTGTTCCTGTATGTTGTCTCCTGCTCCTTGTCCCCCGTCTGGCCCAGCCCATCATCAGCAGTCGGGCTTTCAGCCTCACTGTCCCCACCCTTTGGAACTCCATCCCACATTCCCTTTGCCTTGTCTCCTTCAAGGCACGTCTCAAGTCCCTCCTTTTCAACTGTTCCTTTGACTACCTTCCCTAATCTAAACTCTCCCCCTCGGGTCCAAATACCTGACTGTCCAGCATCTTGGGACGTCCTCCCACTGTGAAAGGTGCTATACAAATGTAATTTTGTATTGTATTATTTGTAATCATCATTTATTATTATATTATTATCATTTAAATGCCCTCTATTTTTCTTAAAGCTGCAGTCATTATAATATTGCATTTTATGTAGCAAATGTCTCAAAGCACTTCACAGAATTTTACTATAAAGTGTGATGAATGTTAACTATTAGACAAGCCTGGTAGCCAATTTGTGCACAGCACTACCCCACACACAGCCATGAAATGAATGATTAATTTTATCTGGAGGACTGTTTACCAGGACTCTCCCTTCTCTTTTGGTAATGTGCCGTGGGATCTCTAACATCCACCTGAACAGGCAAATGAGACCTCCACTGAATTCTCATCTGAAGGATGGCACTTATAAGAATGTATCACTCCTCAGGGCATTGTATTGGAGTAAGGAGCTCAAAGTCCCAAATTTTTGACTCAGAGACAAGAGTGCTATCAACTAAACCAGGATGACACATGTATGGTAGCATGGAATTAGACAAAACTTCAAACTTCAGAATATGTAGACCAATGCAGAAACTAGCTATATACGTATCTGTATATATAATTGGATCTACAATTGGCTGCAGTGTTTCACCCACAAAATAAACAGTCAATTCACTTTACAGTATATTTCGTGAAGCATTTTGAGATGTCTCGAAGATGCGATAAGGCTCTACATCAAATGCAAGGATTATTATTATGATTATAATCAGCAATGCTGTTTAATAGAAACAACAATCTAGGATCTGTTTATATTAAAAACAAAACTGCTGTTGGGTAGATTTGATCTGTAAGTAAATATTAATAATGCAATAGGTCTGTTTCTTCTTTCTGCTCCCCCTCCCCCCCCAACATTATTCTTCCTTGAACTAAAAAGTAATGAGACTAAAGTAGGTGATAACATTTCCTAAGAACAATAGGTTAGCACTATAGAAATATGATAACTGCCCAGTAAATCGCATGTAGAGTGAAGTAATGTGAAATTAAACTGTCAGTGCAGTGTAATCTTTATTAACTACACAAAAATGTCAAGATGTTCTTTTCATTTAATGATGTCATTTTTGACATATGGTATGACAGAAAGAAGTCAAAAGCTAATGACTCATGGGAATACTCGGCAGCATTAACTATGGTTGATATGGCAATATAACAATATACCTGGAAATTTATGCATATCAGAATGAACTGTCCCTGCTAAAACTGAACTTTTGCAGTAACTAAAGAGTGCAAAAGACGTATCCTTGTATCTTCACAAAGAATTGTCACATTTTGTGAATTAGCACATCAGGACTCAACAATCACATGAATGCAAACTTTTGTTGCAAGTTGAAAACCCCTTATGACCATTTTTCTTCTCCTGATCATTGCAAACAGACCCATTCATCTGAAAATTTTAGCCTTATTCTATGAGCTCTCAGGAAATATCTGAATGTACATTTTTAGTTCAAAGGTGCTGCATTGAAACTGACACAACTGGGATATTAAAATAGCAACTTTTATATTCATTATAACATACTGACTGGTCACCTAATTAAGTTATTTTATCTATGTTTAGCACCAGCAATTTATAATATTTCAGATTAAATTCCCAAACTCAATACCTTATTTCTGAAATGCAAGAATGATACCAGTTAAACCAAGCAAACAGGAGTAAAATGTAGTTTACCAGCTATCATCAGTCACAGTGATGCCCAGATAAACATCATCTTTATTTAACTTGAGACTCTGATAACTCTCACAAGATATGACACTGAGCTTCTGATCATGGTACAAATCTATCCTCAGTGGGGCGGAGGAAAGTAAAGATTAATGGGAACATATTAGCATGGATTGAAGAGTGGCTAACAGGTAGAAAACAGAGAGTAGGGATTAACGGGTCATTCTCGAATTGGCAGGATGTGACTAGTGGAGTTCCACAAGGATCAGTGTTTGGGCCTCAGCTATTTACAATTTACATCAATGATCTAGACGAGGACATTGAATGTAACGTATCTAAATTCGCGGATGACACTAAACTCGGTGGGAGAGTAACCTCTTAGGATGATGTAAAAAGATTGCAACGGGATATGGATAGGTTTGGGGAGTGGGCGAGTAGGTGGCAGATGGAATTTAATGTAGGGAAGTGTGAAGTCATTCACCTAGGTAGAAAAAATAGAAAAACAGATTATTTTCTAGAGGGGGAGTGATTAGATAGTGTTAGTGTGCAGAGGGATTTGGGTGTCCTTGTACACCAGTCTCAAAAAGTTAGTTTGCAGGTGCAGCAAACAACTAAGATGGCGAACAGCATGTTAGCGTTCATAGGGGTTTGGTGAGACCGCACCTAGAGTATTGTGTGCAGTTTTGGTCTCCTTATTTAAAAAAGGACATACTTGCCCTAGAGGGGGTGCAGCGTAGATTCACTCGGTTAGTTCCTGGGATGAAGGGACTGACCTATGAGGATAGGCTGAATAGGGCTATATTCTCTAGAGTACAGAAGAATTAGGGGAGATCTTATTGAAACATATAAGATTCTTAAAGGGCTGGATAAAGTAGATACTGAGGGTCTGTTTCCCCTGGTAGGAGAATCTATAACCAGGGGTCACAGTCTTAAAATTAAGAGTCAGCCTTTTAGAATAGAGTTGAGGAAACATTTCTTCACTCAGAGGGCTTTGAAGGCTGCAGATGCTCAGTCCTTGAACATCTTCAAGGCTGAGACTGATAGATTTTTTAAAAACAGAGGGATTAGGGGATATGGGGATAGGGCAGGTAATTAGAGTTAGTTCTGAAGATCAGCCATGATCTTATCGAATGGCGGGACAGGCTCGAGGGGCCGAATGGCCTACTCCTGCTCCTAATTCTTATGTTCTTATGTTCTTATGTAAGTGGAGTCTCCTCAGGGTTGAGCTGGTTCCAAAGTGACGAGTTTAAAAATGGAAAATCCAAATCGAGTTGATCCTCTTTGGCGCTCTCAGGAGGTCAGCCCCTTAGCCAGGAAGGTCCACAATACTCCAAGGCTCTGCCAATAACAGACTCGCCAGCTTGTCTTGTGGGCAGGACTTAGAGAAGACTAAACACCGGGAGCAGGGATTCTTCCCACTCAGCATCTGTTAACCCTCCAATCCAAAGCCCTAATGGGTAGAATCGTCCTATCTGAACAAACAGCATAACTGGAATACAATGCAATTTATATTTATATTTCACCTTTCACATCAAGGGGACTTCTCAAGACCTTCGCACACGAACTGGGATTGGGAGCCAAAGGGGATGGGGAGGGGAAAGATGCTCAAAAGTGCAGTCAAAGTGATACTTTTTGAGATTTGCGTTGAAAGAGGTGAGGGAGGCAGCGAGTTGTAGGGACTCCGGGATGGAATTCCAGGAAGCAAGGGCAGAATGGCTGAAATCAAACCCATCAATGGTGGGGCACATGGGACATGAAGCAGACCACTGTTTGCTGAGCGAAGGGAGTAGCTGGGATAGTGTGGTTGGAGGAGATTTCAGAGGTAAGGTGAAGCTTGCAAGCTGCCTGATTTTAGTTAGTTAAACTCCAGCAGTACCCTAATATGCATTCTAGAGTCCCAAGCCTTGACTATTGCCAACATGCATCTAATACTTTCCAGGGTTAGGTCAGCAAGGTGAGTCCCTGTTGGCAGAGAGTGGGAACTCCATTCAGAAAGTAGAAATTTCTATGCAGAGGTGGAACTCTCAGTCTGGTTGGATACTCTTAAGCACGGTGATAGGTTTCTGCACGTGTCAGGCTGACCAAAAACACTTTCATGTAACTTATTGTGGCAAGATCTGAATGGCATCAAAAGGAAAGTAAGAATAGGTTACTCATGTGCCTTTTAACCCGAAAAACTTAAAAAAAGAACATTTTGAAAGGTTAGGGTGAACTGTAAAAAGAGGTTTAAATAGGCAACTGAAATGCTGATAGGTTTTAAGCCACTATTTAAAGATGGAGAGAGAGAGAGGCAGAGGGACACAGAGAAGGAATTCCAGAGGTTAGAGGTTACTGAAGGCTTGGCTACCAATGGTGGCACAGGGGAGTACAGCAGTCCAGAGTTAGCCAAGCTAGGTCATGAAGGGATTTATAAGTGAGGATCTTGAAATCAATCTATTGGGATACAGGGAGACAGTAGAATTTATGAAAGCTGGAGTTTGGTGCGGGTGAGTATGCAGGCAGTGAGTTTTTGATTAGCTGGATCTTGTGGATGGTGGATTCGGGGAGACTGGCAATGAGTGGATTAGAAAGGTCAGTGGCATTTGGTGTGAGCTGAAAACAGAGGTGGGCAAATGTGGCAGAGGTGAAGAAAGTCAGTCTTGGTCATCTTCTCCGGTTTGTTTCATGCGTGTACTTAACTTGCAGTCTAGTCTTAAACTTAAGCTTAACTGGGTTCATTTAGTCCCCTTTAATTGCCTTACCTGTGCAGGTGGCTGCTGCACGTATCCCTGTGGTTGCTGTAGTACTTGTGGAGACATAGGTGGAGCAGATCCAGTGAAACTTCCTGGGGGAAGCTGCTGACTGGGTGATGCCATGACATAGCTAGTTTGTTGGGGTGGCTGAGACATGATGGGTGATGGATAGACAGAACCAGAAGGTGGATCAGGGGCTTCTCCTGATGACTGACGGCTTAAGCTCATCTGATTAAATTGGGAAGCCAAATCTTCTCGCTGTGATGGAAAGAACAAAAGAGCCAAAGACTGAATGTTTGACAATGCTTCTGGCCATAGTAATGAAAGAAAAAATTAACTGCATGCAACACAAGCGCCGTCAAAGAGAGACACCACGACGAGACAGAACAACACATTCACCGACAAAACATGCTCTATCTATTTGGCTCCATGCTAGGATTAAAACCTAATTAATCATGGAGTTCAAAATCAAAAGCGAGTATTAAGAAAACCTAGATTTTTTTCTTGCACCAAAGCCTGAAATTCCTCGTTGTCTTAACACTAAAGAATATAAAGAATTATGGAAAATTCTTAAATTTAGTCTTGATTTGGAAGCCGTTTTCCCAAATTATATGTCCCAAATTATGACTGAATTCAAACATGTTTGTTAGTCGATTGGCCGATTGCATTCTGGGGGTAATAATTCCTCAAAAAAAATTCTGGCCACTCAATCCACAATGTTTGCGGGACACTGCTGTACGCAATTGACTGCAGTGTTTCACCCACAAAATACATGGTCACTTTACAGTATATTCTGTGAAGTGCTTTGAAACATTTTGATGACAAGATAAGGGGCTATATCAAATGCAAGGAATATTATTGTTATAATAATTTAAGATATTTCCAAAATTCTGAGTGCCCTTACAGTTTAAGACAATAGTCCTTGAGGCGAAGAATATGAGAACTGTTTGGGCTTCAGCAGATCTTTCTACTCGATGTTGAGACCATTTGAATGCACAATGGTAGAACAAATTAGGAACTCTGTATAAACTTAGCATGGAAGACACAACATTTTTTTAAAAAAAATGTTGAATTTTTTCTCCCCCTTTACAGGTAAACACAAATAAGCCTACCAATAATGGGATGTATAGAAAATTAAGGCCACACAGCTCTACATTTGTACACACAGCAGTTCACAAAACCCTGTCATTGATAATGCGTTGTATCTGTTTACACACACTATTAAAATATCTTTGAAAATTAAAAACATGACACAGTCGCATTTTGTGGCATTATATTACAGGAGAGTACACTGACACAGGGTATTAACTGTGTGCTGAACCAAGAGGAAACCAGAATTCAAGAGGAATTAATTTTCAAAGATGTAGAATTTTGCAAAGAGAAAGGAATGAAGTTCTCACATCATCTAATACTAACTGCCTGCTTTAATCCAACATAGAGTCAAACAGTTTTCTCACACACTGTACAAGTATTTCAGCAAGTAATACAAATTTACCCTCAGCCATGTACTGCCATTTACAGTTAATGCAGTGAACAATCACCACTGGAAATGAAGCAAAGCACACAAAAACATACTGCAGTTACGTTTATACGCACATTGCAAAGGTCAGAATTACTGTTTGTTTTAAAAAGGAGAATTAGAAAAGTAGAATTAAGTACCACAGGAAACTGCTGCGAGGGTGAAACTGGTAAAAGATGCTGTGGAGGGTAAGAAACCGTTGGATACTGGACAGACTGGGAAGAAGGCTGCATAGCCTGTACAGGCTGAGAAGAGAATTCAACAGCAAAGTCAGACACAGAGGAGATAATTCAGTGATAAACACAAAATAGAAAGTTAGCAAGCAAGGGAAACAGGAAATCCCAAACATATATATTGAGATACTAAAAAAAGATTGTCTATTATGTTTATTAGAATGCTTTATAACAGCTGCCATACATTTCAGCAATGAGAGAAGTAATCAAACTATTTGCATATTATTTAAGCAAAGGATTTTAATGTTTTCTAAACTCCATTTCAATCAGGGTACAAAAGAGAAAAGGAGAAAGTATAATATTTGGTTGAACAAATTCTATTATGTAAGAGTCGTACAGCAGATGTAAATACAGTTGAGAGCCACATATATAGCCTTTTATTCCTCCCCTGAGGCATAGGAGTGCTGAAATCTCAAAGTAAATTCGCTATTAACTTTTATGCAAAACATTTTTAATTGTGCGCTATGTCAGCAACGCAGTTTTTTTCTGAATATGGTTTAAATGTCAGCATGAAGTAGTGAGATATTCAATACAGATGCATTACAGGGTTAGAGAGAGAGATACACACACACACACACATGCAGATACAAACACATGAGAGAGAGACAGACAGATTGACAGATGGAGAGACAAACAGCCAGATGGGAAACAAGAGAGAGAGAGACGGTGCAGAGCACATGAGGTAGAGAGTAAAACGCCATAGAGACAGCAAAAGACAGACACAGGAGTTGGCACTGTGTGTATATATGTGGGGTGAGGGGCGGGGGTGGAAAGGGCTGGTACTCTGTCATACTACAGTGACAGCATAACACCTGGTGGAAGATAGTTTTGGTTAATACTGTATATTGTATTTCAAGTGATAACCCAATATCGCCATTGTTTTTATATCCCAATTAGCGCAGTTATCAGGCTCTCTGATTTAGTACTTGAATCATTACTCATAGCTAACCCACTAGTTTCAAATAAATATAATAAACATTTCAGCCAGGAGTAGATTATTGGTTCATCTAACTCATCCATCCAATTTCCTGCCAATTTCCTGCCAAAGATAATCTATAAATCTAATAACAATGTTGTGATTCTAAAATTGACAAATGGATCCATAACTATTTAAACAAGCTTTGATGCTATTTCCATTAGATTTGTTAGACTGCTTTTTAACAAACATACACTTGCTCCACACTTGAAAAAGTCAGATAAGGATTTTCCCTAAATTGATAATGAGATCAAATGTACATGAAATTGAATTAGTGGAAGTATAACAAGAAATCTGTTCACGCAAAGGGTTGCGAGGACATGGATTACTTTGCCAAAAGAAACTACTGAACCTAAGACTTTAGTAACATTCAAATGGGGATTGGATTAATATCTGAAAGGGAACAATATAAACAGTGCGGAGGAAAGAATGAGGAATTTGGATTAGAGGGTTAGCTCCAGTGGAGGTTCTGGCAGGAGCACAGGCTTGGTGGGCTCAATGGCCTGTGCTGTTATATCTATGATTCAATGGTGTGGGCCTCACCTGCGGGACCAGATGACTTGCCATCTGTTGCTGCTGCTGTGTCTGGGAGGCAGGCGACTGCTGAGGCTGTCCAGGGAGCTGACTGCGAATTGGCTGCTGGCCGGTGGGAGGATTGTAAATTGCAGGTGTGCCATCAGGATTCACAAATGGTTGGCCTATAGCAAACACATCAGGTTCAACAATCCACACTGCTGTTTCAGCATAGAACAATGGTGAAAAGCAAACCTTACTTTTTCAAAAAAAGGCACGTAGTAAACCCCAGCAAGCAAATTCAAATAATGTCTTGAGAGATTTACAATACAAAGTTTCCCTTGAAGACATGTTAACATTTGCAGACACATATGAGACCAGGAACTGAACTCCACGATATAAAAGGTGCTGAAAGATCAGTTATATTTAATGGTATGAGCTCATAGTCGAGGCTGACATGCCGACGTAGTTGCTGAGGGAGCCCTGAATTTTCAGAAGTGCCATCCATTGGGCTGAGATGCTAAACCCGTTTGCCTTTTTAGGTGACGTTACAGATCCAACAGCACCTTTCGAAAGGAAGAAGGGAGTCTTTTATCCCACAGATAAAATTGGTCATTCACTTCCTAGCTATTTGTGGGACATAGCTGTGCACAATTTGGCTGATGCATTTACCTATCACTCCACCTTACAGTATATCTTGAAGCGTGTAAAAGGCAGTATATCAATTGCAATAATTATTATTAGTAATTATTATTATTTAAAGATTATTTTGGAAGCCAAGCAGAACTCCAGAGTTCCCTTCTCTAATAACCATCTATTTTCACCTTTCTCCCATGCCTTTTGCAATACTTGAGAGCTCATTAACTTATTTTTGTGTCCAAAGTAGAGACCATTCACAGATGTTGAGAGTCTTTAAATTTGGGGTGTAAAATAGTTGGATGGTAATTCCAGCTTCAGTTTGTTTATAAGCCAATGTCCCTTTAAATTCCAGCTAAAAGTATCCACATGAAACAGCATCTGTTTTACAAGCTAAACTTCCAAAAATAAGGCATTGGTTTGAATATTATCTTTAATGAAATAACCTTTATCCAATTCTTATTTTTACCATTACTGTAACATAATTTTAAACTATGTGGTAGATAAAGAAAGGAAGAAAAAAAAGCAAGATTATCTAGCTTCACTTTGGATATATTGTAGTTTATGGGTCGTACATCTCCCTAACTGTTAACTTCTATTTGGAGTAGTTAATCACTATTATTCAACAAATTAATGCCTTCACTACATAAACAATCCACTGCAGCCTACCTGGTAACAGAACTGCTGACTTGGTTATGCATAAAAGTCTTATGCCATACTGGAGTGAATAATGGAGATGGGAATAATCTCTTGACTCTTGCAAGACTACAAGAGTACAATACACCTGGAGGGACATCATTCTACACGTTTCTCTGCTTTTATCCAGAGCTAAATGGAAGCATTTTTCACAAAGAATGAGGTAGACCATAGGAAGGATAGCTATTTTTCTTTCGCTGGCACTTTAATTGAATTGGGGTCTAATTTATAGTATTCATAAATTGGATTTGTTATACAAATTACTTTTTGCAAACAGAAGCCATTTTATTTTTGAGCAATTTCAAACACAGGAAGTTGGCAAGCCAAAACCTGCAATTAGTCCAACAAATCAGGTTTGGAAATATTGTTAATTAAGAACAAGATTGCTTTAAAACAAATAAGTACAATATAGGCTCATGGAGTATTACTGTTATTCTCACAGGAGTAGATGAGAGTGTTTTTTTTCTAATACTCCAAATATATACAGAAACAACACATAATCATTTTCTTTAACAGCAGTACCCTTTTGGCAAGAGAATAAATAAATGAGCCTTCTTGTGAAAACATAATTATAGATGGCTCCTAATTCTTCTAAGGTTATTTTTAACAAGCGGTTACAAGTAATAGTTGCACTAACCTGTGTGTGGGTTCAACAGAATACTGCCGGGTGGTATACCTGTAGCTTCCAAAGGAAGCAAAATGTAGCTGGTATTAGCAGATGCCACCTGTCCACCCATTCCTCCATCTGAGTAGGAGACTGAGCCTGTGGAGCTGACTGGTACAGGGACGACAGGAGCGCTCTGCAATGGCTGATGGTTTCGTGACAGGGAACCTGAGGAGCCTGCACTACTGGAAGACTCTGAACCTGGAAAACAAAATATGGTTGCGGAATGTTTGCTTAGGGAATAATGCGGCTGTTTGCATACACTAATCTTTTTCCTGCTGATCTCGAAATTCAGCAAGACTGAAAATTGTTTATTATTTCTGAAAATATAGCAACAGTAATCTTGCTGAACCACTGGGATGAACCTGAACATTTTCTGTTCATCCAGTTCTGTAACATATCCTTATGAGCAATTGCAGCATTCAGAAAGAAATAGGACAGATACTCTTAATAGTTTTAGAACAACATTTTGTCCATATTCCAAGGAGAAATGAATCATTCTCAACTCATGGATTCTGCCGACATTGACCACATTTTTGCAAGCTCGTGCAACAGCCATATTTGCCATTCCTCCTCTGAAGAATGATTGAAAAAGAAGGATCAAAGCCACAACATAAGGGGGTGCCTGTACTGGGAAAAGTGCTTGGATATCAGGATGAGTCTTGTACGGGGAATCGCAAATACGTCAAATCAAGCTGTGAGGTCCCAACTCCAATCCCATGAGATCTTGGCTCCATCCCGGGAGATCTCCTTAGAAATGAGGAGATTTGTTCATGTCTTGTCATAGGAATAATCAAACCAGTATTCAGCAACAGAACCTATACAGTACTAACTACCTGTTTTGGAGAGTTTGCCTGTACTCCTGTTGCTGTTTGTGCTGTCACCACGTGTCAATACAGTTATGCCGCCGATACTGGCTGTCTTTGTCACAGGAGGTTTCAAGTTTCGATTTGAGCTGTCGGAGTCAGTACTGCTCCAGGGACGCTGATCCGTCCACTTCATATCAGTCTCTGTGCTACTCTGCCGACTCCCCGATGCTTTCCCTGTGCCATCCCTATTACCCCTAAAGGGAGCAAAATAGTACCATTAACACCAGTTTTGCTGCTGAATTGTTTGAAATCTCATCCATTTTATGCATTCATAACAAACCTAAATAGCTGCCTCTTCTTTTGAGTGTCATTGAACGTATTACAGTCCTCTAGGATCCGGCTGTGGGGGGAAAAGTTAATGTTAATGCATCAAGGGCATTTCACATATACACTCTTATCCTTTATAAGCACATTTTAAGGTGGCACAGCATTGCACACATAAGTTTAGAATTTTAGCTGTCCATCAAGCATAGTCACCAAGCAGTGTCTCCTTGTTAACCACAGAAAACAAGACTTTCCACACCCCACCAAAATAGATTTATAGAAAAATTAGGGTAGAAATTCCATGTGGGTCTAGATTTATTCTATTAATTAACATTTCAGAGTGCGCAGAACATGTTAAATTCTTAAATAGTCTTTTACTTGACGCTGAGTTTCTGTAAATAGGCCTACAAATACACAGTAACTACACTTCAAAGTAAAATCCTGTGAATCGCTTTTAGATGACTCGATAACCTGATTGTTAAGAACTACAGAAAAACAGCTTCAAAGTTAAAACTGAATTCAACAATTTGCCAAATTTAGTACATGCTGAAATACTATGTTAATAGAGTAAATCTAGACCCAGATGGCATTTTATTCCAATTATTCAAGGTTTACTGTCACTTTTTTGTGTTCATTTGCAGATGTTTGGGAAGAAAAAGAGGGGAAAACAATTAAAGGAATTGTAATGCAGCCCATTGACAGCATGGGACAATTTCCAAGCTAGCATAGCTTCACTGTTACATCAGTTACTCCATGCAATGCAAAGACCAAGTGGACGAAGATAAGAGCAGGCATGAGTACGGGATTAATTTTCTTACTGTAAAATGTATTGAGTAGACTAGAATCCTGCTGGGTAATTAGGGTGCATGACATCCCACGGTCCCTTCACCTCGCTTCCTCCCTTGCCTCCTTCAAGGCCGGTCTCAAGACCCTTCTCTTCGACCGTGCCTTTGGTCACCCTCCCACTCTCTACCTTCCCTCACCCCTACACCACCCCTCCCCCATGCTTGGGCCGCGACACCTGATTGTTCAGTGCTTTGGGACGTCCTCCCGATGTGAAAGGTGCTCTATAAATGTAATTTTGTTGTTGTTTATAAAAATTATAATACCCATCAAACTGTATCAGAGTAAATATTGCAATTGAAATCATGAAGGTTTATTTAACTCCAGAATTGACAGAAAGAATAATTTAATTCAGTTAACATTTTTATTGCCCTAGCTTCCTGTTACATGCAATAGGATTAATGATGCAGTATTTCTTAAATGATTTCTAAATGAAGAAATTTGTGTCCTGATATAACAAACCTACATGGAGTCACGGTAAGAGTCAGTAACTTAGTAAGAGTCACTAACTGCAATTTCATCATACACGTCATTCCAACTCGAAGAAGCCCTGGTCAATAGATTGAGTTCTAGCAATATTGCCGCAAGAAATCTATTAAGAAATATCGTAATATCCCTATAATAATATTAATTGATATGAAATTTCTAAGAATATCAGTTTACTAACTTGTTCCACCTATCTAACATAATCGTTAAAAAAAAGCTGCAGGAGCAAAAGAACACAAACAGCTGAGCAATATTTGCGTTTTCATGACCCCAGTGCATCTATTGGTTAGGATCAAGAGTTTCCTACCTGTTTTCCACATACAGGCTGTCCAAGGAACATGTGGACTGAAAAGAACAAAAAAATGTTTGAATATACAGTAAAATTAATTGCATACAAATTCATTCGAATTAAACTCTAGAAAATATGTGTATAGTATTTTGAAGATCAATATTAGAAGTTAGAAATTGGGAATTGCTAAGAGAGTGTAATCGGGTAGCTGTAACAGTGCAGTGCTGGACTCCAATCCAGAAGCTGTACTGCTTCCAAACCCTGGCTTGGCTGTCACCATTTAACCAACAGTCGAGGATTTTAACATAAGGAACAGTTTGTCTCTCAACAAGTAGGACTGAAAAGTACAGTGGGAGTGACAGCAGTTGTCATTATGTTCCCAGCCCAGACCATCCTGCTCTCTGGTCTGAAGTGACAAGCATAGCAGTGAACATCTGAAGGGAAATGTATTACATTTCAAAAGTGAGAATCATCACGATGATCACGATATAAAAAGAAAATAAGCATTATGAAGAATTAACATTCATTTTAACATAATTCGATCTATTTTTGTCAGTATTTGAATAGTTTTGTTTATTCGTTCTGTGTACAGACTCAGAAGGATTAATGCCCTCAACAAGGTGAAAGAGCTACATCAGTTGATAATGAAATATCCAGGTTAAGAATTCTCTTTCATGTTAATTCAATCCCTTTGCAGATTTGGTCTTAATACTTTCTCTAATGATGAAATTATCAGAACTAATATAATTACTCCAAAATATTCAAAATCAAGTTGCAAAAGCTATAATTTTTTAAACTTGTTTTAAAAGGACGCTAATGGTGACATTTCCTCTTTAACAATAAATATTTTGTTGAACAAGTGAGAAATGCTGACCGCACAGACTAGAGCAGCTTCCAATGTCAAAACAGTTCAGGAGGTAAATTGCATTAATAAATGAACACATTTCAATTACCATTGAGCTTAATTTTGGTTCAAGACTCTGCAGCATCTTTAAACAGGAACAAGAGAGGTAATGCTCACATTCAGGTCAGTCGAGCCCACTTGGACAATGTGCGCTGAGGACAGGATTTAGCATTATACACGCACATTGTCAGAAGTACTCAGAACTTATTACCACACGGAGCATCACCTTATAAAGTCTGTAACTTGTTACTTATACATTGAAATATCTGAAAATTATTTAAACAAAATCCAAACCCAAAAATTATAGTGGAGAAAGATTTTTCAGGACCCATCAAAATAGCAGATAAGAGGGAGAAGGGAAAGAAACAACCAGCAAACAGAGTAGGAACCTTACCTCGGCAACATATAAGGTTGTGTATTAACTCATGTTTCAATTTAATGAATATAGAATTATTTAATAACCAAATTGGAAATTATTTTCCAAAGCACTTAACAATTTGACTTCAATCGCAATATTGCTTCATTTGTACACCCATTTCACAAACCATGGTGTCTATAAAGTGACTTCAGCAAACAGGATTAATTATATTTCCTGATAGCACTTCATTTGCTGGTCTTTTTCTAGACTTCCGCCTTGCGTTTAACAAGCTACAAATTTCGCAATCCAATATTTGCAAAATTGAAATTGTATTTAATGCAACAAATCCGATTTGCGAATATTGTGTTTTAGCCTCCAGATGGCTGTGAAAGCTCTTGAAATCATATTCTTCTAAGTATGATTAGGCATATGGCTACATTTATTTGGTTACAGCCTTCAATTCCGTTTAAAGGTGGATGGCCACAATGGGTGTCTAATGTATGCTGAAAATAAAAACTTGGAAATAAATTGCTGTTATTAAGCAATTTCAGAACTTTAGATCCCCAAATAGATTTACATTCCTATAAGGAAATTTATGTTTAAGCTGCCCAATGTTCTTTAGCGCTTGTTTTCACAACTCATAAGTATGCAACTGCAAGCTTCAAAATAACGTACAGTGGATATAAGATTAATATAAGGTTAACTTAGAAGAAACAGCTAAAATGTTATTGCATGAATACATTTAGAGTTTTCTTGACTATGCTAACAAAGCTGATTTGGCTCTTTAAGGGACCACTAAATCGTCTAATTTCTTCATTGTTTTTATGGGACTGGTTTATTTACTGAACAATTACATTTCTTTGTAATAGTTCCTGATATTGAAACCCATCAAATGTTGAATTATAAATGAGCTTTGAACATTGCTCAAAGCATTCTAATGTTGGGGTGGGGGTATTTTTATTGTGATTGTAACTAGTGACTTGCACAGTACAATATAAATGTTGTGCGGATACACACTGATTTAAATTTTGCTGAAATTTCAATAGTAGATAACTGACTATCTTTTCATCACATTTACTGAACTGTTCTCTGTTATTTTTAGAATGGGAATGCAGATTTGAAGATTTAGAATATAATTACTAGGGCGTCATTGAGAACTTAATTTGTCATCTGTTTACTCTTAGGATATCATGAACCTTATTTCCTTTGACTTCGTGACACCAGCTAGTTATGACTTTAGCCTGTCTAGAGCCCCGTTTACACTACAGCTGTAAATTTAGAACTACTCTGAATTTGCAGCTGTTTTGATTCAACAATTAAATGATAGCAATTTATTTACTCTGATGTAAAATCTCTCACCTCCTGATGCTGGTTTTAAACCCAGCACAAACCAAACAGATCAGAATCAGGCTGATATAAACAGTCCGATCCAAATCCTAGCTGATCTTTTATTCTGCCCAATATGCCAGCACCTTCCTCGGACAGGTCATTTAATCCTGTTCCGACGAACCTACTGGTTCAGGACAGAGGTGAGCATAAACTCTAGGGAGATCAAGTTCAGTTCAGATCCACAGATCCGAACTCAATTTGATATCCCCGTGTAAATGGGGTACGAGGCTAGCAGAGAAATTACTTACATCTTGTGCAAAAATTCTCTCTCTTACTCGTTGATATTCCTCTTCTCTCTCCTCAATTGATTTACTTCTTCTATCATCTCTAAATGGATGAATCCTATTTTGCTGCAAGATAAAAATTTCCTGAAAGGATATGAAATACTGTTCATTTACACATAAACCTATTTAAAATCCCATCCAATTGAATTATTTGAGGCTTCAGCAGGTTAATTAAAGTACACACATTACTGCCATCACACCAGATTCTAAATACAAAGGTTAACTGACTGAATGGATTAAAAATTAAATCGTTCTTGCTGGTAGATATTACCAAAGCACTCTTGTTTTAATGCTTGACAAAGTATTGCATACCTGATTGTCATCTTTATCCATACTAGAATTATCTCGTTTTAAAATAAATCTCTTCTGCGAGTCGTCATTCTTCTCATCTTTTATGTGTTCACAGAATCTTTGCTCTGGTCTATTGGGATAAAAATCACAAAGGTAGTCAGATCCAGTTCTCCTGCAGATAGGATTTGTCTTGTTTCTTCAGAAATGTCTTTCTATACCTTCAACATATAAAACAATTTAGACACACTCTATTGAAGATCAGAAGCCAACAAATGGGTGGGACACAGGCTGAAGCATTATTGGCAAAATCTAAATTTTGCAAGGATTACATTATCCTCCACAGTTTTTAAATACAATCCTATCAAACTGGTATATCTATTTTAGCATTAAGTCCTAACCATTACGATGCGACAGAAATCATTGCTATTGCATTTCTTGTTTCAAGATTCAATTAATCAATATACTTAATGACATTTGTCTGAGATAGAACCAATGGATTTTTTTAATTACATAGAATTTGTTCCATCAATGCAATGGGGAAAGCCCTTACCAAAAATACAAGAATGGAAAAATAATTTAGGAAAGATCAACATCATACTATGCAGCTGAATGGCAAATTGTGGAGAGAAATTAAATGTTTTTTTTAAAGGGATTCACCAATAGTAACTCAGAATCTTTAAAAGGGAACCTGGTCAGTAAACAGCACAATGTTATGGCCGAATCACAGGCACAAGTGCCAGAAATGAGTTTACAGGGTTGCTGTGAATCAACCATGACGTACCATCAGCTATCAACAGGATTCCGTTTAGTATTCGCGAAATGCCTGAAATTTTCAGTAAAGTGTGAAACCATGAAATCGCTGAAATTAGGAATCAGGGATTTTGTGAATGAGTGATCATTTCATCATATTGATAACCTTGCCTTGACACTTGTTCCCAGCGCCTTGGGACATCCTCCCGACGTGAAAGACGCTATACAAATGTAATCTTGTTGTTGTTGTTAGCATTATCAACAAATAAATAACACATTATGAAAATCAATATTTTATTCACCATCAACACAATGGTAACACCAAGGATGTTCCTGCGATCCTCTCTACCCCTGTCCGCTGGTGGGATGGGGACAGCCATATTGTCTCCAGGTATAGCAGCTTGGAGATCCAGTTGACTCCGCTTTGCCATCCTCTCTGCCTGGGATACTTGTGCCATTTGTGGAGCAGCTCTTCTCTTTCTGATCTGGGTCATGTGATCTTCCAGGGCCTGTGAAATAGTAGTCTGTACAGAAGGATCACTAGAAATCTCTATCATCGAGAACAAAGCTAAGATGTGCTGGGTCTGTGGCACTGGAGACTGGGGAAACAGATGCACTATTAGTGGGTGTCTCGATGACCTCGATTGGACTGGGTTGTCCTGCAGAAGTGCCAGCTGACAAAGGGGTGGGTTCGGCAGTGTGTGTAGCCCCATCGCTGTCACTCAGTGGTGGGATCGAAGCTTCTGTGGCGGGGTTACTTGAGGTAGAGTAGTTGTCAGATGGTACTTCTTCTGGTGTATTACCAGCAAGAACAGCCAGGAGATCAAGCTCACTTTCCAGTGTAGAAATCAGCTCTGTTGGCAGTGACGAAGATGTTAGGCCAACACAAGCCTCATTGACAAACATAGCAACATATGGGGAGCAATTTATTCCTGAATGAATGGTGAGCAGAGTTCTATTGGAACTGCACAAATTTAATGCAGACTGTCCAATCCTGTGTGTTGTTATCTGATAGCCAGGCTACTAACATATCCTTGATGTCACTGTTAGCTCGATTAGCAGAACCTTGAGCTTGTGGGTGGCGAGGCTTGCCATGAACTAAAGTGAGGTTTGGCCACATCTGCTTTAGCTGAGTGGTGATTTGGGCTCTAAATTCGGAACCATTGTCACTCTGGAGAATGGCAGAAGCATCAAGGAGAAGGAAGATATCCATGAGCTGAAAGCCTACTTGTGCAGCACGCTTGGTTGTGAGAGGCTTCAGTACACAGAACCTGGTGAGATGGTCCTGGCACACCATAATCCAATTGAAATTTGAGTGTGACATACACTGCATATCAATGAGAGTAACTTGAAATTTTGAGTAAAATTGTGAAACCATGAAATCACTGAAATTAGAAGTCAAGAGATTTTGTGAAAATGTAATCAATTCATCATATTGACACTTGTTAGCATTATCAAGAAATAAATAACACATTATGAAAATTAAGATTTTATTCACCATAAACTTCATGTGACATTTCATTCACTGAAGAGTCAAATATTCATTTGTTGACACAAGTGAGGCTTCCACGACACCGGGAGTTACATTTTAGCTTTGCTTTGAAGCATTTACAACGGTTGTTCTTAACATTTCTTCTGACCACAGTTACACTTTGTCAAACCTTGTCCACCACAAACAGACTGCAATGACAGCTTCATCTGATTGACACTGGTCTCTGTTAACAATCGTTGTGGGTAGAGGTCAAATTGGTTCCTGGAATAGTGACCCCTCAGAATGTCGGCCTTCACTGCTGTCCTGCACTGGGCAATGTCTAAATCTCTATCAATGATCCGCTCCAAACCTGTCCACTCCTGGGATCTCTTTTTCACAAAATTGTGGAACTCGCTGGTTGAATCAGATACTGAATTTGAGAGGAAGCTAGACCTTCACATTAGAGAGAGAGGAATAGAAGGGTATGGGAGGGAGTAAGGGTGAAGACTCGGGTAGAGTATAAACATCGGCGTGGACTGCTTGGGCTGAGTGGCCTGTTTCCGTGATGTACATTCTTTGTAAGTCTTTACAGTGGGTTTAATTTCCAAGCATCATAAAAGCACTTGTATCTAGTGAATTCTGCGATACCCAGATGGATTGAAGAGAACTCTCTGGAACTCCACCTTGGTGTCAGGAGCTTCCTTTGGCACAAACCAGCTTCACAGACATTGGGAACTGAAGTAGACGCCCGAGTGGAGTTCCAGCTGGCTGAAGAGGGTCCGCAAAGCAACCAGCAGGTCAGGTATGTGGAATAGGAGTGAGCCACAAACACCACAATGAATAACTGAAGGAATCACTCTGTTACGATTTCTACTCCTAGTTTTTCCAGCAATGTTACCATATCATTTATGTAACAATAAAGTAATAATTGCTGTGTGATAAGAAGGTCTAAACTGGATATTCGAAATGGAAGATAATAACTGAGTTGCAAATTAGTAACCGCTTCGGATAAGTAAAGTGCTAACACCGCTTCTGGTTAATAGATTGCACCAGGAATATATTACAGTGGTAGCTTGTGGAATGGTAGATCACATCACAGCAGATCTCCCATGCAAGTCCAATCTAGAGGTGGAATAAAGATCAGCAATGGAATTCGATAGTTGGCCCTAAAGCTGAATTTATCTTGCACTTTAACTGGGGAGTATAAACTGGGTGTGAAATATTGTTCACTTCCATATTAATCAGTGATTTGATTGTATTATTTTCTTGCTCAGTGATTGCCCAATACGACAGATAGGGCAGCCTCCACGTTCATCGAAACACATTGGGCTTCACCTGTGTTAGGTGCCATCACCACTAGTTTCACAATGAATAACCTCAGCACGATATAGTGGAGTCCTGTAGCTCAGTGGTTAGAGCACTCGTTTTGCAAGCGAGAGACCTGGTTTCGACCCAGCAGGGTGAAACCTTGGGCAAGTTTCCTTACTCCACACGCCTAATAATTATCCCTCAAAAAAAACACAATAATAAATTGGTCATTTTCAATCCACGACTGTTTGTGGGACACTGCTGTGTCTGTGAAGCTCTTTCAGACATTGAGAAGACATGAAAAGCGCTATATCAAATGTAAGGATTATTATTATTATTATTATAGCATTTTCAGTAAAAATATAGCTATAATCTATGTCTTCCTGTAAGAGTTCTTGAGACCACAAAAAGGGCATTGAACCACTCATAGCAATTCCTGGTCTAACAAGGCCTTTTACGGTCTCTGAGACCAGTTTGGATTTACAATGCTAAAGCTGTAAAGTTTACATTATTACTTTAAAGAAATCTGAAAGATAAGAAGTACTTACATTCTAGTATTGCTAGTTTTGTTGATTATAACGGATTTTCCGGTTTGATCTACATTATGATCCATTCCAAAATAAGCTGCCACTCTGTGAACTAACATTCGGTGATATGATGACATTGGAGGGAATTTCTTATAGTGATTGCTAGAGTAAAAGAGAAATAAAATGAGTAAGTAATGCAATTTACTACGATATGAAGCCCATCATCAGCTTGTTTGTGGAACTTATTCAAAGCTTTTAGCGGTTCAAAAGAAAATGTGAAATATAATTGAGTTCACAGCTCTATATTTACTAAAGACGACTTTATGTTGAGGATAAGACACTAACAGAATTCCCATATGCTCTCTTTAGATGGAATCAGCGTTGCATTCCTCATTTGCTGAAGTGTACAAAGTTCTTTGGTCACTCATTTGCTGGAACTTTAGCTGTATCACATTAGCACTCCTAATTCCTCAACTTCAAGAGGCTTAAGGCGATTGTGTTTAATTGAGGATAGCAGATAATGATGAGGCACCTTCAATGATGCATTTTTAGCTTTTGTAAAATCACTTAAGAGTCATTTGAGATTTTAAATGGCCCCAAGGATTTCAATTTAGCATTAGAATTCAGAATTGTGATGCAAATTAAACCATTTAACAGTTGAACAGCATACTTTACCCAGTGGTCTCTGCATGTGCTTGCGAAGTCACACTTGCAGTGGTGCCAGGAATGTTTTGATCAGAATGCTGACCAATATGTCCAAAACGGTTTGTCCACCAAGCTATATTCAATAACTTATCCAAATGTTTATTGGTAGGACTGTTACCTCAAAGTCAGGGTTTTTGGGCTCATTATGCAAATTGTCACTCCAGTGAGGCACTGCTGGTCATATTCCCCTTCAGATAAGATGTTAAACTGAGGTCCCATCTGCCTGTTCTGGTAGTTTAATTGTATATATTGAAGTCCGGCCTTCAGTATCTCTGCCCCAACCTTTTGGAACTCCATCCCAGTCCCTTTGTCTCTCTGCTTCCCTTGCCTCCTTCAAGGCCCATCTCAAGATCCTCCTCTTCAACTGCCCCTTCAGTCACCCTCATACCCCTATACTCCCTGCCCTCCACCCTTCTTGATCGCAACTCCCAGCTTGGATCCAAATCCCTGACTGTCTAGGGCCTTGGGACGTCCTGCCGACGTGAAAGGTGCTATACAGAGTTTTTGCAGGTTGATGGGAATTCTGTTGAGATTATTTATTAAGGAATCCATTTAAGAAATGCAAAGTAGACCCCATTCCTCCTTTAACAAGATCTTCAAGACCTTAATAGTTTAACTTCAGCGACCCAAGGAAAATCTTGCCCCAAATTAAAAAACTACTTAAAAATTGCAACACTAAACACGTGGTTATCTTCGTTAATAATGACCAGCTCCATTGTGGATAAGCAAACAGTGCAGCAAAACACTCTCTTTGTGCTTTTGAAACTTTCTCTCTATATGTATATATATAGATCTAATATATATTTGTGTGTCTATGTCTATCTAGTAGGTCAGTGGTTAGAGCACTCGCCTCGCAAACGAGAGACCTGGGTTTGATTCCCGGGCAGGGCGAAACGTTGGGTAAGTTTCCTTATTCCACTCGTCTCGCTTTTCCTGGAGTAATAATTCCTTCAAAAAAATAATAAATTGGCCACGACTGTTTGTGGGACATTGCTGTGCGCAATTGGCTGCTGTGTTTCACCCACAAAATACACAGTCAATTCACCTTACAGTATATTGTGTGAAGCGCTTTGAGATGTCTTGAAAATGTGATAAAGCGCTATATCAAATGCAAGGGATTATTATTATTATATCTTCCTCCATACTATGTAAAAGCAAAAAGTAAACTAAAAAGATTTCCCTTGGCTAAATTTAAAAAATCCAGCTGTGTGCATGTAGCTGAAAATTCACTCACTGAAGGTGGATAGAGGGAGACTTGAAGGAGGCCGGAGATGATGGAGCAGAGGTGATGGGTGAGGTAATAGGACCACATGAGATCACAGAGATAAAGTGGGGCAAGGCCCTGAAGGCATTTCAAGATAAAGATGAGAATCTTAAAATGGATCCATTTCAGGAGCCACTAGAGCAGCGCAGCCTAACGACGGCCCGTGGGACTGTTCCAGTCCTCGAGACTGCCAAGAAGTGTTCCCCCAAACATTCGCACTAGTCTAGGTAAATCCATGTTTGATTGGTAGTGTGTTTTCAGGTTTTTCTTAATTGAATACTTCTTGATTAATAGCATCCTGCAGCTCAGTGGTTAGAGCACTCGCTTTGCAAGCGAGAGACCTGAGTTCAATTCCAGGCAGAGGGCGAAACCTTGGGCAAGTTTCCTTACTTCACACGCCTAATAATAATCCCTCCAAAAAATAAAACAATAATAAATTGGTGATTTTCAATCCACGACTGTTTGTGGGACACTGCTGTGCGCAATTGGCTGCCACGTTTCACCCACAAATATACGGTCAATTCGCTTTACAGCATATTCTGTGAAGCGCTTTGAGACATCTAGAAGACGTGAAAAGCGCTATATCAAATGCAAGGATTATTATTATTATCAATCAAGAAATATTCAATCAAGAAAATGTATTTTGTTGGCCAACCGCAAAAGATTGGCCACCATTGCAACACATCCTGGCGAGAATAGGAGTGATTGGTTCGCAGAGATTTGGGGGAGAATGCAGGCTGTGGGTAATCTGGGTCTATGCAGAGTACAGCAGGAGACTGGCGTGCAGGGCATTGGAGAAGTTTGGAAATGACAAAAGCATGGACGACTGAAGTAACAGACAAGTCTTTAAAAAGTTAGTAAAGTACCTTGTGTGTCAAAACAAGTAAAAATGTGAAAACTTACTTATTATCACTGATAAAATCTATTAGTTCCTGTTCCATTTTTAATAGCATCATTCTGTCCCTGTAAAATAATAAACATAGTCAATACTTTCTCCAGGTTGGTTTCAGTTAATCTCCCACTTATAACAACCTTCTTTTCACACATTCTCCCTAACAAAGCAAATCAGCAAGCTATATATTCTTGGGTTGGTAGAACTGGGTCTTCGAAGAATGACTCTCGTTGGTTGTTCTTTGTCTTCCAATGCTTGCTGCCTTTCCCTAAACAGACTAAATTGAGGAACTCGCAACAAGCAGGACCCTGAAACATGGTGTTCTCTCAAAGCTATTTTGAATGAATCAAAATAATTATAAAACAACAAAATGTATTCAGTTGGTATAGTTCTGCCTTTAAACATGCATGTACCTACCTGGGATTATTCTTTAATGTATTAATGAGAAATTCATGCAGGTCTATCCCTGTGGAATCTGTATACTCTTGACTAAAATCTGCAACACAAGAACATATTTTAAAGAAAGATATTGATTGATCCTTTAATCTACCTACAGTATTACTGTATTACATGCATATGTAAACAGAGCCGAAGGGTCATATCTCTATCTGAGTTCTAAAGCAGTATGAATGGATTAGTTTGGGATCAGTTCTGAAATAGTTTACTTGGAAATATTTGTAGCTGTTCCAATAATAATAATAATAATAATAATCCTTGCATTTGATATAGCGCTTTTCACGTCGGGAGGACGTCCCAAAGCGTTTCACAGAATATACTGTAAAGTGAATTGACTGTATATTTGTGGGCGAACGCGGCAGCCAATTGCGCACAGCAATGTCCCACAAACAGTCGTGGATTGAAAATGACCAATTTATTATTGTTTTTGGTTTTGGAGGGAGTATTATTAGGCGTGTGGAGTAAGGAAACTTGCCCAAGGTTTCGCCCTGCCTGGAATTGAACTCAGGTCTCTCACTTGCAAAGCGAGTGCTCTAACCACTGAGCTACAGGACTCCAATGGGGGAAGAAAGCATGCTTGAAGGGCAACAGAAACTATAAAACATAAGTGAATATCTGGAAGCTGCAGATTTATATATCTGTCTTGGAGATTATGAGATCTATGTATAGGTGTCTAAAGAGCGTTCTAACAAACATGTCTGCATGTAAATAGGAGTTCTTTTCAGAGAATTTTTTGAACATCACAGAGTAATGAGACCTCAGCTCAGAGCCTCATAACTCCACCTGACGCACATGGAGTCCTGTAGCTCAGTGGTTAGAGCACTCGCTTTGCAAGCGAGAGACCTGAGTTCAATTCCAGGCAGGTCAGGGCGAAACCTTGGGCAAGTTTCCTCACTCCACACGCCTAATAATAATCCCTCCAAAACCAAAAACAATAATAAATTGGTCATTTTCAATCTACGACTGTTTGTGGGACATTGCTGTGCGCAATTGGCTGCCGCGTTCGCCCACAAATACACAGTCAATTCACTTTACAGTGTGTTCTGTGAAGCGCTTTGGGACGTCCTCCCGACATGAAAACCGCTATATCAAATGCAAGGATTATTATTATTTATTATGGGAATTCCTGGTCGAGTGCTTTTCTCAACAGCCATGCAGCCATTTTTAGACATCACAAACAATTTTTTTCTTACACATTTATACATTACTTAAATTATTATTATGTTACTTCAACTTACGAGGCTGGCTTTCTTAACATTAAGAGAATTCAGGTAAGTAGTGTGTAATGCAGTAATCTGGCCACAAAATAGTTAATACTTTTCAGATTGGCCCATCTCAGAGTCCCAAATTGCAAATGTACATTACACATAGTTTTCAGAAATATTGCAGTACACAAAGCCACTTGTAGCATTTAGGTTTTATATAGAGATTCCATTATTCAAGCACATCTACACAGAGCCCAACTTGGCTTGCCTATGTAGCTTTCTTTGTCTCATTGATAGATGTTTACCTAGATGTCTACCTTTATCTACCAAAACAAAATTTGTGAAGCAACCTTAGAAGGATTAGCTGTTTTAATGAGTTTCAACTAGGTAAGGAATGTGACAGCTATTTAAATTTTGGGATAAGCATTTCCACATTAGAATATAAAACCAACGGTAGAAATCAAGATGGTAGAGGGATTGCTGAGGAAATTTACTAGGATGGTACCAAGGATTGAGTGGTTTGGCCTATGAGCAGAGACTGGAGGAAGTGGTATTTTTTTCATTGAAACAAAGAAGGTTAAAGGATGACCTGAGAGGTATTTAAAATGATGAGGTGTTTTGCTAGTCAATAGAGAGAAATTATTTCCACTGGTCGGTGAATCAGTGACTAGAGGGCATCAATTTAAAATAGTTATCAAATGGGAAAATGGGGAGACAAGGAGAAATGTTTTCACACACAAGGTAATTAGGATATCGAATGCCCCGCTGGGACTGGTGATTGAGGCAGAATCCATATTACCTTTCAAAAGGGAACTAGGTAAATACCTCGAAAGGAGTATGGAGAAAGGGCAAGTAAGGACTGGGAGTGGAACTGAAACTGAAAGGATTGTTCTTAAAAGAGCTGGTTGGCACAGACACAGTGGGATGAATGGCCTTCTTCTGTGCTGTAAACCTCTGTGTAAAGAAATGGTAACTTTTCAGTGGAAGGAGAGAAGGGAATAAAACAAAGTCACCGGACCTCCTACTAGATGATTTCAAAGAATGTGCTCGCCAACTGTTAATAATGTGTGGCTGAGTGAGATCCAAAAGAAGGTAAGAAATTGCAAAATGCCGAGTTTGATCTGAGTTAGTTGAGCTCAGCCAGAAAACCAGCAGCACGGATGCTACAATTGGCCTCAGTGCCCAGTGTTAGGGAAATGGAAAAAACATGCTAGGATTCCTGATTGCTGTCCAGCTCTCTTTGATGGAGGTGCATACATTTGGACATATTGCAAGGGTAAGAATGAAGGCAGCTGCATTGCCCTCCAAGTCTTAATTGGCTGTCACGGTCAATGTTTACACATGAATAATGGGCAGCCTAACATAGTCCTTGAGTGCAACTAGCGCATGTAGAACTGTAGAAGGTATAACAATCACATGCCTTGAGTAAAGGATTGCAGGTAAAAACACGGGGAAGATAGATTAAAGGGGAAACTTTCTCTTCAGGTATTGGATATTATAGAAAGTCTACATAGCCAGATCAGAAACGTTTAAAGCTTTTGTGGATTGAACGGGTTTGTAAATCTGTAATTTCTACACATTTCATATATAACCACTGGTGTAAGCTATTATAACTAAGATTTTTTTTTAAAACCAATATTTTCCAGAGGTAAATGGACCACATGAAATTTTCTGAATTGCAGGCACAGTTTAAGTGCACCAGTTGTCTCGTAAACTGAAGAGGCAATTAAATAAAAGCGAGATAATTATGTGCAGAATATTCTAATACTATAAGCATCGAGGAAACTATATTAAGGCACATTATTTCTGTTCTCAAGCAATAGAAAATACAAAGCAATATGTTCACAACAGCTTAGTCAAAAAGCTCAGAAGATTCATCATAAATATTGCTGACTGCTCATCTTTTAAACAGTTCTACAATAAATTTTACAAAAGAGCAATTTTCAGGGGAGAGGAAGGAAGCGCTAATAAATATCCAGCAGCTTAACACATGGCACAAAGCAATGCAGCATTATATGAAAAAGGCATTACATGAAAAAGGCTCAAAAAGAGCAATTGTGCTTCTGTCTCATAATTTATTCACTGAATGCACAAAGAAGAGCTGCAGCCAGCAATTAACCTAAATACCCAAGATGCAAAAAGGCATCGAAAATGAAAGCTTAGAAATCAAAGGAGCAGTTCATGTTTCACTGCAAAGAAATATCCATTTTAGCAATCTGAACATGAGGATATAAGATTCACCACAATGATCGAAACCATGCCACTTTGGATCACTTGTAAAGGTAATCCAGATAAACTCAGCATTTTGCCAAGTCTACTCATTTTTATGCAGTCACATTGTGTTTGTTTTGTTCATTTTTTGGGAAGAAGGAGAATCTTGGGAGACAAATTTGTTTCTTTCCTCAGATTTCATGGACAATGTGGTCTAAAATTATATTGAAGAACCCTGTGAATGTGATAACTTAGCTAAGCTTGAGGAACTGTTTCATATGAGCAAGGATTGCTATAATAATAATAATAATCCTTGCATTTGATATAGCACCCATGTATAAAGAGATAAGGATCAAGACCCATTTCTTGAATGGGTGAAAATACCTCATAATGTAACAGGGGTATAGTTTCTCACTGATCAATCAGAAACAGAAGCAAACAAACCACGTACAACTGAATCATGCCACGATGATTATACACACAGACACGTACAAATAGCATTAAGTTCAAAGGAGCAACTTCAAAGCCTTAGTAAAATCTTGCAGTTTAGATGCATGTTATAAACTGCACTATCATCCACTATCATCCACCTGGAGTCTTTCCCCTCAACTTATCAGTTAGATCACTGTTTTAAATTAAGGGCTCAGATCTTTATTATTTGGAATGATCAAGGGTCCAGTATATTTGATTGGAAATCATTGCAATCAGTTTAAAAAATAAAATATTTTGTTGACGTCCTGAGGCACAAAGCTTCTCTCATGAATAACACACTTCATACTGTATTTTGTTGCCATCAAGCACCATTGGCAGGACAGCTCAAAAATGAAATTGAAGGCCACAAATTAAACTGAATTCTGTGTACCTCTCTAATCTTGGCTCAGATCCCAGTTCATGCTGATCAATACTCAGGTTAATAATTTAAGACATCTTAGCCCCTTGTGCAGACTTGATGTATCAAATAACCTGCCAGGTTCAGTGCTGTAACATTCTATCATTCTAGGATTCATCACATTACATCCTTGGCACTCACTCCCAGGAATCCACTAACAGTAATTTTGGTGAATTTTAATCTGAAAAAGCAGATTATGTGTATATAAGTATCAAAAATGTAATCATTAGGTTAAAGATCTGAGCTTTCCAGAGTAAAGAATATATTTCGTGAGCATAAATGTTGAAAGCACACTTCAGTGCTACCCTTTTATCCAGACATATATCAGGCAATAAATTGTTCTCATAATATACTAATTAAATTGCATGGAACTTTATCAAAGAGCACAAGCAGGCCACACAAGTGAAAGTCACAGCTATTGTTGCATATAATAATCCTTGCTTTTGATGCAGCGCCTTATCACATCTTCAAGACGTCTAAAACCTCTTCACAGAATATACTGTAAAGCGAATTGACAGTATATTTTGTGGGCGAAACTTAGCAGCCAATTGTGCACAGCAGTGTCCCACAAACAGTCGTGGATTGAAGTGACCAATTCATTATTATTTTTTTTGAAGGAATTATTACCCCCGTAAAAGCGATTTGCCAATCAGCTAACAATCTGGTTCCTACTTACTGCTAGGCAAACAGAGGCATGTGCAGTAAAGAAACTTGCCCAACGTTTCGCCCTGCCGGGAATTTAATCCAGGTCTCTCGCTTGTGAGGCTAGTGCTCTAACTACTAAGCTACAGGACCCCACGTTACTCTGTTATGAATGTACATTTGACAATTGACTTCCCTAGCAACACATGTCACAGAGCATGATTCAATCATGTGAGGCAGTTGCTGTATTATGACTGGTATTTGATTGCATTATAGAACATGAAACATGCAGCAAGCACAAAATTACATCCTGATTTGCAAAGCAGGATACAAAACAAATGAGCAAACATATAGCAACTCTAGTAGTAGTTTTCCAAGGGCTTGAGCTAGGACCTCAGCATAAGCAATTACTGGTATGTTAGCCTGCCCTCCAACTCTGTGATGACAAGTCTCTAACCTTGGAGAGTTTGTCTGGTTCAGTACTGAGTCCATACGAGATGCCCAGGCTACCAGAAGAACTGAGGGAAATAACAGCAATAGCAAAAGGTTCGGGAAGGAAGAATTGTCGCCCACAAACATCATCTTGTCTCATTTTGAGTGGGTTTTAGATTCTATAGTGCTCTGAACAGGTCAAATATTTTACAAAATTGAAAATAAAATTAAAACTCAACTACATTTTAAGTTTGGAAGGCAACTATAAAAATTCTTAAATGAATGCAAAATTGATTTCCATAAAAAATATCAACTCAAAGTTAGATATTTAAGATATGCTTTAAACAACAACCTTTTTGGTGCTGTATCAGATTTCAGTACTAGAAAGAAATCCGTATGCCTCCTTGGTGAAGGATCTCACAGTGTAATTAGAACACATCATTTATTTTTGGTTAAATCAGTGTTATATGTTATTGAGATGGTATATTCAGGGTTCAGTGATATATATATATATTTCTTTTTTATAATTATTTTTCAAAAATCCTCCCAACTGGTATGTCTCTCTATTCCTGTCTGGCCTCTTTTTGCTGGGGTGAAGACACTGGTTGCTGGTTATCCACTGGTATCCTAATCAAATGGTCATTCTTCATGTATAATAATAATAATAATAATAATAATAATAAGGCTTTGCAGTGAGTGTTGGCAGGTCTCTTGCCTCTAGAGGACGTCACAGTCCAGTCTGACCTTTCTTCACTCAGCTCCCACTCACAAACAACAAACTCAGCATGGCCTGGGATTCTGGGTACCATCAGGGCCGCCCACACCATCAGAGCTGCCCCAATCGTTCATATAATCACATACTCCTAGCGTAACCTTTAGTGTCTGATAAGAAGAAATTGTTACACTGAAGCACATTGAAGCAATGCAAACTCACACACAAAAACCTTTCAGAAGACGAAAACACTAAGCCACGCAAAATTAGGGGGCACGTTTTAAACATCTGGATCAAATTGGGAATTCAGACAGAACAATTTAATAACAGAAAATTGAGGACTATGGCAGGGAAAGCCAGTGAGTCAAATAATAGAAAGGGATTGGATAGATATCTAGGTATGCAATACTTTAGAGGAAAGAGGGAATTGAGCGATATGAGGAAAAGCCAAGAAAGGTGGAACTTAAATCAAAAAGGCCGAGTGTGCTGGGTCAAAGGCTTTTTATTACAAAATTTCCTACGTTCATATCTCATCATCAGGCCATATACGCTGGGTGGATGGCAAACCTGCACCTATCCAGTGTTTTTGCTTCCCCAAAGCCGACTATATATCCTAGATAGTGTCAGCAATGAGAACTCTCAGCACCAGTTTGGTGCTGTTTGGGCACTCAAACACATTGAAGGATTAGAATATGGGGCAGTGCTCAGCGCTAAGGTCATGTTCTTCCATTGTCACCGCTCTGTTTGGTGCTTCATTTAACTGTATGGACAGCTAACAACCCAGATACACCTAATCTTCCCACAAGGCACAACTGGGGTCACTTTCGGGGAGTGCACATATTTCTGAAGGACAATTACAAATGTATATGGGGTGGAGTGATATTCTGTTTGGTAATTGGATCTGCCATGCAGGGATTCATAAAATGACTAAGAGATATATTTTACTGCAGGTACTCAAAACTAATTCAGGTTGACCTGCTGTAACTCTACTTGAATGCCAACTGACTGCAATGCACTTGCTTCCTTTGGTTGCAATCCGCTTTCGCAAAAGATGAGTATGAGATCAGAATCCTGTTCTGCTGAGTTGGCCTGAGACTTTTCCATGTACTTGATTAAATATTTGGGAATGATTGGACCAAATGTGCAGCATAATGGGGTTTCCTCTTGTAAGCATGCATTGGAAATGTCACTATACTTGACTTTGCTGTGTCCAACTATATTGAGGCTCACAAACATCTGAAATTGGGGGAACGATGGAAAAGAGAGGGTGAGGTGGAGGAGAGAGGCAGGAACTATCCAATACCATGTCAATGCTGTTGTGCTGTGTTCACCTGTGCACTTTACTTTTTACAGTATACCATTTTTAGTGGGGCAAATTATTGTGCTCTCCATATGCCTCTGTGAATCTAACCTCTTCTTACTGTGTTGATTCCACATGTGCCAGTTGCCCTTGGGCATCCCACCCACATGATCAGTATTCACGTGTGACCCTTGGCAGTGAATTTCGACTGTGGAAGCTTTCCTCCCTAACTCTGGAAGGCTAACTGATTCTGCCTTGCAGCCTCAGCCTCAACACCTGGTCAGTAAAGCTGCAGCTCCATCCATTACACCATCAGGGCTGTCAGAAAAAAAAATATTTTCATCATAATATTTAAATTTACCACAGGGCGAAAGACATTCCATTAGCATTTTCATGCCAATGCACTGAAGTCTGCAGTGCGTGCTGCAAGTTGCAGTACTATTACAATTTCAGGCCTTGAATCAAATTGCAGCTCCTAGTGAAAGCAAAATGGATTGCAAAGCAATCATAGGTGAACAGGGCAGGTCTCTCCAATAATTTCTCGTAGCTATGGCAACCTTTAGACTCTGCTGAAACAGCATACAAAGCTTAAAGAAAAAATTAGTTGCAAGTTGGGAACTGATGAATGGATTTTAGGTTTATTACTCAGGATTCCCTAAATTGTATGTAGATTTATACATAACCCACCTTCTCTCCTCCAACTCCCCACCCCCCACCACCCTCCTTCTCCACCCATCACTAGCCCTGAGTATTTTGAGGTGACTATTAAAAAGTGCTCAAAGAAGAAACTAAAATATTTACTTAAATACAATACCATTGCCCAACGAGTACAGTTTGTCTATGCAAAAGCAGTATAGATACTGCCAATAGAATTTGTATTTCTGACCCAATATCATTTGTTAAGTGGTCAGTTTAGTTGGGGTCATTCATTCTCTTCTATCAAAGTTCCACATTAGTCAGTTCCATTCTTCTAATTCCCCCTTCCAGTTTTGTTATTCCAACAATTTTTACTTCTCCTCTTGATGAGGGTGCATTTTCTTCACTAAAGTGTCGGAAGGCCATTTAATTTCCAAGTTGAAGTTTTTTTTTTACTTTGCTGTGTTTTCTTTCTGGTGTAGATTTCTTTGATATAATTTATTGAAATTTTCTTAAATGCAATTTCACTTAGAAAAATGTGCTCATCTCTGTGTGATCAGACTAGGGTTCAATTGCTTTCTGTTTCTTGAGGAAGGAGTAATTCAGACTAGGCTTAATCAAAAATGAGTGAGTTGAATATTGAATATTCTTATATTGCTAATAGATATAGTATGTTAGTGATGTTCATGCCGCTTTGCAACTTTTTGGGTGCTGGAGATTTGAGCATCATCCTTTAAAATTGCCAACTGACTGCAATGCACTTGCTGTAGAGAGTTAAAAAACTAATCTCGCTATTTGGTTCATTGTGGAGTCCATGGATTATTTCAAAAGGGAATGAAATCAATACTTAAAAACATTAACTTTAATAATAATAATAATAATCCTTGCATTTGATATAGCACTTTCACGTCGGGGGGACGTCCCAAAGCGCTTCACAGAACACACTGTAAAGTGAATTGACTGTATATTTGTGGGCGAACGCGGCAGACAATTGCGCACAGCAATGTCCCACAAACAGTCGTAGATTGAAAATGACCAATTTTTATTATTGTTTTTGGTTTTTGGAGGGATTATTATTAGGCGTGTGGAGTAAGGAAACTTGCCCAAGGTTTCACCCTGTCTGGAATTGGAATTTAAAGTGGATGAAGAGTGAACAGGAAAGTAGGATTAAACCAGGTGGTTCCTAGAAAATAAACATTTTTGTTTTGTACCATTCTATGTTTGTAAAGCTTTACTAAAGCTACTTGCATCTACTGTGCTGTAATATAGAGCAAAACAAAGGGACCCCGTTGTAATACCGAAGCTGAGCCCATCAAATAAGACCCCATGTTATAATGTGACACATTATCGTTAGCCGCTAGCCAGCACCTCTGGGGTTGTCAGGGTCGCTCTGATGACATTGAGCTCCACTGTGCCTGCACATTGTGAACAGAAAGTCGGCCGGACAGCAGTGATTGATCTCATGAACATTGCTGGGGTTAACACTGATGTCTGTCATGCAGGAAGCTGGTCAGTCAGCAGCAGTGGGAAGTATAACACAGCTCAGCATATTGTGTACCTATGGTGTGCCCACGCCATACTGAAGCGTGCTATAACGGGGTCAGATTGCAATGTGCTATTTGTTTTCATGTCTCTGCCTTAATTCTGGTTTGGTGAGAAATCACACAATTTGTGGTTTCAGCTACTTGAAATCAAATCCATAGAGAAGGTGACCTCATAGAATGTTTGTTACTGTTTGATCGATATCAATCTTTTAATACTGAGGTAGTGTGTATGACCAATATTCTGGTCTAAATTAGTGTAGTACAAAAACCCACTGAGAAAGCGATACGTTATATACAATTACATCACTGAAATATTCTGTATTAAAATATCTAGTTGCTTTTGATGTAACTGTTTGATTCCTGGGCTACTGAATAAATTGTCCCAACCAACTGAACTACTTTTCTAATAATTAAGAAATTACAGGACATTTTGGCAAAAAAAACTTTTAGATTCCACAAACTTTGTAGTAATTAAGTGAAATAAAAGTACATCAATCGTAACATCTAATTTAGAAAGGGAAAATAATGGGATTAAAAGTCCTTCAGGAAAATGGCCTGTTTGTCAGCGTGAACTGCTCCTTGAATATCACTAGTTTATCTATTATGAAACTTGTGATGACTGTCATACTCAGTAAATTACCATGTAGGTAAACCTGCTAGAGCCAGTACTTTGCCTTTTTGGAGATGAAATGGGGTTGATTGCAAACGCATACCTTTCGACAACATTCTTATTTTAGGTTTTTCACTAGTTTTGTCTTTCTCTCTGTTTTTATCCTTGTCCTTCTCTTTCTCCAATTCCTCTTTATTACTTTTATCATCATCTTGAAAGCTTGGAGAGCTGGTGAGTTGCAGCTGAATTGAATCCTGGAACACAAAAATGACTAAGAAATAATATTTCCTTTCATCTGTAAAATTACCGGCTGTACCATTCATACTTGTAATCAATTATTTTTAATGCACACATAATCCATTTGAATTATCTTCCCCAAAATTACTTTTGAGGAATGTTCACAGTATATCTGAAAGTACAGCCACACTGTCACAAAACAAATTGAAAATTAAAGCACACATTTCAAATTACAGTTTATAATTGAGGAACAAATGGGTCTAATGCCCCCATTTTTAAATATATTTTCTTATGCATATCATAACATGAAAAGGTTTTGCATTTCAGAGAAAAAGCGCTTGATTTTATAATGTTAACTTTCATTCTTCAGATAGCAGCAGGTGTTTACAGCTCAAATCAAAGCATCCCACCGAAACAACAACTAGCCTTGCTGGCAGCCCACAGTATGAATAGAATGCTCCCTCAAAGTGCGTTTGCTTTTCAAACCACGAGTCCTGTTGTCAGTACAGATATAAAAAACTTGCACATTAAAAAAAGTATCCTAAAAATCAATGATATGCAATTGTCCAGATATAACTGAACAGAGTATGGTGAAAATACATCAACAAGTACAGATTCTTGCTTCTCTTGTTCTTTGGAATACAAAAAGTACATTCCATCTCAAAGATTGTATTGCAAACAAACTCCTCCGAATTTCCATCAATGTACAATATAAGACATATAAGAGAGATTTTAATATTGACATAATGTAAACGTGAAAGAAGAAAACCAAGATTAATATTTGTAACAGATATTAGCACAAGGATATGCAGTGTACTGATTGCATTTCCATGTTTTTGTAATGTTAGTGGTTTGGTTCATCTGCACATCTCCTGTGGTTTTGAGCTAGGTGAAGAGGGTTGCAACTGCGACCATTGTGATGTTGTAAACTTGATTTCAGTCCAATTGTAAAACAATTTTAGCTTTTTGGTTTAAAACAAAGTTTTCTTCATTTCCGTCGTCCCTGGAATGATGGATGGCTTGGATCACGTCCACATGGATGATATTGTTGTTATTTCCCTTTCAGTCTTCTTCCTCTTCCCTTCCTTTGCCAAACACCTTTCATTCACCTGCACCTGGCAAGGTCATCAGCCTTTGCCACACAGATCAGCAGAAGCTGGGCTTTTAACCTGAATCCCCTTAGTCCTTGCACAGTAAATAAACAAGTATGTTACCAAGCTATCGAGTGAAGCATTTTAATAAATTATGAAGCTATACATCAAATTTTGTTTCTCCCTCTCATTAACCCCTCCCTCCCAACCAAACAGTTCCTTTAGATACTGCATGTATTAAGATTGATTTTTAGTCTGAAATTATTTTAGGCAATTCCAAATCACCTGGTAGTCTGAAGAGATTATGTGAAACTTAGGCCCCACTTAAATGGAAAGTAGGGGAAAAAGTATTTGAGACACTGCCAACATCTGTAATATCAGAGAAAGACAATGCTACATGTATTACAAAACAAGTTAAATCTTCTGGTACTGATGCAGATAATCCAATAACTACAGCTACAAAATAAAAAAAATTAATTGCCAGTGCTGATTTTGGCTGGTAACATCTTAGTGGCTCAAGCGCTCAAGTCTTCTCCACATTTGGACATTTCTGTACTGGTATATTTCAGTGTTACCACTACCTCATTTTGGGAGCCAAGATGAAACAATGGCTCAAAAGTAAGAAAGTATTGCTCAGAGACATAGCTTCAGGATAAGCAGTTCATTCTTTTACATAGTGCTTCTCTCCAAGTTCTGAAGCGTGGCTGATTAAGCCGCAATAGAACACAAATGCTTCAGCTATAATGAAAGATATGTGTAAGAAATGAAATTCCAAATTTAAATAAACAAGCAATGCATTGCTGACCTACCATTGGGTGTAAAACAATGAACTTATATCATTGTTTGTGGAATATGTTTTATAGCACTATAACTTTCAAGTTTAGAAACACAGTACTTTTCTTTGTTTAAAACTTTAGGTGCAAAGCCTCGCTTTAGAAAAGTTCACATTTAATACTTTTCTTACACAAAACTTTGTGTTGTAGTCGTGTTCAAATCTTCCTCAAAGTAGTCCCAAATAACCATTTAGATTGCTTTCAATTCCTCCCATGCTATCTACGGAACGGTGGCTTCATGCTTGTGCAGAATTGTGGAGACTTATGATTCTTAAGGGTAAAAGCTTCCAACATCGCAGATAGAAATCTAATTCTTTCCCCTAACATTATAATACAAAATGCAATTTCAGGTAGAAATTGCAAAGCACCAAAGCACAACCCATGTTTTATTGCATTCATGAACTGAAAACATCAACTTCTATTAGACAACAAATGTCCTGAGCCTAGACTTTGTTCTGCATTATGGCACTCATTAGATATAAATTATAAGCTTTATCGATGGAATTTATTAACATAATGTTTCGCAATCCAACTTATTTTGTAACATTTCTTTTCATTACTGATGGGCAAAGGATAGTTTTACTATAGGCCAAAAATTTACAGGGTAGCGATTAGCATTCTTAGGCCTTTAGAACAAGTGAGTAGGAATTACTAAGTTTCCAAAATTCAAGTCCTTGTTTATTACTTTAAATATTGTAAAAAAGGTGAAAGAATAATAATCCTTGCATTTGATATAGCGCTTTTTCACGTCTTCTAGACATCTCAAAGCACTTCAAAGAATGTACTGTAAAGTGAATTGAAGTGACCAATTTATTATTGTTTTTTTTCTTGAGGGATTATTGTCAGGCGTGTGGAGTAAGGAAACTTGCCCAAGGTATTGCCCTGCCTGGAATCAAACCCAGGTTTCCCGCTTGCGAGGCGAGCACTCTAATCACTGAGCTAGAGGTCTCCACAATTCCAAAAGAGCAACCTGGAAAGAATTCCAGGCTGCTCTTTTCATTTGAGAAAGTGACAACTGGCAGCATTTAAAATGTGTGCATCCATAACCATAGAGGTGCCTGTTCCTCCTGGAAGTGGAGAAAGCAGGCAATATTCTGGTTAGTACATCCAGCAGCATAAGCAGCCTCTCACCAGCAAATTTGCCTAAGTCCCACACTGGAACCCGAACACGATGGAGGTAAAGCGAGTCATTGCTCAGCAAACAGTTATTGGCTGTGAAAATTAAGAGATTATTGGAAGATTACTAAAAAGAATCAAGACATTTTGTATCACTATACTTCATTCATGGATTTCAGGCCAAATAGGATTTTCTTTAAAAAGTCTCCTTTGACAAAACTAAAGCGACGCACTTCTGCTGGAAGCTTTGCAGAAATTTAGAGATTTTCAATGAGTTTCACTCACATTAATCTACCAGTCTCAAAGGTAAATTGGATGGCTTGGGTCTATATATGTATGTGTATATATATATAAATAAAAAGAGTTAGATGAGATTTCTCTCAGAAAATAGCAAATTGGCAGATGTTAAGTTTATTCATAAGCCTAACAAGTCTTCCCTGAAAACCACCTCGCTGTTGGTATTAAAAGCAGGGTCACGACATCACCAGTACCATGGAACACTCATTGTAAAACACTAGTTTATAAAGAGCCTTGCTTTTTTTTAAAAAAATTCTTAGTTACTCAATGTTACCAAAAGAATGCCAAGTGAAGCTCTTAATGCAGTGTTTTTACAATAATATTCCAAAATGGTATACGGGTAAGATTGCAAATGCAAGTTATTATAATATTAAAGGGAAAAAGTAACAAAGACTGCAATGTTTCCCCTAAACAGGCAAATAATATTTGCTTTTGATATATCATTGCATCTTATTCAAAATATGTGAAAGGACTTTGTACAATCAGTTACTCTTGAATTAAATTGACGGAAATGTAGGTAAATGCAGCAGCTAATCTGAGCCAATAATTGTCCACAATCCACAAAAGGATTAATCTGTTTTTTGTTGACATTGAAAAGCAGAAAATATTAGCTAGCACACTGGGACAACTCTCTGCTCCTCTTGGACTATATACCATGGTATCTTTAACGTCCATCTCAGTTTATCATCTCAGTAAAGTATTTTAAAAATGCTTTATTAGGCAATTCTGGTAACATTTGGTAACTAAGATTTTTTTTAAAAAAAGACCGTTTATAAACTGTTAAGCAGTACCTGTAATCATGCACCACTGCCTCATTTCTGTACTACAGTGTACTACATTACGACTTTAAATCTTGGTTGGATTTGTAAAATTTATATTTTCAGGTAGCACTTTGGAGCATCATAACATGTTAAGATGGAAGTGTGTGTTCACAATCATCCACATGCTAAATTCCCATTCTTAACCAGACTGGGATTTTTTTTTTAATTCTCCTTAATTATACATGTATTACTAATGGAGGGAGAATACAGTACTCAGAAAACAGTGGGTAGTCTTCATATTTAAAATGAAACATTTGCACTCAGTTCAGTCTTGCTGTTGGGTTTCCAAATCACAATAATTCCTGCAGTAATTAATGACGTGGAATTTATCATTAGTGACAGAGGGTTGTCTAGCTTCTAACCATCTTCATTCTCTGCTGGTAATTTTTAAAGTGTTTTAATAGCATTCTCACCTGCCCATTCTCCTAGAACCTTATACCTTCTTTGTTCTTCGAAATCAGGGGAAAAAAGGGAAAGTTGGCAGCCAAGGTAAGGTTGGACTTCTACCAGTAGATTACAGTTCCTTGAGATCAGATAGCAGGAAACATACCCAGGCACTGACACATCAGAGTTTTTAGAGCAAAGATCTAAGTGATTAAAATGATTGTGTGAAGTGCTTTCAAATTATTTCAATGTGATACGGTGGTATTACCAATGAGAACAGCATCAACATTCATTTGGAGAATAAAGTTCCAAATTAAGTATTTCTACCTCCCAAAGACCTTTACGAAAAGGACAGTTTTCACTACCTTTATATGAGAGGATGTGTTCAATTTATCCAGTTCCAAAAACAGCCTCGGGACACCTAAAAAAAGTTTTCTGAATAATGTATGACCAAGTCCACCTCCAGTTATTCACCTGAACTGGCATTACACCATTCATATCACTATTTTCTCTTCTCTCTGTTTGGATGAAGGGCACCTAATGCGTGCTATCATCTGAACAAGTCCTTTACAGGTGAGACACTCAGTAATACAGGTCTGCCAAAGCTTGGGTTGGGCCTACACAAACTGGAACCTCCTGCAAGGCTAAGGACATACAAAACAAAGGTTTAACATTGTTTTGAGGAAGAACAAGAATACGTTGTGCGCAAAGTTTATCCCCCCAGATGATAGTATCCTTTTGTTCTCAAATGACGTACTGTTTGTGGAATAAAATATTCGGGAACCACAGACATATACTATACTGTGGGGAGTTTCTAATCACCCCACAAGCTTTGGGTCACAGCACATAGATCCCTGAGCCAGGGTTGGCAGGAAGGGAAGACAAGTTGGGCTCGCCTACTACAGATAGTGCCCATCTACCAGGAAATGTACAATGCAAGTCAAATCGACTCAATCACAAATGTTCAAAAACATTGTTGAATTTCTCCCTTCTTTAATAACTACCCGTTGGATGGCAACTTCATCCTGTTTCAAGAACACACTCAAGCAAAATGCTTTAGTCTGGTCAAACATGATACGGAAATTAGACAAAGGTTTCGACTGTGGACATTCAATTCTAAAGAGGTGAAAAGCATGTTTGAGCAATAAAATGATTTCCGTGCTTATAATAGTTATTTAAAGATAAATTAAGTTTTTTTTTTAAATGTGGTCATACAAACATAACCTGAATTTAATTTATTTACGTGTTATACTTGCTCCCCCCTACCTCTGTGACCTCCTAACCCCCTACCAACCTGTCTGCTCCATCCACTCAATGGGCTTCGGCCTGCTTCACGTCCCCCGCCTCGCCCGCCTCACCATTGGCGGGCAAGCCCTCAGCCACTCTACCCCCACCCTCTGGATCTCCATCCCGCAGTCCCTCCACCTTACACCCTCCCTTGCCTCCTTCAAGACCCTTCTCAAAGCCCGTCTCTTCAAGCGTGCCTTCGATCACCCTCCTTCTCCCCCTGCCCTCCACCCTCCCCGATCCCGACCCCCAGCTCAGGTCCGAAACATTGCCTGTCCAGCACCTTGGGACGTCCTCCTGACGTGAAAGGCACTATACAAATGTAATTTTGTTGTATTTAATTTAAGGATCTTGAAAATATACTTAGGGAGTTACATTCTTGAGGTAACCAGTTTTCACCAATTACATAAATTCTGCAGGCCACAAATCTCTAGTTGATTTTTCAATTAATGAAAGATCCAAAAAAATGTTACAAAATGGAGCAGGCTAGATGCAGGACACTTGAAAGGCTGTAAAAGAACTTGGAAAGAAATGAGATAAATCGATAAGTAGTGGTAAAGTGTTGCCAGCTTTGGATGTTAAAAGGTTGTAGATTGTAGTAGGAAGAAAAGCCACTTCACAACTTTGAGGTTCTGGGAAAGAATAAGAGTAGTTTTCGATTTAACATGCTTTAGATTGGAAATAATGAGTGTAACAGCAGAGCAACCACACGACTCTTACCCACAATTCTTGGCAGGAGATTCAGCAAAGACTTATTTTTGGGGAGTGCAATTGGTTAAAGCACTATATCGAGGAGAGTAATGATGTAATGCTAGCATTCTTAAAGTCTCAAAGTCTTCAATCATTAAGCACTGTTACATAATGCAATGAAAGTTGAGAGATCTCTGAATCAATGACAAATTGATCTATTCGCTAGTAGAGATAGCTTACTTAGTCTAAAAAGATGATCAACTTTATCTTTTATATAAACTTAGGCGTCAAAAAGTCTGATTAAAAAAAAGCCACAGCAAACCATGTCTAGGTAAATTTGAAAAAGTCCACTGGGCTTTTGAGATTAGAATTTTTTCTTAGTATTTTAGAGCGTGCACATTTTGAATAATTCTTAAATTCAGCCTTACATTTGAAGTTCGACATTAACCCTTTTCTAGCTAATGATCTGGCTATATTGCTGGGGCTATGCTGCATGGTTGGAGGTGCATCCTTCACATAATAATAAATAATAATAATCCTTGCATTCGATATAGTGCCTTATCACATTTTTGAGACGTCTCAAAGCGCTTCACAGAATATACTGTAAAGTGAATTGACTCTATATTTAGTGGGTGAAACACGGCAGCCAATTGAGCACAGCAGTGTCCCACAAACAGTTGTGGATCAAGTGACCAATTTATTATTTTTTTTTGGAAGGAATTATTACCCCCGAACTGCAATCCACCAATCGACTAAACAACCAGGTTCCTACTTACTGCTAGGTAAACAAAGGCGTGGAGTAAGGAATCGTGCCCAACATTTCGCCCTGCCAGGAATCGAACCCAGGCATCTCGCTTGTGAGGTGAGTGCTCTGGCCACTGAGCTACAGGACTCTAATCAGACATGAGACATTAAACCGAGGTCCCGTGTGCCTGTCCAGGTAGATGTTATGTTATCCCATGGCATTACTCGTAAAGAGAAGAATTTCTTCCCATGTCCTGACCAACAATCCCCCAAATAAAACTGATGATTAATTTCATGGCTGTTTGTGAGATATTGCTGCCGGGATCGCCTACACATACACAGTTTATTTTATTGTATATCCTGTGAAGCACTTTGAGGCAGCTTCCCGACATGAAAGGTGCTATATCAAATGTAAGTATTATTATTATACTGTATTTTAAAATAAACATTTGTGGCCACACAGTCATTTTTTCATCATAAGCAAACCCTCTCGAATTATTCAAATTGTGTCTTGTTTAAAAAGATAGTGTGGCTGCAAAAGTATTGGCAATAGCTTTTTTGTGCTAATGTTTTCCCTCCTCTTCATGTCTCCTGAAGGTGTTGATTGTTTGTTGGGGTAAAATTCCAAAGAATTCCACATTCCACCCACGTAGCAGTCTTTATATGAGAGTGTGGACAGTGAGGTTATTCACTTAAGAGTACATCACAGTTGGGCTGGTCTGTATGGGTTAGATATTCACCAGGCTGGGAATTTGCCTATTGGAGGAGCTGTCAAGACCATTTAATTATTTCAATTTTGTTTCGTACATTACCTTGAACAGAAAATAAAGAATAAATGTATCTGAAAACATCCTTCTTCCATCAAATGTTCCGATATGGGATGTTGGCATGATTCATTTTGATTTACTGTTCTACTCATGTTATTTTTTTAGGAGATATTTATCATTATTCTCAGGTAAATTTAATGCAAAATCAGATCCATACATTTACACCAATAAGTTCCTTACCAGTCACTGCAGTACATACAACCAAGCCAACTAAAGGTGGCATTCTTTAAAACTGCCTGGACTCCAGGAGGAAGACTTTGGAGAATAACATTTGTACTGACATTTAAAAGGGGATTCCTTTGAAGTTGTTAATTCTTCATTTCTGATCTATGAAGCTATTGCTCATTTGTCTTTTGTATGTGAACATTTAAGAACTCTGCTGCAGAGAGAAACTAGCTGTCACCAAGCCGCTTACAAATAGGCATTCAAAGAATTAAATGCATCCATCATTTTTGATGAGTCTTTATTTACGAAAAATGAGAAACCTCAATGACCCTTTATATCATGATTTACATTGAAGTCCCGAGTACCAAATTCTCAATGATCTGTAGGGTAGTTAATCATCTAATGCTAATTTCTCTCTACATTAGTCAAAACAATATGTCCAAAACAAAATCACTTACATTGTGCTGAAAAAAGCAACTGTGAACTTTGCAAATCAGGCACAAAACAAACACCGCCATACACAAAGATAACTTAAGAAAGCACATCAAAAGTCTTACTTCAGACTAGTAATGTTGGTGCTCAGAGAATACACAGACCCAAGCGCTTCCAGCAAGTCCGTTTTCAAAAAGAAATCCAAGTTGGAGAAGACAAAGATACTTAACACGTTTGATGACAATTTGAGATAATATTGAAAGAGACAACATATTGATGAAAAATCATTCTGCAAACCATTTTTTCCATTTATTGCAAAATTAGGTAAATTGTGCCAATGCATCACTGCATCGGTTAGGTACGATGCCTTTGTGATGAAGGTGCATGGCTCTTCTCTCTGCCAAACAAAATAAAAGGTTTGACCAACAGTTTTTCATTAGATAGTGTGCTTTTGATCAAAAAATCTTTGAGGTGATAAATCTCAACAGTTTTTCTTCAGAAGCATTCTCATATCTGACGAGAGGATATCACTTAGCAAATTTGAGAGCATTCAATTACGGAACTCACAGTTTACAATTGTTGTGGTCCGACTGACTATTGACAACATGTTAATGTCCACTGGCAACCAAGTAACGACATTGGAGAAGTTCAATTCATATTTTTTTAAGAACAATATTTAAATGACAAATAGACATTTTAAGAAAAGAATGCTGGATATACATTTTTCAAAGAATCCGCAGAGGTTGATGAAATCAGATAAGAAATCAGACTTGTTGCAAATCCAACAGTCTAAATTACAAGACATCAGTTACAGACCCACAAGAACACACCAACAGTTTTCAGCACTTAAGAAGACACTCATTTCATAATCAAAGTAAGGCAATGAGACTAATGCAAACAAACAGATGATAGGACAGAACCAAAGTGCGGACAGGTCAAACTTTGGGACTATGGATTATATGTGTGAAGACTACAATTCAATTTGCCACGGGAATACAAGCCATACCTGATTTTCTTGGGTGGCTTCTGTTGCCAGAGGCAGAGATGACTCTTCACAAACAGCAAGACTCCGCACGAGTTTACCTTTGGCTCCTGACTGAGAGGCACACAACAAAAATGTCATTGCCTGATTACTCATAAGATTTTAATAGTGCTCCTTAATATATGACTAATAGAGAAACGACTACATATCAGCCGAGTCAAAAGCCAATATACATTAAATAGCAAAGCCTTATTTCATCTGGTAGTGCATTTGCTGTTTCTTGAAAAAGCACTCATCATTCTGAATACATTACAGCAAGCAAACTGTATGACATTAAAATACAGCTAGCATTTTTAGTTCAATTACAGTGCAGTAACAAGGATTTTCTTTAAAAAATGAGAATGAATAAATATCTAAAATCAAAATTCTGACATCAAACCTTGCCTGGGATACAATCAAGTGTACAGCACACAGAAACTAACAGGATATAGTACATAACAGGTTACTTTGTAAACCCACCGACTCCAAAACTAATACCAACAGTAAATTCACATTTAACAGAAAATGACACAATCAAGCTTCAAAGCTGAAATTTGCACCTTAAATTTTTTGAGGTTCATTTTCTAATAACTAGAATGACATTAGAATTTCTTAAAGTCTTTGGCAGCCAATTGTAACACGTAAATCCTAAAAAGAAAGTTAATTTCCCACAAGTCAATGTTTTATCATCAGAACATTGGATAATATGCTATAAATTGTATTTAAGTCCACATTTGTTCAAGTGGAATAATAAAGCTCAATCTCAAATCATTATATCTCTTTTTTTTTAAATGGGTTACTTCTCTAAAAAATGACATTTATTTGCTCACTGTACAATATTAAACAGTAAAAGTGAAGGTGATTAATTTACTTCGGGCAAAAGGCTTTTATTTAATAAAATTAGGTTTCAGTACCATCAAGCTGAAGAATTAATTTGATATACTCTTCGAGTTTTAAATTATACTACTGCATTCTTTTCTCTGCATTAATAAGTTAAACATACCTCATTTGACACATTAATATTATTATTTGTTATTAATATCAATAATAATTTATTATTAGTTTAACTTTGCTCAAACACCAACAATATAAACGCTGAACACAATCTGCCTGATTTACTGAATGAGAAGATCTACGAAAGGAGTTGTATTATAAAAAGCCTGGGAATCAGATTTTATTTGAGACAATTTAATTTACATTTATCAAGAATTTTCAACAGTTTTAAAAAAACGACAATCTCCCTTTTTTGCTCCATTCTTCCGTTTAATTCTTTTTCTGTTTTGAGAAAAGGTCACCTCACCTCTTACTATTTACATCACATTCTCACAGAGGGGCTTATAGAATCTTGAGACTTTACAGCACAGATGGAGCCCATCAAATTTGTGTCAGCTCTCTGAAAGAGCTACTCATTGAGTCCCACTATGTAAACAAATAATTTCTACTCATACACCAATAGTTTACTTCCAATCCCAAATTATAAAGGTATTCTAATGCTTCTGTTGTTCAGACCATGATCTACAGTATACATGGTCAACTTTCAGATGCTTACCTAAAATAAACAAGGAAATTCATTAACAAATACTGTGTTTCAAAGAAGAAAATAACATATTCTTGTCTTCACGTTCCACAGGTGAAAAATAACCATCAGAGGCACATCACATGCCACTGCAACAATTTTTTATGAGTTAATGTAAAAAGATATTGCAAAACTTGTTCCAGTGTAGTGTTCCTTTAAAAACTGCACAATAGCTTTGCCAAAGATGTGCATAGTGGCAAAGCAATTTAAGAAAAGCACAAGAGACTGCGACACACATACAGTTCTGAAAAATGACTGCGATTTAAGCTTGCAAGAGAATGGCATGATATCATTTTAAACCTATGTCCACTGAGATCAATTTCAATATAAATGTTGTTTGACAGATTCATGCCACTTTACACGTTACAATCACAATACCAATTAAAAAATCATTGATGTATCAAATTATAAATTTTACTAGCAGTGTTAAAACATATAGGTGAGATTTTTTTTCTCTCAATAGGAATTTATCGCAGATGATATGTTGCCAGAGTTACTCTCCAGCCTGTTGTGAAAAATCCCGAACATTAATCTTGAGTAACTTGGCGGGGGGGGCGGGGGGAGTGGAGGGTGGTTAAGGAACTGTTAGATGAACTATGTTTGCTAACATTTGTATCTATAATCCAAACCAATATATTTCAATCTTAATTTGCACCGTGTATAGCAAATTGTAAAACCTCTACAGAATAGAAATACCAGATTTACCAACCAAAATCATTTTGGAAGCCTAACAGAATAACATAAGTATTCTTCCAATAGATTTCTATTTACCCACAAAAGATGTATCTACCACCATTTGTTCCTAACTAACATTTTATCCCCAAAACAGTTTATTCTCAACTTTTAATAATTCAAGTACGTATAAAAGCTAAATCTGGCATTCTTGATTTGCGTAGTGAAGTGTATTACCCCAACAGCATGATTAAAACAAACCGCTTCTAAATCGTTCCCTACATTATCTCTATTCAACACTGGAAACATTTTTTAAAATTTTATTCAGATTTTTTAGTTATTCCTTCTGAAATTCAAGTTTGTTTTTAAAAAAATTAAACTTAGCTTTAACCATTTCAGACTTTGAAATTATACATTTTTTGTGAGCACTACTCACAGGAAAATGTGATGTTAAATCTCAAGCTTAATGAATTATTTCTTTTCAGTGGGAACTCTTTCTACCACAGTTAATTTCACTGTCAAATGATTTACTCCCGGTGCCGTCTCTGGAGTTTCTTATGAATTATCTTATTTGAAGCTTGAATGTGACTTTCAATAAACTCATACAAAGAAAGACATGAAATGCTTTGGCACAACACAAGCACAACATGAAAGCACAATACTATTTTTCACACAAAACACTTGGGCTTCTAAGACTGAACACTTCACCAAACTGTCCAACATATGACACAATTTCACTGCGACACGCAAGAATAATCACATTGACATTACTTTATCCTATCATTTCAGCTTTGACATGCCTCCATACAGAAGGTGGCCCCTACCTTTGCTCTTTTTCTCTGCTGCCCCTGGTTTGCTCGTTTCTGTGCAGCAAATGACAAACAGATATCATTCGGTGGACAAAGATGATAAAAAAATTAGAAACGTCATGACTTAATGATAGGAATCATTTTTTTCAATAAGAAGCTGCTGTACATTGTCATCGGTTAATGTGGCGCCATTTGAAATCTGCTCTACGAGATGAAGCCCAGCGCAGCACAATCAGGTTAGTCAGACTTGGCCTTCAGGAAGCCAGTTCAAAATAGTTTGTTGACAGCTTCATTACATTTTTAAAATCATCAAAATAAAAGCATTTCAATCAGTTCAAAATCTGATCATATCAAATGTCCGGTGACTACCCACCTTGCTTTCCCTTGTCATCAAAGAAAAAAGTATTTGACAGATCAACATTTAGAAGAGTGGTCTTCATTATAACACTGCCAATAGAAAGGCCACTGTATAAACAAATGATGAGTTTGTGCCTCACTTGTAAGAGCAGATCAAACTGATAACTAAACTCAGCACACAAGATGAAACACATACAGACAAAGTGAAAAGATCCAGTATCGTTGTTAGATTTAAGAACCATACAGAACCCAGACAGCCAACCACCCGTATTCTATGTGTCACCTTACTTGATAGTCAGCCTTTGTGTCATTTGATTTATCCTCTTTCTCTTCTGCCTCCAAGCTTTCAGTTCTAATGATGCACGTCTCTGGAGAGGATGGAGAAGTTTCAGTCTCTTGCTCATTTCCAGCTTCCTCCACTGTTTCATGGTTCGATACGCCTTTTTCAGACATTCTCACAGAAAGGAATTACACAAGTAGAAGATGCAGTGACCTGCAGGGTCAAAACATCAAAACACATTTTATTCCCAGAATGAGTCGCTTCATTTCTTTCTGACATTCATCCTGTAGAAAATGAATATTGCAGTTAGCTACTGTTTACTTTGAAACACATTCCAATGTGCTCCACAGTACAAATTCAACATTTCATAATTCAATTCCAAATGGAATAATTCAAATGCATATAAAAGCCAAATTTGATATTCTTAACCTGCATGGTCAATATGCGTAGCCATCAAACTGACAGCTCCATTATTAAAACCATAAGCCTCATCCCAAATCCCTTGTTAACTTCATACCTACGAAAAGCTAGCAAGAAAAATCTTCAGGTAACTTAAATGAAGAAATGCTAATGTCAATGCATTTACTTAGGGAGCTCCACAGAAAATTAAAACCTCTTTTCACTCTCACTGATTGATTCCAAAATGAATGTGATGAATAATTTAGGATGACGGCCACAAGTTATGGACAAGATCAAATCAAAAAATTGCTCAGCCAAATCGATTCCTGAACGCATGAACATTAAAAATAGAAAGCACCTTCACCAAACACACAGGAGCTGGTACCTTTGTTTTAACATTGAACTACCCGATCATTTGTCTCAGTTATCCTCAGGAGCAAAATTCCCACAGATGCTAGACCATATGAAAAACTCAACAGGATATACTGTACACCAGCTGAAGTGTTATGGGCAGGAGGCGCAGTAAGATCTGAAGCGGAAAGTGTTGAGAAAGAATACTCCAGTGCCAAAAAATGTAGCAAGCAGAGGAAAATAAGCTGCCAGCTTTGTAATCTGCTTTTCTTGCTGCAAATACATTTGAATTTACGAAGCTTCTGCACAAACAATTATATAATCAGTGCAATATTAGTATAGGATAGCATGAATGTTACTGTCAAAAGGTTGTAATGAAGCCACAGTTTGCTCGGAGCATATGAAGCAATAAATGACCCATGCACGATTTCATATATGAATTTGTAGGACAACAAACACTTATTTCCTGATAAACCTCTATTAAACTGCATTCTTGGAATTGTGAATTTAGATTTGTTGTTGAGTGCTTATAATTTGGAAAGAATCCCCACTTTTAGAGGTGCCATATCACATCAAGTTAAAACATGACAAAGTACTTACAGGATTTATTGTCAAGCATCGTGAATGGTTTTGTAGCTATTTTGACACAGAGAGAGTACTGAGGTGAATAACCAATTTTATTTGGAGAATTCTTGGGCATAATAGCAGGAAAATATACTAGCTTGTACAATACAATACCAATCTGGTGATAATTTGAAGCTGAGCCTGAATAATGTGTGTGGCAGCACTTACAGTGCAAAATGAGTAGTCACCATATTAGAATAGGTTTGAGTAACTTCTGAACATTTAATGTTAAACATCAGAAATGGCATGTAAATCACAGCTCAGTTTTATGACTACGTATGGCATCCAAATTACCTAAAAAGTCATCTCTATGTGGGATCTTTAAATCGTTGTATCTCTGTCTGTGAAATGCAGAACATTAATAAATTATGTAATTTGTTTCCTTCAGAACACTCCACAATCAAAAATCTTGCGCTTTCATCAAAATCCTACGTTTGCAGACAGGGCTTTAAAGCACAGCTATGGTGTTTTAACACATCTGCACTCGACAAATGGAAGCAATTGTTTTGAATCTTACAATTATATAATTATTCTGGCAATTTGCTGATGTTTACATGACTTCATATAACGTTGAGTATGTAAAATGACCCTGATCTGCTTCTATTGCTTGGACCTGCTTAATATTGTCTAACTCAGCCACTGCTTTCCTCTCAGGCTGCCGTGACTCTAATCTATGCATTTATCACATCCAGGCTTGACTATGCTAACTCTCTGGTCGCTGGAGTTCCCAAGTCTTCCATCCACAAGCTGGAGATTATTCTGAACTCTGCCATTCATCTTCTTTCCCGAACAAAGCTCTGTCAGTCTAGGAACCCCATCCACGCCCAGCTTCATTGGCTTTCCATCCCCCAGTGGATTGAGTTCAAGATCCTCATCCTCATTTGCAAAGTCTTACAGCCTTGCTGACCCTACTTCTGAAATCTCCTCAAATCTTACCAACCCTCCAATTCCTTCGCTCAGCAAGCCTGCTTCATGTCTTCTGCTCTCCCATCCACAGTTGGGCTTTCAGCCTATCTGATCCTATTCTCTGGAACTCCAACCTGGAGTCCCTCTGACTCGCTCCCTTTCAAGGTCCATCTCAAGACATTCCTCTTGGACCACGCCTTATACCATCTGTCCCCTCCCTGCTCTCGGCTCAGGTGTCAAGGCAGGACTGTCAAGCAGCTTGGGACGTTCTCCCGATGTGAAAAGGCACTTTATAAATGTTATTTATAACATGTTATATTATTTGTTTTGACTGAATAAAGAACCAACATAAACATTTACCATGAAGTAAAATACAATAATGACAGGCAGTGCAACATTTCAAAGGAAGAATGCAAATGCTCATAATTCTGCAAATATATATTAATTGTGCTAAAATCAGCAACTACAGTTGTTGCAATGTCTGATTAACATCAGGGATTAATGTAAATGTCTCTGTATTGGTGATTTGATTGTGTGTGTGAGATAAATAGCTCAGAACAATAAGCAAAAAATCTGACTAAGTTGCATGCAAAATGAAGAATACTTAATTACAGATGTGTAGTGTGGAACGAGAGACACAGGAGGAAAGACAAAATAGTTGAAAGAGAGCATGAAAGTCCAGAGCCAGAATTTGAGTTTTGAGAGAGACATTAAGCACAAGTGAGAAAACATGTATGTGTACAAGGCAGTTAGGAAGCATATGTGAGAGAGCGAGAGAGAGAGAAAAACAGATGAGTGAAAGAGAACTCAGGAACAGAGAGGCAGAATGAAGGCATGTGTGAGCAAGACGACAATTGCAGGGACATATACATGTGAGTGGATAAAGAGTGAATGCATGCATAAGATAGAGCAGTTGCACATCACAAAGAAAGCACACACGTTTGAGACAGAGAGAACTATGAGAGAGAACAATAACTAGCGAAATTTTATAGAGGTCCATTCTGAGTCTCACAGTACTTACACTTACGTATAGCACTTATAAAAAAATGTAATACATTGATTAGACCAAGCATAACCAGGTGGTTTATATAAAGGGATTAATGGCATTCAAAATGATTAAGAAAAATTAAATGGGCTGTTGAAGGAAGGTTGATGACTTTTAGTGTTGATAGATGTGACGTTGTGTGCACAAGAAGGAGAAACGAGACATGTGTATCAGCGAATGGTGTCCATTGGGAAAGATAGAAAAGGAAAAGGTGAGAGTATTGATCACTCGCTGGAAAAATCCAAATAGTGTGCAACTCTTCATGCAATAATCAACAGTATAACAAAGGAATTGATGGTGAGATGTATAAAGGTAAACAGGAATAAGGATGAATAATCAAAGACTCTTATTGAGTACGGTAGCTCACTGCTGCTGGAAACATGGATGAATCATCCTTAAATTGCATCTGGTTAGAGTTGTAAATAATGGTTGGGAAGCTAATATAATCCACTGGAATTTGGACTGATTACTCTTGAGAATTTGGAAACATTACAGGGTGTTATTATATAACTTCTTGGAGATGTACTTCTGGATGGCTATCCCCTCAGGAGATTCTGTGGGTTTTTTTAAAGGCTTTGATGGATAAAGTGGACCTGGCCTGTGTAAGAAATAGGCCTTATAGGCTAAGTCAGTGGGGGCCAACCCATGAGAGCTTGCAAGCATTCGCACTTATCTAGGTAAGTCTGTGTTAAATCAATATTTTGTTTCCAGTGCAATTTATGGTGTGGCATTAAATTAAGAAATATTCAATCAAGAAAAAAATATTTGGTTAGTCACCAATGGGCAAAATGACCTTTCTTGTTCATATTTTACATTTCTCCCACAAACACACACAGAGTCACTCCACTTTACAATATATCTTGTGAAGCGTTTTGGGACATTCTCCCATTGTGAAAGTATTATTGTATGGATTATTATTGTTAAATTTTGGTATACATTTTAAAGGCCATTTGTCAAATTATCCACAGGGCTTTTTTCCAGTTCTCATTTAGAACAATGGACTCAATGTTGGGCAAAATACATTCAGAATGATATAAATGCTTTGGAAACATTTCCAAAAAGAGAAATAAAAATGATTGGGGGAGCAGAAGATTTAGGGCTCTCGGTATTTGAACTGTTTTTCGCCTTATGGTCCAGATCTTAAAGGTGATGAGAGGAGCAGTATATATAGTTACTTGATTTGGACCATAAGTCCATTCGTGGAGGTTGAGTCAACAACCTCGAAAAAAGACTGGAGCCCATTACAGGGCAATAGTCTGGGGGGGAATGAACTTCATTGCTTTTTTCTCATTCTACAATTTCTTATGAGAGAGAGAAAATGCACACATGGCCACAAGGTAGAGACAGAGAGAAAAAGGGTGTGTCCGATAATGAAACAAAGACAGCTAGAGCAGGTTTAAAGAGATCGAAAAACCTAGAGAAAGAGCATGATAAATGTAAGTGAATGATAGTCAGGCTAAATGAAATACTAGACATTCTTGAAGACAGTTCCTCACTACGCAACAAGGCTAGCCAAGATTATTATTTGCATGTACACCATTTGGAAGATGTACGGTCACTGTACTTTGCCAGTTGTCAAAGCTGCCTCAAAATCCTGCAGACTGATGCTGCTGGTACAATCTTTCCTCAAACATATTCTACTGAATATGCCATATAACTGGTACAAGATAGCTGATTTCTTTTGCAGATAAAATAGTATTGCATGGAATATATTTTGTGACCAACATGAAAACAAAATGGTTTAATACAGAAGATGGCTAGGCTTCAGTCAGATACTGTGGTTTGCGTGATGATCACTCACTTATTAAATTATAAAATGTCTGATCTGAATTAGACAAGACTAGTACTTGGAATTAAAACATTCAAGTGTGATCAACAGAATCGATTTACAGATACCACAATTCTGAAACCAGTAGTTTCAATATTTGCCAATATTTTAGGAGACATAGTCAACCTCAAAAAATTATAAAAGAATAATGCTGTGACCTAACAGTCCACAGTCCACCTTTATCAGATGAAGAATAATGTTTCCATTCAAATTCAGATTATTGCTGTATGGGCTTGATGTTGTTCTGTGGGTGGAAGGTTATAACTGGGCCTCTAAAGGGAAGCAAGAGATTATTATTATTATTATTTTTAGCCTTGTTCAGAATCCCAACAAGCCACCCTCTATAATTTCCATGTGTAGATGGGATGCATGGAATTCTCAGCTTGGTTTGGAAACTCTTAAGCATGGGTTTCCGTGTGTGTCAGACACGCGGCTGACCACCAAACTAGTATTGATTAAAGGTCTAGGGTTATTTTGAACAAGGAGGAAATCAGCCAAAATAACTTGGAGTAAAACATCACTTTTGAACAATTCCACTCGTTTGATTTAACAGTGCATTTTTGGACATTATGTCATTTTAATGTTCCTCTTTATAATGTGAGCTGGCTCTTACTTTTCTCCAGAGGAAAGTGGCTGCCATTCTTCAAAACCTCAACAACAGCAGCAACAACAAATTAAATTTGTATAGCACCTTTCACATCAGGAGGATGTCCCAAGACGCTGAACTGTCTCAGATTTGCACCCGAGCTGCGGGGTGGGATCAGGAAGGGTGGAGGGAGGGCAGGATGGGTGGGGGTAGTAGGATAAAATACAGCTTACATTTTGTATTTGAAAGGCTATTTTGAGTTCCAGATGAAACTCAATTACACAATGAGTTAAAAAGCCAGCATGATTTTTTAGCTGAGTTATTAAACATTTATATTCATTTACAGACAACTGTAGTGTAGGAATAAAAATCCAGAGCTAGAACTTCAAATGCAAAAAGCAGACTGCACACACCTCATCATAAATCTGTATTGCAAGCTTATAAACTAGAATGTTTTTGAAATGTTGCTACACCAAGCTTTAAACAATTTTATACAAGGCACGTTTTGCATGAATTCCCGAGATAAATAAAGCCCAATTTAGAAGTTGGTGATCAGACATATTCTAGATGGCAAAACAGTTATTAGAAATAAATCTACCTTTCGGGCGTCAATAGCTAATGGTGACCAATTTTGAGGGTGTCTTAATGTTTAAAACACTTTGTAGGATAAATGCTTTTATTAACTACTACATATAGAGATGCTTATAATGAATCATATTTGTAGCAAATGCATGGAAATTGGAATAGAATGAATCATAATTTGCATACTTCCAAGCACGTCTTGGTTAAGAAATAGATCTATTGATTTAATTTCAACAAACAAATGTAACAATTAATGTAATCAATACTGCAAAGCTATTATATTGTTAAAAGGGTCTCATTGCTGTCAAATCTAGGGTACATGGATTTTTTTTTGCTTAGATTTCAGATTTTATAATTTATGATTCTGTACATTTTTAGCATAGTTTAAATCATTTATTTAGCACATTGTTTAAGACCAGAAAACAAAATATCTGAATAAATGGAGAAGCATAGAAGTTACAGATTTAAATGCACACCAATCGTCTCAGAATTCTGTCTTCTTGAATAAAAGTAATGACTTATAGCATTGACATTTTACAACATGGAAATGTTGTTTTAGGAACCCCAAACCCAATCCATTAATAAAAAAATTATTGTTACTTAATTTCACAAAAACAATGAGAAAAGACCGTGATCTTTATTTAACTCTGCTGATCTGAAAATCGCTTCCCAATGACCTATGCATGTAGGTTTATGATACAGTAGAATTTAAGCACACCTGTGGTATGAATTCAACATGGGTGATGATTAGATAACATACAATATTTTGAAAACAATTAACAATGCCACTGATTCATATGCAGCTTGAAAACATTCCTCTGCCCGTATAATCCAAAAAGCAACCTACTAGAAAGGAAAGTTACCTTCGGTATGGGTCTTCGGTGATGGTTGATGCTTTCTATCTGATGCTGTTCACTTGCGAGATCAACACGGCTGAACAATAACAAAGCGAGTCCCATGTCCTCATCAACAGTCCAAAATGACGACCTCCATGTTGTTCCCAAAGAGGATCTGATGGACCACCATCAACCTGAAAGAATGACAAAAATAATAGGAGGGTTAAAGAAAGACAGAATACAGTCAGGTCTCCTGCACTAGTGACCTGCTTGAAGCAAATCTGCTTCACAGTTTGAATTAGCTCCACCTGTCTCAAACTGCTTGCTGCCTCTCTAATAAAGGCACAGAACGGCTGTTCAATCATAGCAGCTCCTACGCAAAGAGCTAAATTTAACAAATATTTTACATCGAAAGATTACGCATTTCTACTTGTATGCTGCTGCTTCCATTGAAGTGCTTGTAAGAAGGAACGTATCTGTGTAATGATCACCTAACTTGAAATAGAATCCTTTTTAGCACTCAAAGCTTCTCCAGGCACATTAAATCATTTCCATCAGTTTTCTACAATTACAGTATTCTTGCATCATACAATACTTTGACAGATAATTCTCGGGTATGAAATTTTGTTCACGCCCACTTTACCAAGTATAAAAGGTCTTAGAGTGTACATAAAAAGTAATGAATGAATGCTCTTTGCCACTATGTTGCTAGAATAACAAGTATCACTAACAACATAAAATGACCACAAAGAACTTACAAGTCATTTACAAGTCATATGGGTCATCCACAGCAGCACAAAACCATGTAACTTTGTCACAGATCCTCGATTTTCAGTATCGAAACTTAGAGCATTAGATACACTGATTTGACTACAACTGACTTGAGCACTTCCAATTTGGCCACAATCAGTGCAGCAAACCGAATGCCTGGCATTCACAGGAATTGCTGTGCATAAACAAGGCTGTGGAATCAAACTTTTAAGAATAAAATTATCAATATGTTGTTTCAAATCATCTGCTTTAAACAATACTTTTGAAGCTATTTTGACTTTCCTGTTAAACACCGCACTGTAACAGGCCTGAAGCAATTTGCAGTATAAATTAAGAGTCAACATTCATTTATAGTTATGCACAGTTCACGACTTGCTCACAAAACCTCTAACAGTTTGCTTACAAACATGAATCATAGTCATTGAGAGGAATGACTGAGAATAGAATCATTAATGGTGGGTACAATGTGACGTTTTTCGGTTGAACTAACACCTTTCGGTATTCAATCCATTTGTAATCACATTGTGTGAACAACTGGTCAGACACTATCAAGATAGGAAAGACAACAACTATCCAGAACAAAAGAAATCCGTTTTGCCACCATTTTTTATTACAGCACTTTGACTTGTTACTACTGCAGCAAGCTGAATACAACAATATCTAGATATATTACATACATGTTACAAACACTGCCAAGATCTGTTTGTTACTAAAACAAACATTAAAATAATAAAAATAATAACAATAATAATCTTGCATTTGATATAGAGTCTTATCACGTCGTTGAGGTGGCTGAAAGTGCTTCACAGAATATATTGTCAAGTGGATTGACTGTTTTTTGTGGGTAAAACAACACTAAAAATATATCAAAATATATACTAAAAATATATGTTAACAGAAGCTTGAGTTTAAAATAATGAATGTGCATGTTTAGTACAACGCAGAACAAACACTTTGGGTGGTTAATAATAAAATCCATTTCTAGCTACCATCCGATCGATGACTCATCTTCAATGACAAGTCTCTCTCACATTGAATAGGTCAGGGAACTCAGAAGTTCCTTCAAAAATCTTCCTAATGCATTTACAGTGTGAAAAACATTAACAAAAAAAAGTTGACATTCAGTGACAAATCAGGAATAAGGACCACCCTTACAGTACAGATACTGAAGCCAGTTAGACAACATACTGTGCAAATATCTGCTAGAACATGAGTCATCTTACAAATATTCATTCTGTACTGTGGGGAAGAATCATACGTAAGATGTAATAAAGAAATCCATAACAGTGGGGTAACAACTTAAATGGGAGCAAAATGGTCTCATTCGTCAGGAAACAAGGGACATTTTTTGGACTGAGAATGAAACAAAATTACTCTCTCAACCACTCACCCCTGTCTTTGTATCTCAATCACTCGCTCTCTCTTTTTCTCTCACACACTTTTTCGCACCCACTTTCTCCCCCTCTCTCACACGCTCTCTTGTATACATGTTACAAACACTGCCAAGTGAATCTGTTTGCTACTAAAAGAAACATTAAAATAATGATAATTTTGCATTTGATACAGCACCTTATTAATTATTCTCTTACTCCCCCCCTCTCACACCCTCTCTTCCCCCACACACTCTCCCTCCTCTCTCAATCACTCTTTCCTTCCACCCTCTCTCTTTCCCTCCCTCTTTCTGAAATACTCTATCACTCCCTTTCTCTCCCCCACAAAGACTCTCTTTCCCCTCTCACACTCTCTCTCTCTTTATGTCACCCTCCTTATCCCTGATTCTTTTTCTTCCCCGCTCACTCACGCTCTCTCTCTTGTCCTCTATCTATCAATCACTCTCTGTCAATCACTCTCTCCCCCTCTCACACACTCTCTTTCCCTCTCTCAATTACTCTCTCACTCCCACTCTCTCCGACTCTCTCTCATTCACTCTCTCTGCTCTCTCCCACCCTCTCCGCTTCTTTCTCTTCCCCCACTCCCTCACACTCTCTCTCGAGAAGAATCTCTCTTTCTCCCCCTCGCCAATCACTCTCTCAATCACTCCATTTCAATCACTCTCTCCCTCGCCCTCTCACTCTCTTTCCCTCTCTCAATTACTCTCTCTCACTCCCCCTCTCTCCCACTCTCTCTCAATCACTATCTCTCTCTTCCTCCGTTTTTTTCCTCTCCCCTTCTCTGTCGATCACTCGGCCCGAGACCATTTCCAACTTCGGGCCTTCTGCTCAATCCCTCCTCAGCGAACCATCCTCTCATGGCAGAGGCAGGAGTCGGCTGTTGGTAAGGACGCGGTGGATAATGAGATCTGCTTGACTTCTCCTCAGCTTGGGAGGGACGCCCTGACAGACTGCAGCAATAGGCTGCTATTATTTCCATTTCCCACACGCGCCATGTCCTCCCAAACAGCAGCTCCTGCCGCTGCTAAGAAACCACGGTTCCCCAGGAGGGAGAGAACGGGCCGGCCTGAAGTTGGAAATGGCCTTGGGCCGGATTAAACCATTCCCCGGGCCGGATGCAGCCCATGGGCCTCCTGTTGGACCACACTGTCTTAGACTATGTAATTCCAAGTTCCGTCGTGGGGCTTGAACCTGCACCCTCTGATTTAGAGGCGAGAGTGATACCATTGAGCCAAGCTGACACACATTAATAATCTCTTTCTATCAATCACTGAGAAAAGGAGAAAAAGACCTGAAGACAGCTCCAAAGCAAGTGTATAAAGTAATAATAATCCTTGCATTTGATACAGCATCTGACCTCACATCGGCGAGACGTCTAAAAGCACTTCATAGGATTGACTATATATTTTGTGGGCAAAACGCCCACAAAGGTATGTTGTAAGAAAGGAGAAAATCAAATTATATTCCTCAAACAATGTTGTTGGATCAACTGAAAAATGTATTATTTTGTCATATTCAAACTATCCAACTTTTGATTAACAATATAACTTACATTTATATAGCTGCTTTCACATTGGGAGGACGATTCAAAACACTCAACCAAACAACGGTTCGAATAAGTTGTATGAAGGAGGATGTCCATGGATTGAAATTGCAATCTAAACTTCTTTCAACCTGCCTGGGATCGGATTTAATACAATTATTTACGCCACATGATATATATATATATTTCAGTAAATGGAAATGCTTTTGTATTATCCATGGAAAAGCTTAGCTCTAAAGTAGGTATTTAATATCGGAGTATTTCTATAGTAAGCTCCAAGTCATCTTCGGATACACTAAATGATGGGATAGTAATCTGAAAAATGGATCATGCACTGCAGAAGGATTTTTGATTTATGACATCAAAGCAGCAAAGCGAATCTATCTGGCGTCCCGTAGAGTATTGGTTAGAGCACTCGCCAGAGGACCCACGTTCATTTCCCGGGCAGGGCAAAACCTTAGGCATGTTTCCTTACGCTACACGCTTCTATTTTCCTTGGAGTAAATAGGAACCCAGTTGTTAGTCAATTGGCGGATCACTAATAATAATCCCTCCAAAACCAAACAAACAAAAATTTGGTCACTCAATCCACGACTGTTTTTAGGAGACTGCTGTACGCAATTGGTAGCTGCATTTCACCCACAAAATACACAGCCAATTCACTTTACAGTAATATTCTGTGAAGCCCTTTGAGGTGTCTCAAGGATGTGATAAGGTGCTATATCAAATGCAAGGATTATTCTTATTTTTATCTAAAATAATAGTGATGAGTATTCAAGGTTATCTTAACTTGAAAGGACTAATATTCAGGTCTTCATAAGGCTTGAGGTGAAAGCTCTACCTCCAAGGATTTGACTGTTAAGAAATAGACATCGATTTTAAGATAACTATCTTCCTTTTCAATTATCAATTATTCATGTTTGTAACAAGGTTTTAAGCAAACTGAGAATGTTGTCATAAAATGCTGCAACCTGGTCTATTTAGCTATTCTTTTCAAGTTAATTTACACTATAACAACGCTATATTTTGTAGCTTCATTTACGAGAACAATTTGATTATTCCTTCGTGCAAGAGGAACGTCCTAGAGTGATGATCTACATCGTACAATGCTTTGGCTACATTTGCAGATAATTGAAAATTCAATACCGGAGTTCTGTAGGAGGGAGATAGGCAGAGATTGGAGAACAGATCATCTTCTCTGTTAGACTGGGAATGGCTGGCAGTAGCTAGTGATCTTTTCTTTACAAAAACACAGGAATGAAAATAAATAGGAAAATTATATATGCTTCCAGCGCCTTGGGACGTCCTCCCGACATGAAATGTAATTTTGTTGTCGTTGTTATGTTTTCTACCATTTCGCCCAAAAATATCTAGTCAATTCACTTTACAGTATAATCTATGAAGTGCTTTGAGAAATCTTAAATATGTGATAAGGCGCTATATCAAATGCAAGGACTATTATTATTATTATTATTATTATTATTATTATCATATTCAGATCACTGAATTTATATTATCTTTTTATAAAGGAAATAAATATTTGTTGGCAATGTGTCCGATAGATCCAACTTCAATGTTGGATCTATCTTAAGCTTCTCCAAACTTAAGTTGCACTGGGATAACAGTTATGAAGTGCTGGCTAATTTTCAGGTGCTTAGAAATGCCAGGTTTTGTTTGCCCAAACAAATAAAGTTAGAGACCAAGAATCGTGGGGGAGGGGGTTGGAGCAGAGAAAGAGAATTTAACGTGATGATTGTCACTGGTGACAATAATTATCACAGGTATTGAATTGGCGATCATTATTATCTCATGATTAACAACTGGCTTGAGGCTGAAAACCTTTCCAACTTTGGGAAATGGTTTTTCCTTTCAGTCCTTTCAGCAATGTATTGCTGCATTTTTCTTAAAACCATGTAATCGAATTTAATTGTTTTTTATTCTAACTTCAGTTTTTGTTTTATAATTATTTGGAGACGAGTATCTCGCAAAGAAGAGCGAAATTCAATTTAAGATTTTTCAGAGTGGTCAACAGAAAATGATTGAAATGTAAAGTATACGGGAATGGAAATATCATTATGAACCCAAAGGGCCCCACGTTCATCTATTTTATAAGTCTGTCCTTTTCTTAAAGGAGAATGATGTATAGAGACAATTCAGGTTTAAGTAAGAGGAGCAAAAAAAAACATGAGCCTCATCACAATGCCCAAAGGAATCAGAAGAGCGAGGTCTTATTCAGCACAGTGAGAAATAGCCTGTGTTATTCATCACAACAATGTTCCATTTGAACACTCCAGAAATGAAGGGCAGAAGAACAATAGCATTCAATAATATTAGTCATTTCTAGAATTATTGTTATAGATAGTTATGGTTCAGAGAGGGAAAAAAAATACCTTTTTAGAAATATGAATGCAAATACAAAAATAGAACTGAAGCTTAACATGCTTTATCATAGGTTTTATCGCCCACAAAATACACTATCAATCCACTTTACAGTATATTCTGTGAAGTGCTTTGAGACGTGTCTAAAACGTGATAAGGCATTATATCCAATGCAAGGATTATTATTTACCAGAAGTCTAATCATGCTTTAACCACTTTTGGTGAGTTCATATTTACTAGCTCTTGGAACTCCAGCAAATATCCCAAGTTCGACAGAAGACTGATTCATGTATATTAATACTGCATTATAGTTAATTCCCAAATGGCTTTTTACTTGCTGTGAACTGTTAAAGGCGACTCAATATCTTAATGCTAATGACATGCTCGGCTAGAATATAATTTTAGGTTTTAAAACTGTAAAATGAAAGCGGGAAACTAATGCAGCCTTCAGTTGTGTGCAAAAGACTTTTTTCTGACACAGATATGTGCTGTATGTGGTATACTTGTGAAGGCTATATCATCAGGTTATTAGTTTTAAGTGCATAGGGAAAGGGGACATTATCATGCACTACATTTTTTCTTTTGATTATTATGAATTGATTTTATTGTACAATTCATTTTTAAGAAAACAAAAAAATCCACTTCTCTAAACCAGAATAAAAATGTTTTCTAATNAAAAATATTTCAACTAATTTTGTTTGAATTATTTTATTATTTAAAGATGGAAGCCATATTCCTTGGCTCACGTCAATGTCTTCTCACCTGTGGCTCCATACTCCTTAATCTCCCTGACCTATCCCTCAGACATACTGAACCCGTGCGTATCCGAGATGTCAGGTTGGATCCCCAACTGTCCTTCCTACCGCACATCAAGTCTCTGACGAGGACCGCTCCCCTCTACCTCCACCACACTGCCCGCCTCTGATCGTACCTCACACCTAATACAACTGAAGCCCTTATCCACACATTCGTCACTTCTCAGCTTGATTATTCCAATCCCCTCCTCGCTGGTCTCCTCAGCTCCACTATTCATTAAATCCAATTCATTGAAAACTCTGCTGTCTGTATCCTCTCCCACACCAAACTCTATACCCCCATCGCGCAGTCCACTAGCTTCCTATTACCGAACAGATCTATTACAAGATCCTCACATTCACATGCCAACTATTCCATGCCCTGGTACCTCCCTACCTCTCTGACCTGCTTACTCCCCACTCCACCACCTGCTTTTGCTTAGCTAATCCTTTCCCATTCTCCATCGGTGGCTGTGCTTTCAGCCACTAAGCCCTGAAACTATGGAATTCTCTGCCTCAGTACTTCTGGCTTCACTCCTTCTTCCCCATCTCCAGAACACACCAGAAGACATTCCTCCTCTCCTCGGCTCAGTGTCAAGCTCTGCTGTTGTTATGTGCTCTGAGATGTTACCCGGCTATATAAATGCAAGTTTTTATTGTATCTAAAAAAAAAATTCTTGTTAATTTTCCATTTGGCTTCTGTGAACAGGGCTTGGAGCACTTCAGTAACAGAGAGAGTGACATAAGCTACATTGAACTACTGCATCCTTTGCTGATGAAAATGGGCTCCATTGAATAGGTTGAGAATGAGAAGACATTATACGTTCTCCTCTCTTCCATAAATGTATTTTAATTCAAACAAGTTTCCTCTCTATACTATATCTCTTTCTGCCTTTTAGTTTTCATTTCAGCCTTTAAGAGTTCCAAAGTACAACAGAAATAAGGTAAAATAAAAGTATAGAATGTGTTTTGCACAAGAGATATTGATAAAATCTATTGTACATTTTGAAACTACTGGAGCTGCTAAGAAATGACTAGGAACGTATCCAAAGAGGATGATAAAGGTGCAACAACAACAACTTGCGCCCTTTACACTGAGTCATGTCTTGGAGCACTTAAGTGCAACATTTCATAAAGAACTGAAAGTAGTGTGGAGAAAGGAGAGCTTTCTGAGAAGTGCAAAATGCTAAGATCAAAATCACATAGAAAATACTCTAGAAGAATGTCAGAAACTGGCTGGAAAACAAACAACTTCAGCAAGACACTGACAATATCTTTCTGGCTGAATTGTAATCCAGTTATCTTCAAAATTTCTTTCATGTATGCCAATTAATGTTGAAACCTTAAAATACATGGAAACAACAATCACAAGAGCCAGTATTTGACACAAAACAAAGCCTTCCCTTGCAAAATTTGCGAAAAGTGTGAATGTTGGCTTTAAAAACTGCTGAATTACAAAATAGAAAATAGCTTACAGTTTTTTTTCCCCCAGTTTCATCTCTGGTAAGAAATAATGAATAGGTCAGAAAGGTTGAACAATTACCTCCAAATAGCACACACTTTCAATATACTGCGGCAAAAAACTTTCCAGCCTTGCAGGAACATTTAATAAGATTCCAGACAAGACAATGATGGTGTTCAGCTCCAGATGTATTAAGATCTCTCAAATGAATTAGAAGTTTGTTTTCCATATCATTTTAAGCAACTTTACTTTTTTATGAACACCAGCAGTGGTGTTCCCAAGTCTGAGCTCTTACCAATCTATGGCTAAACTCTGGGAAACGATAAAGAAGGGTGGCCTCTCTGGGAAAAGAGAATGCGTACTCATACCTATAAGTCTCAGAGAGACAAATTCAAAGCATACCTAGGGGGAATTCTCAGTAGTTTTGTTTGGAGATTTAAGCATGGCGGTAAATTTGGTGTACATCAGATTCCCCATTGACCAAAAGAAATTAATTAATTTACACAGAGCCCCAGGTCTCCTTCCAGCCTGCACGATTCCTGCATGAAGATAAACAACCAAATCTAATCCTAGTCTTCACAAGATTAGTTCAGATTAAGAAGATCCCATCGTCCTTACAGAATACCCATTGAATCATCTTCTCATCACAGCATCAAAGAACCATAGACAATGAAGGATGCGATTCAGTCTATCAGGTCTACACCAAAAGAGCAAGCAGTTCATTCAGTACCACTACCCTAACCCCATACCTATTCAAATCGTTATTTTCATATACCACTTACAGTCAGAAGGACAACCTATCAAATCCGTACAACCTATCAAATCTGTACAGAGTTTGCAGCATCAAGTTTTTTTTAAAGTGAGTCTAGTGTCCTGTTCTCTTGTTCTGCTGTAATGATACATTATAAAGTATGTTTCTGGATTTATTTTAAATTCTGCTGCCACTCTTTTCAACTCATTCACCAGGAGATATACACAAGTACTGTGTTCTGACTCCTTCAATTGGATTTGTGTTGATGACTTAACTTGAATCCAAAAGTGACTCCAGCTTCCCATGTCTGCCCACTATTCACCCAATCAATCTCAAACCCTCTCCTGGTTAGAGATCACAAAAAGGACTGAATGAAGAAGTGTCCTTTGCTCATTTTATCTCATTCTTCCAGAACATCCTACAGGCTTTCCAAAATAGGGAACACAGTGGGAGATCGGATAATCAAGGTTTCACTGTACCTTAAACTATATGCAATTGAGATCCTTAGACTAAACAGCAGTGAATTGGAATCCTGATCATTTTATTTTGCATGATCCTGAATATTTAGCACTATATTTGGGCATATGCCTACAAAATACACTGTCACTCCACTTTACCATATATTCTGTAAAGACATCATCCTAACGTGAAAGACACTATTTAAAAATGTTTTTTCCTTTTTGTTGACAATTTATAGATATATCAAAGGCAAGGATTATTTTATTATTATCCTTATAGTGGATTCTCAATTATTCATCCTTCCAATGATCCACAGAATCACAATCGTAACACACAAACATTCATTTCTGAGATTTGCAACCGGGTGTCTGACACATGCAGAACCCACCCCCATTGCTTAAGAGTATCCAATTGAAACTGAGAATTCCATGCATTACACCTATACATGGAAATCCCAGAGGGTGGACTCTCTCCCTGGAGAGATGCATCTGCTTATATAATTCCAGAAAGTATTAGGTGCAGGTTGACAAAGATCAAGGCTTGGGGACCCCAGAGTGTGCGTTGGGGTACTGCTGGAGTCTATCCAGCTAAAACCGCATAGCTTGCCATTGATATCACTGTCCGGCAAGCTTTCCCGCTGCTTTTCCAGCTAGGACCACCCTACACATTAGGGCTTTGGCTTGTAGGGTTAACAGAACCTGAATATCTGAAAACTAACTGCCAAAGTATTTGTCAATTTAAGCTCAAGTACCTAAAGCAATTTTAAAATGAACGTGAACTATCTCTGAATGGTAAATTGACAGCTTTAAATATATGATCAATAAAGAAAGTCTTTAACGTTGATTTCTTCTAATTTCCTCTAGAAAACTGGTGTTACAAATGTTAATCGCAGATCCCAGTTACAAGGCACGGCAAATCTGAAAATAATTGGGATGAGAATCATTGTAAAGGTCAGTGCAGCGGCACTGGCCTGGATTACAAATAAACAGAAGTCCCTAGCAGTTGCTGCTTAAACCCTGCCAATTTCATCAGCCAGCTAATTTTCCATACTGAAGATCACTGAAACATATGTTCATAATAATTCCTCTTATTCCATATGTTAACAGAATTGAAGCAACATTTACTTACATCACTTTAAATTCACTAAGTGCAGCTATCTACTAAAAATCTGACACTTGCTCTGATTTTATATCAGGCTTTCGGTTACTTCATCCTTATACACACCCTTAGAACATGCCAACCCCAACCTCCATATTCCTTCAATTAGGAGATTATCTGGAAGACAGGATGATTAGAATTGATTTCATTCCACAAAGTTTTTATTCACAATGGTTGGAATTTTATTGATACAATGAAATGAAAGTCAAAACTGAGCAGGAAATATAGCTTTCAAATACTTCAACAGATGGGATCATCAGATGGTACCTCAGCCCTGCATTTGAGCCTTGAGCTTTTCCCACAAGTATATCTGTCATTTTTAATTGAAAGAAGCAAACGTGGGTGTCCACACATGAAACAGAAGTTCACAATTTAATTGTTGATACATACAGCTCATCTCATCTATTTTCATAGGATGACTCACTGCTACAAGAAAGGAAGAAACACAACTTTGATTTGTACCAAAAAAAAATCCGGAACTAATGTAGCTACAATGCAATAGAATTTACATTTATATAGCACCTTTCGCAGTGGGAGGATATCTCAAAGCACTTGAGATTGTTAGATGCATACACCAGCTGGGGTTGGAGCTGAAGGGGCAAAAAACCAAAAGTACAACCAAAAAGGTATTCATTGAATGAGGGGAGAGAGGGAGTGATTCATGGGAATGGAGATCCAGAGAATGGGCGTGGAATGACTAAAATCAGCAGTATTTAAAGAAGGATGATAATACTCAAACAAAAAGAATAAATATTCTAAAATATTAGGATATAAAACTGAGAATTTAGTTTAATATCCTGCTCAGGTAATCTTGAAAGTACAAACAATTTTATTTTCAAAAGCAGAGTTTAATTCAGTAATCTTAGAAAATTAGACAATTAAAGGTGAAAGCAAAGTCTAAAGGCAGTGAAAGATTTTCTTACACTCATAACTCCAGTGACCTCTGTTTCAGAGAAGACCACTGATGCTCCATTGAACTTAACAAAGGAAGGGGTACATTTTGAAGTCAGAGTCATTCCAGAGCCGTCAGATACTATGTTCAGTGCTGCCGAATAAACAGCAATAATTTGTCCACACTAAACTTTGCCAGGATATTGCACAACAGTTGGTCCATTATAATAATAATAATAATAATAATAATAATAATAATCGTTGCATTTGATATTGCGCTTTTCACATCTTCTCGACGTCTCAAAGCGTTTCACAGAATAGACTATAAAGTGAATTGACTGTATATTTCTCATTAACAGCTGAGTGCAAAGGAGTTTTTTTGGGGGCAGCCGAGTGTCCGACACATGCAGAAACCCATCACCATACTTAAGAGCATCTTAACCAAACAGATTTCTATGCATCCAACCTATCCGTGAAAATTCTCATGTTTGGAATGGAAGGCAAGCTCTCTCTTTGGAGATCACTCTAACATCATGTAGCCGACCATTGAAAGTACTGTCTCTTAAGCTTTCCATTGCTTTTCCAGCTAAGATCACCCTTCCTGTTCAGACTTTGGCTTGTAAAGTCAAAGGAGCTCAGTGGGAAGAATCCCTCCCTCCAGTGACTGTTTGCCCCTCCAAGTCCTGCTGATGTGTGAGGTTGGCTGGTCTATCATCGGCAATATCCTTGAATACTGCAGACCTGCCTGCCATAACAACCAAACTACCGCCACTGAGGGTTGACTTGATTCTGACATTTTTTAGCTAAGCATGTCATTTTGGAGCCAGTTCAGTTGTAAGGAGACCCTGCTTACCTCCCACCTTCCCTCTCCCACCACCCCACTAACAAGGATAGTGCAGAGGAGGCTTATCCAGGTACTTGCCTTTATTTCACCAACAACACTTTGAATAAAAATCACTCCCTCTGGGCTTTCGTTCCTCTTTAACACATATCACAATAGGTTTTTGATAAGCAGAGTGGGAAAATAAATTGGCAATCCTGGTGTATTCTGAGCCCCCAAATAAATCAGTGAAATGTAACTCAATAATACTGTGATATTGGTATGGGGAAAAGAGAGTGGAGAGATACATAGGGCTGCTGTAATCATATCAAGAAGTTTTCATATCAAGGATTCCTTCCTTATAAAATCTAGCTGAATGCTTCAGAAACTACAACAACTTACACTTGTATAATGCTCTTCGTGTTGCAGAGACATCCCAGGGCTCTGGACAATCACAGGTTTTAGACCTGAGCTGGGAGTTGGGTTCAGAAGAGGAGGAATAACAACAATATAAACAACAAATATATATTTCAAGACGGGAGGACGTCCCAAGTGACGGGTTTGCACCCAAGCTGGGTGTCAAGAGGGCTGAACGGCATGGGGGTGGTGGTGGGAGGATGATCGAAAGCACGGTCGACGATGAAGGTCTTGAGACTGGCCTTGAAGGAGGCAAGGGAGGGGTTGAGGCAAAGGGATTCATGGATGGAGTTGCAGAGGATGGAGGCAGAAAGGCTGAAGGCCTGTCTGCTGATAGTGGGACGGGCAAGGCGGGGTTCATGGAGCAGGGCATTACTACAGTAGTTCATACAGTAGTGATGCACTACTATAGTAACGTGTTCAAAAATTATTTTAAAAACAACTGGATAGATGGACACTGCACACTTTTCCAGTCCTAGAGATGTTTCCATGGAGCTGCAGCACAGTGCTTACAAGACCACAAGAGATTTGAGTGAAAATGGCTCTTCGGCCTATTTGATCTCACCCTTCCAGAACAACCGTCCTACCATCCGCTGTTTTGTAAATGAGTCTAGAATTCTAGGCCCCATTACCCTAGTAACCCATTCTAGTCATTAAATTACCCTCTGGTTAAAGAAATACCTCCTGGTATCTGTTCTAATATTAACCTTTGCTGTCCTAAACTCCTGTCCCCTGGTTCTACTGTTTCGGTCCATCTGAAAGTATTGTTGTAAATTTACTTTCTCAAATATGATTTAAAATGTTACGTACTTATAAGGCTTCTCTGAGCTGTCTTTTTTAACATATGAAAATGGAATTCTACTCACTGCAGAGTACTTTATTAGTATTAACATGCAAAAAACTGTATGAAGACTGAGAAAGTAAAATTATGATCAAAACATGGTTCATGTTCAGTCCTAGAACAGACCAAACAAAGACGGATAGGCTGAGATCAATGATCCACTGTCTTATTAAGCAAATAGATAGAAAACATTATTGTACGAAACAGACTTGTAAATGGCAGTATTTTTATTTAAAAGATGAACAAATATAAGAGTAGCACCAACCTAATGAGAGAATCTTTAAATGGATTTACACAAAATTAAAAAATTAAAAATGAAATCGTAAAATCTCACTCATTATATGCAGTTCACACAGCACCAGAAGCTTTATTGCCAAGCAAAATCAGAAACTGTGCATCTTAATCTTGTTATATTTCGTCTTTGCAATTAAATATAAAGAAAAACTTTTGAAAGTTGGAAATTCTCACAAGTGCATAAAAATAGACTCATACAATCGTAGTATGCAGTGTGGTTTGATGCAGTTGATGAATTTCACTCAACTGGAAAGAAGATTTAAAAGATTTTATGATCTAATTTGATTTTACTAGTAAGAATTTCAAATTAATGCATTACAATTTTTAATATCCATTTTACAGCAGAATACACTTATCACAATTGGCTTATCTACAGGACAATAGCTGGCGAGGGATACATTCCAGTTCAAAACTGCTCATGTAGGGCTGTGATATGCACAAATGGGACATCCACTGCGCACTCATTCATGCCCAAACCTAGAAAGGCTGCATTTACTGTACCTTAGCAACCTTTCTGACACATTGCGGAACGCAGATTTTATAATTTTGAACTCACTATTGTCCCAGAAGACAACGCATTGATTAAGAAAGCAGCTGTTTGGGGATGTAAAACAATGTACATTAGATGTCAGTATCAAAACTCAATAGATTTTCTCTCCATGACTGCAGTAATAATAATAATATGAACCTTTGTATTTGCATCTTTCACGTCGGGAGATCTTCTCAAAGCGTTTCACAAGCATCACTATACAGTGTAAACACTGTGCATTTTTCTAGGCAAATATGGCAGTCATTGTCCCATATACAGCAACAGGATAGCACAAAGATTGTTTTTAAATATTAAAGTATATTTATATCCTGATTCACAAATATTAATTCAAAACTATGCAAAATGTAATCAGACTGAAGGTTATTGTGGCAAGATCAGAGCAGGTGATCTGGGCTAGGAAGCCCAAATCTCCCCACACTACCTCTATGATCTCCTTTAAGCACACTAACTTGTCCGCTATCCTTGCTTGATGAATACTGGCCTGCTTCGTGTCTCCACCCCATCAATCTGTGCAAGTTTTCAGCTAATCTGCCTCCGTTCTCTGGAACTCCATCCTGAACATCCTCCGACTCGCTCCTTCTGTCCCCTTGTTAAATGTACCTCTTTGAACTTTCGGCTATCTTTCCCCTCTCCATCTCCTCGGCTCCCACTCCCACCTCAGATGCCCATCCAGCATTATTAAGCACTTTGAGACATCTTTCCAATACGAGAGGCATGGTATAAATGTAAATTGTACTGTAATGCATTTTCCTGATGACTCTCGATGGGGTGAAATTCCATTGGTTGGTAAAACTAATCACTCAGATAGCATTACTTAGAACGTTACAGCACAGAAATAGGACATTCAGTCTAACTAGTCCGTGCTGGCATTTATACTCTACATGAGCCTCCACCCCTTCCTAACACCCCCTCTCTCTCATCCAACACCCCCTCTCTCTCACCCCTCGATTCCCTTTTCTGTCATGTCAGCATAAAGTTTCCTCTTAGTGTTATTGTACTCTCTCCAAAAACTGGAATCTAACTAGTTTGTCGTAACCATTATTGTCATTCAGGAATACTATCATACTATCATAAACGTGGAAAACGCCACCCCCCACCCATACTGCAAACTCTGCACAGCACCTTTCCCTGAGGATCTAGTACAGATCAAAATCTGGTACATGGAGCATGAGTTCATCGATCTAAATCAGTCTCTAATACTCTACTGAATTAAATGCCTCTTAAAGAGGGAGAAATTTACCATAACTATATCATGAAAGCATTTAAAAAAAGTCAATTGGAGTTGAACTGCATCAAATTCATATTTTACATAACAAGGATTTTTTTGTATATGTTTAATGTTACTATAAGCATAATTCGCTATCGGAATGAATTTCAAAGAACTAAACTCAACCTGTTTTTGCCAACTTTTTTCTTTCTATTTAATTAACTCTTAAACAACCACATCAGCTCTGGTCATTGACATGCCATCCTCTCTCTACAATACATTTTGCTTTTGAGAGAGCATTTAATGACTCGACTACTAATGTGCTGTCAAACAATCAGCCATTTGTCTCACACAGTCATTAAGAGGCTGTTTTAGGTCCAGGAAGACCACTGCTTGAATGACTCAAACAAACAGAGATCAATGAATCCAATATAGGCCATTCTACAGTGTGTCGAAAATGTGCTGTTACTTTACCCAGCCCAAAATAAAATCGCCACAGGTACCGATTCTGCATTGACTTTCCAATACTCTGTTCTGAGACACGACCCACACGCATGAACAGTGCTGTATTGCGAGTTGTTGTTGCTGTTGGTTGTTTTACTCTCTTTAAAAACACGCTACCTGGGTAAGCACAGGATCGACTCAGCTATGATACACCTACACTCAAATAGCCTGCTGACTCTCACTGTTCTGGCTCACTTGTGAAGAAGTCATGTAACTGAGGTACTAGGTGGACTGGACACCATGGTATGTACCCCGGCATGAGTTAGCACCTGAAAGAAGAGCAGGGAAATTTGGGGTTTGAGGAGTTCCTATTTTGTGTCTCATTTGCTACAGCAGTTTAAATACGATGTAAGGCTATAAGAAAGCCTTATAATAATCCTTGCATTTAACACAGTGCCTTATCACATCTTCGAGACGTCTCAAAGCACTTCACAGAATATACTGTAAAGTGAATTGACTGTATATTTTGTGGGCGAAATGCAGCAGCCAATCGCGCACAGCAGTGTCCCGCAAACAGTTTTGGAATGAAGTGACCACATTTTTCTTTTTAAGGAATTATTACCCCCGGAAGAGTGATCCACCAATCGACTAACAACCGGGTTCCTACTTACTGCTAGGTAAACAGAGGCGTGTGGAGTAAGGAAACTTGCCCAACATTTCGCCCTGCCAGGAATCAAACCCAGTTCTCTCACTTGAGAGGCGAGTGCTCCAACCACTGAGTTACAGGACTCCATATGTTATGGGGGAACTTGCTGTACTGGCAAACTAAAGCTGTGACTTTCATATCATTTAAAAAGAAACAGTCTTTGAATATTTGGTGTTTCATAGTTTCATTATTCTCCCATTCACCCCCAAAAAAGTATTGAAATACTTTTCGATGTGATCCCAAAAAACACATTTGTCAAAGTATTGTTACTTGCTGCTCAAAATGCCATGTTTGTGAGTTGATACTGAACAATTCCCTTTGTAGCAAAAGTCATAATCAAACACAAGGAGCCATGTCACGATAGCAAAATGATGACATTTCCACAGGGTGAATTTAAAATAGAACATGGCAGCCTATAAATAAAACTATAAATCAAACACGATTTGTATCGTGCTTAGGTCTCATTCTACATTGAGGCCAATGGACATTGCAAACTGATGACCAGGAAAACCATAAAGTGTGAAGAGGAAAGTCAATGATTCATTGGGTCAGAGAAAGCTCCAGCCGAAAAAGCCACTGGAAATTCAGGTCTGCAGCCAGTACATATTTGAAATTTCTGTCCATCAGAATTGCTCTCATCAATTGCTCTCAATTGTTTTACAATCCCCATGGAGGCCAGGGTTGAAATCTGATCTTTATGACACTGTTGAATATACTAATGCAAGGTTCTGTATTTAATTATACAGGGAATTAAAGAGCCAGCAAAGAACAATGTGAACTGTACCAAAGTACACACCCCTAGGAGAGCTCAATCTCACGACCTGCGGGTGCTTGGAGAATGAGTATGGTAAAAATAGACACGCCCTGGGATAAGGTGAACACTTGAGTAGATAAATCATATTGGTAAATACTCAAAAGGAGAGATTTTTAAAAATAATAATTCGTGCCATTAATGTTCTGGTATGGTAATGTTGAGGATGGTAATGAGAAACTACACGTGTTTAGCATCAGAATATATCTCTAAATAACAAATCAGCAACATTTTTACATCTATTTATTTTAAGAGAAATGGGCAACAAGGATCTATTTATCAAAAGAAACATATTAGCCAAGAAAACGCCAGAGAAGCTAGCTCTTATATTTAAGGGAGAAACTTGTGGCTGTCACAGTACTTCAGGCGGCTGCATGTCTGAAGCATATTCATTGATTTGGTGCTGTGGCTAACCTCCCATGGAATCCAAGACAAAGGTGTCAAATGACATCAAGGTCTGACTTTCAACCCACAAGTTGCTTTGACACTAAATACAATAATAGTTAATGAAATTTAGAGCGTTGAGAAATGAGGCTATTCTTCCTATGATGAACTCTCATGTACCACAGACAAAATTGCCTCAAACTCCCCTCAAGTGGGTCTCTACAGGAATTTTATCAAGAAATATAAATTTTGAACATTTAGTAATGTTCAGTTATATTGTGAAATGTAAAACCCAAGGGGAGGCTTCCTTTTCTTCAATAATAACAAATTGTCAGAACTCTTGTTCATTCAAATAAATCCATTGAATGTCATCTGTACAAATCTTTTACTGCAACTGGAATAGTCCTAGTAGCACCAGCCACATCAATAATAATAATAATAATAATAATCAAGGTCTAATTCACAAGATTCTTGTAATGACTGACCTGAAAACCAGTAAAACCATTAAAAATTTCCAGAGGACGAAATGACTTTTGATGGATTGTGCCTGTTTGCGGGAATTTGCAGTTTGCCAAATCTCAATGTTTGAAAACCAAAAGCTACAGCGACTCAATATAGTTTGAAAATATAACAAATGAAATCCCATTACAATCGACAGTGATTTTCAGAAAAATCAAGGTGCTGCGTCAAATACATTTCTTAAAAATGTTAAAAACATGCCGGTTTATGTGACATAAAATACCATAAAAAATATAACAGCAAACAAATATTCATTATCCTGAATTCATTGAATATGATGTACTTGACATCGCTAGGATCTTTCTTCAAAGTAATTCCTTTTGAGGACATGAATCTGTATGAAAGTGCAGTTTATACATATTATTACAACACTTTTACACATCATTAAATATTCTTTCACTGCTAAGATCTTGGTTTCCAATGTACCACTGGCTGTACTGTATGTAGTAAAACATCGCAGAATGCCTTTGTAAAGACCCTTTTTGCTAATTTTGTAAAATGATTCACTTGATGGCAACATCAAAGTATCCTCCTCTTCATTCACCCAGAAGAATTTGCAGTTGTATTTGACACAGATGTCAGACATTATGACAACCCCACAAAGGTGAGAATATCAGCGGTTTTCTATTGAAGATTCATAAAGTCGTTGGTCATTGCTTCTGATGATATTTCAACTATCTTTTATTCACAAAACTTTGACTATGATGTACAGCACTTTATGATATTGTACAGAATGTTTAGCAAATAAAATGCTTGGTATTGTGTAGGATATTTCAAACAATTGTTTCTTATAAATCAAAACATTTAATATATTCTTTATTATTTTTGTACAGCAAAAATGAATGTATCAGCAGCACGGCATTCAGGCACTTGAAAGCAATTACATGTAGTTTTCTTATATCTCATTCACACAGAAGCTGCTTCAGACCAGTGTAATTGCAGTAATTCAATTAGAGGCAACATTTCCAGATGTTGTGATCACACACACACGTGCAGAAACACGCACACACACAATTATTTAAGCAGTTAAAATTTGATATAAACATTTTCAGTTCAGGGCATTGCTTATTCCGGGTAAAAAAGATGACTTTTTAAACTGACTGACTCATGAAAATTAAGCTTAACCCATGTTATTAACAAGCTAGAAAAAGCTACTTAATGTCTGTGAAACTGATGCTGGATGGACAAGGTTGAAATTCCCAATGAGCCTTTGTTTAAGTATATGTATCAAATCACTCTTAAAAGTCACAGCAAATACAGTGACAATCAAACATATAATAAAAATAAATTCTAAGTGGGATGGGCCCCTGAACATTTCACACTACGGTTAGAAATCTAATAGGGTTTTCTTATAATTAGAAGTATGAGGATAACTACACTACAGTATATTGGCGCGCAGTTGAATCCGCACTATCGCTACTTCATTTATGTTAACTGCCTTTAACCACGGAGCAGTCATTACGCACTATTAACATTCATTATTGCAAATATAACAGTTATTATAGGGGGACTGCAATTTACATTTATTAAATAAAACAAGCACGCTGAATAGGACTCGGAGATCATTTAAAAAGTTAAACAGTTTAATAATTCACTCTCTAAATTATTTTAAAATCTAAATGAACAGACATCTGCAAACATTAATTATAATTATAGCAGTATGAAGGAAATTCACTTAATCCTGCCAAATACTGCTTAAAATATAACTGTCTGTTGCCACAAATCATCTCAAAGGTTTTCTTCAATTATAAAGGTCAGTAAAATTAATATGAAATTTAAAAAACTCAATTTTAATATTCCTCAATTTAAAGCACCATTCTAATATCAGCATACACCAAGAGCAGGCCATTAAGGCAGCTTTTTAAGCTTAAAAAGCTGCTTTAGTAACCTGCTCTTGGTGTTTGCCTGGAGAAAACAAGAATAAATTGATACTGTTAAAACACAACTGTTCACCTACCTCCCCTTCCCCATCTCCCCACCTACCCGTACCATTTTCTTTACTCATACTGTTGAGGCAAATATTTCTGATTGACATTTTTGGAAAAAGAAAGGATTAGATTGCGTTACATACCTACACACAACTGTGTAAAGTATTCAACATTTTTTGTAAAAATGCTTCATTGGATCTTGTGAACTGATCTATGAAAAGTTGCACCTGGATGCTCTGCTGTCACACTTTTGGTAACTGTTCTCAGCCGTCAAGGTGATCTTGATGATCGATGGGTGTCATACAGACTGCTTTATCCAGATCGGTTCCCTTGCCATGACAGGCATATTTGTCATCTGCCTTTTACAGTACAGCACAGTACACAATTTAAATTATATTAAAAATTGCAATATTTAACAGTATTTAAATTATATTGAAAAACTGCACCAGCCCAATGCTGAAGTGGAGCTTGTTCCAACAATGAAGGTCTCATGGTTGTCAAGGTAACATAACTCTGCTAACATATAGGGATTTCTAGTACAGAGCAAAGAACCAATTCTGCTGACACAAAGCTTCACACACTATTAAAATATTTAGCCATTCAGTTAGGAAAACCAAGTATCCACTAGATTTAAATGAATGATGTGCACTATACTTTGCAGCATCCGTTCTCACTGGACAAGACATGTTCTTTTTGCGGAGAAAATTTCAAGCAAATTGCTTTCAGATCAGCAAGTCTTTGATACGATACAAGATCTTCCCAATCATTAGAATTATTATAATCAAAAATCTGGATTAATTACATTTTTGGATTAGTACTGAACCACATGTGCAAAGTAATGAAGCTGTAAAGCGCTTAAACGGAAAACTAGTGTTTTGTAATTTATGTTATTTTCACGGTTTTCTACAAACATGTTCATCTCCGATAGTGTAAACCTTAGCTGTTTTGCAGCTGTAACTAATACAATAACTGAGTAATGCAGAACAGATCTTATTATGCTTCTGTTTACAATACAGACTACAGTAGTAGGCAACTAAATCAGTGTTACAGTATGTTGGAGCATTGGCGTTGAATACAGTCAATAAAGAAATTGAAATATTCTTGTCAGAACAATTTAGAAAAAGTCAATTTTCTGCTTAATGTGCTGAAGAGTAAAAGATGAACTATTTTAATTAATCTTGGAGGTCACTAGACCACAACACCACAGTCAACTTCTACACCGTAGCTGATATTTAAATCATTTTTACTCCTTGATTACCAAGAAGGTTGGTTATGAAGTGCAATCTAACATGCAATGTTGCAAAATCCTGCACAAAAAAGTGAACACACATTTCTTACCTCAGATAAATTTCAGCTACTAGGTTCTTTGACAAATTTCAGTCGGATACTGCTATGTAACTGCCTTCCTGGAAGACATGATTTTCCCCCTTCTCCCCCGTTGCTCACAAGGATGAGAGCTCACTCCACCCACACACACAACTGCTAAGTCTACTGTAGCTATGTGATAACCATCCTCTTGCTCCCAACCAGTTGTGGTCATGACGCTACAGAGGCAGATGATTGTCTGATGTGAAACCATTGGTCATTGGATTTTTAAAGAGCTGCTTCACCTGCAGCTAGCTGCCGTATTCATTCACAAGGCTGCAGCAGTCAGCCGACACACAGAAATACAGCAGCTTATGTAGCTTCAGAGCAGAGATGAAAATAGATAAGAAACTGGTCCCTGAGAGAACTGGGCTGATAATAATAGTTTGAAGGTTTTTTAAAATGTACCATTCACGTACAGCACAAATGCAAGACCAAAGTTGAAATAATCATAAAAGCTGAAATAACCATGAAAGCCAGTTCCTAAATACATCACTACTTTTTAATATAAAGCTGGTACCCATGGCAACACAAAGTCATTAGCACTCTAACATTAGCCTGAGGATAAGTATGCAGTTTTTTTCACTTTATAAAGCAATCAGAGGTTACAATAGCTAATGAGTGTCTTTTGTCCCTGCAATGAGGGTGAACCCTTGAACATTTAGTGGGCACAGAAAGCACAGAACAAATATCCAGTTCTGCTCCCATAAATGAGAGCAAGACAATTATCACCCATGGAATAAATAATTTCTTGTGTACCGAAGTCGCATAACAAACATCCTAAGCACAAGTCTCGAGATGCATTTGGTTACCTTAGGGGCAAAGCATCAAATAAAAATATTTTTTGTGTTTCTCCCATCGATGCCCTTCTTCAGTTAAAAAGGATTAGCATGTTTCAGAACAAGAGACTAACTGGTGCAGTTGGTTAGCTAGCACACCATCCCTTCAACTCAGGGTCCCGAGCTTCAATCCATCAGAGAGTGATGGGATGGAATTCTCCTTTGACTGTAAGGTTCTTATGTGAAATAAGCTTGGGTCAGTCTCAACCTTGTTCTTAATGGGTGTGGGTACACAGAACAAAACTATGCTTAATTTAGCACTACATTTCTAACCTCGCACAGACAAAATGGATGGCTGGTGCAGAAAGGGGAAAATAATCACACTAGCTCAGCAGAGGGTGCTCTTCTGAGATTGGGGTGAAGGCACATTATTGGAGCAGGTAGCAGGTCCTCTGCTATACCTGTTTGATGCAGACACTAAGCACATGAAGTTCCCATTACTGACATCTCTTGCCCAGATGAGCATAAGCAAAGCAAAACTCACCAAGAGAAAAAAGGCTTAAGAACAAGATTGTTTTCATCAACGAATGATAGTCTGAATGAAAAAGATTCCCCGCAATTAAAGACTAATACTGCCATGTAAAGTAATAGCAAGTATAAAAGGTGTGTGTGGGGGGAGAAGACAAAAGAAATATCCCCTAAATCAAACTTATATATCACACGTCATGTTTAATCTTCTTCCATTGTGTTTCTGAGGAAAACTCCTTCTATAGCTGATTTTAGAAACATAGAAATCATCAGCGCAGAAAGAGTCCACACCAACTGACAGAGCAAGGATTTGTTAAGACTGACTTTTTGAAAGCACTTTTTATTTTTCAGTTACAGATCTAAGCAATGTCTCCAATTTTCAGGAAAGGCACTCTCCACAAATTTGTATCTCAAATATTACAGAACATGATAAGTAAAGTACCCATCTCAAGTCCGTATGTACACGACATAATTGTAATCCTTGCGTTTGATATAGCGCATTATCATGTCTTTGAGACGTCTCAAAACGATTCACAGAATATATTGGAAAGTGAATTGACTGTATATTTTGGGGGGGGGGGGTGGGGGGGGGGAATTGCGGTTGTCAATTGCAGACAGCAGTGACCCACAGTCATGGATTGAGTGACCAAACAATTATTATTATTTTTTTTGAAGGGATTATTACTCCCAGAAAAGCAATCTGCCAATCGACTAACAACTGGGTTCCCACTTACTGCTAGGTAAACAGAGGCATAAAGAGTAAAGAAACTTGCCCAACATTTCACCCTGCCGGGAACCAAACCCAGGTCCTCTCGCTTGCAAGCCGAGTGATCTAAACACTAAGATACAGGACTCCTACATGGAGGAGAAGGAAGAGCCAGACAGTGAAACAACTCAGGTGGAGATGATAAATTCAGAAATTTCCAAATAAAATGATTTTGATATTCCTGTTAATAGAAAGCTGTGGTAGTGACAATGCTTAACCATTAAGTTGAAACATCCGCGCTTTCCCCTGAGATTGAGAATATGCCTTTGCATCCTTATATTTTCTGCAGGGCTTGGTGCAGTCAATATCTCCTTATTGCACCTTCACAAATGCACTTACAGCAGAATGCCACAGACTTTTTGTGTTACCAGATATCAAACTCATTAATTTCACACCTTCACAAATTTCACCCAGCCATCCAATGTTTTAATTTTTAGAAACTATAGAGGTCGCCTGTGGCGACCTACAATCAAAAGACTTTCCAATCTGACTGATTCTATTTTGATAGGACATCTGGTTGAGTAGAAGAAAGCAAAGCCACAGTGAATTGCTGATGGAATTTGACAGTTTATTTTTAGGAGATCATAAAAGGTTCATTTAGATAAAAAAAAGGTTTACCAAAAGGTTCTTTTACATTTTCGAGTATAGAGTCTCCCCTTTTCTTCAGTGAAGTTCTAAAAATATATCACCAGAAATATTCAATGATAAATTCACATTTCTGGAGCTGAGATTCATGTCACAGTGTCCTTATCACAAGTACTGAAGGTGAGGAACCTAATAAGTCTTTTGAAGACTCAAGAGATACTAAAGGCAAATCATCACCAAAATAGTGAAAAGATGGGCAATGATTAATTTTGATTTCTATGAAAAATGATAGCTCTGATTTCCTATTTTTATGATCACAATCCCAGGTTTTACTTCTACCCACACAGACACAATCTGCGGGTTATTTTGTTAATATCACCCCACACTCTCATATTTCTCCCTACATTTACGTTTGCTGAAATCTCAGAGGTGCCATCTTGCAGATGAGGTATTAAGATAGATTTGATTAGCCTTTGGGTGGAGATTAAAGATCTTATAATCCTAGTCAAAAAGAGACAGGAGTTTCTCTTAGCGTCCTACCCAACAATCCTTCAGATAAAATTGGACATTCACTTCTTGGCTGTTTGTTGGATCTTGCTGTGTACAAAATAGCTACAGGGCTCGTTTACAAACACACAGTCACTGCACTTTATGGGAAGCATTTGATACGGTGACGTTATGGGCACTAAATTAAATGCAAGAGATATTATGATGATCAAAATGTTAAACTTGACGATATCTACTTCATGATGGTTTCACTCATATAATTTCACCACTTACAGTGAATATAAACCTTATCAGCAGAAGTGGAAGGAAGCTTTTACAGTACGGTTAGTCTGCAAAATCAGTCCTTACACTTGACAATAATTACTTATGAAGTGCCTTGAGGTGATAAGGTACTATAAAAATGCATGTTCTCTTTTCCTTAAACCAAGCATCGTTCAAGTACACCTGAAGCAAGCTTGCAAAACAACAAAACATTTTAGAACAAGGGAGACAACTGGTAATGGTTGAACGTTTAAGACACATTAAAAGGTTACTTAGTCCACAAGGATTCATTAACAATTAACCACCAATTAAAAACACTTGAACTGATTACAGACTGCAGTGCTAATTTAACAATAAGCATAATGCGTTCATATTACATTATAAGTGCTATATTTGGGGATATGATTTTCTTCCACAAACAGCTAACTGGAGATAAACCTATGACTGACTATACTCCTGAATTCTAAAGTAGTACATTGCAATTTCTGTTGATCTGCAAAATAAAATATGTTTCACATCTGAAGAACGAGTAAACAATTCCCTCAAGGGCTTATTGCTAACAAACACACCAAGTACAGTAATTTTACAAATGACTGTTCATTACTAGTGCTAGCTTGGTCAATTAATTAATGCATTTATTATGGCCCCTTAGATGGGAACATGCTATCTAAAACTAAAGTTTTCATTCACACCAAGCATCAAACAACCAAAATCTTTCAAAACATTGCCCTTTCTAATAAAACTTCTAAAACTCAGAGATATTGAGGTCTGATTTGCGGTACTTATCAACAGGATAAGGAAACCACCAACTTTACTTGCTGCATATATTCAAAACAGGAAGTGATGTTGACAGTGACCTGGTGACGCTGAGTTGGTAAATTTTTATGACGAAGGAAGCTAAATGGCTGCCTCCCTGGTCATGAGGTCGTTGCCGAAGTGTCAGTCATTGTCGCATGAAAACAGCAGCCGGTATATGGGAAGCAATCTGTGCGCAAGTGCAGTAAATAGGGTCCACAGGTCAACCGTGTGATTAGTAAATTTGCACTATAGTGAAACGAGCTATAACGGGGTTGTTACTGTATTAAGTCTTTGTTCACCAATAGATAAATAACCTGAATTATTATGCGTTCAAATTGCTGAAAGTTAAAACCTTTGGACGTTAAGGAGTTTACACTTTCTTTAAACTTCTTTAAAAATACCAGTTTCTAAATTTGGAAATTCACATGACAGTTCTATCAATTGGGTATCAGCCTGGTTCAGTTGGTAGCATTCTCTCCTCTGACTCACAAGGTTGTGGGCTCAAGCGCAGTTGGGGATTGAACTCACATAGTCTAAGATGACATTCCAATAATAATAATAATCCTTGCATTTGATATAGCGCTTTTCACGTCTTCGAGACGTCTCAAAGCACTTCACAAAATATACTGTAAAGTGAATTGACTGTATGGTTGTGGGCGAAACCCAGCAGCCAATTGTGCACAACAGTGTCCCACAAACAGTCGTGGATTGAAGTGACCAATTTTATTATTGTTTTTTTTCCTGAGGGTTTATTATCAGTCGTGTGGAGTAAGGAAACTTGCCCAAGGTCTCTCGCCCTGCCGGGAATCAAACCCAGGTTTCTCGCTTGCGAGGTGAGTGCTCTAACCACTGAGCTATAGGACTCCACAATGCAATGCTGGAGGTGTGTTGCAGCCCTTCGGACGAGACATTAAACTGATGACCCATCTGCCTGTTCAGATGGACATTAAAGATTCTATCACACTGCTCAAAAATTGAAAGGAGTTTCTCCCTGGCCAACAATTGCCAAATAAGATTGATCATCTGTTTCACGGTTGTTTGTGACACATTGTTATGTGTAATTAGGTTGCATTACAGTGGCAACAATAACAACTTGGATTTATATAGCGCCCTCCACGCCGGACGGCGTCTCAGAGCACTTCACAGTAACGGATCCCGGGACCGAGCCAGGGGGAGGGGGAGGAAGGTGACCAAAGGCGCGGTCGAAAAGAAAGGTCTTCAGCAGAGATCTGAAAATAGGAAGAGGGGGCGCGAGGCGAAGGGAGTGAGGAAGGGAGTTCCAGAGCCTCGGGGCGTAGTGGCTGAAGGCACCGCCGCCGAGGGTGGAGCAGAGGACTCGGGGGACAAGGAGGAGGCCAGACCCGGAGGAATGAAGGCAACAGGTACTGTTTTGAGGAGAGAGATCAGAGGGGGTGAAGAAGAATGGAGGGATTTGAAGACAAGGGTGAGGATCCTGAAGTTGATCCTCTCTGGGACAGGCAGCCAGTGCAGTCTGGCAAGGACTGGGGTAATCGGGGAGCGGAGTTTGGTGCGGGTGAGAATGCGGGCGGCAGAGTTTTGAATAATCTGGATTTTGTGGATGGTAGTGGAGGGGAGACCAGCGAGGAGAGCGTTAGAATAGTCCAGCCGAGAGGTGACAAAGGCATGGACCAGGTTTTCAGAGACAGGCAATGCGTCGGAGGTGGAAGAAGGCGGTGCTGGTGAGGGAAGGATAATTGGGGGTCGAACCTGACACCCAGGTTGCGTACGGTTTCGAAGAGTTTTAAGGGGCGGTCGGGTAGGTGGAGGAGGTGAGAACCATGAGATTTTAGACGTTGACGAGAGCCAAAAAGTATGGCATTACAATGGTGGCATTACAATGGTGCAAGTGGTGCAGTCGCGTTAGGGCCTATGAGGTTGGAGGCCCAACCCATTGGCAGCAGAATGTTGTGGGGGCGGAAACATATTTGAACCAATTCGGAAATACTTATCTGTTTCCAGGGCTCAAAGTGGGCCAGTAAAGGCTGGTATGAGCTGGTACGAGCTGGTACAGCATACTGCCAGTTTTTTTTAATTCAGAGGCATCCCGTTCCTCTCCTGACGACTTCCTACATTCTGCTGATCGCAGTCGTCAGAAGAATAATTGTAAAGGTAAGCAAAATGTTAAGATTTTTGAATTGTTAAGGGGGCCCCTAACCTAGTCTTGTACCAGTCAGGACCCTGTGTGACCTTGGTCTGCCACTGGCCACATTTGCCTACAAATACACAGTCACTCCACTTCTAAGTAAAGCATGTGGGACATCCTCCCGCTATACCAAATGGAATGATTTTTTTTACTATTATATGTATTATGATTCACACAAAGTTTAATATATGGACATAATATTTTAAATTTATAAATACAATTTCCAAATTGAATACATTTATTAATTTAAAAATTCATAAACGAATGTAACACCCAAAAGCTGTGACATCCTTTCCTTTGAACACCATGCTTTCAATCTGCCAATCAATCTGCTATGGATGGCATCTTAATAACCGATTGGATCATCACATCTGCTATTCAGAAATAACTATTCGTGTGTAACAGGCAATGAGGGTCATTAAGGATATAATGGCTACTATTTGTTCACTGTCAAGTTAGTTTAATAGGCCTGATCACTGGACCAATAGGTTTTCTGGCATATAGTTTACACTGGAGGCCAAGGCTGCAAAACAATTCAACAAATCAAGAACTAACTCATTAAATTCAAATAACTCTCCTCACTTGCAAGGCGAGTGCTCCAACCACTAAGCCACAGGATTCCACCTTAGTCTCTGACTCATCTTATTCGGCATGTAGAGTGCGGGACAGTTTATTAGATCCTATTTGCACTGAATGTTCACTATATATTTAATTTCAATGAGATCTATGTTGCAGGAATTTTTAATGGGAATTCTTAATATGAATTGTACAAATAGGAATTCTGGTCAGTACTTCCCACTGACCTGTGGAAACTGCTCTGAAGTTAACTGCTTCCAGAGCAGAGTTTCTGCAAGTCAATAGGAATTCTCACAGAACTCATTACGTGAATCTCACCTTACAGGTCCTAGTATTTTCATATAGTATTTGTGTCACATAACATTCAAAACAGAGACTTTCTAATACTCAATATTCTAAGATGGGAAAAATATGTATTCGTAGCACAGAAAATAAAGTTTTTTTAAAAAAAAGATGATGTGGGTTCATATCTTTCTTCAATGTTATGTTTACAGCTGAATAAAAACATTTCTAAAACAGACCTTTGTTCCAAGTCACTAAAAGCAGCATCTTAAGGCATGCCCTAACGAATGAATAATTCATACAATGTGTTACAGTAGAATTCACAATGTGCAAAAAGAGTCTTTTGATCATGATCTCTGTCACTCTCATTTTTCAAATGTTCACCATTTGACAGAATGTATGCATCATTGCATATTGTACCCTCCAGCTAGAATGGCAAAGTGAACCACTTTACATGCGACAGCAATTGCAAGCCAGTAGCAGAAGTTCTGGGTAAAATCAAATGCAAAGTGGGTAAGATGCATAACGTGGGTAAATCAGATCTTCTGAAGTTCAGTAAATGCCTCCCGATTGTGAAGCTTCATTATTTTGTGCATTTTAGCAGGCACATTTCTACTTCTTTTCATCCCTCTATAAATTGCCGAAAGAGGTAGATCACAAACTGAAACCACAATCCTTTTCAATGAGCTATGGGCACTAAGCGCTCTGAGATGCTACCCTGCATGGAGGGCGCTATATAAGTGCAAGTTGTTGCTGTTCTTCTTAATTGTGCTTTTATCACCAACATTTTCAAGATTAGTTAAGTGAGATATTTATATTTTCTTAAAAATAGACTTAGTTGAGCTCCTGTAATGCCCTAATGGACAAAGGCATTAGTACATGACAGGAGCTCAAATATTGGAGCTGGTCTTTGTTGTTACCTGAACCCAGCAGTGGAAGAGTAGAGGTGCTATAACTGGCCTCAACATATCTTAGGAAAAAGAGTGCAAATATCAGCCAATAGTCCCACTTCTGATTATTCAGAGGCTCCTAAACTAGTTACATGGAGTCAAGTGAGGAGAGCATTGGGCTCAGCTATAATTCACCTCAACAATCATACACAGCCTGTTGACATTCAATGGCAGTGTACACACAAGAACTTTGCTTATTTGGGTGATGTACCTGTGCCAGTACCAGTAAAGAGAAGAAAGCTGGCGAGAAAAAATTATGACAGATTTCTGAGTGGACTTGATACCTCAAAGGGACAGCTCTGAGACCTCTAGATCCACAGCAGACACAAGTCATGCAATCCAAGATGCATTTCCTCTATTTCCTAGAGGCATGGATCCACGTCATAAAACTGCTAATAATTTATACTAAACTTACAATTTCACTCCAAGAAGCTCCAAGGACGGTTGGTGTGGAAAATGGAAATGTCACACTTGTCCAATAGAAATGTTGTTCTGATGCCAAATTTCAAGCTCATTGTGCGGCAGAAATAGAATCGGGTATCTCAATTCACTGCTCCTAACTGAAAGTGCTTGATATTGAAACAACCTATAAAAATATTCTATTCTTTTGCATTGACATTCACCCTCGTTTGGATTAACAGAAAATTCAATTTTATAAAGTGATAACCAGATTCTGAAATCCAGAGAACATTCAGATTTTCACAAGTGGATATGATATGTTTTCTCAGGGCACATGAATAGTTAAGTGAAATATCTGTTAAGGTAACTGACACCACATATCAATGAATATGTTCTGGAAATACAATTTCCCTGCAATTAACAAGAGATTATTTTAATCCCTGCAGTAATGCATTACAAACATCTTTAATAACCGTCCTCGAATGCTGAGCTGTTGTACTCAGTTATCAGCTTCCCACAGCAATCATAAAACTTCAAAACTTAAATATTATTCAAAACGCAAAATACTGCAGATGCTGCAAATCTGAAACAAAAACAGAAGTCGCTGGGAACACTCAGCAGGTCAGGCAGCATCCATGGAGAAAGGAAAGTGAGTCAACGTTTCGGGTCCATGACCTTTCGTCAGAACCCAAATATTATTAAATATTATTCAAATAATATTTTATAAAGAAATAATAAATAATAAATAAATAATAAACAAATGTTTGTCACAAATCGTCATTACTGGTGACGAGTTATTTTTGTTTAAATCTAGAAAAGTATAGTAGTAACAAACACAAACAAATAAATAAAAGGAGGTTTCTGTGAATGAGTGACACTCCCCAAAAGAGCTCAACAACAAATGAATATGTTTCAAAATTAACTAATTTGAGTAAAATTCAAAAGTTATGTGTGCACAGAAATAACATGTTGACTTCACCAACTGCTCAGAAAAATGTATCCAGTAAGGAACTACAATCTAAAGCTGAGAAGGTTCCTCGTTCCATCCCTGGACTGTGCTGAGTTTGTTGATTACTGCCAGAAAGCGATCTACCAATCAACTTGCAACAACAACAACAACAACAAGATTCCATTTATAGAGCGCCTTTCACGTCGGGAGGACGTCCCAAGGCGCTGTACAGTTGGGTCAGGACCCGAGCAGGGGGGAAATGGTCAGGGTGAGGGGAGGGAAGGGAGGGAGGGAGCGAGGAGGGGGTAGAGAATCGAGAGGGGAGCCGAAGGCTCGGTCAAAGACCGGGTTCCAATTACTGCTGGGTAAACAGAGGTGTGTGGAGTAAGGAAACGTGCTTAACGTGTCACCCTGCCTGGGAATCAAACTCATGCTTTTGAGCGAGTGCTCTAACCAATATGCTACAGGAGTTCACAAGTCCTATATTTGAGTCCAGAGAATAAACATTAGCAGGCTATTCAGCCATGGGTTGGGAGACATCATAGCCAAACCTAAGCTCATCTTCTCCTCAAAAATTGGTCAGCCTGGGGCACAAGCCAGTCTAAGGTTCCAGACTGGCTTAGTGAGGTGGAGTGGGCATTCTTGGATGGTGATACTGTCAGCGTCTGAGGTGTGGAGGCACTGACGGGAGCCAATCAGGGGGGCCTTGGTCTTGCTGACATTCAACTGTAGAAAGTTAGTTCTCATCCAGGACTTGATGTCTGACAGATATTCTGTCAGGACAGCAGTGGTCCTGGAGTCGAGGGTGGAGGCAGAGAGTTACAGTTGGGTGTCATCCACATGTGTGTGGAAGTTGATCCCATGTCTGCAGATGATGTTACTAAGAGGGAGCATACAGATATTGAAAAGGAGGGTACCAAGGGCAGAGCCCTGACGAAGTCCACATGAGATGGTGGATGGACAAGAGGAGAAACCATTTGTGGAAATGAAGTAGCGATGGTGTGAGAGGTAGGACTGAACCATTCAAGGACACAACCATGAGATGAGGTGAGAGTCAGTGGGAGGAGTGGTCAACTGTGTCAAAGGCAGCAGAGAGATCAAGGAGGACGAGGAGGCATTGGGAGCCCTTGTCACAGTTGGACAAAATGTTATTTGTCACTTTGACCAAAGTTTTTACTGTGCTGTGGGCGGCACAGAAACCCGATTGGAGGGGTTTGTGAAGGGAGTGGCAGGAAAGGTAGGAGCGAAGCTGGGAAGCGATGACTTGTTCCAGGACCTAGGAAAGGAAAGGGAGGTTGGAGATGGGGCGGTAGCTTGAGAGCAGGGATGGGTCCAGGAGGGTTTTTTTTGAAGAGCAGTGATGACGGCCGTTTTTAGAGGGGTGGGAATGTTACCAGTGGAGAGGATGAGGTTTATGATGTCTGTGTCTTGAGGGGCAAGGAGGTGAAGCTGAGAGGTAAGGAGAGAGGTCAATTCATAAATTCACTTTAACCTTTGATCATAGCTGAAATAACCCATATAGGATAAGTCTGCACCTTCTCAAGGGCATTAATATGCTTCTTATTAGATAAATAAATAATCCACAAACAGACATGAAGTGAATGACTAATTTTATTTGGGGGATTGTTGGCCAGGCACCAGGAGGAACTCCCTTCTGACTCAGAGAAGAGAATGCCACCAGCTGAGCCAAGCTGACACACACACACTTGGTAATGAGAAGGGAAATGTGAGATCTATTGACTCAGTTCACCACAAAAATATCAGTGCATCAGTAAGCTATTAAAACGGGTAGCTTTCTGACTTAACTATCGGTATTAGGTTCAAGAACATAAACTCCGGTGGAAAAAAAAGTGTTGACTGCACTTCACCGTCTCTGATTTGAAAGTATCATTGTTGTACGTGTATTATATGAGCATTCCCATTAAATTGAGTGCAGTGTCAATAGATTTAGCTCTTTTCTATTTTCTCTGCCTTATTCAGTTTCCACTATGGTGAAAGAATAGCAAGATGATTCAACTGAATGCCCTTATCTGACTGACAAGGTACTCCCACAATATCTTTTCTAGTCAATAGTATTACAATCCAACAAAATAGTAGTGCACAGGGTGTACTGATAACAATGAAATAAATGATGGACATGTAACATAAAACAAAAGGTTAGATCCTAACAAATCATCACTTTGGGGTGTTACTCAGCACCACAGGAAAACATCAGAAGAATTGAAGATGCCATTTAGTGCAACAGAAAACCTCAGACACGTGTAGTTCTTTTCAAAACTGAAAGTCAGTGCAGTATACAGCCTGTAATTAAGAACTATCTTTCACTTATTTAGCACTGAGTACATGTTTGCTGATCATGTATTTTTCAGTCTTGCTATGTGAACTTTTGTAGAGATTTTCTTAATAACAACTTGCATTTATACAGCGCCCCTCACGCAGGGTGGCGTCCCAGAGCATTAAGACAAACCCTTGGGGGGTGTGGAGGGGATAACCTGGGTCTAAATTTACTCTATTTCACCCACAAAATATACAATAATTCACTTTATAGTATATCTTGTGAAGCGCTTTTAGATGTCTCAAAGACATGATAAGGCACTATATCAAATTATTATTATCATCAATTTAGTGTATTGGGGTGTACAGAATTTGGAAAATTGTTGAACTCAACCTTCAATTTGAGCTCAGTTTCTTTTAAAAAAAAGTTTACAGAAAACTAGCTTCAATATCAAGGCTGCTTTTAAGAACTTTCTAAATTCTGGACTCTCTGAATTGCAAAATAGAGCAAAGCTCTATTCTCCTGTTTCTCTCACTTGTTCCCTTTTTTTCTGGGGGGGTGGGAGGGAACATCAGCATCACTTGACATAACAGTCTGGCAACTGTGTCCCTAAGGTGGGAATCCCTTTGTTCTTTGAAACTGTGCTTATGTTTTACAGACCTTGATCAATGAATGTTTGACAATCGTGGTTTATACTATAAATTCCCCCAAATGCCTAATGAGCAAAGACAAACGTCTAGCATAGCCCTAGGCTCCACAGACTAAAGTAGGTTGCAGTTCAAAGCCTGAACTCTATTAAGTAGGTTGCAGTTCAAAGCCTGAACTCTATTAAGTCAGCTGATTTCAGCTGGGCTCTACAATTAGCCCCAAGACAGGTTAGAGAGGTGTAAATAATCCACCAGAGTTCTCGTTCAGTATACAATGATACAATGATTTCCTTGATGGTAAGTCCATTTGTTTGGCTGTTGAGTGATGATAGGAATGGGCCCAGCTGCAATGTAATTGAATAACCCGCTGAAAGTCAATGTCAAGATTAACAAATGAATAATAGCTACTTCAGTGTGATCAGTAGGGAGGCAAGCAGGCAGTTCATGCAACAGTATTCCTTTGGAAGGCAAAATGAATTTAGCACACTTGGAAAGGAAGGGGAGAAAATGATTGAGAAAATCAAAGAAAAGTAATTAGTCTACTAAACCTGATTTTATGTGATCATGGGCCACATCACTGAACACTTTTGTGTATTTGTCTTAAAAAATAAGATTGCACAGAATTGTGGAAAACTGTGGTGAATCTGAATTGTTAATCAAGACAAGCAAATCACGATTCAATGGGATGAAAAATGCAATATGTAATGTGATATCACATCATGAAACCTTGCAGTCCAAACCAGTCTATTATTGATTGATTTCAGATGTGAATACAAGCCCCACAACATCAGTGCAGGTTTTGGCTTGAAGCCTCCAGCCTGCCATCGACTCAATTCCAGAACCACTGCTGTTCTTGATCTATCGGATGTTAAGTCCTGGATAAGTTCTAACTTTCTACTGTTAAATGTCAACAAGATTGAAGTTCTCCTGCTTGGCTCCAGTCAGTGCCTTCTCACCTTAGGTGCTGACCACATCGATCTGTAGGGGTGCTCCATCCACCACTGTCTTCTTCAACCTCCAAATAATCTTTGAACCTTACACTGGGCTCTCACTAGCTCTGCTTTCCCTTAATGCCCGTCTCTGCCACTACATCTCCCCTAGGTTGCTGAGTACCTCATCCACACTTTGTTCGCCTCTAGGTTTGATCATTTTGAATGCCCTTGATGACTCCTATCACCTCCCTACCTAAACTGCAGACAATACAGGATGCTACAATGCATGCCCTCTCTTGTACTAGATTCCATGAGCCCAAAACCCACATTCTTGTTCAACTCCACTAACTCCTCATCCTCTAGTACAGGGGTGGCCATCTTGTGGTTCATGTGATTATTTTATGTAGGCATAATGCGGGCCGTGGGCCACAAGTCGGCCAGCCCTGCTCTGGTAGATCAAATTCAAGATTCTTGTCCTCACATTCAAATGCCTCCATAGCCTCACCCCTCTCTATCTCTGCCACCTACTGCTCCAGCTGCTACCTCTGCTCTGCATAAACTGACCTTCTTTAGATCCCACGTCCACTAAGCCTCACCATTGGTGGACAAGTCTTCAGTCACTTTGCCATCTCTGAAACTCAATCCTGGAGTCCTTCTCACCTCCCTCTCCACTTTCAAAATCAACCTTGAGACCTTGCTTTGTTCATATGTTCAGCCGCTCTCCCTTCCTCAGCCTCCACCCCTCCCCCCAGTTCAGACTCACAGTCAGTTGGGTGAAGTGCTTTGAGACTTCTTCCTGACGTGAAAAGGTCAATGTAAATATAAGTTATTGTTATCCTCTTTGGGAGGAGATAAATAGAGTCTCCTTAAAGCTGAACCGGCTCCAAGGTAACTGATTGTTGGAATTGAGTCAAACCTCTACGGTGGTCTCTCGAAGTCGCTCGTCTCCTGTTACCCCTGTAAGCCAAAGCCCGAATGGGTAGTGTGGTCCTACCTGGACAAGCAAAAGGAAACTCCAGCAGTAGCCCAACGTAAACTATAGAGTCCTCAAGTCTTAGCTCTGGTCAACCTGCACCTAATACTCACCAGGATTAGGTAAACAGGGTGCATCCCTCCAGGGAGAGAATGACCATTCCATTCTAGACACCGAAAAACTTCCATGTGTAGGTGGTGTATATACACGTGGAACTCTGTGTGATTTGTATACACTTAAGCATTGCGATGGGTTTCCGCATTAGTCAGATATCTGGATGAGCCCCCCCAAAAAATAAATTGTTGTTGTTTTTCCTGCCACATTGCAATACAAGATGTTCCAATATTAATTAATTTGCATTAATCTATATTAAAAGTTCCTATTACGCAATCTTCTTTATTTACTCAGATCCCCTTAATGTTACAGTATTTATTATAATATAAAATGTAATAATCCTTACATTTGGTAGCGTTTTGTCACTTCATCAAGAATTCTCAAAGCGCTTCACAGGATAAACTATAACATGACGTGACTGTGTATTTTGTGGGTCAATTTTGTGTACAGCAACATTCCACAAACAGCCATGATATGAGTTTTATTTTGGGGATATGAATTTTAATTGGGGAATTGTTGGCTAGGATACTGGGAGAAACTCAGTTTCAACAGGAACCAAGTACAGACCTGCATGAACTCCTTAAGAGAGATTTCCTTTGTTACTATTGTATTAGGTGCAGCTTGCTGACAGCAGTGGAAGATGCCTAGAATTCCAAGAATTGAAAGCTTAATTGATTTCTTCAGCGAGCATTCTATTTATACAACTTTGAACCAGAAACAACTAATATCTTGTCTGTTGTTCTTCATTCCTCAACCTTTATCGCTCAAACGAGAATGGTATGGAATGGTATGGTATGGAAATGCAATGACTCTGAGGTTGGATCTTGTCTAAATGTGCAACAGCACAACAAGATAAGTGAGGCAGTGCTATTGTGTTCTCAATACTTCTGGAGGAAAAATTGTAAAGGTTCCTCCACAAGCCTTGGCTGCTCTTTTTTTTGTCCTGCAATGCTCTTGATGGCATGCTTGTACAGATCTTTACCAAATATGGGAGAAGTTTTTTTACCATAATTCATGAATGTGACTTTCAAACTATTGCTCTTGGAAATGTATGCAAAGGCAGAGTTGTTTGACTTGCTGTCAGAATGCACAGTATGCAAATGACGACAGCAGATAACTTTCGACAGATCCAATTTTTGTTTCAGCGATCCTGCTTGGTTTGTGAGATTCAATATTATCTGGGGGAGGGGTCCTAAGAATACATGCATGCTCAACTGAAGATCCTTATGGCAAAAGAGCAGGTTGAATTTTGCTGGAATTGTTTTAGAATCATTGCAGGAAGCTAAGTGGGACACTGCTGTTATTCAGCTCTCGGATATTGGCCTGTCTATGCACATAATTGGTGGCCAGTACCAAATTAGTATGTTTTATGGAAACAATATATTTTTTCCACATTCCTCCCTCTCTCTCTCAACAAAGATACAAAGACACTGGCAATTAAATGTTGGAAATACAGTATATCCTCGTTGAAATAATTTAAAATGAAGACTTAATTTTAGTTGGTCAATTACTTTCACACACTTCCAGAAACCACAGCTCTAATGCTAAAAATGACCCAAATGAACAAATTAAATATTAGTCATACTCACAATCTAACAATAATGACAAACCGAAATGTCACATAATAAAATCCATCCACTTTCTCCTATCATTAGCAGTTCACAATTTTTGGAGGCAAAAAGATGCATAGTGACAGCACAAGAAATGGTAACATTAAATAAAAAGCTTCAATCATCGAGTTCCACTCCAAAAAACACGAACAAGGGAAATTATGCCACCAAGACAAACCAGACAGAGATGTCTGTCACTTCACAATGTTTTCATTGTTCTCTCTTCCTCCACACCGCCATCCCCCCCCCACACCCCCCCTCCGCCATGATATTTTGTTCTTTCCCTACTGAACAATACAGTTCTCATTTCCTTGCTCATAAGTTGACTCATTCTGCTGAGTTCTAAAGTCTCAATTGTCCTTGAGGTTTTAAATTGTGAGTTTTATGTTGTGTTTATACTTCATGTTTGGCAGAGAATCAGACGAGAATCCTGCTCTTTACATCACCTGCAGGAAGTGGTTCAAATAATAATCCCTCCAAAAACTAAAAACAATAATTAAATTGGTCATTTTCAATCTACGACTGTTTGTGGGACATTGCTGTGCGCAATTGGCTGCCGCGTTCGCCCACAAATATACAGTCAATTCACTTTACAGTGTGTTCTGTGAAGCGCTTTGGGACGTCCTCCCGACGTGAAAAGCGCTATATCAAATGCAAGGATTATTATTATTATTAAAGGTTCAAGTCATACGAGTACTTTCCCATGGTTATATTGAAAGTTTTTAGGTATCCTCTTGAACCACCCAGGAACTTTCAACAGTTATTACTTAATGTTATGAAGGAACTAATATAAAATGCCTGACTTAGATGTTCAGTGCATGTGCCAAAATGTTTTATTTTTATGGCCTTAATTCAATACAATGTGGGACAGGAAGTATAATTCAAGCTTCAACTCTAGTACTATAAAACACTTCTGGAGCCAGTTTTATGAAACATGAGTCAGGCATGAAAGTAGTAGCATTACAGTACCATTCCTGTGAAGGGAGGTGGAAGGGAGATGGAAGAGAATTCTAAAAGATACAGTGCAGCCCAATTATAACATGTCCTCGTAGAGCACAAATTTGCCACCCTTTGGATGACATGTTAAACTGAGACCGCATCTGCCTGTTCAGGTGGATTTTAAAGATCCCATGGCACTATTCCTTCTGGTGTCCTGGCCAACAATCGCTCAAATAAAATTGGTCAATCACTTCACAGTTGTTTGTGGGACATTGCTTGTGTGCAAATTGCTTGCCATGTTCACCTACAAAAAACAGTCATGTTAATTTCAATATATCCTGTAAAGCACTAGGTACTTCCAGGGTGAAAGGCGCTCTACCAAATGTAGGGATTATTATTATAAATATATTTGTTTCATGGTTTGCATCATGGACCCCATTTATTGCTCTTGTACACACGCTCTTCAAGCTAAAAAGGTTGATTTCTCAATCGTCAGGTTGCTGCTATCACTTCCTGATTTTGGTGGCAACCCAACGATCTGGAGGTCAGTCAATTTTCATTTAGAATGTAAGTTGATCGACTGAACCTGCACTATCAAACCTACCAATGCACTTCGCTATAATGCTAGGAGTCCAGTGGCTCAGTGGTTAGAGCATTCGTCTCGGAACCGAGAGACTTGGGCTTGATTGCCGGCACAGCGAAATGTTGGGCAAGTTTCCTTACTCCACACACCTGTTTACCTAACAGTAAGTAGGAACCCGGTTGTTATTCAATTGGCGGATTGCTTTTCCAGGCTTAATAATCAGTTAAAAAAAATAAAAAATTGGTTACTCAATCCACGACTGTTTGTGGGACATTGCTGTGTGGAATTGGCTGCCGAGTTTCGCCCACAAAATTATACAGTCAATTCACTTTACAGTATATTCTGCAAAGCGCTTTGAGACGTCTCGAAGACGTGATAAGGCGCTATATCAAATGCAAGGATTATTATTAATGCAGTTGGGATTTTATGAATCCCAAATACTACATTATAATGGGGCTCCACTGTATTAAGATGGTAGGCAGCAATTTTAAGATAGACAAATTTAATATACTGTGAAACAAGAAAAGAGTAAGCATTCAAACACATCAAGGGGGTTTCATTAAAAAGGTGGTAAAATAAACAAATTTGCATGCAATCGTTAATCTTCACTGAAAATTTCCTCATAGCGGAAAACGTTAATCAACAGAACTAATCTAACATGAGCCTGCATCTCAAGGGCATTTAATTAAATTGAAAGAAGTTCTTTTAACCTTGATTAAAACACTGGTGACAAACATTTGGAATAATGTGTACAATTTGGGGCCCCCTACCTTTAGAAGACTTACAATGTATTGGGAAGCTTCAGTATAAAGCCACAAGAACAATTCCAGAATATAAGATAAAAATTTACAACAAGAAACTCACAAAACAATTGAACTATAGTGAAGTTGCTGGGAGAGATAGGGGGGAGTAATGTGTGTTCGACAGAGATGGGTCAAAGAGGAGAGAATATGAAGAATAGAGTGGTCGACAGTGACACGAGCACAGAGATTAAGGAGGTGAGGCACAGGGAGCCCGATAAGTGGGTGAGTAATGGAGTGTAGGGCAGCAGGACCAGACCAATAGAATACTGTTGGTGACAAATGTAAAGCAGAGTATACGATTTAGGTCACACTTATACAGAAAAACTCGATTAAGAATTATCTTTATCAATCGTATAATCGCCTAAGTCGTACATACACCCGAGTGCCGTTCAGTTTCCCATCAAAACCACTTAGATTTCTTTGCATTAGTTGTATTCGAATGAAATGCTGTACTCTGTCCAGTGCCTTGGGACGTCCTCCCGATGTGAAAGGCGCTGTCCAAATGTAATCTTGCTGTTGTTGTTGTATTAATTATCTCCTAAGTCGTAACTTCGCTCCCCTATCAACCATTACTTCTGCATTTACCAGCTGCATTGAATCGCAGGAAATGTGGTCTAGTAAAAGCAGTTTGACGCGTGCTTCATCCCCGTGACTCAATGCAATTCCAATGCTTCCGGGTAATTGCGCAAGAGGTGACGGATCACGATTAATTGAATTGCAGGAATCTCAGTCTTGACCTGTCATGGCAATCGCATTTACCGGCTGCTGTAATAAACTACCACATGTGCACTTATCGGCTACATTGAATTAAGCATGTGAAGCCTAGATTATTCATTAAATTGAATTTATAGGATTTATATAAATTTGCCTGCAACTCTCTTTGCATTAGAACGTGTTTTTGCCTTTGCTCAATGTGAACACTAATGATACATTAACAGTGTTAATGGCTGAGTATTTATTTACTTAACCACTGGGAGCAGGAAGATAACAAAACCTTTTCAGACTATCCGTGTGTGTGACAAGCACCAAGGATGGCCATTCCTCTTTCCCTTTAACATTTTTTTCCTCTTGACTCTCCCTGGGAGCATTTACAGAATTTCTATTCTGCTCATTTTTCAAGAGACAGATAATGTGTCGATGACAGGAAAGACCATCTTATAACTTTTGCAAATTTTAAATCCATGTTTTGGTACAAAAATATGATTTTCCTGTTTCAGAACATGCAAACCAAGTTCCGCGCGCTCCAGGAGCATGCAATGGAAGAAACCAAAACCCACTTGCAACTTAGTAGCAGTGGCTTGATTTACAAATCGAAAATAATGGCAAGCGACAAAGGGCGAGGGAGAGAGCAGTCACTACTTTTAATTAAAGAAGCCACACAGCTGACAATGAACAGAATCACAATGTTGCTCAAAAGGAATGAAAGGCAACAGTAAAACAATGTAAACAGTTCTTGTGTTTAGGTCGGATGAGTCAGAGACATCCATTGTGCAGAGAGCCAACATCAAAAGAGAAACTGGCAGTTACAGAAGTGAACAGGGTGAATTAAACCCTGTACGTTACAATTGGGGAGCTATGGGAGTGGGAAAGCATTGTGCTGAAAAATGGAATTGGAACATTATACACAATGCAAATGCAGTTTTATTTAAAAGATTGTTTATCCTTGAAAAGTCATTCCTTGTTTGGCTCAGTCAGAGAACAGCTTCACACACAGAACTGTTGCTTTTCTTTGTTATCCATGGTACACTGACATTATCCAGCCCAAAGCTGTACAGCATGCTACATTTGTTGTTATAACAACTGCATTTGGTTAATTACTTCCTTAAGTAGGGCACGATGTGGATCTTGGTTGTACTAGATTACATGATCTCCCAACACTCATATTCATATGAGGACACAAGAAGATAAAGCATGGAATGAGAAAATCTGAGGATTGGGGAAGTTGAAGCAATCTCTCGCTGGAGTTAAATTAGTTCAAAAGTGTAACAACTTTTGAGGACAGACAGGGAGGGACAGGTCTGCAGGCACACAAGCCACAAGGCTGATGGTTGCCCAGCCTGCCCATCTCACCGGTAACAGTCCAAAGTCCTGAAGGGTAAGGTGATCTTGACCTGACAAGTACCTCAACATATACCACTGCTTCATGCTAGTAAGTTCCTGTTTCATTTCTTTATTGCCACACAATTAAGACTAGAAATTTCAACTCAGTATTCCACACAACCCAATGTCTCAGTTTGTGATAAAGAAGAAATTAGGATGTCAAACCACATTATTCTCAAGTAACTGAACTGCAAGTAGAGCCCTGTAACAACAGGATGCTTGGGTCCACGATATGCCAGCCAGCGTTACAATGTAGCTGTGATTGCATTTTTTCACTGTGCTCACGCCTTGTGCGCTGCCTTGCTCCTGCCTCTGGTGTCACTTTCTATAGGCTGCTCAGTGCGCACACACAAGCTTCATCGATGATGATTTCATGACCTCGATGTCTGCTATTTTTTTGCATGCTAGAAGTCAAAAAGGTCGACTTCTAGGTCATTAGGTCGCTGACATCACTTCTTATGCAACAGTCATGCGGGAAGCGACAACAGACAAAACACATTGAGCCAGAAGGTGGCTTTGCTTAGTGCACGACCGGCTGGCACGTGTGAAATGAGCCAGCTCACTGCGCGCACTGCAGGACACATAAGCCAACCCACATTTATAACAAACCAAGTTATTACAGAGTTTTTTAATAGCAAATTGTTGGCTTAAAATTTGGCATTCCTCATATTACAAGTGTAATAAATATTCCTTGCATTTGGTATAGCACCTTTCATATCAAGAGGGTGGCTTAAAGTGCTTCACAGGATATACTCTAAAGGGCAGTAGGCAAACGTGGCAGCCAATTAGTATGCAGCAATGTCCCACAAACAACCATGGAACAAGTGATTTATTTTGGGGATTGTTGGCCAAACATCAGGAGAAACTCCTTTTTCTTTTTGAATAGTGCCATGGGAACTTTAACATCCACCTGAACAGGCAAAAAGGACCTCATTTTAATGGTTCATCCAAAGGACGGCACCTCTGACAATGTAACACACCCCAACAGGCAGCATCTATGGAGAAAGGAAAGTGAGTCAACGTTTCGGATTCTGATGAAGGATGGTGGACCTGATACATTGACTCAGTTTCCTTTTTCCATAGATGCTGCCTGACCTGCTGAGTATTGCCAGCAACTTCTGTTTTTGTTTCAGATGTCCAGTATCTGCAGTATTTTGCATTTTGTTTATACTGGCATAGGAGTGTTAGCTTAGACTACGTGAGTTCAAAGTCCAGAAGTGGGGTTCAAACCCACATCCTCTGACTTAGAAGCGAGACTGCTGCCAACCGGGCCTGCTGACACGCAAAAGACCAACTGTAAAGATACTGCAACCTGAAATTGTCAGTGTAGGCACCTTGTCTGGATGGATACAGGTTTAAAACTGCTCATGACCAGCTTTCTATGGTCATACCAAGTGCCATTAGAATTAGACTGCTGGGAATTTGTTATTTCAATTTTCAGCAACAAGACAAGCATTGTAATAACAATAATCCTTGCATTTGATATAGTCCCTTATCACATCATCGAGATGTATCAAAGAACTTCATAGGATATGCTGTAAAGTGGATTGACTGTATTTTGTGGGTGAAACTCAGCATCTATGAAGTGAATGACCAACTTTTATTTGGGGGATGTTTAGTCAGGACACCAAGAGAAACTCGTTTCTCTTTTCAAATACAGTCATTGGATCTTTAACATCCACCTAAACAGGCAGACTTGACCTCAGTTTAACATCCCACTTTAACATACAGAAAGAGATGAAAGATTTTCCCTTCTTCTCCTATAGCAAACTTGATTTTAACCAATTTTGGAAATGCCTCACCTCCTTAAGAAAGTTTCTAACATTAGTTATAAAATATTCATGAACAAAAGTTTTTGTTATAAACTGTATTAGCAATATTTCTTAGCACAAAAAATAAGACATTTCTTATAGAAAAAGAATTTTGTAGTGCCTTATATTGAAATGTCTCAAAGTATATCACATGTAGCTGCTGTCGAGTATAATAACTTTGTTTTATGTGCAAACTATTTCTTAAAAGGACAAAGNAAAAAATTAAGCATAAAGCATTGTAAATGATGAATAGAAAATGACAATATGTATGGCATAAACTTCAAACACAAACCTGAAAAATACTTCATTTCTTACCTAACGAGGGATTCATATTTTCATTTCTTTATTATTTCATTCTAATTTAGCCTCGGTCTTGGACAGTGGCTTCACTAAAATGTCTATTGACATAACCATCCACTATAAACCTCAGAAATATATAGTCTTTTATCATTACAGTACGTTATAGTTTTCAAAGTCATAAAATTGTCATAAAATCTTTAAAATGCTATACTGATTTTGAAACTGAAGCAGTAACCTGCTGTGTTTTAAAATGCACATATCACTAGCTAGGATCAATACAGGTTCATAAATTAAATACAAACTATTAATGGTAGGTTCAGGGAACTTCTTTTCTCACTGGGCCAACTGTTTTTAATTGCATTTTCTATCACATCCTGAAACTGAAAATTAACATTACAGTAACAAAGTTATTTAAACATGAGAAACGGCGTAATTGTTATATTGAACTTAAATTTCAATATAAGCACTAAAGATCCTGTTTTAGCATTTAAAAACTAAACTCTCTTTACTCTGCCATTCTCTCCCCACTCCAATTCTTTGTTTTCCAATAAGCTTTCTGTTCTATTTTGTAACTAATTTTACTCCAATTCTAATTAACAATCACTTCTAATTATTGTTTTTAAGTTCAAAGTAATTTGCTTTCCTTTGTTTTTCTGTTTCCTGCTGATTTTGGAGTGTGAATCAACTTCTTAAAAAATGGCATTTGATCCCATAAAAAGTTTAGTGACCTGGGTCACATCATACAAGTATTTGACACTGAAATTGGGATGGGGTTACAATGGGTAGGTACCACCATCAGTGAGCCTTCGAACATGATTAGACAAGCAAATGTTGTCATGTTCTCACCGTACTTTGATATATAACATTGTACATACTTGCTAAGTACCAAGAACATTTAGTTCTAAGAATGCTTCAAATAAACCATTACAAAATATAACAAGTGGAGTATCATCATTACAATGACCAAAAGGCTTTGAAGCAAAAATATGAATCTGGTTAACATCGGTTGCTGCGGGGAGGAGGGAGAGGGAAAAACAATACTATAATAATAATCCTGATATTTGATATAGTGCCTTATCACATCTTCGAAATATCTCAAAGCACCTCACTGGATATAATATAAAGTGATGTGGCTGTGTGTATCTTGTCGGCTTCCTAGGTGTGGAGGAAAGAAGTCTGTGTTTGGATAGCGAAGATATAGAATTTGGATGAATATTCTGAACTCTTGTCAAATTTGGGCAGATTTTGCTCCAGCAGAGAATGGTGGGTTTTGTGTATTCTTTGGTGGGTAAGGGCTTAACTGGCCAATTGATCACTTACTCATTGGATACTTTCTTATATTATCAAGAGGCAGCAAGGCAACTTTCAGATTTCTGTTTATGTTATTCTGAGTGGAGCCACATGGAAGTGCACTGAAGAGTGGACCTCAAGTTGATTCATCCTTCAACGATGTTCCCACCTGTTAGTCAGTTACTGTCAGTCCCAAGCTCAGTGCTGTATAGCTGACATAGCAACACATGAGCACTCCGAGCCACCATGGCTTATTTTTATATTTAATTCAAACCTCTCCCACAAAGTACTGTCCCTTAACTGCTCACATTGCCTCCTCCGCTGTTTTTCTGGGGAAACCCATCCACACATTATCCATCCTTATCAACTTCATGATATAAATAAAGCATTCAAACAGTTCAACCAATTAATTCACTATAGCTTTTCTGCTTTCCAAAACATGGAAAATGTGACACATCCATGCAACGAATTGTGAAGGCATCAAACTCCAACACATTTAAATTGCTTAAGAAAAAAATAGCTATAAACAACCACACAGGCTATTATACTGCAATGCTACATTGGAAATGTAACATTCTTAGCTCTGAATTTATTGAAGCATAAAAAGAAATCTTGCATTTTTTAAAAAAATTACCAAATAGAGCTGCAAAAAAAAATGGCATGCAGTATAATAATCAGTAAAATTAGTGAAAATTATGAATGGAAAATGCAGCAGCATGCACTAAAACAACCATACAGGTATATAGCATCTTTTCTTTCTGAAATAAACCCTTCTTCACACCACTAGCAAGTTTTAGAGTGTACCTTTACCAAATTAATTATGTTTGAGCGAGGCAGAAGGAAATTGCATCCACTTCTAATTCCAAGCCGATCTAGTAATTGACAAACTATTAATGGAAGGCATCAATATTTCTAGCAAGCATTACTTTCTTCAAGAAAGAGAGGCTCTCACACCCTTAATTAGTTTTGTACTTGTGAATCAAATATACAGATTTAGGTCCACATCTTCCAACCACTTGTACAGATATGCACTGACAACATCTGCTTCGAGGAATTTAAAGTATAATAATTTAATGACTTGCATTTTCAAACTACTTCATGAAATCACAGTGATGGATTCTGTAGATTAATGCAGCAACCATTAATCTGAAGATCTCAGGTCAGAACTGAAGTCTTGTGAGTCAATATGACCTAGGAAGGATTCTCTGAAGGAAGGTTTGCTTTATATTCGGGTGGTTACCCTGCTCAAAGAACCAACTTCAAAATTATCTGTAGCCCACAAAGGAATATACCCTAATCATGCATGGGTTGATCACGCAACCCATTCATTAGGGTATTCATTAGCAATAAATGCACCAAACAAATGTACAAACACTATACAGTATATTCTGCATAGCACTGTGAGATGTCCTCCCAATGTGAAAGGCGCTATATCAAATGCAGGATTATTATGAATTAGTTGTGGCCAGGAAGTATTAAAATGATAGTTGACAAAATCACTTCAAGTTCAATTTGGAAAATAACCAGGATATTCTTTTAATTGTTACTATTATATTGTTATATATTCCTTTTCGAGGCGAGAAGTAGGGAATAATGGAGTTTCTAGGAGTGTGTGGTTATGGTGCCCTTTTCCTTTTAGAAGATTTAAAGTCACTCAATCCATGACTGTATATGGGACACTGCTGTGCGCAATTGGCTGCCGCATTTCAGCCACAAAATATACAGTCAATTCACTTTACAGTATGAAGCCTTTGAGACGTCTCGAATACGTGATAAGGAGTTATATCAAATAAAAGGCTTATTATTATTATTATTCAGCGATAAACGCAAGCAACAACTTCAAAATTACAATTGGATAGTGCCTTTCACGTTGGGAGCATGTCCCAGAATGCATATAGGGGTAAAAAAAAATGATTTATGATGTTTCAATTACCACTGGTGAAAAATAAATGGAAAATGTTGTCCAAATGCTGTACTATATTTATTGCATACTATGGTGATGGTACCTCTCTCTTTCCTCCTCACCCTTCAACCATTGGCACAACTCACAAGATATGGCATAAATTTTAATATGCTCAAGAGACAAAGTTAAGGATAGATAATTTACTGATAGAAACTGACCTGGAAATGCTGAGGCATAGCAAGGCTCATAAGTCGTATTTGGTTTTAAAAAAAATGACAGTATAGATGAATAGACTTGATCCTGTGGTTACAAAGGTAGAATAAATATGCTAAGTTAGCAGTCCTTTCGCCTGCTATCTCAAAAAAAAAGTTTGGTAAAATGTGGCAGGACATCATAGAGTGTGAGGATCTGACCAACATAACTAAAAATACTCCATGGAACATATATAACGCCAGTGAGACTACGTAAAAGAGATCAAACACAGTCTCCAGTATTCAATATGCGAGCACCTGAATATCAGTTTACTCCGTATTTGCGGACCAGTTGCAAAATTGTTCTCCTTTGCAAAGAGCTGGTGAAGCTGATTGGAAAGGGAAACTTAGCTTCAGCTCTGGTTTGTATCTTATCCTGTGTTCCATTTTTCTCTTAGTGAATCAGCATTAATTCAAGTAAATCAGTGTAAATTAAGATTAAACTGAAGAATCTCAAAGCAAATAGCACTGAAACTCGGATGCCGAGATCACCATTTTTGGCAGCACATGTGAGAATTAATTTAAGCTCCACTCAGAAGTAGTTCCTTTAAAAGTATTGCACAGCACAATGGATAGTCCAAAAACTTCCAAGGGACCATTTTTGAATGTTATTAAAGAACCGGTCATCCATTTGGCCCTTTAATATATTTTTTAAAAGCACGAGATATTGGCATTCTGAGCACACTCTTAGATGTATACTTATAATTCCTTCGGATGAGACGTTAAATGGAGGTTCCGTCTGCCTGTTTAGGTGGGCGTTAAATATCCTTTGGCAGTATTCGAAACAAGAAGGGAGTTTCTTCCAGTGTCCTGGCCAACAATCCCCCAATAGAATTGGTTACTCACCCCGTGGCTATGCGTGGGACATTGATGTGTGCAAACTGGCTGCTGTGCTCACCTACAAAATACACAGTTAGTCAACTTTACATTGCTCCTGTGAAGCGCTTTGAGATGACTCGACAACATGATAAGATTCTATGTCAAATGCAAGGATTATTATCATAAGCTTAGAAAACTCCTTTGCCTATTCAACGTCATTAATAGCATTAGAAATATAAAACAGGTTTCCAATTCTAAATCACTCTGCTGCTGGGAAGCAATATCGCTTTACTTTCAGCAGTATTAACAGGGCATTACTTTACATATTGGGCCTTTAGGCATCTTCAACTAGGAGAATGCATTACTTTCAGCTTTTTTGATGCCTGAGTAGCCTACTCCCAGAAATCAATAGTTTCTACAGGAAAACAATGATTCCTTGGTTAGAGCAAGAATGATAAAATGCAGTTCAGAATAGCGTTATTGTGTAGTCCTTGGTGTTCAGTCCTTGGTGTTCAAACCCATCTCAAACCTGCCCTTCCTGACCAAAGTGCTGGAACGCGTTGTTGCAAACCAACTTCATTCACGTCTCTCCCTCCATTCCCGGCAGATGTTCTTTCCTCCTGCCCCTGCCCGGTCACTTGCACGGTATGCTAAGGCTGTATCCTAGGCCCCCTTCTTTTCCTTATTTCCTCATCTATGTGCTCCTCTCGGCGATGTCATCCACAGACACGGGGTCAACTTCCATATGTATGCAGATGACACCCAAATCTACTTCTCCTCCAGCTGCGACACCAGTCTACTGATGTCTCGTCAGCTTGTTTGACGGACATCAAGGCCTTGATGCGCACAAGTTTTCTGCATGTTGGCAAGATGTAAGCCATACTCCTTGGCTCCCGTCAACATCTTCTCTCCTGCGGGTCTGAACTCCTCAACCTCCCTGGGCTCTCCCTCAGACGCTCCAAACCCGTGCACAACTTAGGTGTCAGATTTGATCCCCAGTTTTCCTTTCTATCCCACATCCATTCCTTGACCAGGACCGCTTTTTTCCACTTCTGTGAAATTGCTCGCCTCCGTCCATACCTCACAACCAAAGCAGCCGAAACCCTCGTCCACGCCTTTGTCACTTCCCGGCTGGACTATTCCAATGCCCTCCTCGCTGGCCTCCCCAATTCCATCATACACAAATACAACTAATTCAGAACTCGCCCAGATTCTACCCGAAAAAAACTCCGTACCCCCATCACAGCAGTCCAGGCTCCACTGACTATTACCAACGATTTCAAGATCCTCTCACTCATTTTCAAATCCCTTCATGACCTCGTACTTCCCTACCTATCCAAGTTGCTAACCCATCCCACACCACCAACCACTGTCTCATATGGCACCAGCCTCCTATTTGTCCCTCGTCCTCTCTGCTCCACCATCAGTGGCCATACCTTCAGCCACTATGCCTCGAAATTCTGGAACTCTCTCCCTCAATCCCTCCGGTTTGCCCCCTCCCTCCCCCCTTTCAAATCCCGCCTATTGATCTTCCTTTTTGATGGTGTTTACGGTCATCTACCCCCTCCCTCTCCCCCTGGCTCGGGGTCAGACTCCGCCATTGTCAAGCGATCTGGGACTCTACCCTATGTGAAGGGCGCTATATAAATGCAAGTTGTTGTTGTTCAGCAATATGAGCAAACAAGATAAATGCATGGGAAGCACATTTTGACCCATCAAATCCATCTGACCCCTCAAATTCTTCCAAAGTAATCTCTCCAATCCCTTCATCATGACTCAAATCCCATCATTACATTTCAAATCTTCTGTCAAGATGCTTCATATACAGTCGTTGTCAAGCGATGTCAACTCCCATCGTCCTGATGACAGTATTTGAAGTGTAACAAGGGGATTTAAAATCCTGATGGAGCAACACAATATGCGAGCAGCCAGATAGCATCTGCCCAATGACATACATCATCTGTCATATGATTGGTGACAGGAACCATACGCTCTTGAGCGTGCCCCGTCATGAGCAGGACTTGCACTTTACAGATCTCAACAACCATCTTATAATGGGGTTATCTTTTATTAGTGTCTCCAATAAAGTCACCTACCCTAATCCCAATTCCATGTTCTTTCTGTATACTTCCCACTCGATCCCCATATACTCTTCCTCTATATTCCCCTCTTAAATGCTGAATTGACTCGGCCCCCCAAAACACTCAATTCATTCCACACTCTGAAAACCCTCCAGGAGAATTCTTTTTCTTAATTTCTCCTTTCATACTCTCAATTCATGCCCTCCAGTAATCGATTCACTTACCAGCAGAAATAGTTTTTCACCATTTATCCTCCCAAACTCTTCCATTTTTCTTAAACATTTCTTTCATATCACTCCTCAACCAACTCTGCTCCAGCAGAAAGAATTTAACCTTCTTCAGCCTCTCCTCATATCTATATCCCTACATCTTCAAGTTCACCCTCATGAATCTATCCTGTACCTTCTACATAGTTCCAATATCCTTTCTATGGTGTGGTCCCCAAAACTGCACACAATATTCCACTGAGGCCTAACCAACATCTTATTAGATTCACTGTGCTCCTACACAAAGCACAGTCACCATAGTAAATCCTGTGAAGTTCTTTGAGATATCAAGGGCTCTAAATCTTAGAATTATGTTTCCTTTTTTAATGGCCTTTTCTGTATGTGCAGCTAGATCTCTCTGTTCTAAATGAGAATTTATTGCTTCTGATATATTTCCATTCTCGATTCTTCTTACCAAAATTTACTACTTCACACTTTACTACTTTACATTTTTCAGAAATGAATTCCATTTTTACACAATACGCCCTCTCCTCTAACCTGTCAATATCTGCCTGTAGCTTCCTGTAACTCTTCATATGTGTTAACAACACCTCCATGTTCAGCATCATCCACAGATTTGCATATCATTCCCTCTACTCCTACATCCAAATCATTAATATGAATAATGACCCCAATGAATGATGGCATTGGGTCTATTCTCAGAATTTATTATCTCTTAAATCTTATTCCCGGAAGCCTACGTTTCTTCTGTGACCAAAGCCAGTGGACAAGATGTTTTCATTTGAATGACATGTTGATCGCCAATCCCTCATTATTTCTCCCTCCTTATGAGAAGCAACTGTTCTCCACATAAAACATTTCTACAGCACCATGATGTAGCAGAGGAAGATGAAACTGCATCTACTATTCTGCAACTCGGAATGGTTGAGTTACAATAGTTGAGTTACCCACTCCTTGTTATAAAGGAGGAAATCGTGTTCCACCAATAAACATAATTTGTTGCCAATGTGTCTGATAGATCCAACATCAATGTTGGATCTATCTTAAGCTTATTCAAACCTAAGGTGCACTGGGATAACAGTTAGGAAGTGCTAGCAAGTTTATCCTCAATTCCCTGAACTCCAGGACTACTGGCGTCCTGACCGACTGCCTGTCCGACATCAAGTCCTGGACGAGTGACAACTTTCTCCAACTCAACGTCAGTAAGACCGAGGCCTTCCTGATTGGCTCGTGCCAGTGCCTCCGCACCTCAGGCGCTGGCAGCATCAGCCTCCACGGCTGCACACTCAACCTCACTAAGCCAGTCAGGAACCTGGGTGTCTTGTTTGACCCTGAACTGTCCTTTCCCCCCCACATCCCCGCCATGACTGGCACTGCTTACCACCACCTCCGCAACATTACCAGACTCCGCCACTGCCTCACCCTCAGGCTGCCGAAACCCTCACCCACGCATTCGTCGCATCAAGGCTCGATTACGGGAACTCCTTCCTCATCGCCTTCCCAACTCTTCCCTTCACAAGCTGCAGATCATCCAAAACTCTGCAGCTCGTGTACTCTCACACACCAGACTTCATGACCCCATCACTCCCACCCTCGAACGACTCCACTGCTCCCCATCCCCCAGAGGATCGAGTTCAAAATCCTCGTTCTCACCTTTAAGGCCATCCATGGCCTTGCCCCCTCCTACCTCTCTGACCTTCTGACTCCCTATCAACCTGTCCGCTCCCTCCGTTCATCGGGCTCCGGCCTGCTCTATGTCTCCCGCCCGACCCGCCCTACCATCGGTGGCCGGGCTTTCAGCCTCTCTGCCCCCACACTCTGGAACTCCATCCCACGGTCCCTTTGCATCGCTTCCTCCCTTGCCTCCTTCAAGGCCGGTCTCAAGACCCTTCTCTTCGACCGTGCCTTTAGTCTCCCTCCCACCTCTCCGCCTTCTCTCACTCCTACACCACCCCTCCCCCATGCTCGGGCCCCAACACCTGACTGTTCAGCACTTTGGGACGTCCTTCAGACGTGAAAGGCACTCTATAAATGTAATTTTGTTGTTGTTGGTGGTGATTCTCATGTTGTACAATTTAAAGAAAAGTTAATCAGAGGAAAAAAGAGAAAGGTTTTTTTTTAACATAGGTGTTTGAATTGAAATTCTTTAATACAAATGTTTATTGAAGTGAAGTCCATAACAGTTCAAAAGAAATCAGACAGATGTTTAAGGAAAAATAGCCTTAATCGGTATCAGGTAATAGCAGTGGTGTGAGATTAATGCAGATAACTCCAGCATAAGGCACAATGGAGTGAATGCCTTGTGCTGAGCTGTAAACCTTCTTCGAATAAATCTTGTAATACCCACCCAACAAAATTAGTTATATGCTGGACTTATGTACTCTTTGTGTGTATTGCAGATAAAATACAGGATTCACAAATTGGAAGGCAAGGATTTAAAATCAACTGTGGGTTTGCGATTATGCCTATTGTTTTGCTCTCAGCCTGTTTCTTTTGTTTGAGAAAAAGGCCAACACGTCTGTCAAAAGATTGGAAAGCAAAACAGCTAGTTCCAGGGTTCAAGAGAACTGTTCTTGGGTTTTTCTTCCCCCCACACCCCCCCACTCCTTAAGCAAATTGCACAAATGCAAAGAATATTATTTCAATTGCAAATCAGAAGTCACTATTATAGAGTGACCATCAGTTTCTGCATTAACATATTTTCAACAAACGTATGTACTACACTGTAATATGTGTTCATTGTGAAGACATTATTTGTAATACTTTGTTGGATGAGGCACATGTCTTACTGCAATACAAAGTGTAAATATACATAGTTTACAACAGACGCACATACAGTTACCCTAATTATAGCAGAAGGAAAAATCAATTTAAAGAGTTCAGATAGCAAATGAGTCGACCATATCTGTGGTTTGAATCAATGCAGTAATATGTACTCTTCAAATATCTGAAAAATGTACATCTTTTGAAACATTATTTGAATTTTAGCATCTAAGTTTGTGCTTTACATTATAAAAGTGCAGAAACAATTAAATAAACTGCACTACACCAAAGGTGACAAATCCACATACACTCACTGAGACTAATGTAAATGCCTCTGCATAACCCTCTGGAGGCGGGTTAACTGCTTGATGTTAAAGCCAAAAACCAAAGGCAGCAGCCAAACAGAAAATATTGTTTATTTTCAAGTGCTTCAAGTCACTAAGTTTGGAATGTGGTCAGATACCTGCTGCTGGCAGCTTCCTACAGTGCCAAATCTGACTACAGACACCTCTGGTCAGATCCAGCCTCATTTAAATTAGATTTTGATTCAATTATTTTACAGGAAAGGAGATAATTGAATCCAGAACCTAAATTGGCGCCAGTTTATCCATTAGAGCAAACTATTCTAATTCCATTTCCTTGCCTGTTTACCATACCCTTTGACATTCTTCTTCTTCAACTGTTCACCTAATTGCTTATTTAAATATTATGCTCTCAGATCATAGAATCATAGAATTATACAGCACAGGAGGAGGCCATTCGGCCCATCATGACTGTACTAGATCTTTGAAAAGAGCTATCTAAATCAATCCCACTCCCCTGCTCTCTCCCCATAGCCCTGCAAATCTGTCCACCCCAAATAATTATCTACTTCTCTCTTAAGAGCCGTTATCGAATCAGCTTCCACCACTCTGGAATGCATTCCAGATCTGAACAACTCGCTGTATGAAAAAAATTCTCTTCACCTCCCCTGTTTCTTTTAACAATTATTTTAAATCTGTGCCCTCAGGTTACCAACCCACCCAACAGTGGAAATAGTTTCTCTTTGTTCACCCTATCGACTTTCCTCATAATTTTGAAAACTTCTATTAAATCTCCACTGAACCTTTCTCTGCTCCAAGAAGGTTAATCCCAGCTTCTCTGGCCTCTCCTCATAACTGAAATCCTTCATTCCTGGTACCATCCTGGTCAATCTCCTTTGCACCCTCTCAAATGACTTGACATCCTTCCTAAAGTGTGGTGCCCAGAACTGAACACAGTACTCTAGTTGAGGCCTAAGCAGTGTTTTATAAAGGTTCATCGTAACTATAAAGGTTCATCATAATTAAAACTGTTCACCATAACCATAAGATGTTCACACTCAATAATGATGGAGAGCAAATCCCACAAACTACCACATCTCACTCTGACTCTTCAAAATAATTCAACTTAAGGATAACATTGAAGGCTAGCGGTGTTATTCTGGGGCTGCTTCGGTAGCAAGAGATACACATCTAGCTACGCAAGGAAGATATGCATACTGACACTTGACAGAATCAAAACAAGGGTTCATATGGGGGCATACAAAATAACCATTAATAAAACAGAATATACAATACAGAATAACCTTAAGGTGGAGGGATCCTAATAAATCCCTCTATCTTAACAAAACCTCGTATTATGGACCATCCAAAAGATTTTACCTTAAGGATTTTACCTAAAAAGTACCAAAGAAAGGATTTGCACTTGCAAAGACTCTCATACATTAGATTGTTTCAAAGTGCTTCAGAGTAATTATCCTGAAATAGGGGAAACCCATCTTTGAATTTTAGTTTCAAGATGAAATGCCTCCCCTGGGTTATTCTGAAGCTCTGTGGAATAGGCTGAGGTAGTTCAGCTATCAACAGATTTCACTAAAATATTAGATAAAAGACATATCTTGGCTTTGAACATTTGCAGCATTTTGTTGTGGATTTTTTTGTCTAGGGCAAGGACTTAAATCCACTCTAAGATCTAATGAGGTGTGAAAACCTGATTATATGGGACATGTTAATCACTCCTGAAGCATCAAAAAATGTCAAGTACCAACTGAATAATCAAACATGCTGGATCAAAAATGTGGGTTGGGGGAGGGGGGATAAAGGGAAAATAACCCTAGGATCAGTGGTGTCATTGGGTATGCAATAAATAATAAAGGACACAGAGAAATGTTTCCTGTGTAAACATGGTATCACTGAAAACAAATCTTAACACACTTACAGAGCAAAACAAAGGCGACAGGATTGTCTCAAATTCTTTCTTTTTATTAAAGAATTGGTCATAACTATAGTGAACATACCCCAGTTCGATGTTAGGCCAACATTAGAAGCGCACGTACTGTACTTACAATAATTTTTAAAAAAATAATTATAGTGCAATACAGTGGTTTTCAGAACAAGACTCACCAATGTGCTGTCCCGAATAGCCCCATTTCAATTTGCAGCCTTCCACTTCATCCAGGGAGTTTCCCTGAATCAAGAGCAATATTGAGCTCAACCTCATTACATTATTAACCAGCACTGGTGAGGCATTCAGTTGGAACGGCAAGATAATATGCATAATTATTCTGAAAGGTGTCCCATTCCTGACAAGCAAAGGCTCCTATTTTGGTCCAATCCTTCCTCTATCTACAAGAATCAAAGCTGATGAACAATTAACAAATATATAAGAATTTATTGGACCCATTTCAATGCCTTAACCTACCCTCCAGAAAACATTTTCCAAGTCAACAGGGAAGCCAAAGCCTAAGCTTCTCCAGAACAACCAAATTCTGAATTCTCCTGAGATATTTTACTTATCAATAATCAAACATGAAAAATAAAAGCAAACAAAAGAGTAGCAGCTTGCAACACACGCCCGTTCCTCTTGGGTACTCGTCACAAAAATCAGGCAAGCATGAGAGAATGTGGATTGAGAGAGCATAGTGGAGATAAAACCAAACCAAAGTTAGAATATGAATCAAGTCCTCGGTTCCAACCTGGACCAGCCTGTCAACCAGCTGCTCTGTGGTCAATGAACTTGAGCCAAAACATGCCTCAAAAATCTGCAAACCATCATGTTCGCATGTTCTTCTGCATTTTAATAAAAATAAAATCAGAGCACAGTTGAGGGAACAAACTTCATGCAACATGTCGAATATACAAAAATTGCCACTTCATTTCATCTAAGTTGACTGTCAGAAAGAATAGAGGTTAATAGAGATTTGTTTTAAATCAGGAGAATATTTCAGAAACTAAAGAATAGGCATGTAATGCCTTCCGAGAAACTTTCCTGAAAATAATCTAAATATAACCAAGCAAAAACAAATGTCTGCTGCAGAGTTAGACTCTGTCCAGCATGAAGGGCGCTTTATAAATGTAAGTTGTTGTTGAAGATTCTCACGTTTACTACTGAATAGCTTTAAAACGTGATTCCGTTATTAATGAAGGGAAAACTGCTGCATGTGATGTGATAACTATTCTAGACTCCACAAGTCTAACACGCCCATCTCTATCGGCTTCGCTAGCTCCCCATTCCCCAGCAAGTTCAGTTCAAGATCCTTTCTCCTTTCAATCCCCCCACAGTCTCATCCCACCCTAAACTCTTCAATCCCACCAACCCGGCTGTCCCCTTCACTTGGCAAAAAACAGCCTGCTTTATGTCCCAGTCTTATCTACCCCAGCGTCAGTGGGCAAGCTTTCAGTCATTCTGCTCTCCTCTCTGGAATTCTATCCTGGAGTCCCTCCAACTCTTTTTCTCCCTCTCCCCTTTCAAGGCACTTCTCAAAACTTACCTCTTTGACCACACTATTGTTAATCTTTCGCCTCCTCGGCTCCCATCCCTAGTCCACGTGCCCATTCAACACTGTGAAGTGCTTTGACACATCCTCCCATCATGAAAATGAGATAATCTTTTTTATGCTAATAAAGCAACAGTCTGTCTGTGTGTCAACCAAGATCTCAACAACTGATTTAGGTAGAGACATCATTTATATCTCAACGGAAAGGCCTTGCAATTTGGGAGTGTCATGGGCATATGTGTTTTCGGGGATCTCCTCTCTTTGGTAAGTTATGACGTAAACAAGCTCATCACACACGTATGGAAGTTTTGGCATTTTGCGTTGCAGTTACACCTGGTGGCCGCGCCGACTCCCAGTGGTGCTGTGGCACCGTGCATCACAGAGCACGTATGTGCGCACGCAGAACTGCAGTTATACCTGTTGGCCATGTCGACTCCCAGTGGCCTGTGGCATTGTGCATCACAGAGCACATACTTCCGCACGCACGCAGCACGCACTCAGACGAAGCCAAGCGGCGGGACCAAGATAAAAATGCCTAAGCGAACATCAAGCCTTTCAAGTACAAATAAAAATGCCGGACAAAAGAAAGAAGGCCAATTAAATGAAACTGAAGAACAGCACGACTGGACTTCAATGCTGAGCGCGGCAAAATGAGTTGCTCGATCAAACAACAGCCCAGCTGGACTTTGATACAAAAAGGCATGCAAGAACATGGCAAATGACACCCAGCAGCAGAGGTCGCTCCATTTAGGTGCACCCAACTACAATCCAGCCCGAGATTACGAATCAGATGGCGCCCATCATATTGAGAATATGTCAAACGTATGTGCCCACTATGAAGCCATAAAATAGGCAAAAGAAAATGGAAGGAACCTTCCATGTGTTGCTTGCTCCGAAAGTGAAACCAGAGTCACCTGAACTCCTGAAAAGTCAGCTGGATGGCACATCGAGCGTATGTAAGCATTTTCTAGCAAACCTTAGGAAATACAATTTGTGCTTCCAGATGACCCCTTTTGGCGCAACTAGAGAAATTAAAGAGCCAGGCTGTATGCCAACATTTAAAGTGCAAGGCCAACTGTATCACTTATCAGGATCTCTAAACGTTTTGCCTAATGCGTCGCCAAAATTCTTACAGATCTACTTCATGACGAACTGAGAAGAACAAGCTACGTAGCGTGGAAGCAATGTTCTGGGGTTGAACAAAGCCCTCATACTAGATCTGCAAGACATGCTTCACAACATTAACACATACGTCAGGAGCGTCAAGTCCGCAATGGAAAGAATGACTGCAGAAGAATATGGAATAATCATCCTTGCAGACAAGACACCTGCCAGTCAGCATGAGCAACAGTACAATGCACCAACTTCTGACGAAGTAGCCATCCTGATTGTGGGTGAAGAACATGGTAAGCGGAACATTGTGTTGCAGCAACGTGACAAGAAACTCAAATGAGTGTGTGAGACTAACAGGGCATACAATGCCTTTCAGTACCCAATCTTATTCCCATGTGGTGAAGATGGCTTCCATTTCCAGATATGGCAAACCAATCCCAGCACTGGACAGTCAAGGCCTGACAAAAAGGTGTCTGTTATGACTCTTTGTGTGCACAGGTTGCAAAGTGAAGGCGATTACATCTTTCTACACACAAAAGAGCTCTGCCATCAATTCATCTAAGACATGTATGCCAAGATTGAAACTGAGAGACTCCTTTTTTCCCTCTTGAACCAGAAGAAACTCAGGGCTGAGCAGTACATTCATTTGCGGGACGCACTTATAAACGATGGTGATGCCAGCAACATAGGTCAACTGATCTTCTTGCCATCCAGTTTCACTGGGGGGGCCATAGTGTATGCACGAAAGAAACCAGATGCACTGTGCTATGTGCGAGCGTACGGTCAACCTGATCTGTTCATCACATTCACCTGCAATCATAATTGGGATGAGAACAAGCAGGACCTGTTGCCTGGACAAAAGTCACAGAACCGCCATGATCTCATAGTCAGGTTTTCCACATCAAAGTTCTTAAACTGATGGAGCTTATCACCAAAAATCATGTTTTTGGCAAAGTCCATTGCTACCTCTACACCATTGCATTGAGAGACACAAGTGTGGTCTTCCCCATTTACACATTCAAACTCTTTGGAACCATCCGGTATACCTTCACACAAACACATACTAAAGGTTGGATGCATAATCATGCTGCTGAGGAATCTAGATGCACCGAAGCTACGCAATGGCACAAGGTTGGTGATAAAGCAGTTGATGCCACATTGTATAGAAGCAACTATTCTGACTGGTCAGTTCAAAGGGGAAGATGTATTAACCCTTTGCATCCCACTGCTCCCAAGTCAGTACCTGTTTGAGTTCAAAAGGCTCAAATTCCCTATTCAAATGTGCTTTGCCCTGTCAATGAACAAGGCACAGGGACAGGGCTTAGAGATTGCTGGCCTTTTCTTGAATATACCCATGGACAATTCTATGATGCTCACATGCGATTTCATCTCAAAGCCTGTACATCATGGACAAAGGAGGAAAAACTGCAAATGTTGTCTACATGGAAGCCTTGCAATAACGAGAGAGGAACTGCCAGATCGCACAGTAAACCCCTTCGGTGAGCGTAGCTTTGATAGGAGCTTCTATCGTTCATGAGCTGTGACTTTTTGATAGGATCGTCTATCGTTCATGAGCTATGACCCAAACAAGCTCATCGCACATATATGGCAGTTTTGCTTAGGGTGTACACACAGTGTTTATGGTATGTTAAATGGTTTGTGAGTGATATCACTGAAATCTACATTCCATATTGGATCCTTTGGTTGCAAGTGTAGCTCCAATAGGTACAGCTAATTTAATACTGTATTGTCAACTGTATCATATTCCTAAAAGCTGCTAGGGGATAAACCCACAGTAGTTATCACTGGGACATCTTCAGAATAAAATATCCCATAATGTGATGATTATCATGGTATACCACACATTTTTAACTCTTCTGTGTTCACTGAATTACCCCAGTCTGAAAACAACAACAACTTGGATTTATATAGCGCCCTCCACCCCGGATGGTGTCTCAGAGCGCTTCACAGTTATGGATCCCGGGGCCGAGCCAGGGGGAGGGGGAGGAAGGTGACCAAAGGCGCGGTCGAAAAGAAAGGTCTTCAGCCGAAAACAATAAGGATGGTCACAAAATCCCAGACACAAGCATGGCTTTTACCATCTGCACAATTATGGACTTTAAAGCTTTGCCCAGTGCCATAGGTGAAACTAAACCTTTCCAAAGCACAACACTTCTTCAGGGAGAAGGCTGTTTTCCTTAGAGGGCATCCATTAATTTCTCTGCCTCAGTTGGTAGGCTGTAAGACTTGATTTTTGCATGATCAGGTCCGAAATTTCACCTGGTTTTAGCCAGTAAGACATTCTGTGCTAGAATTTTAAGAATGTGCAGAATTGTGGAAAACTCTTAATTCATTCTTAATTTGGAACCTTTTTCCTGTAAATCGTTTTTTAAAAAAAGTGGTCAAATTGAGATTAAATTTAAGAATTTTCCATAATTCTGTGCAATTATATATTCACCTGTGTCAGTCCAAATTTGGGGACTACTGCATTCCATTGAAATATTCAGACGGCAAAACCCTTACAAATCCTACAAACACTGAACAGAGGCAATGGAAAACATGTTTAATGTTAAAATTTAAGTATTGTTACATTGCTGAGTTATAAGATAAATCTTTTAAACTCTGCTTAATACCCAAACAAAACAAAAGAGGACCATATCAAAGTGTTCCAGCACGACCTCTAGGTCAGTTGAACTAATGAAGCCTTGATTTTTAAATATTGTTTTCTTGTGGACATGTACAAACCAATCTCATTTCATCATCTTCTTTTGCTGAAATCCATTCTCCTCTAAGCCAAAGAATCATTTTTTAGTGGCTGGGCAAGCTATGCTCATTGACTCCGGGCCAATCTTAAAAACTCATCTTTTGGCTGAGGAAAACACAAGTTTTGATCCTCCTGGGCAGCTAAATGCTAGGAAAGCAATAGTAAACAAAAGCAAGAACCTAACAGTCTAATGTAGGGCCTAAAATTAAAGTGGTAGCCTGAGGACTAGGAACCTGAGAGGGTCAAACCACTTACCTGGAGAAGGATGCTTCCGCCTACTGACAATTATCGAATGTTCCTCAAGTTTGTAGTATCAGCCTGGCCCAGTGATAGCACTCATCTCTGAGTTAGAAGGTTATGAGTTCAAACACCACATTGGTACTTGAGCTCACATAGTCTAATCTGAATCGCCAAAGCAGTGCTGGAGGGAGTGCTGCATTTTCAGAGGTGCTGTCCTTCGGATGATACGTTAAATTGAGGTCCTGTCTGCTGTTAAAGTGGATGTTAAAAATCCCATGGATTCAAAAAGAGAAGGCAGTTTCTCCCAGTGTCTTGGGAACAAATAAAAATGGTCATTCATGGCTGTCTGTTGAACAAATTGCCCATAAAAAACACAGTAAATTCTGTGAAGCACTTTGAGACGTCCTCCCAACTTGAAATGTGCTATACCAATTGCAAGGAAATTTATTTATTTAAGGAATGCTCTGGAAAATTTCTCCCCGATAGATTGTCTGCTTATCATTGGGCTTGAAGCCATAAATGGTGCCTTATACTGGAAAAAACACTTGAGGATATAAAGTCTGTTTCCTGCAGAGAACCTCATATGGGTCACTGTGACTTATGGAATCTGAAATAGCATCAATGCCAAGTTTCCTCAGGCAGCTGTGATATATAAGGGGTCCTCTGCATGAGACGCAATCCATTGCTCTTTATCCCTTGCTCGTGCCATTTACAGTGCCATGTTTAACTCCAATATTCTTCTCTAAATTTACACAGCACTTATTCCCTCACAGTACTGCAATTCTTATTTTCTGCCACTGGGAACCCCTGTACAGCAGCACCTCGTGGCAAACCTGAGGTATTCAGTCTGGTAAGGGTCATGCTGCTCCTAAACTATAAATAGTATGTCCCAGGCCAAGCACAGTGGAATTCAGACTCCTATGATCTTAAGACCAATGCCAACTCATGTACTGATCACATACTTCAAAACAGCTGACATTGCCTCTCTCAATGGCTATATGATAAAAAAAACTTTTCTGATGCATCGCTTTATGTTGCTGGTGTAGTGATCCCCAGTCTGTACTAAACTATCTGTTCTCATCTTAAGCAGCCCTACAATTAGCCTCAGATTGCTGGGCTTAGTTTGGCAAAATATAGTCAGGTCTTCTTTTTCAGTGACCCTTGTTGGGAGTGAGTGTATGTGGACATGAATGGGCTATGTGCTGATTCCCCATAAATAGTAGTTTAACAACTATAACCTAATCTTAGACTTCACTCTTTTGGATTTAATAATAATAATCCTTGCAGTTGATATAGCGCCTTATCATATCGTTGAGACATCCCAAAGCTCTTCACAGAATATATTATATTGCAAAGTTTAGTGACTGTGTATTTTGTGGGTAACACACGGTAGCTAATTGCACACAGCTGTGTCCTACAAACATTCAGGAACTGAGTGACCAAATTTACTTTCTTTCTCAATCCCATTTAGAATCTTATATAACCTCTACAAGATCTCATTTTTAAAACTGAAGAGCCGCATCTCATCTAATCATTGCTCACAGCTCATTCTGTAATACTGGGGATTTACCACGTTGTTCTCCTCCGCACTGCCTCCAGAATGTTAAGTGGATCTTTCAAAGGGGTTACTGTTTTCAACTAGTTGTCTAATAACTTAAAATTTTATTATTTGGATAATTTTGAATGAAACAGTTTACATGAAAATAATTACTGTAAAGCATTTTGAAAACAGAGGACAGAGAAAAAGATTGGAATTAAAGAATAGCCTGATTCAGTTGTTAGTACTCTTGGGTCTGGGTTGAAAGGTTGTTGGTTTAAGCCCCATATTAGGACTTTGAGCTACTAATTTAGGATGACACTCCAATGCAGCACTGGGGGACCACTGCACTGTTGGGGGTGAAGTCTTTCAGGTAACATAATAACCCATTTAAGCCATTTAAGCGTGAAATGGCTCACTCTTAAGGCCATTTAAGAGTGAAATCAAGAAGCATTTTTTCACTCAAAGGGTGGTAGAAATCTGCAATTCTCTCCCTCAAAGGCCATGGATGCTGCATCCATCTACACCTTCAAGCGTGAAGTTGATAGATTTTTGGTAGATTAGGGTATTAAGGGATATGGAGAGAAAGCAGGAAATTAGAATTGAAAGGATTAGTTGAGGAACAGATTCTCAAAGGGCTGAATGTTCTATTCCTTGTTCCTATGTTCCCCGAGGCCTAAGCTGTCCATTCAGATGCACGGTAAAGATTCGTAAAGAGAAGGGAATTTGTCCCAGTGTCCTAGCCAAAAATTCTCTGGATAAGTTGTTTTTCCACACATGGCTGTTTGTAGGACATTCCTGTGTGCAAATTGGCTGCAAATACTAGATACAAGAATTATTATAACATGATTATCTGCCATAATTTCATATTATTCTGAAAAACACAGAAGTAAACTTTTTGTGGACGGATGTTTTAAGCTACTTCAGGACTGTTACTTGTCTGCTTTTCAACCCCTTAATTGTCCAGATCAGAAAAAGAATCCTGAGGTGCATATTATAGATACTAAACATACTTGTATACATTTAGGTGTACTTCTCTTGCATTCCACTTAAATAACAATCTTTAATCAGTTTGAAGGTGTTTCGTCTACAACATATTATACTGTAGTAATTTTAATGATCCTTGCTTCATACAACCATAACCTGTAATATTTTGTGCGTTTCGCACAAAAAATATACAGTCAATTCACTTTACAGTATATTGTGTGAAGCACTTTGAGATGTCTCAAAGACATGATAAGGCGCTATATCAAATGCAAGGATTATTATTATTAATACAACTAGTTTTTATTTCAACACATGGTAACCTGAAGTGGCTGTTAATCTGGGTCTGCCAGTTTTGAAATTGCCCCTTTCACTAAATGTAGGTTAGGTTCACATGCATATTAAATAGAGCAGGAATGTACAGAAGACAAGCAATACATTTCCAGTGGTTGGAGTATGTATACCACACATGCATAAATCTACTGCTCGGTACTGTGATCTACTTTGGAAACAACTGGTTTATTATTAAGTGCCATAGTAACAGAAGGATGTCAGTGCACAGATATCTGCAATGGCCATTAGTTGGAAATCTAACGCCTAAGAATCTTAATGTTGTTAAGCTCAACACCATTGACTTCAAATTTAAAGATTGTGTAGAATTTGGGAAAGCAGTTCTAAACCCAGTTTTTATTTGGAAGCACATTTTCTGAGGTACTCAAGAAGAGTGGAAAATCAGCTTTTTGGGGGGAAAATTAAGTCTCATTCAAAATTCTGCTCAATCTTAAATTTTAAGTCAGTGATTTTAAATCTAAGAACATGATTTATTTACAATAACATATCTAGTTTTCTTGTTAACAAGTCTTTCAGTGAGATTTTCATATTAATCTATGGTGGCACACATGTGTTGTGCATTGACTCAACTAACACCATATGTCTCTTTCAGCTTTATCTTTGACAGGTTCTATCCCTTCCATGTAATATCTTTACTTGATTCATGCAGTAGGTGGTCAGGACTCACTGGGAAGACATCACTGCCCCCATCTCCTCACTGAGCCTCACCAGCCCAGCGGGCTAACCATGGCTCGCTCAGAGTCTCAGCGTGCGCACATTGGCTGCTGCAATTGACCCGAGCTGTTTCCCCAAGATGTTCCCGACCCCGTCCCCTTCACTCCACTACTCCCGCTCAACCCTCCTCTCCCTCCGCCTCCCCTGACTCCTATCCCTCCTCAACTCCCCCATGGCCTCCATCTGGTCCTCCCTTCATATTCTTCGTCATGCCCACCGTGGTAGACCCAGTCAGCTGTCCTACAGCACCCATCCTGACTGCCCCTTCCCCTTGACTGCCCCTTCCCCCACTCTCACCGCAAGGCCCACCGGCCCTCACTCATGGGAACCAACCTTTCCTCCCTCACTCACATCCCCATCCAACCTGCCTGCTCACCACCTCCCACCCCTCACCCCCCCACACTCCCACCACTAACTGTCCCCTCCGCATCAGTCTGCAGAACGTCCACTCATTAACCAACAAGTCCCTCACAATTCATGACCTCACCGTCGAGGAAAATATCGACAATCTCGCCCTCACCGAAACCTGGGTCAACCCAGGCAACACCTTCCCACTAGTTGAGGCCACACCTCCAGGTTACACCTTTCATCAAACCCCACGGCCTAATCGCTGTGGCAGTGGTGTGGCTCTCATCTCCCGTCTCCCCCTCAGCCTTTCCCCTTACTCCTCCGGAACCTTCCCCTCCTTTGAACACCTTACCCTCTATAATAATAATAATAATCCTTGCATTTGATATAGCGCTTTTCACGTCAGGAGGACGTCCCAAAGCGCTTCACAGAACACACTGTAAAGTGAATTGACTGTATATTTGTGGGCAAACGCGGCAGCCAATTGCGCACAGCAATGTCCCACAAACAGTCGTAGATTGAAAATGACCAACTTATTATTGTTTTTGGTTTTGGAGGTATTATTATTAGACTTGTGGAGTAAGGAAACTTGCCCAAGGTTTCGCCCTCTGCCTGGAATTGAACTCAGGTCTCTCGCTTGCAAAGCGAGTGCTCTAACCACTGAGCTACAGGACTCCACTAGTCTGTATGGGAAAGTTATTTTGATCTTCCACCCCTCCCGGCTTTTCTTCAAAATCGGCCTTGTTTACCGTCTCCCCAAGCCTTCCCCCAACTTCCTCTCGGACATCTCCACCCTCCTACTTTCCTTCTCCCTCTCCATTGCCCTGGAGTCATCTGAATTCCTACACCTCTGGCCCTCACTGATCGATCTCCCCTCCTCACTCTCCTTTCTCCACAACTCCCTCTCCTCCATTCCGGACTCACTTGCCCCCCTCACCTCCCGAACTGCCTTATACTCCCATAAATCCCCCTGGTACACCAGCCATCTCTGTTCTCTCAAGGCACAAGTGCGAGCTGCCGAACGGGCCTGGACCAAATCCAAACTAACGGTCCTCAGCAGATTTAGCTTCACCACACCAAGTCCTACCGATGCGCTCTTGCCTCTGCCACATCCTCCTTCTACTCCAAGGTTATATTGGAGGCAAAAGACAACTCCCGGCTTCTCTTTTCCACCACTAACCGTCTCCTCCGTCCACCTTCCCACGCCTTGCCCATCCTTTCCTCAAACTCTAACTGAGGAGATCTAAAATCGAGGGGAGACATTTAGCCACCTCAGCCCCGTCCACAGCCACCCCCACATCACCTCTCCCTCATGACCCACCCCCCACGCATCCCCACCTGTACTCCTTCAACCCTATCTCTCCCTCCTCCCTCACCACGACTGTCCGCAAACTCAAACCCACCACCTGCTCCCTCGATCCCATGCCCACCTCTCTCCTCCTCTCCCTGCTCCACCTTCTGGCCCCTCTCCTGTCCGATGTCATCAACCTCTCCTTGTCCACCGTTTCAATTCCCACCCCCTTAAAAACAGCCGTCATCACCCCCATCCTGAAAAAACCTTCCCTGGAGCCATCCGTCCTTTCCAGCAACCACCCCATCTCTAACCTCCCATTCCTCTCCAAAGTCCTGGAATGAATCGTCGCATCCCAGCTCTGCTCCTTTCTCTCTCGCCATTCCCTCTTTGAACCCCTCCAATCCGGCTTCCACGCTGTCCACAGCACGGAAACAGCCCTGGTCAAAGTCACTAATGACATTCTGAACATCTGTGATCAGGGCTCCCTCTGCCTCCTTGTCCTCCTCGACCTCTCTGCCGTCTTTGACACTGTCGACCACGGTTTCTCCTCCAGCCCCCGCACTGTCATGCCTGGCGTCCCCCAGGGCTCTGCCCTTGGCCCTCTCCTCTTTAATATCTACATGCTCCCCCATGGTGACACCATCCGCAGACATGGGGTCAACTTCCATATGTATGCGGATGACACCCAACTCTATCTTTCTGCCTCCACCCTCAACTCCAGGACCACTGCTGTCCTGACAGACTGCCTCTCAGACATCAAGTCCTGGATGAGGGCAAATTTCCTACATGTGAACAAGACTGAGGCCCTCCTGATTGGCTCGCGCCAGTGCCTCAGCACCTCAGGTTCTGGCAGCATCAACCTCCATGGTTGCACACTTCAATTCACCAAGCCAGTCTTGTTCGACCCTCAACTGTCTTTTCTTCCTCACATTCAAGCCATGACCCGCTCTGCCTTCCCTCACCTCCGTAACATCGCCCGACTCCACCACTACCTCACCTCTCAGGCCACTGAAACTCTTGTTCATGCCTTCATCATCTCCAGGCTCGACTATGGCCTTCCCAACTCCTCCCTCCACAGGCTGCAGATAATCCAGAATTCCCGCACCAAACTCCGTGACCCCATTTCCCCCACTTTCGCCCAACTACACTGGCTCCCTGTCCTTCAGAGGATCCGGTTTAAAATCCTGGTCCTCACATACAAAGCCCTCCATGGCCTCGCCCCACCCTACCTGTGTCCTCCTAACCCCCTACCAACCTCCGCTCAGCCGGCTGTGGCCTGCTCCACTTTGCCCGACCCACCCGCCCCACCATTGGTGGGAGAGCCTTCAGCCACTCTGCCCCCAACCTCTGGAATTCCCCCAATCACTCCGCCTCTCCCACTCCTTAGCCTCCTTCAAGTCCCGCCTCAAGACCCTCCTCTTCGACCATGCCATCGGCCACCCCCCTTCCCCTCCCCTCCATCCCTCACCCAACCCCAGCTTGGGTCTGAAATGCTGGGGACTCTGCCCTGCCCTCCCGACGTGAAAAGCACAATACAAATGTAATCTTGTTATAGTTGTTGTTGTAGGTGTCATTCAAATGTATTACAATTCATTTGCCAGTGTATATACACTGACCAACTCTCGATTGGACTGAAATTCCATTTGCATTATGGGTACCACCTTAAGCAATGCATGATTATTACATGGAAATCCTATTTAGTGGCTAATTTTGCCAAATGCTACATGTAATGCGAATTCGATTTTCAGTCCTTTTCTAACATTTTGGCTGCCTGTTCTGATTCTACAGAAGCCTATAGCTCACAGTAACCTGCAAATTAACCATCTTAGAGTCTCTGAATCCAGGTCATTCATGTTTTGTAGTTATGTTTTGCATTAGCTGATGTGTTCTATTCCAAGTCTCGCTGCTTCTGTACAAACAAGTAGTCAACTCAATGCTAGTCTGCTCCATTTCCCTGCAATCTTTGCAAATCATCCACTTATATAAAATGGAAATAGAAAATAGAATACTGGCAAAAATAAATGTTATTTCATAAGAAAGACAGTATTTTGCTGGAAATATGTAACTTCAGTTAAATCTAACGAAATGGAACGAGCATCCAAGAAAAGAAGCAAAACAACGAACACAGGATATGAGTTAATACTAGCTTTATTAGTAAACAGCTTTATTAAAAAAAGTAAAGGTAATAAAAAAATATTGCAAAATTCTAAAGACATCCTAGCAAAGGTCAAACCATTCTGTCCCATCATATTTAGTTAGGAAAAGAGATTAACCAGTGCTTTGAGAATTGATAATCTGGACTGGCTATCCCAATGCAAGGAGAGGCACAGCTCATTTCAAAGAGCACCTAGAGAGCGAGCAGACAGGCTGTGCATCAGGTGCACAATGGGGTACATAGCACTGACGTCAGTGCTGGTGCCCTGTGCACCAAGGATATTTTTAGTGGAGCTGAAATTGCATTTTTAAACAACTCTTACTTCAAGTTATACTGACCTTCAGAAGCAAGTATTAGGTTAGATGCAGAAATTAGCAGCATGTGTTTGTTATAGCACAAATAATGCAGATAAAAGGAGAAAATAGGTATGTAATTTTTTTGAAAAATTAAATGTGCCCATTGCACTCTACATTAACAACAACTACTTGCATTTATATAGCGCCCGTCACGCCGAATGGCATTTCGGAGCGCTTAACAGTGGCAGAGCTCGATGCCGAGCAGGGGCTGGGGGAAGCTGACTGTAGGCATGGTCAAACAGGAAGGTCTTCAAGCATGACCTGGGAGAGAAGGGGCAAGGTGAAAGGATTGAGGGAGAGAATTCCACAGCTTCGGGGTGTTGTGGCTGAAATAATGACTGCCAATTGTGGGGCGGAGGGTCCTGAGAGTCCAGGGACAAGGAGGACGCTGGAGCCAGTTGAGCCGAGGCAGCGGGTAGTAGTGCAGGGAGAGAGTTGGTTGGAGCGATAGGGGCTGCCAAGGCTTAAAGGGAATTAAATACAAGAGTGAAGATTTTAAAATTGATTCGCTCTGTGACACGGAGCCAGTGGAGTTTGACAAGGACTGGGATAATGGAGGTACGTTTAGTACGGGTGAGAATGCGGGCGGCGGAGTTTTGAATTAGTTGAATTTTGTGAATAGTGATGCAGGGGAGTCCTGAGAGGAAGGCATGTGAGTAGTCGAGGCAGGAGGTGACAAAGGCGTGGACGAGGGTTTCGGCTGCTTTTGGAGTGAGGTACGGATAGAGCCAGGCAATATGGCGAAGGTGGAGGAAAACGGTCCTGGCCAGGGACTGGATGTGGGGTACGAAAGATAGCTGGGGGTCGAACCTGACAACACGGGTTCGGTGAGTCATCAACAAATTGGAAGTCTAAATTTTTCATTATAGGTTTGTATTATGATCAGTTACCCAGGTCACCCACCCAATACCCACCAATATTTTGGATAAAACTTCCATTGCTTTATTCAACCTTTAGGACAAGCAGTGGCTTATTACTTAAAAACATAGCACAAAAAGGGAATAATTGGAAAGGCAATTGACTAAACACGACATCAGGGGAGAGCTTGGTGCTTTGTGTTTTGATGAATTACAGTTTGAAACAGATTAAATGATTGTGTGTCCAAAGTGTCAAAACAGATGAGTTGGATGTGAATAATTTCCTACACTACAAGCAACCAGACACTCACAGGTGCCTTGAAATGAAGATATCCTCCAAGTCTGTAGATCAGAATTCAAATTGGCAACATCAGCGAGGAAAAGATCAATACTTATTCTAAAGTAGACTGACTATGTAATTGAGGTAAAAATGTGCTTCACAAGTCGATGCTAGCCCCAGGAAAACTATTGATTTTTCTTATGGGCGTTTGCAAAATAAATGTTCTATTCCCTTAATGTTTCTTTAAATGGCCAACTTCCTCATGTAGAAAGTATTATAATCTAATAATGATAATCTTTTCATTTGATAAGGCAACTCATCACATCGTCAAACATGTCTAACTTTTGTAGGTAAATACAACATTCAATTTGCACACAGCAATGCCCCACAAACAGTCATATACAGTAAGTAACAAACATTCTCCATGGTTACGATACAATGCATCAAAGCAGTAATAAAAATAGACCAAAGAGTATTTGTTGTCCCACATCACTCACCATGGCCAAACAGTGTGAGACAGCAATAAATAAGGCAAACAGGATGTTGGGCTACACTGCCAAGTCCAGATGTGTTCAGTCACGCTGAAGGCTATAAATGTTTTTTTTAGGTCACACCTGGAGTACTGCACACCATTTTTGTCACCTTAACATAAAATGAACTATCTAAACCCCAAAAGCAATGGAGTTGAAAGCTATGAGATTCCCGGTGTTTGAAGAACAACAAGTTAACAACAATGACAACTTGCACTATATTGCTTCCTCCAAGCAGGGTAGCATCTTAGAGTGCTTAACAGTGGCAGAGGCTGACTTTGAGCTGGGGATGGGGGAGGTGGTCATAACCACAATCGAAGAGGAAGGTAAGGTTTGGGTATTTGGGGTTAAGTATGGTGGGGGGAGGTGGAAGAAGGCGGTCCTGGCCAGGGACCGGATGTGGGGGATGAAGGACAGCTGGGGGTCGAACCAGATGCCTAGATTGCACAACTGGTTCGGTGAGTGTAAGGGAGAGCCTAGGGAGGTTGAGGAGTTCAGATTCACAGGAGTGAATACGTTTGCGGGAATCAAGAAATATGGCTTCCGTCTTGTCCACATTTAGCTGCAGGAAGTTTGCACTCATCCAGGCCCTGATGTCTGCCGGACAAGCTGATAGAACATCAGCGGACCTGGAGTTGGCACTGGAGGAGGCAAAGTATATTTGTGTGTCATCCACATATATGTGGAAGTTTACCCTGTGACTGGGGATGACACCCCCCAGAGGAAGGATATAGATAAGGAAAAGAAGAGAGCCAAGGATGGAGCCCTTGGGTACCCCGCAGGTGACCAGGAGGAGAAACTATTTGCTGAGATGAAATGGAGGCAGTTGGTTAAGTAGGTCTTAAACCATGCGAGTTCAGTCCCACTAAGATGGACGAGAGAGGAGAGGCAGTGGAGGAGGATGGCATGGTCGACTGTGTTTAGCGTGGCAGAGAAATCCAGGAGGATGAGGAGGCAGAGGGAGCCTTGGTCACAGATAGAGAGGACATCGTTTGAGACTTTGATAAGTGCTGTCTCTGTGCTGTGGGCAGGAAGAAAACCAGACTGTAGGGGCTTGAGGAGGGAGTGGAGGAGGGTGTGACCGAAGTTGACCTACAACAATGCGTTCCAGGACTTTGGTAAGGAAGGGTAAGTTGGAATGGGACTGTAGTGTGAGGGATTAGAGGGATCAAGGGTGGGTTTTTGAGGAGGGGTGTGATGACAGTGTTTTTCAGGGGGAGTGGAACAGAGCCTGAGGAGAGAGACTGGTTGACCATGTCACCACCATGGGGGAGAGGAGGGTGAGTTGAGTGACCAGCAGCTGGTTGGGGAGTGATGGATAGCAAGAAGGTTAGAGCCCAGATAGGTAGGGAGAAAGAAGACCTGAGAGATACTGGCAGTGGTGTTCCACAGAGAGTGTGTTAGGGCTGCTCTTGTTTATTATATCCACAAATCATAAGGACTCAGGAATTAAGAAAACAATATTAGAATTTGCTGTTGACACCAAATCGAGAGGAGAAAGCACATTGTGAAAAGGTTACTCAGTGGTTATGGGCCTTCTTCATATCCCCTGCCTTCCTCACCCCACTATTTGCCTCCACTCAGATACTCCATCCTCAGACTCATTCCCTTCTTCACCTCGTTCAAGATCCATCTCAAGACCTATTGCTTTGACAGCACTTTCGGTCATCTTCCAGCATTCCTCAGGGTCTCCTCCTCTTCAATATCTATATGCTCCCTCATGCTGACATCATCCACAGACACGGGGTCAACTTCCACGTCTGAGGATGACACCCAACTCTACTTCTCTGCCTCCACCTTCGATTCCAGGACCACGATGTCCTGACAGAATGTCTGTCAGACATCAAGTCCTGGATGAGAGCTAACTTTCCACAGTTGAACGTCAACATGACTGAGGCTCTCCTGATTGGGTCCCGTCAGCGCCTCCACACCTCAGGCACTGACCGCATCACCATCCAAGGATGCACACTCCACCTCACTTCAACCTTCCCTCCACAAGCTGCAGATCATCCAGAACTCTGCAGCTTGTGTACTCTCCCGCACCGGGCTCCATAACCCCATCACATCCCTCACCTGGGTCCACTGGCTCCCCATCCCCTAGAGGATAGAGTTCAAAATCCTCGTCCTCGCCTTCAATGCCCTCCATGGCCTTGCTCCTCCCTACCTCTGCAACCTCTGCAACCTGCTGACCCCATATCAAGCTGCCCGCTCTCCCTCTGCTCAGTATGCTGTGGTCTGCTCCGTATCCGCACACAATTCGCCCCACCATCAGGCTTTCTGTCCCCACCCATTGGAACTCCACCCCACATTCCCTTCACTTCACTTCCGCCTTCAAGTCACGTCTCAAAACTCTCCTCTTTGACCGAGCCTTCGGCCACCCTCTTACCCTCCCTGCCTCCACCCTCCTCGATCCTGACCCCCAGCTCAGATCCAAATCCCTGACTGTCCAGCGCCTTGGGAAATCCTCCCAATGTGAAAGGCACTATACAAATATAAATTTGGATTGCATTGAAAGGCTGAAGGAAGGCATAACTGTGGCAGATTAGATTTCAACGCTGATAAATGTGAAATAGTATATTTTGGTAAAATAAATAAACAAAATATAAAGTAAGTAACATTTCAAATGAAAAAGAGGCTCAGAAGAATCGATTACAAAAGCAAGAAGATAATGCTGAACTTGTACAAGACCTTAATAAGGCCACAGTATTGGGTATATTGGGTATATCCAGCTCCCCTCCTTTTGCGTCATCAACAATCTCCCTCCTCTGACGTCATGAACCAATCCCTCTTCTCTGGATCAGGCCCTGCCTCCCTCAAAACTGCTGTCATCACCCCCCTCCTGAAAAAACCCTCCCTTGATCCCTCAAACCCCAGCCACTACGCCCTGTTTCTAACCTGCCCTTCCTCTCAAAAGTTCTAGAACGCATTGTTGCCAATCAACTCTGCGCACACCTCTCCTCCCACTCCCTCTTCGAACTCCTCCAGTCCGGTTTCCGCTCTGCCCACACTACAGAGACCGCTTGTGAAAGTCACAAACGACATCCTCTCTATCTGTGACCAGGGCTCCCTCTGCCTCCTTGTCCTCCTGGACCTCTCCGCCGCATTCGACACAGTCGATCACACCATCCTCCTCCACCCCCTTTCCTCCGTCATCCACCTCAGTGGGGCCGCACTCGCCTGGTTCGAGTCCTATCTCACAAACCGCCAGCAGTACATCTGCACAAACGGCTTCTCCTCCCGCTCTCACCCGGTCACCTGCGGAGTACCCCAAGGATCCATCCTTGGCCCCCTCCCCTTTCTGATCTACATGCTTCCTCTTGGGGATGTCATCCGCAGACATGGGGTACATTTCCACATGTACGCGGATGACACACAACTCTATTTTTCCACCTCTCTTTGGACCCCCAGTCCCTGATGTTCTGTCAGATCTCAGGGGCTGGGTGAGCACAAATTTCCTTCACCTGAACGTTGACAAGACGGAAGCCATACTCTTTGGCTCTCATCAATGTCTAAAATCTCATGGCTTTCACCTCTTCCACCTACCCGACCTCCTCCTAAACCTCTCCGAACCCGTTTGCAACCTAGGCATCAGTTTCGACCCCCAATTATCCTTCCTCCCCCACATCCGGTCCCTCATCAGCACCGCTTTCTTCCACCTCTGACGCATCACCCGTCTCCACCAATACCTCTCCCCAAAAGCCGCTGAAACTCTGGTCCATGCCTTTGTCACCTCTCGGCTGGACTACTCTCATGCCCTCCTCGCCAGTCTCCCATCCACTACCATCCATAAAATCCAGATCATTCAAAACTCTGCCGCCCGCATTCTCACTCGCACGAAACTCCGCTCTCTGATCACCCCAATCCTTGCCAGACTGCACTGGCTGCCTGCCCCAGTGAGGATCGATTTCAAGATCCTCACCCTTGTATTCAAGTCCCTGCACTCCTCTGCACCCCCCTACCTCTCTGACCTCCTCTCTCTTCAAAACAGTACCCATTGCCTCCATTCCTCCAAGTCTGGCCTCCTCCTCGTCTCCCGAGTCCTCCGCTCCACCCTCGGCGGCCGTGCCTTCAGCCACTATGCCCCGAGGCTCTGGAACTCCCTTCCTCACTCCCTTCGGCTCGCTCCCTCCCTTCCTATTTTCAAGTCTCTGCTGAAGACCTTTCTTTTCGACCGCGCCTTTGGTCACCTTCTGCCCCCTCCCCCTGGCTCGGTCCCGGGATCCGTTACTTTGAAGCGCTCTGAGACGCCATCCGGGTGGAGGGTGCTATATAAATCCAAGTTGTTGTTGTTGTATAATTTTGGGCATGAGTTGATAGGAAGGATATAAAAGCAATGGATAAAGGCATACAAGATGCTAAATAGGATAGAGAAAGCGAACCCTAAACAATAGTTTAGGCAGGCAGCAAGCAAGAAGAGAGTAAAAGTTCAGATACGTGAAGGGCACTTTCAGGACAGACACCAGGAAGTGTTTCGTTACATGGAGGATAATCAAACACAGGAATGGATTACCAGAAATGTGATTTTAAATCTAATAGAATGGTACCTGCCAGCTCCAAATAATTGAAGCGCTCATATAAGCAAACGTACCTGTTTATCCACCCAATTCATTCCCTCCTGAGCCTGCTCACATTCTTGCACAGGGATGAATGTCCAACTTACCTTCGCAACTGATTTTTGTTCCAATTATTGTGCCTGCATGAGCACACACATACAGATTGTTTGTTTTAAAGTGATTTCAAGCTTCAGTTTCCTTCAGTGAATCCCTGCAGTGCACAACACAAGTCAGGGGGAAAAGACATCTGTTCAGGGATAGGAAGTGCCTGAATAGAAAGTGTTGATGGCAGCCATGTGTCTAGGCTCATGGGTTTCACTTCTGAATCCTCCCAAACGTGGGAGTTGTTTCAAGAGTCTCAGCAAGTCGATGTTCAGATGCATGGGTCACTTAGTATCCCAAGAGAACATTCAGTTTAGTAAACTAGTAAGCAAATGTAATGGCTTTTGGCAAAGCTAAACATAGCATTAGTGTACCAGCCAGAGTGTCATCCATCCATCCATTTGATGTTCACTTACCTCCCAAAAGATACCATCTTCAGTCTGAGGTTTTTCTAGTACATTCTAGTACATTTTACTCCAATGGTGTTCACTTGGCAGCTGCCTCCGCAGTGTTTACGGTGTTTGATAGACTCCTCAGTGATCGTAACACTCAGAGCATGACAAAGGGAAGATTGCTTACTGTTAGCATGTGGGATATTGGAAAGGCTGGAACTCCAACAAAAAATATCTGTACTGAAGTCTGAAGAAGTAAATTTGGTGCACACATTCTCTCTTCAAATTTGCATGGGGTGATAGCATTTCCTTCACCATTGCATCCTTCTGCCCTCTCCGCACAGTCTTAGTGGCCCCCCACTATGACTATATTTGTTGCTCCCAAGTGTGAATTCAAGCGTTAGATTTTGCAGGCCTGCACACCATTTGTGCTTCACACCTCCAGTACACTGTACAGAGAGGTTAACATGCTCGAGAGAGAGAGGAGCAGTTGTATGACAATGTAAAGCATTTTTTCTGTCACTGTATTCTATGGGAATGGGCCACTTTCATAGCTGAAGATATTGTAAAAGTATTAATGAATGACTCATAGCACAACAGATTAGTAGCCATTAGCGTTAAGACAGGTAGTTTTTTAAATAATAAAAGGAACTAGTTATAATAATAATCCTTGCATAGATCCCTTAAGGAACAAGCAAATTAAACAATACAAGGCTACAAGCTGTAAAACTGCCCTCAACCCTCCCCCAGTAATACACACTCAACAATATGACCACCAACAGCGGGTTGTTTCCGCAGGCCATTTCTATCCTGTTTTGAGCTGATTCTGGGCTCAGCAACTGTGTCACTTTACAGCCAGCCATGCTGTACTCTGTATTGAGGCATCATTAGAGCAGGCCTAGCCTTGTGCCCATAGAGCCACACTAGCCCGATTGGCCAGCATTACATTTTGTCTGACGCGAAGCATGTGGGCTTGCGGAGGCTGCTGTGACGGTGACCATTGTAGACGAAGAGAAACTTCCTTCTACTATTTTGTTCACAGGAGCATAACAGTAAAACAGAAGATCCCCATTTTCAACTCAAACAATGGTGGGCAATTTCAATTCCATTTGCAATTGACATGGGTTCATCATGACACAAGTAACTCCAGTTACTTGGCACAGAAATAGTGAAGTATCTACACTCTTGTTAATCTAGTACTTTCAGCTCCATACACTAGGTAAGTCCAGGTCCAATCGGTAGTGTGTTTTACTGTTTTCTTGATTGAATATTTCTTGATTTATAACATAAATCAAAAAATATTCAATCAAAAAAAATCACTGAATTAGGCAACATGCACCAACCGCTATTCTACTCCATTTGATTAAGCTTTGCAAATTTGTCCCTGTGTACTTATAAATAACAACACAATATTCAATGTAAAATTTTATTGTATTTCATGATGTAATATTTTCTCTTCTGCCCCACCCCTTATCCGTGGTACAATAGTTGGCCAGAAATATTTCTACACTTCCAACTTGCCCACTAACACAAAGATTGGCATTTTTCCACAGCTAAAGTAGGATACTGCCTAACTAATAGACTCATTGTGAAACAGTTCTCAAATAAAGGATTCAAGGATTAAAAAAAACACAACTGAGCCCGCCAAGAAGCAGACAGGATGGTGAACCAGCAATGTTGAACAGAATGTTCGGCCAAAACCACTGTGCGGGGTCAAGTGGTTGGGGGGGGTGGGGGGTAAGATCTCACTTGAATGAAAAACGCATGATTTTGCTAACAATTTTCAATACGATAACTATGTTGCATCTGTCACGTAACATTGCATATTTCATTATTTGTAAGTTAAAATCACACTGTAGTGTGTAAACATGCAGGGTCAAATTCACCAAATATATTCAGCAAAGCAGAATAGCACCAAGCCTCATCCACCTGGAGTGCATGGAGCACAATAGCACCATTGAAGTGTAAATATAGTGCAAAATTCCAAGGACATCCAAAAGGGATGTGCTGAGTTATCTGCAGACCTGCCCAAGCAGCAACCTGACAATGAAGCAGGTTTATGTTTTCTCCAGAGTTACACAAGAAGCCAGCAGAATACCTCATACTCACAGTGCCTTTTATACTTACCTCCTGGCAAAAGTTCTAACTATTCAATAAATGATAAGCTAATAACTAGAAAGCGCCAGACCAGTTCAACTGTCTTCTTTCAGGGATCTGAGACACTACCCTCGGTGTGGGGCACTATATAACTACATAGTACAAGTTGTAGTTGCTGTTGCTTTCACTCTCAGAGCACAACCAGATTTGCAGAGAAATGCATAACAAAATAATCTTTGCATATAGTTCCTTATAATGTCGTTCAGACGTTTAAAAGTGCTCCACAGAATATACTGTGAAGTGAATTTACTGTATATTTTGTGGGCGAAATATGGCATTGAATTGCGCACAGCAGAGTCCCACCAAAAGCCGTGAATTGAGTGACCAAATTAAGAATAATAATCCTTGCATTTTGTAAAGTGCTTTTCACATCAGAAGGACATCTCAAAGCGCTTCAGAGGTTACACTATAAAGTGAAGTTACCGTGTAGTTTGTGAGTCACAGGCATGACACAGCAGGTGGAGCATTTTCCATTTATATTGCGATGGTTGGAACCCTAATGCGATGGTAGGAATCCTATGGCGAGGCGGTATGGCCAATTCCAATGTCTATGCACATCGCCATGGCTCACTTCAAGGTCATTAGGCCACTGCCGACATCACTTCTAGTTTACTGCAGGAAGTGAAGTCAGTGCAACCTGATAATCTGGAAGTCGGCCTTTTTTTTCCATGGGAAGATAAAATGGCTGTCAGATCATTAACTCATCACCAAAGACACTTAGCCATAGGAAAGGAGTCCACCCTGCAATAGTGTTATAACCAAATTCAGGCTATAAAGAAACACATTATAATGCAGTTATATTGTAAGTCTCTAGGTGTGAGTCACCCACAACATATACAGTCAATTCAATTTACAGTATATTCTGTGAATTCTGAGACGTCTCAAAGAATGATATAGTGATGAGACCCTATATCAAATGCAAGAATTATTATTATTATAAAAGCTATTGATCCTGTCCTCTCCCACCACACGAACTTCCAAGTAATGTATCTTAATTGCAAGACCCTCCACCTAGAGATACAAGCTAAAAACTGAAACAATCATCGCAGATTATAGACTCAACTATCAAGCAGAACTAGTACCAAATCTGTTCCCAGACTGAAGTTTGAAATTTTCCTTTTCCTTTGCATAACTGATCTAAAGGACAATTATTTACAATATAAAAAAGGAAGTCTTAGCTAGGGAGCTGTATTAAGCCAAATAAGAAACCTAAAGCAGAATAACACAAATATCAAAGATACTATACAAGCAATAATGTAGCAAACAATAATATCTGTAAACTAATTTCCACATCTGGTTCAAAACCCAATATTTGCTATCCAATTTGATCATTTGAACTCAATAAACAAATGCAGCTGCTCGTTACAGCAAATTACCAAAGCAATACCAAGGTACTTCAAAACATACAGTTCTTTTCAGTGAGAGCTTCCATTTGCTAAAAACAATTTCCCTTTCATTTTGTGATAACCAGTTGATATTGAGCCTATTATATACATGGCTCCCTGCCGTGTATGAGGGAGAGAAGTTGGAGTATTTCGGCTATTTTGTGAACACAAAGTTACATTATGAAAAGCTTTATACATCTTCACTGTTAATGGATTTTATTCAACAATTCCTTCCTCGTGCTTAATCGCCAATGTCTGATTGAACACCCTACTGAGGGTCATGTATCTATTACCACAGCAGAAAAGGTGTCTATTTCTTCAAAGCCTCAACATGTTTCCGTGCAAGTTCCAGTCATTCCCACAATGAGAGGACTTCATATTGAATGGTTGATTTAGTTTTAAGTTCAAGAATACAGCCATTTAAAAAGAAATGGAAGAGCAAAGCTCAAGCAGCTTACAGATATAGGTTGACTGTTATAAAATGGGTTCAAAAAAAGTAGATGCCACCTTATAAAATAATGAAAATAATCCAGTCACTGATGCCGCTTCCAGTTGTCAGGTGTGCTGTTGTTGTTATATCTGCTTCCAGTGTGGATTAGCTGGCCACCTGCACATGCTGGTCCTGGCTACAGGAAGCCAGCTGGTCATCCACAACCACTCTCACAAGCATTTCTAGTGCTAGAAACACGACATAAGAGACCAGCTGGCTTCCTGTACCCTACCCATGCACAAAGCTGGCAAGACCACATGAGAAATGTACCACACTCATGGTAACCACCGGTGCACAGGACACTAGCACAGTGAGCTAACTCAGACTCTGACTAGGCACATTCTAACAGGGACATCCTGATTGTTTGAACTTTTACAGTGTTTTATATCCTCTCAATGTTCAACAAGTTTAAACTAATTCAAAGATTGTGCGATATTTCCCATTTCAAAAGCTGTCCCACTGGAGCTGTGCTGAAACTTTTATCTTTGTTTCATGTTACCATCTCTTCCGGCACTACTCTGAATCATGTAACACAATTAATAGAGGCTGTACTATACAGTAAAATAAAAGACCCTACATGGATCCGCAGATAGGTGAGGAGAATATGACTGAGAAATAGTGCATTCTGTGTTCGAGAACAAAAAAATGTATTGCAAAAACTATAATACCATAAAAATTATAGGCAGCAGATCCCTGAGAGTAAGCTGTATGTAGCCTTAGATATTTTAAGAGCATCATTAGTTCAAAAATATACCAAGTTCAATATTGTTTTACCTTTTTGGAAACTGTTCCAAATTCAGAACTTCTATCTTCATTTATCCCTTACACCTACAATTTTAGCTGTCAGTGCAGCTCCACGTTTCACAGCAAGAAGGGTAATGATTTGTAAACTTTATGATGTAATTGAGCCGTACAATAAGCTCGCCAGACAACAAAACAGATTACAGGCAAATAATACACTCAGTTTCACCACTAAATAACCAAACTGTATATATTGTACAGAAATAGCTAGGGATTGTTAAAAGGCAGTGTTCTCATCAAAAAATACAGATAACAATTATAAGATTCTGTTGTTTTGCTCTTGCAGTTTATGGCAATGTTCTCAAACCTTAAGTTTACCTTGAATTTATACAGAAACACACATTTAATACATGGGAATCACAGAACAAAAATTGTTTGTGTTACAAGATACAAATAAACTTATTTTTCAAGCTTACCTAACAAACCTTACCTATACCACCTTAAAAATGCAAGTGATCTATATTAACAGACCTACCAATCCCTTCCCCAAAAAGTTTCTCTTTTAATCCAAGTGTTGCTTTCCTCAAGGGTAAAGGGCCAGTCAGCAGGCTCCAGCAAATACTGACACAAAACAACACACAAACATTAAAAAGAATGCATTACTGCATTCATTAAAAATTGTGAATACACACAAGCATATATGACAGAGCCCAGGCATATAAAAATAATACACTTACCACATCTTACATATTGTCTTCAAATGTTACCAGAGCAGATAAAACAACCTGTCAGCAAAAGAAATCCAAATCAGTCTCGTAGCAGAGTGGTTGTGAAACATTTCAAACCATGATATACATACATTAGTATTCAAGAATTAAAAGAATGTTATGCAGCACAGCAATGAACTGAATGCTGATACAGAGTGCGATGCTACAATTCAGGATTACACTTATATAACAAGGTCAATCTGTCAACCTAATAACTTTCCTAAACAAAATACATGAAATACTGTGCTGCTGAGATGGAGGTCTTTGGGGACCCAGTAGTTGTCAACAGTCGTTCCAAGCAGAAACCACACAACAGGCTCCATGGATGTTTGCTCCAAGTTACAGATCATTCTCTGTTTATATTTGGTACATTTTATTTATTTGAAAGCAGAGAAAGAGATTTGATCAGCGTTACCTTTACTATTTTCAACATTTTATAAAACAAAACAATAAAAGTGCCAATCCAGGAAACAAAGTTGGTTAGTAACTCAGAATCAAACTGGTGAGTGAGTTTGACTTCTTCAGTTGTAGAGTTTATACTGCAGTACCAAGCCTTGTAATTTGCTCAACAGATTAGTAGCAATACACATACGCATGAAACAGTTTGCAGGTTGCTGATAGTGATCTTATGGGTAAGCAGACATCCACATCTGTTCTCTTTCTGAACCACTGATATCAGATAGAATTACCGAGCAGTACCAAACATTTCCCAGAGATCAGGCTTTCAAGATGACAACACAGGGCTACATTAATAATTCTACTTCCTGAAGCCATATGCAATACTCGTGTTAAACATGTCCAGATCTCCTATCCCTCAGTCACTTGAGCCCTAAATAAATACAAGCTGAGACTTTAGCAGCACAACGTTACTTACCTTATGGATCTGTGTTCGAGTCAAAAGAAGTTCGTACATTAACAGAAGTACAGATCCTTTCTGATATAATAGTGTGGATCATGCCAAACTGGCGACATGAGGGTGTGCCAGATACCAAGTGCAATGCTGCACCAGCACCTGTTGTGAGACGTACACTGACAATCGGCCATTTGGCTATCATTAACCAATCACACTGAACTACTGAAGGAGAACGGTTGTGACTATCTCTGGGCTGTCTAGCTCTGTGCTTAAACAAGACTTAAAGGGTTAGTTTCAGGTTCTTGACATTTCTATGCTACACACTAAAGATTTATAATAGTCTTTGTATTTTTAATGCAACAGCGCAATATGCCGTTTAGCATTACGTTTTACATTCACCAACTATGTGTATTTTCACATCACAAATATTTTACGTTATAGTATCTTTTAATGCTTTGTTTCTTTTATGAAAAACATTCACACACCACCGTTGTGCGTGAATGATGGGTTGCGCTGCAAATTATATTTTACAGCAAGTGAAGTAATCCCAAATACTGTAATAGTGTGAATAGATTCATACAAAAATTACCAAGGTCTGAATATTCATACTTTTTTTTCATAGGGGGAGGAAGAGAAGATGGGGAACCATTTGGACAATTTCTCTATTGATTGTGAAGTCAGTTGGTAGAAAGGTGAAAATTTCAGTTCGCAAATGTGAGTTGTAGTTCTTATTGGAGTCCTGTGGCTCAGTGGTTAGAGCACTTGCCTCACAAGCGAGAGGACCTGGGTTCAATTCCCGGGCAGGACGAAACGTTGGACAAATTTCCTTACTCCGCATGCCTCTGTTCACACTAGTAGTAGTAAGTAGGAACCTTATTGTTAGTTGCTTGGCGGATCACTTTTCCGAGGATAATAATCCCTTCAAAAAAATAAAAATAATTTGGTCACTCAATCCCTGACTGTTTGTGGGACACTGCTGTGCACAAATAGCTGCTGTGTTTGTTCCACAAAATATACAGTCAAAATATACTAACCCTGTGAAGCACTTTGAGGCAGCTTGAAGATGTGAGAAGTCGCTATATCAAATGCAAGTATTATGATTATTATATTTTATTTTCAAAGTTTCAATAAACATTGGTCATAAAAGAGGGAGGGTGCTGCTGGGCAAACTCCAACCTTAGTTACAACACCTTACATTTTCATAGCACCTGCCACATGAAATAACATCTCAAAATGTTGTCAAGCGTAGTGTTAGACACTGAGCAGAGAAATTAGAGATTCAAAGATGCTAACCCATCTGTTTATAGCTTTTGACTGCAGGAAAAAGTACAAAATAATACAAACTTACACTTATATAGCATCTATCACCAAAGTGCCTGTACTATGTAACTAATGTTATATACAGTATTCGTAACACATTTCTTTTGTCCAGAAAGAAAAATGCTTGGTGTCTGGCACACCATCTTGTTGCCAGTTTGGCAAGATCCACACTGTTATATCAGAACAGATTGATTTGAGATACACAATTTTGCAGATCAATTCTGGTAAGTTTCCTTAAAAATATGGACCAAAAAAATGGTCACTTCAATCCATGACTGTTTGTGGGACACTGCTGTGCACAATTGGCTGCCGCGTTTCGCCCACAAAATATACAGTCAATTCACGTTACAGGCTATTCTGTGAAGTGCTTTGCGACATCTAGAAGTCGTGAAAAAGCGCTATATCAAATGCAAGGATTATTATTATTATAAGATTTCATTTTAGTTCCTTTCAATCCGTAGATTTTTCCAACATTTCCACAACATTCCATGGTTAAAAGTGAAAACATCCGGGTTCAAATATAGTCACACTATCAAAAAAAACTAACTCTTGACAAAATAAAGAGTCATATTTCTGAAGTGGCATCCTGTTTTTTTACTCGTAGACATTTTCTGTAATTAAATTAACGTGGCCATCCATTTCCATTGGAAAAAGAAGCATGAAAACATGCAAGACTATGTGAGTTCAAAGTCCCGATGAGCCCACAACCTTCTGACTCAAAGGTAAGAGCACTATAAACTGAGCCAGGCTGACATCTAAACCCTGGGTGCAACATGTTTAAGCAGCTCAGGTAATTTGTTTCAAAGTTCACTGACCAAATGATTGACAAATAGGTCTGTGCTTTGGGTAGATGCTGTGTACGATGCTAAAATGTTCACAGCACTAAACCAGGCCTTGAAGACCATCAAGTCTTAACGTTTAGCATTGTTAGTCGATTGGAGGATCACTTTTCCGGGGATGATAAACCCTTAAAAAAATTATAATTTGGTCACTCAATCCACAACTGTTTGTGGGACACTGCTGTGCACAATTGGCTGCCACGTTTCTCCCACAAAATATACAGTCACTACCCTTTACAGTATATTCTGAGATGTCTCGAAAACAAGAAGTGGTGGAATAAAAATCACTTTGGGTTCTGTAGCTGGTGTATTCTGTTTAGTAATAAGATCATTTTATTTTATTTCAATTTCTCAGTTATTTGTGGAAATGAAGGAAGAGGAAAAAAGTACCGCTGAGGGCAATTTAAATTGATCCCGTCAAAATCATTATATAAACAGGCTTCTCGGTGATACAAATATTAATATCACCCGATAACTCTGTCCATATAATATAATATATGTATATATATATATGCTCTCTATGACACTAACTGCACTTTTAAACAATCTTTCAAGAGTTCTGAAAAAAACTATTGCATTAATATAACACTGGCAATGTTAAAGACTCCAGGTTCCTTCAGATAGAGATTATATATTCTCATGAGACCCAAGATCATTTCCCACTAAGACAGGGCTGACACTTCAGAAAATAAATTCACTTCTTCCACACAGTGGATTGCACTAACTTAATTTAAACTCATTTAATCTCTTCCAAGTAAAATTCTGCATAAAAACTTCCTGATTTCCAAAGATAAATCAAGCATAAATCCTAGCTTGCTAACTTCTGGAAACTGAGCAACACAGGAAATCTTGAATATCACATGAAATATTTCAATAACCATATCACAATCACCATTGCGAATTATGTCACTGCCCACAAAACATACAGTCAATTCACTTTACGGTATATTCTGTGAAGTGATTTGAGACGTCTTGAAGACATGATAAGGCTCTGTATCAAATGCAAGGATTATTATTATTGGATAAAGTTCCTGTAAAGCTTTGGAATGTCTGCTAAGAGTCTGTTGTAGCATTCTCAGACGCTACCCTGCGGGTGGGGGGGGGGGGGGGGGGGGGGGGGCGGAGGAGGCACTATATAAGTGCAAGTTGTTGTTTTTGCCTTGAGATGAAGAATGAAGATGGGTGTTGTATTAGTTAGATTACCAATTACACGCATGATAAAATGGCCATTTGGCTGCATACTATAGTGCCTCTACCAACCAAAAGCAGTAGGAAGTTTCCCTAGTACCAATATGGCTGCCACTCCTGGAGAGACTGTTTGAACTCACAAAGGAATGCAAGTTGAGGGAGCAGAGACAGGCAAGACAGTTACTTTAGGTTTAGAGTTGTAAAGGGCAATTTCATGACAGATACCAGGAATCTTTTCTTTAGTTTTTTAAACCATGTTTTATACCGATTTGTTGCCCTATCAATCGATGCGCTGCATGATTTGGTTCCTCTATTTTACCTGCAAATCCTGAGACCTTTTGGGAGCTACCACTGTTCCCAAGTATTTAGCTCCCTCATTAACATCCCAGTTCATTCCCACTCTACTGTTTTCTGGTGGAATTTCCCTATAAATTCATATACTATTTACTTTCAGAAGCCTAGAACAGTGCCCTCTAATGGAAGACCCAGGAATCACTCAATGAGCAGTATAATATTAAAATCCTCGAGACGTCTCAAAGCGCTTCACAGAATATACTTTAAAGTGAATTGACTGTATATTTTGTAGGCAAAATATTCCAATCCACTGGGGGGTGGGGCGGGGGAGCAAGCCACCCCCAGGCTGTGTCAGGTCGGCAGTCCCATTAAACATGTAGTCTTGTGGTCATTTTCTAAACCAAATGCCAAAAAATAATGTGAAAGTTAGCGAGAGTCACCAGTCTCACAGATTCCTGCATTCAATGTGTGTGTGTGGTGGAGGGGTTCTGAGCCCAGGAATTGTTTCTGGTCTCGGCCTGTGGAACCAGCCATTTGGCCTTTAGCATATAACAAACTGCCGAGTCAGGGATAATCCTTCGATCTTATTATTTTGATCGTGAACCCGGAGGAAGACTTTGGGAGGAAGAGCTGTGGGAAAGCCTTAGTAGCGCCTTGGGATGTCCTCCCAACGTGAAAGGTGGTCTATAAATGTAATCTTGTTGTAGGTCCCTAATGAAGGGATCCAGGATTGAGGAAATTTCACCCTGATTCAGCACCGACCGACCTCGCAGGCTGAGACCATGGGGGGAGGGGGGAAATCGGACTTGAAAATAAATAATAATAATAAGTCGGTCTATGACTGTTTGTGGTATACTACTGAGCACAATTGGTTGCTGCGTTTCGCCCACAAAAGACACAGTCACTACACTTTACAGTATATTCTGTGAAGTACTTTGAAACAGCTCGAAGTCGTGAAAAGGGGCTATATCAAATACAAGGATTATTATTATAATAATCTATTAGAAATTATATGAGTGGAATAATAAAACTTATTTATAATGTTACTATAACTTGAACACAGCAAAGTTAGAGAACTTTAATGATTTAAACATATAACAGCAATTTTGCCTCAAAAAAATTTCAAACAATTAAATACTTGCAAATGCAAAATTATGAAAAATTTCAAACAAAAGAAATATAAAAACACTGTAGACCAAAGTCAAAATCTATTTAGCGCTTTGAGATCTGTACCAGCAATCTGAAATGGAGCCCAGACAGATTAAGACATTTTTGCAATACTCCACAAGAAAAGATAGGTTATCATCTATCAGAATTGTCTTCTTTCATTCTTTGAATAGAAGGAAAGAACTTGCATTTTTGCAGACCATTATCACACTGAAACATACTTTATAGTTATTGCTGTCAAATGTTGTTTTTGTAGACAAAAGTGGCAGCAAATTCCCATAAACAGCCAATGAGACAAATGATCGACTTATCAGAGGATTGCTGGCCAGTATATCACCACAAATTCCCTTTCTTTTCAAATGGTTCTTTTTATTGCCCTGAACAAGCAGAGAGGTTTTCAGTTTAATATCTCATTTAAAGGGTGATATCATCAACAATGCAATGATTCCTCCATTATGTTACTGGAATGGCAGTTTGGATTATGAGCTCAGATCCAAATGTTGGGATTGAACCATGCAAGACATTAATGATTAAAAAAAATTCCAATTGCTCATTTACAGAGTCTCTTTTCAGAGACGGCCTTATCAATAGATTCCATGTCATACACATGAAACAAATAATTAAGTACTTTTAAGAAATATCATTCAGGTGTTGGATTAACTGTAAGGCATAACTATTTTTTGTGGAAATGGAAATAAGAATGCATCAAGTGGAGCAATTTTGGGTGGGTCTTCAGATCAACTCAATATACATTACAAATATGTTCTGGTTGGTTGGTTGACCAGCACCTGGATCTTACAGGCTGAAACTAATGTGATGAGCAATGCAATAACAAGATGGAGATACTCTGCCGCTCTGTTGCTTTGAATCTCACAAAGACCCTTCTACTGCACCTTTCCAGAATGTGTCCTGCATTCCCTCTCATTGTACTGCATCCAAGTAAGTTTGGTTATATTTGCAGAAGTCGCTCCTGGTTTCTTCCAGAGACAGAGTATTTGTGGTTCATTGACCACCACATGATTTCCTACAGCCTTTTGACTATGGTATAATGACTACAGTGGTTAGTTGTCATGAAACATCTGTCCATAATTTGAATCCTATTTCCCTAACTGATAAATCAAATTAACTGGATGGTTAAGAATTGCATAATGCCTCAAATTTTGTTCAAGGAGCAATAACTAGCACTGTTGCAGGAGTTCTGCTCCAGATCTCTCCTCTGCAGTAGCAAAGCCCTAGGCACAGATGCAGGGACTAATAGCTAGCGTAAAAAGTCAGACCATGCTTACTCAATGTTTGAAGCCTACAAGGCTGCCATCCAGCATAAGATAGTTCAGTTCTGCATCAAGACCTCCTTTTTGACCACGCTTTTGTACATCTTCCCCCCGCCCAACCCCAGTTCGAGTGCAAACTTTGGACTGTCCAGAATCTTGTTTGCGTGTGTCTTTCCGATCTGAAGGGCACATATTTGTGTAAATTTGTATTGTAGAACAATGCACTCAAATATTCTTACTAATCGGATTAACCTAAACAACCATTCAACTCTAGAAAACAATCACATTTCACTTTGAAACACGAGAATACAAATAAATCTATAAATTTCTAGTGAAGGCAGGGCAACAGGTAGAAAAGATTGATTGAGCCATGTATCTGATGTCACAACATCATGCTGTCACAAGGTGTTAAAAGGAAATAGCCTTCATGATTTTTCCCTGACTAAAATATACTTTGCGATAAAAAAGCCGGTATATGGAGGATTCCAAATAAAAAAAAACCTTCGGATCCAGTTTCAGGGAGACTGAATGTGAATATGAAGGAGAAATAGTGAATCACATTGTGAAAATCACATCTTCCTTACAAGATGTAAAGCATCGCTACAAGGTTTAAAAGTTGTTTTTCCAATCCACCAGGGAGGGATAATATTTCCTGCAGCAGTCCATCAAATGAGATATTAAACTCTGTTCCATCTCTGTTCAATATTTAAAAGTGAAGGGAGTTTTCCCCAGTGACCTGGTTAAGAACCCCCACCCCCCACCTAAAATTGGCTTTTTGTGAGTCTTTGCTGTGTGAAAATTAGCTGTTGCGTTCCCCCACAAAATACAGACGCTCCACAGTAAATTGTGAGACATGTTTTGATGACCAGATAAAGCAATATATCAAATGCAGGAATTATAATATTGAGCTTGCATGCAATGGATCAGATAGAAACATCGCAAACACAACGCATGAAGAAAGAAAATAAATGAAAACCTAAACCAAGAAACAAAAATTGGTTCCAATTTGGGAATTTCCCAAATGATCTGCCTGCACCCTAGCGTGATTCAGATCATTCTGGGAGCAGCATTAGTGTAGACACTTAGCTATAATAGCTTCTTTAATTACAATGACACTGAAGATCTATGTGAACATTTTTTGATTAGCACCCACCGGTCGTCTTGTTTACAGCTCAAACTACTTTTTCAAGCATGTAATGATGATCATTTCAAAATGTGTTCCATTCATCACCAAGGGCAATAATGTACTATAAATAACATACATGGAATAACTGATAGCAGGGAGTGATTACAAACCTACAATCTGACAGAGTTTAGATAAGGATAAATCACAAGAATGTTAGCAACTTATACCAAGAATAGATTACAACCTTGAAATAACTCCCTTTGATTCAGCGTAATAAACACAAAACACTTTGGCTTATTTGGTATTGCTTTATTTTGCCCATAACACTGTTTCTCAAAGCATGTGAGGAAAAGTATAATAGATTTTCTTTAAGTTACCAGCTCACATACTTGTAGCGTACACATTTTATCTGAACGATATCTAACGTCAGAGCAAGGCTAACGTATGGAAATATTTCTTGTCTTCTGTGGCAGTGATAAAAATAGGTTTGGCAGAGGGGGTGGTAAATTTTATTTTGAGCTTATAGTTTTTGTGGTAACCTGACAGCTGACAGCAAACAGCATGAGGCTGTGAAGGGTAAAAGCCAATGAGCCCATCTATCTTATACCATCTTTTGGGTGCAATTATCCAACCCACTTCCATTTCCCTCTTGTCTTGGTTCTAAAGCTTCTTATATAATAAAAATATTCTTGCATTTGATATAGCACTTTTCACGTCTTCTAGACGTCTCAAAACGCTTCACAGAATAGACTGTAAAGTGAATTTACTGTATATTTGTGGGCTATTCTTTCTCGACTTCTAGTACAATTCAAAAATATTTATGCCAGTCTTCATATTACCCAGCACTACTGAAGGCACCACTAGTAAATGGTTGAAGTTTCACAGATGGCTGCATTCCTTTGGTACCTCACTCAAGTAGTTATTTTTCATGGCCTGATGAATAGAGACACAGTACCAGGCATATAGACCCGAAGGCTTCAGGTTTGAGCCCTGGTCTGATTTGACTGATCTCAGCCAAAGTGCTACAGTGTGCCTTGGGGTTAGGGAGTGGAAACAAATCAGCCAGACTCCAGCAACAGATGGCTAACCAGAAACTTCTACTAGACAATTCACGTGTATGAACATCGGATGAGGACAATGCACTTAACTTTGATGCCTTCCTCCTCCACTGATGAATAGCACATTAACACTGCCATTTCAGCTGATAGATGAATGATGACTTTGGCCCAGTACCAGAGGACAACTATCACTTGTGCCACTGTATCCCAGAAGAAGGATTAAGAATGAAAAGACTTCAGGAGAGGAACAAACATTAGTGAGCAAAAAATCTAGACAGTGACCAGCAAAGAGAAGAGCATCACAGACAAGCCCAATCTTCTCCACTCACAACATCCACATATGTACTTTATTGCACATAATATTGCAAACTGCAAATCATGTCCGCATTTGAGTTTCATGTCTCCAGTGAGAACAGTATTATACTCTTATATATTCTTAAATACCCTGATATAAACCTGAATCACTTAGGTTTTGTACCATTTTATTTTTCATCTTTTGAATCCTTTCCAGTATCCAAGAGTACAATGGCCAAATTGGACAATATTTCCAAGCATAGTCTCAATATATTTGAATTGATGAGTTTATACAATTCGCCTTGAAGGTATCTTGGCCAACTACTACCGAGCGGTTAGAGCCCGTGCCTCGCAAGCGAGATGACCTGAGTTTGATTCCCGGGCAGCTCGAAACATTAGGCAGGTTTCCATACACACTGGAGATGTATAAGTTTAGTATTTTTAATGCAAAAGCATAATATGCCATTCAGCATTAAGTTTTAAATTTACCAACTATGTGTATTTTCACATCACAAATATTTTACATTATAGTATCTTTTAATGCTTTGTTTCTTTTATGAAAAACACTCACACACCACCATTGTGCAGAAATGTTGGGTGGCGCTGCAAATTATATTTTACAGCAAGCAATCCCAAATACTGTAACAGTGTGAATAATAATAATAATCCTCGCATTTGATATAACCCTTTTCACATCTTCTAGACGTCTCAAAGCGCTTCACAGAATATGCTGTAAAATGAATTGACTGTATATGTGGGCAAAACGCGGCAGCCAATTATGCACAGCAGTGTCCCACAAACAGTCGTGGATTGAAAACGACCAATTTATTATTGTTTTGGAGGGATTATTATTAGGTGTGTGGAGTAAGTAAACTTGCCCAAGGTTTAACCTTGCCTTATGTGGTGCACATCCACAGATATGAAGAGACATCAAGGGACCACGTTGTAAGAGGCACATGATCAAGATGCCTGCCTTGACGTTACTTCCTGCCCAAATGAAGTTAAGAACAACCATCTTTACTATGCTCCTACCTTACAATCCGGTTTACAACTTTAGAACTACAACACTTGCCACTCACAGCATATTTGCTTCTGCACCTCAATTTATAGCCATTCCAAATCTTCTTTTGCACATGTATAAAGTCTACTTTGAGTGAAAAATGGTTCCTATGGACATGCAGACACACATACAGAGAATCCTGAGTGAGCACAAGGGTATGAGAGACAGTGTAAGTGGATGAGGTAATAGATAGAGGAAAGGACAAAATAATTTTTGTGAGAGATAAGAGTGAATTACATACTTGGAGATGTATGTGAAACTGAAAAAATATATTCATACAAAAATACAAGTAATCATACTTTTTTTCATAGGGGAGGAAGAGAAGATGGGGAACCATTTGGACAATTTCTCTATTGATTGTGAAGTCAGTTGGTAGAAAAGTGAAAATTTCAGTTCGCAAATATGAGCTGTAGTTCTTATTGGAGTCCTGTGACTCAGTGGTTAGAGCACTTTGCATGCCTCTGTTTACCTAACAGTAACTAGGAACTCTGTTAGTCGATTGGTGGATCGGTTTTCCAGGGGCAATAATACCTTTTTAAAAAAATAATAGTTTTGTCACTTAATCCACAACCTTTTGTGGGACACCGCTGTGCGCAATTGGCTGCCACTTTTTTCCCCCACAAAATATACAGTCAATTCATTTTACAGTATATTCTGTAAAGTGCTGTGAGACGTCTCGAAGACGTGATAACTTGCTATAGCAAATGCAAGGATTATTATTATTATATTATTATTACTGCAGCACTAAACAATTATTAAGTAATTATTATTAAAGTAATTATTATTACTGCAGCACATTTTGTTATTAATTACTACTCTCTTAATGGTAATTTTTATTTGCCATTCATCTGCTAAGTCGATATGTTACTGTAGTATATATGTATCACTGTGCTTATTTCTTTAGACTTCTTTATTGCACAACACTTTGTACTATCTGCAAAAAATACTTGAAATAATAATATCTTTGCCAGGATCATCATTTTGAACAGCTAGAGTGACAGGACGAATATCGGCAGGAAATTCTATTGGTCACAATATTGGTTGGTTACTACCATTCCCATTGAAAATAAATCTAGATAATTGAAAATAATTTACAACTTCAATTTGGACCTGATGTGTTTTTACTTTAGCCTTTACAGAACCTTATGAATATTTTCATAAAGTCTGGATAGCTACTTTTCACTAAACCAGTTTAATTCTCAAAACGTTAATTCAATTGAAGCACAATGTGCTGATCGACAGAGATTTTCTCCAGTCTTCTTATTGCATCTATAACAATATTTTCCCCAAAACATGGAGATGAAGTCCGGTTAAGTTTCACACGACAGTAGAAGGATGGGCTTGATGGGGCAAATGGCCTTTTCTAGCATCATATTTTAGGTCTGATTTGAAGCTCAGTCACCCATAGTCATTTTAGGTCCATTTTTATTTGGTCAGCTGGGTGTCTGACACAAGGCTTAAATCCATCACCATGCTTAAGAGTATCCATATCAGACATAGTTCCACATATGTATGCCACCTATATATGGAATTTTTTCTGTGTCTGGAATGGAATGTGCACTCTCTTCCTGGATGGACACATCCTGCTTACCTAATTCTGAAGAGTATTAGGATAGGTCGGCAAGAGCCAAAATATGCTGGGATACTGCTGTAAGTTAATCAACTAAAACCGCATAGTTTACCATTGAAAGCAGTATCTACAAACTTTCCGTTGCATGTTCAGCTAGATAATCTGTCACCAGCCATATCCTGGAGTACTGTGGACCTGCCTGACTGAGGAATGAGACTGCAAAGACTGCCACTGAGGGTTAACTTAACCCTAACATTTCATTGCCAAGCACAATCACCTTGGAGCCAGCTCAACTCCAAGAGCAGCCCTCTTATCTGATCTCCCCCCAGGATAGTCACAAGTTGCTCATTAGACATGTGCTATGATCAGCCCATAAAAAAAACATTTTTTTAGTCCTACTATTGCTCACTTTTTTTGTCAAATCTTAGTACAACTAGTTGGAATAAGTTTCACCAGCAAATGGTAATAAATCATGAGCAGCAAATTTACCTGCATTGCAGTTCATGTTCGACATAAATATGGCATGAAATGTACAATTTAAGGATGACCTGGATAATAGTGACCTATGCTGTCTCGAGTCCAAAAATAGCTACATTCTGCTGAAAAACTTGATATAACCTGGGCAAAACTATATTAAAATGCATCCTTATATGGATATTTAACCAACTTTTATAAAGATGCTGACTTTACATTTTAGTAATCAGACCAACCCAATTGAAGCTTTTTGTGTAAATTAATTGAGGCAGGAAAGCAGACGAAGTAGTGACCGGCGAGAGGGCTGAGGGCTCGGGTTCCAGGTGAGGAGGTCCCAGGTGCCGAGCCGCCATTTTAAAATCTCCCGCCAGGAACAACGGCCCAAACCAGTTGTGTGACGTCACTTCCTTGCGCCTTTTTCAAACCTTCACACCTAAGTATTCGTTCCCCATTTCTATTCACCTCTTCCGTGTGCTCCTCCTTTACAACCATCTCCCTCCCTCTCTGGCTTTGCTCCAGACAAAGTGAGTGCCATCCCCTCCGTCTCCCCTCTGTGCTGTCTCCCCTAACCCTAGCGGATCTAAACTCCCTCAGGCACACCAAACCAGTCCGAAACCGAGGTGTCCGGTTCGACCCCCAGCTGTCCTTCCTCCCCCACATCCGGTCCCTGACCAGGACCGCCTTTCTCCACCTCCGCCACATTGCCTGCCCTAAATGCAGCCCAAACCGTCATGCATGCGTTTGTCACCTCCCACCTGGATTACTCCAATGCACTCCTCGTCGGTCTCCCCAGCTCCACTATTCAAAAGATCCAGCTCATTCAAAACTCTGCTGCCCGGATACTGACCCGGACCAAACTCCGTACCCACATCTCACCAGTTCTGGCCAGGCTCCACTGGCTCCCCATCACCAATCGGATCAACTTCAAGATCCTCACAATCATGTTCAAATCCATTCACTCCCTGGCACCTCCCTACCTCTTCAACCTCCTCACTCCCCAATCCACCACCCGGCGCCTCCGCTCGACTGGCACCAGCTTCCTGCTCATCCCTCGCACCCTCCGCCCCACCATCAGAGGTCGCGCTTTCAGCCACTACGCCCCAAATCTCTGGAACACTCTCGCTTAATCCCTCCGCCCTGTCCCCTCGCTCCTTTCTTTCAAGTCCCATCTGAAGACTTTCCTCTTCAACAGTGCTAACGGCCACCTCCCCCCCTATCCCTATCCACCACTGTTAAGCGCTCTGAGACTGCGTGGAGGGCACTATATAAGTGCAAGTTGTTGTTGTAGCCCCCGTCATGCCTGCGGGCTGACCATGTCCCGCTGAACACCTTGCTCACGGTCTCCGCGTGCGCGTTTTGGCTGCCGCCCCAACCCGAGCCCCCCACTAATAATGCTCCGCCTTCTACTCCCCAGATTCCGCTACTCCCAATCAGTCCTTCTCTCCCACCGCCCTTCTCACTTTCTCTCTCTCCTAGATCCCATCACTGCCTCCCTCTGCTCCAGCTTGGGTATCCTTCGCCAGGCACATGATGGCTCTCAGCAATGGTTGTCGCAAAGCAGCCACCCCACTGCCCCATCGCCCACTCTTCCCAACACAACAACCTCCCCCACGTCTGAAAGGCAAACACCAGTTCCCTCATCCATATCCTTACCCTTCCAAACTCCCCCCCAACCTCCACGGTCAATTGTCCCCTAGAGTCTGAAACCCTCCCTACCCTCCCTCCGAAGCTCTCCTTCACCAGCTCACCCACTCGCATTTCTCTCCAAAATGTCTGCTTTCTCTTAAATAAAGCCCTCACAACCCATCACCTCATCCTGGACGAGAACATCAACATTCTTGGGCTCACAGAAATCTGACTGTTCCCTTTTGACCCTGTCCCCAATTGAAGCCTCCCCCATGGCTACACCTTTCACCACACCCCCGGCCAAACAAACGCGGCGATGGGTGGCCCTCATCTCCCAAACTTCCCTCGCTCTATCCCTTATTCCTCCGGCTCTTTCCCCTCTTTTGATCACTTAAACCTGTACTCATTTATTGTCTTCCCAAACTGCCTGGTTCCTTCATCCCTGACATCTCCTCCCATCCCTCTGCCTCTGCATTAAACAACTGATTATAATGGGTGATTTCAACCTTCACCTGAAGTCCCCTTGCACCACCTACTCCGTCTTCATTCCCCTCCTCTTCACACTAAACCTCACCCTCCACATAGACTCCCCGACTCACAACCGTGGTCACCCCCTCAACCTTGTTATCACTCACCGCCTTAACATCTCCAACTTGTCCATCCACCCAAGGCCATTTCACACCATTTCCTCATTGCCTTCTCCTCCCATTTTGAACATTTTGGAGGCCAAAAACAATCGAAAGGCACTGTTCTTCACCACTGTCCATCACCTCCTCCGCGCACACCCCCAAGCTGCCTCCATCCTCACCTCAAACGCCAAGTGCAAAGAAGTCTCAGATTGAAAATATCTGCTTTGCTGCATCCACCGCCCCTACATCCCCTTCCACGTCTGCACCACCCCCTCCTTCCACCATGGCCCCTATTACTCCCCACTCTCTCCACTCTTTTGCTCCGATTACTCCCTCTCAACCACCAACTCCCAGATGAAGCTCATCACCTGCTGCCTAGACCTCCTCCCTACCCAGTTGTTGGTCACCCAGCTCTCTAACCAGCTTTACTTTCACTTCTCCCTCAATCCCGCCACCTTGCCCCCTTGCTCCCCTCTTTCAAGTCTCGCCTGAAAACTTTCCTGTTCGACCGTGCTTACGACCACCTTCCCCCCGGCTCGGAGTCAGGCTCTACCACTGTGAAAGGCTATGAGACCCTACCCTGTGAGGAGGGCGCTATATGTGCAAGGTATTGTTATCTTCATGGACCTCATCCACCGCCTCTCCTCCCTCATCCACCTGAGTGGGACCACACTAGCCTGGTTCAAGTCGTACCAAACAAACCGCCTTCAATTTATCTCCTCAAACAGTTTCTCCTGCTTGTACCCCAGGGCTCCATCTTTGGCCCCCTCCTCTTCCTCATCTACATGGTCCCTCTCTGTGATGTCATCCACAGACATTGGGTTAACTTCCAAATGTATACGGATGACACACAAATCTACTTCTCCTCCTCCAGCTGCAACTCTAGGTCCGCCGATGTTCTCTCGGCCTGTCTGATGGACATTAGGCCCCGAAAAAGCGAAAACTTCCTACAACTCAATGTTGACAAGACAGAAGCCATATTCATTGGCTCCCGTCAACATCTTCTATCCTGAGACTCTGACCTCCTCAATCTTCCCGGCCTATCGCTCAGACTTACCAAATCAGTGCACAACCTAGGCATCAGGTTCAACCCACAGCTGTCCTCCCTATTGCCGAATGGATCGATTTCAAGATCCTCACACTTGGTTTCAAATCCCTTCATGACCTGGCATCTCCCTAGCTCTCCGACCTGCTTACCACCCAACCCACAACCCGATGCCTCCGGCCTTCTGCATGTCCCTTGTGCCCTCCGTTCCACCATTGGTGGCCGCGCTTTCAACAACTACACCCCAAAACTCAGCAACACTCTTCCTCAATCCCTCTATCTCGCCCCTTCCTTCCCCTTCTTCAGATTGTGCCTGAAGATCTTCCTATTCGACCGTGCCTATGGTTATCTTCCCCTCCCTCCGGCTTGGCATCGTGCTCCGCCACTGTCAAGATCTCTGGGATGCTACCCTGTGTGAGAAGCGCTATATAAGTGATTGTTATTGTTGTAATGCTTCTCAGCAACTCAGCAGACAAGGTCTATCTAGTGTTTTATCTTGGTAAATTTTTTTTAAAAATGAAATGACTGAAGTGATTTATCATGATTTTCCCACTCCACTTCAATCACTTTCTTTGATATATCGTGTATTTTACCGCTTTTGCACTATAAGTTTGGATCTGCAGAAAGCCCATCTCCAGAGACAAGTAGTATTGTAATATCAACACTTTCTCTTCTTTCCAATCACCTCTTTCTCATTTGCTAATTTCAATTTAATTCTATTTCTGGCTAAACTGTCTTTGCTGTACTTAATTTTTCGGAAAATTGAACTTTTAAAATCTTTTATTTACCTTCATCCTGATGGTTCCATGTATTTGGAAGTTTTAAAACTGGGTTTTGAATGTCGAAACCTGTTTCAGATTTAATTAAATGCTCTGAACCCAGTCCAGTCAAATACTGGACCACAACTGTTAATATCAGCTTCACTAACACTGGGCACTGGATTATAACAATAATCCTTAAATTTAATATAGCACTTGACCATTTTCAACTGAACATGCCATTCCTCACTCTCTCTCTCTCCTTCCCCACATTCGAAGCCTGTCGCACGACTTACCTCTTTCGCTCTGCTTTTGGTTGTCTATCCCCTCCCCACCTTTATAAGTTCCCACTGTTCAGCTCGGGTGCCCAGCCAGCAGTGTGAAGTGCTTTACACAGCCTCCTGAAAGAAAGCCGCAATATAAATGTATATTATATTGTATGCAGCTGAAAGGCAGGGCATGACTTGTAGCGCGGTTCCTTTTGCACATTTTGCATAAATGGCATGATAACAAAACGACACACAAGTCAAAAATGTTAAAAGATCCAGAATCGCCAAAATAATGGCAGTGCCAGTCTGGTAAAACACTATTCCTCTACAATAGAGTGGTCGCAAAAATATACCTTTACACAGAGAGTTGTTACGGTCTAGAATGCACCTCCTGCGTGCAGTGGAAACAGATTAAATTTCAAAAAAAAATTGGATAGGTATTTGAAAAGGAAACATTTGCAAGGATATGGGGAAAGAGCAGGGGAGTGGAACTGATTGGGTAGCTCTTCCAAAGAGCCGGCAGTCATGATGGGCCAAATGGCCTCCTTCTGTGCCGTAATATTCTATGATTCTATGATACCTTTATAAAGTTTTAACTTGAAGCCACTTACATGATGTTGGGTATTTGTGTCCTTGTGCAGAACTTCGATTTGCTGTAATGCCAACCTTTACATCAACTTGTTCTAATGCCAACTCTTTTCCATTATAAGGAAAAGGCAAGCTTTATGCAGCTGGTTCTTTAACAATATTAAAGAGACAAGTACTTCATAGCAGAATTGCACACATTAATCACTTCCAGCAGTATAAAGAGAGCATAAAATATTTGCNAAAAAAACTTTAGCCTATTTATGGTTATAGTCCCTACTCTTGCAATAACTAGAATGCAAGTTCTTCTCTAAAGCAAACCTTTTTGTATAATAATTCCTATTCACAGCACTGAAGAATCTTGATGCGGATAAACTGAAAATGAAGTAATTGTAAGGAGTAATTAAGAATAATATCCTACGGATGTAGATGTACCATATTTGGTGAAATAAAGCCCTACTCCACTGCATCAGACACGCTATTCACTTCTAGCTACCAAAGAGCACTAACCCCCCCAAGGGATTCTGTTCATAAATGTTAATGGTTTAAGATGTGTCTTAGTTCGCAAACAATTTGCCTTACATAGTTCTTAGATTACCTAAGTAAGAAAATGCTGACTCACAGAAAAACATCTGATTAAACACCAGTCAATTTAATTTTTTAGAAAACTACCCTCAAGACCCTGGAAAACACTAACCATCCATGTTTATAATTCAATGGGGAGAACATTGAACACAGAAATGCAACTTATCACAGTTGTCGACATTAATATACAAACTAAAAATGAACCAGAATTTTATGTTTGTTTTTCCCTCCAAACTAGAGGAAGATCTCTTGGAACTTAATATTGTTGATCCATTGTGGCCAGAAAGGTTCAATTTCTGGGCTGTTTTAAGGGCAGCAGTAGGCGGTATTACATGTGACCTCAAAACTTTGGTTAAAAAACAAATATCAACCAGGCTTGCTACTCTGATCTCTGTATGTGAACTTTGGCTCAAAGCCACATATGGTGGAATTTGGATCAAACTCAACTCAAATAGCCTGCTAACATTTAGTATGAAAACTCACTTGGGGAAGGTTTGTGGAAACATTCCATCGTAGCAGAATGATCAAGAAGCCCCTCAGAAGAAAAGGGGAGAAAATTACAGGTGAAAACATTACCCTCGATCTTCCTTGCATTTAAGTTCCTGTTATTGCACTGAATATAGCATTGCAAACCATCATGCTGCATATTCTTACAAATATTTACAGGCCGCAATATAAAAAGTTAAGACGTAAATATCTTTCTTAGACATCACAGTGCCTCATAGATTAAAAAAAATTGGCAAAAGGATTCATTGCCATGAAAATAACTAACTCAGGATTCAAATAACAGCATAAGCCTCACTCGTGATGTTTATTATACCATTTGAAGCCCCAGGAGATTATTTTCTTGTAAACATCCACAGCCATCATCTTTTACATCACCTTAATATAATGCAACTTTCTTTTTTCTCCATTTGTTTATTAGAATAGTTGCTTAATCTCATACTATAAGTGCCAGTGCCCTGCAATCAGTTAAGCACATTCTGAACAATGTAATATATATCAGATATATTTCAGGACTGTATATTTAGGTTATCTCTTCTATTTGCTAGCTTTTTCAAAATCAAACTGGGACATGACAGACGGGAGCTGTCAGTGGAGTTATTTTATAGTACAGTATTATGTTATTGCTCTGTCAGAGAAGACAAACTGCAGCAAGGCAGCAACTGCTAAAACCTGATGTAACCTTTTATGTGATGATCACATTGGTTGTCCAATTTAACAAGAAGCGTCCATCATCGTAAACCCCATTTGGTGGTAAAAAACAGAAAATTCCTGAGTATGATAACTAAGAACAATAGTCTTTACATTTGGTATAACACCTTCCATGTCAGCAGGACATCTCAAAGCACTTCACAAAATTTACTGTAAAGTGAAGTGACTGTGTTTTATGGATGAACGCAGAAGTCAACTGGCACATATCAATTTCTCACAGCCATGAAGTGAATGACCAATTTTATTTGGGAGATTGTTGGCCAGGATACTGCGAGAGACACTTTTCAAATAGAGCCATGGGATCTTTAATGTCCACCTAAATCTTTAATGTCCATCTAATTTAAAGATTAGGGACTTGTTTAACGTCTCAGCTAACAATGCAGCACACCTCCAGCACCTCATTTGACCGTCAGCCTAAGAGTAGTCTTTAATACTTTAATATGGTGGAGTCCTGTAGCTCAGTGGTTAAGAGCACCCGTCTCGCAAGCGAGAGACCTGAGTTCAAATCCCGGCAGGTGAAACATTGGGCAAGTTTCCTTACTCTACATGCCTCTGTTTACCTAGGAGTAAATAGGAGCCTGGTTGTTAATCGATTGGCAAATCGCTTTTCCAGTGGTAATAATTCCTTAAAAATAATAATAAATTGGTCACTTCAATCCATAACTGTTTGTGGGACACTGCTGTGTGCAATTGGCTGCCTCGTTTCACCCACAAAATACGCAGTCAATCCATTTACAATATATTGTCTGTGAAGCAGACATCTCAACAATGTGATAAAGGGCAAGATTGTTATTATTATTGCAAGATTATTATTATTATTTATTACAAATGCCACCAAGAAACAACAACAACAATTTGCACTTATACAGCACGCTCCACACAAGGTAGCATCTCAGAGCGCTTACAAAGGCTACAATCCTGCAACTGTTGCTTTGATTCTATTGGCAGGAGCGTCACCAAGTGTACGAGTAAGAACATTCTGTCAGTAGTGTCATTCAGCTGCAAATGCAGTCATTACACACTTCAGTAAATCCTGTGAAGCGTTTTGAGATGTTTGCCAGCTTGATAAGGCGCTATATCAATTTCAAGGATCATATTTATATAGCTTGCTTAACTTGTTCTCGGATTGATTCTTCACCAACATCATGTAAGGCCTTTAGGTAAGAGTGAGGCCAGTGCATTAAGATACTGAGAAAGAGCTAATAATAATAATAATCCTTGCATTTGATATTGCGCTTTAGCATGTCTTCAAGATCTCAGATTTCTTCATGACGAGTACGAGGGTACCCCATTAGAACTCCCTCAGTTGAATGAAAGTTCACTTGTGTACCCATTCTAACTGATGCTAACTGCTAACTTCCAGCATTAAAGAATTGCTGGCTTCTGAGTCATCAGGTTCACTTTGCATACTACAATACAAATTACACTTTTATAGCGCCTTTCACATTGGGAGGATGTGCCAAAGTGCTGTGTACAGATGCACCACTGACATTACTAGATGAAGGGATGTGTAGTGTATGCATGATACATGATGTTAGCAGCAAATCTTGCACAATGCACAGGACTAATAACAGTGGGAGTTGATGACCTAGACAGAGGATCTGAGATATTCGATTTGGTAACCATGTTATAATGGGATTGTTCTGTAATTATAAGTTCTGATAAAAAAAATTATTAGAAATAACACATACCTTGGTATCGTAATAATAATAATCCTTGCATTTGATATAGCGCTTTTCACGTCGGGAGGACATCCCAAAGCGCTTCACAGAATATACTGTAAAGTGAATTGACTGTATATTTGTGGGCGAACGCGGCAGCCAATTGCGCACAGCAATGTCCCACAAACAGTCGTAGATTGAAAATGACCAATTTATTATTGTTTTTGGTTTTTGGAGGGACTATTATTAGGCTCTGTGTGGAGTAAGGAAACTTGCCCAAGGTTTCGCCCTCTGCCTGGAATTGAACTCAGGTCTCGCACTTGCAAAGCGAGTGCTCTAACCACTGAGCTACAGGACTCCACAAAGGTAGGTAGTTATGAAGATATAGTGTGGTGTTAGTACTATGCATTTATTATAATTATTATGTATTTATCAGCTGCACACTTCTTTTAGTTAATCAGTGGATAAATATAAAGGTCATTCAGTTAGACTTCTGATGAATCCTTGTGTATTCATTTACTCCAAACCTACATTTTAGGGTTTTCATTTGTTGAATTAAAGCCTTTATAAGCAAATGGCTTCAAGATGCAATACACAATCGGTTTTGTTAGTTGCAGCTTCACAATGTCGTGAAACTTCAACGATTTGTCAAAAGCCACACTAAAACCCGATTCCTCTCCATCTTTGTTAATGGACACCATTTAGTTGTGCAACACATTCACTGTTTCTTGTTGCAGGGTGTTTTTCCTTGTATTTATCTATAACATTTATCTGCCACTCCTTAGCTCAACTGCTTAATTGGTTCAGATCTTCTTGTATGACTTCTCTCCTCATATCATTCATCTGCCCACGAGCTTAGTTTCCTCAGCAAATGTTGTATTACAAGACATCCTATCCCTCAAGTCAGTTTGATCAGAAGGAGACCCAAAATAGATCCCTGCAAAACTCCCCAAAAGAACTTGATAGAGAAGCAAGTAGTTCTTTGTACCTATCACACTGCCTCCACTTCATCTCCATAAACGGTTTCTCCTCTAGCCCCCGCACCATCTTGTGCGGCATTCCTCAGGGCTCTGTCCTTGGTCCCCTTCTCTTCAATAGCTATATGCTCCCTCTTGATGACATCATCCGCAGACATGGGGCCAACGTCCACATGTATGCGGATGACACCCAACTCTACCTCTCTGCCTCCACCCTCGACTCAGGGACCACTGCTGTCCTGACAGAATGTCTTTCAGACATCAAGTCCTGGATGAGAGCTAAACGTCAAAAAGAACGAGGCCCTCCTGAATGGCTCCTGTCAGCGCCTCCACAACTCAGGCGCTGACAGCATCACCATCCATGTTTGCACACTCCATCTCACTAATCCAGTCTGGAACCTTGGCCTCTTGTTTGACCCTCAAATATCCCCACATCTGTGCTATAACCCGCTCTGGCTTCCCCCACCTCCAAAACATCTACTGTCTCACACTGCAGGCCGCCAAAATCCTCATATACGCATTCATAACAACTAGGCTTGACTATGCAAACTCCTTGCTTGTCGGCCTCCCCAACCCCTCCCTCCACAGGCTGCAGATCATCCACAACTCTGCAGCCCATGTTCTCTCCTGCACCAGGCTCCGGGACCCTATCACTCCCATCCTCGCCCGACTCCACTGGCTTCCCATCACACAGAGGATACAGTTCAAGATCCTGGTTCTCACCTTCAAAGCCCTCCACGGTCTTGTTCCTTCTACCTCTGTGACCTCCTAACCCCCTACCCATCCTGCCCGCTCCTTCCACTCAGCGGGCTCCGGTCTGCTTCACGTTCCCCGCTTCGCCCTCTCCACCTTCGGCGGGCGGTCCTTCTGCCACTCTGCCCCCACCCTCTGGAACTCCATCCTGCAGTCCCTCCGCCTTGCCCCGTTCTTTGCCTCCTTCAAGGCCCATCTCAAGATCCTCCTCTTCGACCGTTCTTTCGATCACCCTCCTTCCCTCCCCCTGCCCTCCACCCTCCCCAATCCCAACCCCCAGCTCAGGTCCAAAACACTGACTGTCCTTCGGACGTTCTCCCAACGTGAAAGGCGCTATACAAATGTAATTTTGTTGTTGTTTTTGTAATATAAAACACTTCGAGATTCCCCTTCGGCATGAAGGACACTGTATAAATGCAAATTGTTGTTACTCCATAACATGTACAAATGAAACATTAATATTACCTTCTCCTTATTCTTGTATTCCATGCCCCTATAAATATATATAAACAAGCAAGAATTCTATTTGCCCTATTTAATTGTGTTCTCTACTTGCACTGTCACCCTTAAATACCTATGTAATGTATTCCTAGTCTTTCTGCTCCTGTATTCTGTAAAGCAGTGGTGGCAAACCTGTGGCCCTCAGGCAAGAAGTGGCCCGCAGGGCCATCAAGAAGTCAAGGGCCCCCAAACATTCACACGGCAATAAATCAAGAAATATTCAATCAAGAACATTTATTTTGTTGGCCGATCATAGAGGTTGGTGACCACTGCTGTAGAGAATATTATTTAGAAACATTGCTTTTCTTTTTTCCTCTTCACAAATGTACTACCCTGCATCCTTTTGCATGGACTTTGTTTGCACTCCACTAATCAACCATAGAAAAATCAGAGTAAAGCCCAACATACACTTTCCAGGAGGGAACAAAAGAGCAAATAAGGAAGCTTTCTTAACCCAGAGCTATTTATAGCCCCACCATGAACCCAGCTAAAATCAGCCAATTCAGAACATGGAGGAAACAAAGATTGAACCTTTAGGGTCCATAAGACTCAGTACAGTATCACATAATGCATTAACCCTCAACCCATTTTCACTTTTCTTTCTGTTTCATGCGGTCAACAGTACAATGGCTTCAATTATAACAATACGAACCAAAGTGTTATTAATGGAAGCAATGATCCAGTACCATGGCTTAAAAATGTACACAGTGTAGTAAATATTGAAATGTACTGCTGTTATAAAAATGCCGTAGAAGATATCCAACAGAGAAACAAGGAATCCAAAATAACTCAAAACAAGAATTGTCAATTTATTTTGGTATGTGTGTGTAGCTATCTCTCTCTCTCTCTCTCTCTCAAAATATAAATGACCACGACTGTACATACATGTATACATAAAGATTTTGCAGGGATGAGTGCATGTATAGGCCCATGTCATGTAAGTCATCTCGGTGTTCAACAAGCATCATTTTCAATCAGTTTGAATGAAATTGTGGGCCAGAAACATTTGATGTTTCACAAGAAATCAGAGAAACAAATTAATCAAATATGAAACATGATATTTTCCTATCTATTGCTAAAATTTGGCTGTGGGTATGATTCCCCCCTCCCTTAATTTGGTACAACGTTGGGTCCCATTTAGCCTTCTATTGTGGTTTTCAATCACGGAGAATGGTATTTCACTGCAATTTGATTGATGCTAAATTCAGGATATAATGAAGCAACATTCAAACATGAGCTCTGGGGCCAACAATGTGCTCCATAGGCATTTCCAGCAGAAAGCACTGCATTGTAATCAGGAATTCTGGCTAATTGTCCCTTCTCCTAGCCAATACTTCTGAAACCAATTATTGTATAGCAGATTAATAGCCAGCCTGGCTCAAAATACTCAATTGTTAATTGCCTTCATAATATGTTATAGATACTATTAAACTACATTCAATGATGGCTGTTGAGTCCATATAAATGAGCAGTAATCTTGGTTAGCACATATCAGACTTCAGAGATGTGATTCCTCAGATGCTAAAGCTCCCAAGTTCAACAAGATGTACAAATTCCACATGTATTAACCATTTACAGTGTGCATTCACTAAACAAAGCGAATATTTTAAGCTCCGTATTTGAGATCAAATAAGTGAAATGCAAACTACTTTCTGAAACCTTTGGCTGCTAGAATTAAATGTTATCTCTCTTCCCTCAACCTTCCTGTGGATAGACAAAATGATTGACAGGAACAATTGAAAGAGATGAGCAAGGGAATCCACTGTGGGTTGATCTTGGATTATGCCTCTAATGAACTCAATGACTGGATCTCAATCCCAGTCCGAAATACTGCAGTTGTCTTGATGCCTCCCAGAATTTCAGATCATTATCTATTCAGTTGGATACGCAATCTCAGTCTTGTTCCAAAGATGGCCTCTTGTGGTGCATTTGGTCAACTGTTGAATCAGGCATATATTTTCTTCAAGAATGATTGTATCGGCATCACTCATGACCTTAGACTTACTGGTAGGAGTATAAAGATTTTGCAGGGATGAGTGCATGTATAGGCGCTATTCCTCATCTTTACAAAAACACTAACAACTTGCATTTACATAGCACCCCTCATGTAGGATAGTGTCCCAGAGTACTTGACAGTGGCGGAGCAGGACACCGAGCTAAATTAACAATTTGATATCAAATGATACTTGGATTTGATATAATACTTTTTCACATTTAACTGTCTCAAGGCGCTTAACACAATTAGTTACTTTTATGTGCAATGACTAATAAACCAGCTTATTTGCGCTAGCAATTAATAATAATAAAACACAAACTAAGTGATGAATGACCAATGAAACTAGCTTGTTTGGATGAATCTGGATAAGGTGAATTTGGGGAAAGTAATGCTCTTTTTAATGATGACACAGTGGCAGCAGTACCAAGCTCCAATCAATCATGCGGCTCGATGTGGAAACTTGGACAACAGCAGATAAATGATGTGTTATTTTGAGCACTGGGAAGGCCAGCTTAGTAACTCAGAGAACAAGGCCAGATACATCTAATATTGCCTGTTGCCTAGCCACCTCTCATCAATAATGTGAACAGCCATTCTTCAATTACAAACATGCTAGATGCTAAAGAGAGAAGAGTAGGAAAGCTCGCCCCACTTGTTAACAGTTGTCAGCCTCATTGTTCTAACAAAGTTTGCACCTTTTTTTACAATGTACAAAGCACAAAAGAAATTAAGATTTTAACCCAAAAGCTTCGCTCAAGTAATTTGCACAGTTGCATTAATATGGCTGAGGTTCAGAAATATAGATTTTAAATGTTACAATTTTATATATATATAGCATTTGAATACAAATATTTAATCACATAATATGGCAGAGGTACTGTTAATTCTTGTTGTTAGAACTGCTATGCCTGATCTGCCAGTTGAAAATTCGGCCTACATACAAATGGATGAGAAAGGTTCAAACATTAGACACCAAATAAATCATGAATTAAACACTGTCAATCATCCATCAATTTTGAAAACAATGATTTACTTGACAGAGTACTGGAACAAAACAAAAACAAATAAATGTACCACACTTTAGCTTCCTAAAAGAACAATCACTGCAACTGTATGTATACAGTAAAACTCGCATATGTCTTAGCTTTATAAATCATATAACCTCCTAAATTGTACATTTGTTCGTCCACAATATAGTCAATTTAGTTTACAGTATATTCTGTGAAGCACTTTGAGATGTCTCAACAAAGCAGTAAGGCACCATATCAAATCCAAGGATTTTTACATTCATCCAAGTCCGATTCAGTTTCCTATTAAAACCATTTAGATTTCTTTGCACTACTTGAATTAATCATTTCCTAACTCGTAACGCCACTCCCCTATCCTCCATTACTCCATCACTTACTGGCTGCATTGAATTGCAGATCAATCGGTCAACACATGCAAACTTATTGACCGGCTGCATTGAATCACAGGAAACGTAGTCTAGGTCCGCCATGGTATGAACTGAAGAACTTAATTTCCTGTGATTCAATGCAATTCCAATGCTTACCAGTAAGTGCACATGCAGCGGTGGATCAAGACGCATTGAAATGCGGAAGACATAGTCTTGACTGTTTCCTCTGGTGGGTGGGTTGCTAACCAGATGATACAGATTTAAGATAATTGGAAAAAGAACCAGAGGAAAGACCAGGAGAAATACTTCTACACAGAGTTGTTACAGTCTGGAATGCACTGCCTGAAAGGGTGGTGGAAACAGATTCGATAATAGCTTTCAAAAGCAAATTAGGCAGGTACTTAAAAAGGAAAAATGTGCAGGTCTATGGGGCAAGAGTGGGGGAGTGGGATTAGTTGGTATCTCTTTCTAAGAGCCAAATGGCCTCCACCTGTGCTGTAAAATTCTATGATTCTATGATTAACCTGTCACCACAACCACACTTACCCATTGCAGTGACAAACTGCAACATGCACTCTTACCGGTTGTATTGAATTATGCATGTACAGTGTAGATTATTGATGAAATCGGATTTTATGCGATTTATACAAGTTTGCCTGCAACTTGGACTTTGCGTAAGTCATATTAAATCATACAATTTATGTGAGTTTTACTGTATTCATAGAAACATTTCACCATAGAAGGCAACCATTCAGCCATGGTGGGTGTTGTGCTGGTGCTAGCTGCCTGCAACTCGTACTTCGCATTAGTTATATTATGGTCCCAACAGATACGACTTATGTGAGTTTTACTGTATGTACGATATGTATCGACAAAATGAGCATTTCTAGATTGTTACGCCATTTTATTCATAGTACTTATTTATTTATATATATCACACATTTACTTAATGAGTTATGTTGTCATTAACCTAGCGACACTCATATTCTTAAACACTGAATACTTAAAAAGGTCACAAGAGAACACCAAATTATTCAATCAATTTACCAATATTCCATAGTTCAAAGCATATTTTTGCCATATTACTTCTTGACTTCGCTTAAATATTTATATCCGTTGCATTTAAAACCAAAGCAAATGCCAGGTCTGACGTCTTGAATACAAATGAACTGTTGTTCAGTATTTCTCCTGCATAAATTCAATAGGTATCATTTGTGTGAAAAGGTCTACGAGCAACAGAAGTAATTTGTTATCCAGTTACAGTTAAGGGCTTTCATGTTGCTGTGCCAATGTAGATTTTAGTGCTTATCATTGGTGTACATCTTTCACTGGATGAAATTAATTCCCTGCATCTGTCAAAAACGAACATAGCAAATGCGTTCTCTTGGAGACGCATTATGTGCAACATAAAAGCATCACTCTGACAGGTTCACCTAGTCAACTGCTTGGATTAGACTCCCGCTTCATTGAGGAGAAGAAAATGTCACACCTCCCCAGATGCAACCAACACAGATCCAACCAGCACAGATCCATTACATTTATGTTTCAATAAGCAACTCTCAGCAAATGATTTCCTACAGGCAACAGCAGTGTAGAACTTACAGCTACAAATTGCACACTAAAAATAGAAAAAAAAATACAGGATCTAGGAAGAAATTACAAAGGCATAACTAGATTTGAGGAAGAGGTGTTGAAATGGCCAATCGTGAATTGTTTTTAAATTACATCACATCCCAGAGATTGAATTAAGCCTTTAACACTCCCCATGTGATTTTTGTATCTTCCCACTCACTTCACAGTGCTGTCTGATTCATGTACAAATCAAGAATGATTAGACTGGAGTTTCAACCAGGATATTTTTTCATAATGGATTTCAATGAAAAATGTCTAGGTAGAAACACAAACAATCCATGTTGTATAAGTCATAATTATTTGACATTTAGAGGCCGCAAGTGTCTCAATAAAACCTCCAACATTTGATGCTGCTCATATTTCAAGCCCTTTGAGATGTCCTCCCAACGTGAAAGGTATTATATAAACGTATGCTGTATTTATAGTGAAGTACTAGTGATGCATCTTTGAGAAGAGAGCAGCAAAGAGCATAGTAGCTGCTAGTTTCACACAGACTGCACAGTGGACTCGAACAGGACTGAAAGTAAGAGAATGCTGCAAAACGTACGAGTTAGGTTCAATTATAATGAGCAGTTTTCTAGTTTTAATGGGCTTTGTTTTGACACCGTCATTCATGCTGGATTTTCTGGTACTGCAATTATATCCCATTGTTCTTGCTGCTGTTCAACTAGGAAGCTGTATTGAAGGATGCAGAGTAAAGAAGCTAACTGACAGATAATTAGGGCATTGCACCTGAAATATCAGTGTCAGATAAAAAACTGCTGTGCCGGAATATTGCAAGTTTGACTCCAAGTCTTATACTTCAGGTGTTTTCATTTTAGACCCATAGAAATTTACAGCGCGGAATAACAACAACAAAATTGCATTTGTATAGCGCCTTTCACGTCGAGAGGACGTCCCAAGGCTCTGGACAGACAGAGTTATGGACCCGAGCTGGTGGTTGGGGTCGGGGAGGGGGGAGGGCAGGGTGGGGGAAGCAGGGAGATCGCAAGCACAGTCGAAGAGGAGGGTCTTGAGATGGTTCTTAAAGGTGGCAAAGGAGGGGATGAGGTGGAGGGACTGCAGGATAGAGTTCCAGAGAGTGGGGGCAGAGTGGCGGAAGGCCCGCCCGACAACAGTGGGGCGAGCGAGGCAGGGGATGTGAAGCAGAACGAAGCCCGCTGAGCGGAGAGAGCGAGTAGGATGGTAGAGAATTAGGAGGTTGCAGAGGTAGGGGGAGCGAGACCGTGGAAGACTTTGAAGGTGAGGAGCAGGATCTTGAACTGTATCCTCTGTGTGATGTGAAGCCAGTGCAGTTGGGTAAGGATGGGGGTGATAGGGTCGCGAAGCCTAGTGCCAGAGACAACACGGGCTGCTGAATTCTGGATGATCTGCAGCCTGTGGAGGGAGGAGTTGGGAAGGCCGACAAGCAATTTGTTTGCATAGTTGAGCCTCGATGTAATGAAAGCATGTATGAGGGTTTCGGCGGCCTGCGGTGTGAGACAGTGGGGGAGCCGGGCGACGTTGCGGAAGTGAGGGATGGCAGAGCCTGTCACGTTTTAGTTCATTAAATGTTTTAAATGGGATTAAATATATAAATAGGCTTATATAGTAAACGTATTCACAGAAAAGCAACATTTGCGGAGCTCGGGTAGAAATCCTCAGCATGTTTAGGCCGTTGTTAAAATTAAATAGAAAAAAATAAATTGTATCAGTTAAACTTCAACAGAGTGGAACCCTCTTAAAACAACTTTAAAATTGGTAAAATAAATTAAATACTGTCTTATGCAAAATGAAATTTTTGCAAGCAAGGCACAAAACTGCACAAACTATAAATCAACATGGTTTGAGGTACAGATAATTACAATTAGACATCTGGATAAATGGTTAAGTGGACAATAATTTTGATTCTCCAACATTTGACTCATTTATAACCTGTTCTTATATTCCATCTTCAGAAGCGTTTTGAAATTATCAAGATACTTGCTAAGTAAATCCTTTGATTTGAGAAATTTTATTTGTAGGATCATTTTTTATGTGACATTTTGAGCCACAATCTGACAATTTTTTTTATGACTTCTTCAAAATATAAAATATATAATCCCCAAACCATGCCTTTCACCTCAGTTTGTTCACTAATACTATTTTACCTCTGTTGCTGGCAGTAGGATTTAAGTCTGACTCATTAAAGGTCAATTTATGAATGCTGAGAACTTTAATGATTGCATGATTCCAGCCATCATTCCACAAGATGGCTTAATTCACTGTCAATGTGAAGTTAACACACAAACAATGCAATGACCTATACAGCATTGCTTGAAAAATTAACTTCCAGGATAGAATGGGTATAAACAAGAATTTTGTAAGTGGTTCTTTAGTACTGTACACAGCTATTCTCGATAGTCTTGGGCTCAAGGCTATGAAACTGCCACCAGCTATAGTTACATCTGAGCGAAAACTGGGAGTCTGGGCTAAAACCTCTGCAAAGAACATTCATACTATCTTTCAACCCAACTGTTTATTGAAGGAAAGAACTTGCATTTTTATAATGCTTTGGCATATCAAAACATCACAAAATGCTTCACATGTAATTGTTACAGTAAAGCTGCGAAACCAGGGATTTTGCGAAATCCATGAAATTTTCAATAAAATTGTGAAACCATGAAATCACCGAAATTAGGAGTCAGGTCCACTATCCCAGTAGTGGACAGTGGTAGAGCGGATCCCAGGAATATCCTTGGTGTTATCTTTAATAGAGATTTAAACACTGAGCAGTGTAGGACAGCAGTGAAGGCCGGCATCCTGAGGGGTCACTCGTCTAGGAACCAATTTGACCTCTCCCCACAACAATTGTGAACAGAGTCCTGCGTCAACCAGGAGAAGTCAGTGTCATTGCTGTCATTGCACAGTCTGTTTGTGGTGGACAAGGCTTTACAAAGTGTAACTGCGGTCAGAAGAAACGTTAGACCAACCGTTGTAAATGTTTCAAAGCAAAGCTAAAAAGTAACCCCCGGTGTCGTGGAAGCCTCACTTGTGTCAACAAATGAATATTTGACTCAGCAGTGAATGAAATGTCACATGAAGTTTATGATGAATAAAATATTAATTTTCATAATGTGTTATTTGTTGATAATGCTAACAAGTGTCAATATGATGAAATGATCACTTTTTCACAAAATTCCTGACTCCTAATTTTAACGATTTAACAATTTTACTGAAAATTTCAGGGATTTCGCAAAATCCCTGGTTTCACAACTTTACTGTAACATAATCACCATCAACAGTTGTGATTTCTTTTGGAGGATAACATTACAGCAAAGTCCCACAAACATTATGAGGAGAATGACTGATTAATCTGTAAATCTATTGAACAGAATTAACTCATTTCTCTTTACAAATAATATCCTGGGAGTTCTAACATCCACCTGAATAGGCAGAGAGGATCTTGGTTTAATGCGTCTTCCATTGCAGTGCCCGTCTTTTACTTCACTGGAGGTCAACCTAGATTATGAGCTCAAGTCCTGACATGGATCATGAATCCACAATAATAATAAATAATTCTTGCATTTGATATAGCGCCTTATCAAGTCCTTAGACATCTCAAAGAGCTTCACAGAATACACTGTAAAGTGGATTGTATACTTTGTGGTTTTTTGATCCAGAGGCTATTGCATTACCAACTGAATTGTCAGTACTGTCTGCTCAAACCTCAAGGCCATAATTAAACTGCCTCACTATTAATTGCTGTTTGCAGCTGAGCTACAGTAAAGTTTAAATTGTGCAAAGCATGCCATGCAATGAAATTAGGTTTGAACCCCTTTGAACCAACAATTCTCGTGTCCTGGACATAAAATTTTGTGCATTTGAAAAGATCAAAAGTTGTTGAACTCCAACATCACTAAATGCAAACAATTTTATGTCCAGGACATGTTGGCCAAGGAAACACGTTAACTTAATCTGCATAAATACAGAAAGAAAACACACAAGTCTCGATAGGTCTAAGGCAATAGGTCTACAAATCAGTGGAGTTCTGTAGCTTAGTGGTTAGAGCACTCTCCTCACAAGTGAGAGGACTTGGGTTGGATTCCCAGCAGGGCAAAGGGTTGGGCAAGTTTCCTTACTCCACAAGGAATATTTCTAATATATGTTATCACAGTATAACCTAGGATCTTTATATGAGCACTTCAGTGACTTTATGTACAGTAGATCAGGATTGCCATCAACAAGCCCACAATTCTGTGTTAATTTTGAACTTGCTACAAGCTTAACAATATTCTCTTACCTAACCTCATATGTATCCTCAAAGCAGAATGAAAATAAAAAAACTGTGACAAGCAATTCATAATGTGCAATTCACACTGCATGATGAATCACCCACATTAAAACTGGCTGTAGACATATTACCTATATTATATTGCTACTGATCCTTGAATCCGAGCTGACATCTTCTCATGACAGAAGCAATTTTAGCACTGACACAATCACCAGTTAGCGTTGCACAAAGCTATTTGCCTTGAAATAAACTTTGAAGATATAAGGCTTCACAAACAACAAAGCTGGTCTTTCCAAAGAAACCACAATCATTATAGCAAGTATGTAAACTGCAAGTTACTTCACTTCTAACCAATGTTATATCTAGAGATGCAATTTCAGGCAGCATTGCCAGTCTTTCCACTGGACAGATTCAAAGATCTCTCATATACACATTGGGAACACTCAATTATATTAAACTAGACAAATTTGTTCAGAGAAACTGTTCAACAGAAGCATCTTTAATAACTCCAAGTTAAAAATTGGAAAATTGGCAGGCATTGCATGGGTATCATGGCCACGAGATATCTATCTAGGCAGGATTTTGCAGAGCTATTCATAAAAAGGCTCTAATGTAACTAATGTAATGGACTCAAGCTCAGACAAGGGAAGGTGAATTGACAGTTGAGATCTAATTACTTCACACAGAGAGTGGTGAATATGTGGAATAGACTACCCGGAGAGTCAGCAAATTCAAGTGGGAATTAAATAATTATTCAGCAAAAAAAAATTGAGGGGTATGAGATCAAGCGAGAGTAATCTAGGAATTTAAAAAATATTTTTAATATTTGGATTAAGTTATATAATGTTGGGTACCAGGGATGTAGTAATTCTATAGTAGTTTTTAGTGATAAGATATAAGTTTTTAGCGGCATGATAATTTCATATCACACTGAAAAGTCTCAAAGAACTTCAGAGATTTTCTGTTAAACATAGTGACTATTCAGCCCCTTGCTGCATATCCGAATAATACATTCCTTTTGAGCAATTTTTCACTTGTTCCAAGTTGAATAGAACTGGAATGAAATCATTGTACAGAGAAGTGTTTCCATTCCAGTTACTTCAGCATTTCGGAGCTAACATGGCACAATTGTGAATAATAATGAAGTCAAGAACAGAGTTTTCCTTTTAAATCTAGTGACTGGGTAGGCAAACACAGCAACCATTTTGCAATGTCTCACAAACAGCCATGACATGAATGACCAATTTGTATCTGGGGGATTGTTACATAGAACGATACAGCATAGAAACAGGTCAACTATGACACTGTTGGTTATACTGCACACAACCCCCTACCCTGCCTATTCCCCTCTCCGATACCCTTCAAGATTGCATAGATTGCTGACCAGGATGCAAGGAGAAACTCTCTTCTCTTTTTGAATAGTGCCATGGAATAACAGACAGACAGGAAGTCGATTTCACGTCTCATCCGAAATGTGACACCTCTGACAATGCAGGACTCTCCCAGCAATGGACTGGAATGTCAGCCAGATGATGAGCCCCAAAATAGTATTTGAATCCACGACCTTCTGATTCAGAAGAAAGAGTGCCACCACCTGAGCCAGGCTGACACCTTATATCTGTGCAATCCATTCAATCAGGTTATAAACAGCATCATGGACTTTATTATTCGCAATTCTGATGTGTCAGTTCTCAAATGCTGAAAGTAACTGAACAGGAAAAAAACTCTGCAGAAAGATTTAATTCCAGTTCTATACAAATAGGAACAACAACAAATTTTATTTATATTGTGCCTTTCATATCAGGAGGCCGTCCCAAGGCACTAGACAGCCAAGGGTTTACACACGAGCTGGGGGTCAGAGGGGTGGAGGGCAAGGGGAGACAGAGGTGGAAATATGACTGAAGGCACGGTCAAAGAGGAAGGTCTTTGAGATAGGCTTTGAAGGAGGCAAAAGAGGAGGCAAGGCAGCAGGACTCTGGGTTGGAATTCCAGAAGATGAGGGACAAGTAAAACACTGCTCAAAAGGAATATAATATTCAGATATGCAGCAAGGTGCTGAATTACATAAGCAAGGAGACAAAAATAACCCTCCTGCTGCTGCAATCTGAAGCTGTAAGTCCTGGAAAATATTATAGCAATATGTGAAAGGAATTGGTTTGGAAGTATATTAAATTTTTTAAAAAACTGTGAGGAAACGTCAGCAGAAAAAGTTTTAAGGTGAGATATTTCTCCTGTCATTAAGCACAATAAATGTGACAATGTGCACTTGTAATTGCAGGAAATAAATCGCATTAAACACAAGTAAGAGAAATGTCAACCCCACACTTCCAGTTGTACCGTTACACAAACCCTTGAATAGTAACTGCTGCCAACTTTAGTGATTGCTTCTGTAGACAAAATCAACAGCCATTTTGCACCAAAAAGGTCCCATGAACAATCACAAGTAGAATGACCATTTGATCTGAAGAATTATTATCCAGAACATTGAGAGAAACTCCAATCTCTTCTGGATTAGTGCAGTGGCATCTTTAATGTCCACCTGAAAAACAGACATCCAAACATCTCATCCAAAGAAAAACACCTCTGTTAATCCAGCACTCACCCAGTACTGAATTAATTATCAGCCTTATCCGAGCTCAAATCCCAACATGGTCTTAAATTCACAACCTTGTGACCCAGAGACGAGAGTGAATTAAACTAACACATCCATACAAAATTAAATGCATTTTATATTTTTTAAATTTTGCAACGAAATGTCAAGTAGAATCGGTGAAGGCCAGGAGTGAAATGAGTGAAATGAAATGAAATGAGTGAAATGAAATTATCAATGATGTTTGCTAAACTAATTTGGCAACCTTGTTTGCAGCAGTTTCTATATATTCAGCTGCAGTGCTCCGAGACATTAACCCGGGAAGTGCTCCAGGACGCTATCCCCGTGTGAAGGGCGCTATACAAATGAAGTTGTTGTTGTACGTACTCTATATTGAAACATTATACTTGATTTTGTAAAAAAAATGAAGCAAAGACAACATGGTTTGTTTGCTCCCTTTGCATTCTACTAGACCTACATTTTTGATTGCAACTTTGGTTATTCTTCCCCTCCCTACCCTCGGTTCCCAAACCCAGGTCAGGTGCCAAGCAAGGACTGTTATGTGCCTTGGGATGCGAACAGTACTATATAAATCTAAATTGTTATTGTATTGTATATTAAAATCAGATCTACAATACTGAGTCAATCACCAATACAATAATCTAAAGGTTCAGATAACATATTATTGCAGTTTTTTCTCTCATCTTTCACACACCAGATATTGTCGTGTATAATAGTTTGCAACAATAGAAACTGTACCAGAGGCTGTTATCTTAAAGTGGGCTCTTGTAGGCTGAATCGGTTATTAAAAATAGCTTCCTCTGCTGAAGCAAATTGACGCACAAGGTAACAGCATTTTCTCCAGTAAGCACAGAAGCACATCATCCGGGTGGTCGGTGGTGGGGGCAGGGAGGAAGAGAAAAAACGTAATCTCACACAAAAATAATGAAAATAAGAAAGATCATTACTTGAGCAGATCTCACCATTCCTTCTTGTACCATTAGATTGGTAATTGTATTCAAAAAACATGTTTCAAATAGTTTGCTCTTTTAATATCTGTACTGTACAGTATAATCAGCATTCTCTTACAAAATACAGTATCTTTCTTTATCCCTAAATAAATTATGAAACAAAGCATGGGGAAATGCTACTTGTGGTGGTATGTTTGATATGTTCCATACCGTGATGTTGAAATATTTAAAAGTGCTTCACAGCAATTCCTGTTAAGTGTACTTACTTGATTGTTTGCAGTCCTGTTCCAAATGATTTTATTCAAAATGGGCTAAACATACTATCCTGCATATCAGAACAGACCCAACCTTTCAGACTTTGATTAAAAATATAGATTATGTAGATATAAAAACAGGAAATCATTGAAATCTACAGCAGGACAATCAGCGTAGAAAGACATGCTAATATTACCAGAGCTGAATTGATTGGGCTGGGAAAGGGAAAGTAAAACGGGAAGAACAAAATAAAGACAATTAGAAAGTTAAAATATATACAAATCATTAAGAACAACAACTTGCACTTATATAGCGCCCTCCATGCTGGGTAGCATCTCAGTGGGCTTAACTGGCTGCAAAAAAGCTTGTATCGTGGGAAATATTTGAAAGAGGTGTGAAAGGGCAATAAATAAATGACACAATTCCACTCTCAGGATGGAAGTTAGTTAGACAGGCATGGGCTGGATAAAGGCATAAAATACAGGTTTAAATGGGAATAGAAAGAAAGTGGATATATAAATATCCAGGAAATGGGGTACAAAAGTAGAGGGCACACCTAACGTTCAGCCCAGCAAGCTGAGGGTAAACAAGGAAAATAATCTAATATCGACATTGGTGTTGAACTTGGCTGGTGCAGTGGGCCAAAGATAATGAGATTGAAGCGAGCATAAAAGTATAAGTTTAACTAGCAAATAACATGGTCAATATTACGTTGATGGTCAGAATACAGATTGCATGAGAGGTTCAATAAAGAAAGCCCTTCAGGCATTTGATCTCATCCTTACAGAATCCCATCACAGGATTTAGCAGATTCTTAAATGAGTTCAGAGTTCTGGCTTCCACCACCCTTTCTGGTAACCTGCTATTTACCCTTTGTATGAAGAAACATTTCTGTTGTTGTTTGTCCTAACCTTTTTCTTCCAAGCTATGCTCGCTTTCCTTACTGCTATCAATATATTGCTCCATGTTTATTTTCTCATTAGTCAGCATACAACTTCCACATGTATGCGGATGACACCCAACTCTATCTCTCTGCCTCCACCCTCAACCCCAGGACTACTGATGTCCTCAAGTCGTGGATGAGAGCCAACCTTCTACAGTTAAACATCAGCAAGACCAAGGCCCTCCTGATTGGCTCTCACCAGGGTCTCCGCACCTCAGGCACTGGCTATATCAGCATCCATGGATGCAGACTCCACCTCATCAAGTCAGTCAGGAACCAAGGCGTCTTGTTCAACCCTCAACTGTCCTTTCTCCCCCCGCATCCGTGCCATGACCCGCTCTGCCGACCCCACCTCCGCCACATTGCCCAACTCCGCCACTGTCCCACCCCTCAGGACACCAAAATCCTCATACATGTGTTCATTACAACCAGGCTTGACTATGCCAACGCTGTGCTCTTCGGCCTTCCCAACTCTTCTCGCCACAAGCTGCAGATCATCCAGATCTCTGCAGCTCGTGTCCTCTTCCACACCAGGCTCCGAGGCCCCATCACACGCACCCTCGTCCGGCTCCACTGGCTCCCCATCCCTCAGAGGATCGAGTTCAAAATTCTTGTCCTCACCTTCAAGGCCTTCCATGGCCTTGCCCCCTCCTACCTCTCTCACTGCTAACTTCTTATCAACCTGTCCACACCCTCAGCTCAGCAGGCTCTGGCCTGCTCCATGTACCCTGCTCGACCCCCCCCACTATTGGGCCGTTGGGCCTTCAGCCTCTCTGCTCCCACCCTCTGGAACTCCATTCCGCATTCCCTGCACCTCACTTCCTCCCTTGCCTCCTTCAAGGAATACCTGAAGACCCTCCTCTTCGACCATCCTTCAGCTACCCTTCTACCCTCTCTGCCCTCCATCCTCCCTGATCCCAAACCCCCACCACCCCCCCACCTTGGGTCCTAATCCCTGACTGTTCAGCGCCTTCGGATGTGCTCCCGATGTGAAAGGCACTTTACAAATGTTATTTTGTATTATATTGTATGTAACTCTATAAGGATCCTTTTGTGATCTCTTTTTGGGGCTGAAAAGCCTGAGGCATTCCTCATTTGTCTAACATGGGCAGAGGGGGCAAATCACCTTGTTCTTCTTCATAATTCACTTGGGTTACAGACCCTTTGTATAGTGGCGACAACAGCTGTATGCAGTACTGTAGGTGCAGCCTAACACTGAACAGCCTGAAAATAACCTTTATATTGAGAAATTAACAAACATTTTGCTGTAGCACTATTCAGTTTATTATCATTAAATATATAAGTGATACTGAGATTTGAAGATTAAAGCCTTTATCTAACCAATGAGAAATACAAAATGTCTGTGAAAAAATATCTCGTCTTTGGGGGTGTTAATTTCTTTTTTGGGGGGTGGAGAAAGAGTTGAAATCTCATCACTGCAGAATATTTGGTTACATTCTGGCTGACAAGGAGCCTAAACCAAAGACATATTCACAACAGGAAGACAGTCAGGCCAAGAAGAAGCAAAAAAGTCCAAGAGTGAGGATGTCAATGTTAAAACAAGCAGATTAAGCCAAGTCTTAGAACTAGCACACTGTCTCATCCTAGTATGATCAGCTTTGTAAGTAGAATTTCTTGTAAAGTATGGTTACATTAAACTTTTCAACAAAATCCAGTAGGTCTCTTTTAGCTTCTTTATTCATACAGATATTGAAAGCCAACTAAATGTGACAACATTTTAAATTAACCTTCACAAGAACAACTTTAACTTTAAGTCTTTGTCACTTGCACAGTTCAATGTCTGAATATGGCACATTATGCATAACTTCACACAGCACTCTTAAATTTTAGTGAATATATAAATGCCTATTGTCCTTTCTGCACCATGAATTAACGATTAGATAAAATGTTCACAATATTTTTGAATGCTGCATAATCCCATATATATAGACACATAGTATATGAACATATACACATATATATACACCATGAATTACCCAGATATGTAAAATGTTAGCCAATATTATTAATAATACTTGCATTTCATATAACACCTTATCACGTCATCAAGATGTCCCAAAGCACTTCACAGAATATACTGTAAAGTGGATTGAACGTGTATTTTGTGGGTGAAACATGGCAGCCAATTTCCTACAACAAATGGATCATGAAGCTCCGGTTAATTCAAAAGGTGACAACTGTCAATGAATTCCAAACTGGACATCAGGAATGTCATCGCTTGCTACTCTGTATGAAATTAAAACAGCTGTTGTCTAAATAGATTTGTACAAAACATTGAACTATTAGAAGGTGCTTTAGAAGGTGTTTAAAAGGCTAATACAGACTTTCTCCACATTAAAATGCTGTTGAGATGCAGTTTTTATCACATCACAGAATCTCAGAGAGCTAGAATTCCACTTAGCTAGAAGACAGATGTTATAAATCCACCATACTGCAATGTGGGAGTTTAAAAAAAACTTTGAAGTATAATATTTGATTAGAATGCCCTCGAGGTTAACTTTGTGAATATTGACGATGAGAGTTAAATAAATTTTCCTGCTTCCATTCTCACCTTCAATAACCTACATTCACATTACCTTATGAAAACCTAGAAACTGACAGTTCAGAAGCAAAGAGTAATAAATAATTTTACATCACATAAAACTCACTTTTCGACTCTGTGGCCACCACCAGGATCACATTGCTTGCACAGAATAATCACAAGGTCTGTTTCTCCTCTTAGAACAGGCTCGGTAAGTCTTACCTGCTACTGTGACAGCTTCAGAGTTGGAAGCACATTGAGCAGCTGTACTTACTCTAACTAGACATTTATCGGCAACAAAACATTATGTAACTAGTTTCACAGCACATTTGATTCATGTATTAATACAACAACAACAATTTGCATTTATATAGTGCCCCTTACAAAGACTAGTATTCCATAATGTGCTGCAGCTTGGAATTGTTCAATGCCTAAAACTCACTGCAAAGAGAGTTTCTTTTCTAAATCAAGCAGCAAAGAAATGAATGTGCTTCCCACAGAAAAAGACTGCTTTAAAGAAGTCTGAGAGCAAATCAATCTGTGTTATTTTGTATCACTCACTGCAGCCAGTTATACTGGGCATAGTGCATGGAAGAAGTACGGATACAGGAAAAGCCTAGGGTATTATCATATCACTACTGTCAGATTAGCTTTTGTTAAAGTGCTTCAGCACCTGCAAAAATAAAATGGGAGCACCATCTGCTTTTGACACTGATTCTTATCAACAATGAAAATAAACTATTAAATTATCTCCAAGGGAAAAAAACAGAAATTAGAAATAATAATCCTTGCATTTGAAATAGCATCTGATCACGTCTTTTTGAGACGTCCCAAAGCACATCACAAAATATACTGTAAAGTGAATTGACTGTATATTTTGTGGGCAAAATTGCACAGAGCAGTGTCCCACGTATAGTCATGGGTTGAAGTGGCCACTTTATTATTATTATTTTTCAGCCTCTCTGCCCCACTTTCTGGAACTCCATCCCACAGTACCTCCACCTTGCCCCTTCTCTTGCCTCCTTCAAGATCCATCTCAAGACCCTCTTCTTCGACCGTGCCTTTGGTCACCCTCCCACCATTATCCTCCCCGTCCTCCAGCCCTCATGATCCCAACCACCAGCTTGGGTGTGGATCCCTGACTGTCCTTGGAACGTCCTCCTGACATGAAAGGCACTGTACAAATGTAATTTATTGTTGTTGTTGTCTACTCATCCTCTTTGATCTCTCTGCCACTTTCGACACTGTCAACCATTGTATACTTCTTCACCACCTCATCTCTCTGTTCAATCTTCATGTTCCTGCCCTTGGCTGTTTTATGGATGCACTCTACACCGTACTGAGCCAGAACGGAACCTTGGCGTCTTGTTTGACCCTCAACTATCCTTCAAACTCCACATCCATGTCATGATCTGTTCTGCTTTCCTCCACCTCCATAACATTGCCGGCTGCGCCTCTGTCTCTCCCCTCGCACCAGGCCCCATTATGCTAACTTCCTGGTAGTCAGTCTTTCCAACTCTTCCCTCCACAAGCTGCAGATTATTCAGAACTCCGCAGCTCGTGTCCTCTCCCACACCAGCTCCATGAACCTATCCCTTCCAACCTTGCCCAGCTCCACAAGTGTGTGATTATAAGTGAAAGTGAGAATCTTGGGGTTGAGATCAGTTCTGAGCAAATTGACCTCACAGAAACAATACTTACACAGATTTCAGGGATATAAAGGGAAAGTAATAGGGTGGATAAAGAAATGATTTATTTATGTGAAACAACAGCTGTGATCTTGATCAGTATACCTCCTCTGCTTGCAGTCTCCATTTGGGAAATTGTGACTTGGTCGCACTCCTTGATGACCTCCCCAGTTCCACCATCCAAAAGATCCAGTTCATCCAAAACTCCACCATCCACATCCTAATCCATGCCAAAAGCCACATGCCCATCATCCCCCACTACCCCCCCATTGACTGAGGCTCCATTGACTCCCTGTCTCTGAAAGAATCGATTTCAAGATCTGTTCCCTCAAAACGATACGATTTATATTTACTCCATATAATTGCATGGAGTCAGGACCCGACAGATGCCATGCAACTATATGGAGTATGCAATTCCCCGAATTTTATTAGAGGTGCCAATTTCCTGTCGCTCTCTGCGCTACCTCTCCTCTCATAATATACTTCAATAGCAAATGCCGCTTTACGATGCTACTGTAAAGTCAGTGCTGTCTCACTTGACGATGGCAATCATTCTTCCCAGTGTTAGCAATCCTACTTACATAGTCAACTTCTCAGCTGATGCAATTATCTGAACTAATACAGGTACGAATGAAATCTTTCATGCAATTAAAGGAATTATGCAAACATCCAATACGCATTTGAGGGGTGTGGAATACCATGCAAGCAAATAGCATATTTTGCTATGCAATCAAATGGGCTATGCAATTATCCGATATGCAACTAAATGGAGTCACTGTATATAGCCCCTTTCAAGTCGGGAGAGTGTCCCAAAACGCATTTACAACGCTGGATAGACTCCTGAGCTGGGTGGGAGCCGAAAGGTTTGGGAAGGGAAAGATGATCGAACGTGTGGTCAAAGAGGTGTGTTTTGAGATGTGCCTTGAAAAAGGGGAGGTAAGAATGTAGAGACTCTCGGATAGAGATCCAAAGAGCAGGGGCAGAATTGCTAAAAGCCTCTGCACCAATGGTGGAGCTGGGGACATGGACTGGCTGGTGTTTGCTGGGGAGCAGCTGGGTCAATAGGTTGCAGAGGTAGGATGGGATGAGACTGAAGAGGGATTTAAATAGTGAAAACGAGGGTCTTGAACTCAATCTACTGGGTGTTGGGGAGTCAATGGAGCCCAGGGTATTGGGGTGAGAGGATGATAGGCTCGCAGAGCCTAGTGTGGGAGAGGACACAGGGTGCAAAGTTCTGGAAAGTCTGCAGCGTGTGTCGGGAAGAGCTGTGGGGTACAGCAAGCAGAGGCTTGGCATAGACCAGCCTGGACATGATAAATATGTGGATGAGGGTCTTGGTGGCCCATGAGGTAGTGGCAGAGGTAGGCAATGTTGCAGAGGTTAGATCCAAGGTCACTGAGGGAAGTAAGGGTGGAAACAGTGGAGGCTCTGGCCACAATCTTTCAATCCTCCTTGGATGCTAGAGTGATGCTAGAGGACTGGAGAGTTGCAAATGTTATTCCCCTGTACAAAAAGGGGGAGAAGGATAAACCCGGGAACCACAGGCCAGTCAGCCTAATGTCGGTAGTGCGGAAACATCTAGAGATTATAATCCGGGACAAAATAAATTTTCACTTTTAAAAAAATACGGGTTAATAAATGACAGCCAACATGGATTTCTTAAAGGCAAATCATGCGTAACAAACCTGATGATTGTTGATGAAGTAACTGAGATGGTGGATGAAGGTAGCACAGTTAATGTAGTTTATATGGATTTTCAAAAGGCGTTTGATGAAAAGCCACGTAAGAGACTTATAAGCAAAATAGAATCCCACGGTATTAAAAGGACAGTGGCAGCATGGATATAAAACTGGCTGGGAAACGGAGAGCAGAGAGTGGTGGTGAACGGCTGTTTTTCTGACTGGAGGGAAGTGTGCAGTGATGTCCCCCAGGGGTCGGTATTGGGACCACTGTTGTTTTTGATCTATATAAATGACCTGGACTTGGGTATAGGGAGTACAATTTCCAAGTTTGCAGATGATACTAAGCTAGAAAAGTAATAAACAGTGAGGAGGATAGTAGCTGACTGCAAGAGGACATAGATAGACAGGAAAAATGGGCAGACGTGGCAAATGAAGTTTAATATGGATAAATGCGAAGTGATACATTTTGGGAGGACGAATGAGGAGAGGCAATATAAGCTGATGGTACAATCTTAAAGGGGGTGAAGGAATAAAGAGACCTGGGTGTTCATATAAGTAAACCTTTGAAGGTGGCAGGACATGTAATAATAATAATAATAATAATAATAATAATAATAATAATAATAATAATCCTTGCATTTGATATAGCGCTTTTCACGTCAGGAGGACGTCCCAAAGCGCTTCACAGAACACACTGTAAAGTGAATTGACTGTACATTTGTGGGCGAACGCGGCAGCCAATTGCGCACAGCAATGTCCCACAAACAGTCGTAGATTGAAAATGACCAATTTATTATTGTTTTTGGTTTTTGGAGGGATTATTATTAGGCGTGTGGAGTAAGGAAACTTGCCCAAGGTTTCGCCCTCTGCCTGGAATTGAACTCAGGTCTCTCACTTGCAAAGCGAGTGCTCTAACCACTGAGCTACAGGACTCCACATGTAGATAAAGCTGTTAAAAAAAACATACGGTATACAAAGCTTTATAAACAGGGGCATAGAATACAAAAGTCAGGAAGTTATGATGAACCTTTATAAAACACTGGTTAGGCCTCAGCTCGAGAACTGTGTTCAGTTCTGGGCACCACACTTTAGGAAGGATGTCAAGGCATTGGAGGGGGTGCAAAGGAGATTTACCAGGCTGGTACTAGGAATGAGGGACTATCAGGAGAGCCTAGAGAAGCTAGGATTATTCTCCTTGGTGCTGAAAAAGAGAATTTATTTCACACAGCAAGTTATTCGGATCTGGAATGCATTGCCTGAAAGGGTGACTCCGTCAAGTGGAGTTTGCATCCATGTAGATTGAAACTGTCAGTGCATGAGTGAGAAGGTGCTGTCGGAAGCCAAGCCTTTGTTTTTTTTAACATTAAACTGAAAAAAGTTAGCTCTCATTCAGGACAATGTCTGACAGGCAATCAGTCAAAACAGCAGTGATCCTGGAATCATTGGTGGAGACAAAGAGTTGAGTTGAGTGTCATCTGCATACACATGGAAGTGAACCCCATACCTGCGGACAATATAGATAGTAAAGAAGAGAAGACCGAGGATCATAGTCACATACAAATCCCTTGACATTATAGTACCTCGTTATCTCTCTGAGCTACTTGTGTCCATCCCTTTTGCTCAGCTGATGCAGGCCTGCAGACTCATCCCCTAACCCCTCCGCGCCACCATCAGTGGCTGTGTCTTTAGCCATTTCACCCCTAACCTCTGGAACTCCTAATGCCTCACGTCCTCTTGATCCATCTTTACATCTCACCTTAAAACCCACCTCTTCAACCGTGCCTATGGTCCCTCCCCCTTGCTTGGAAGCCAACCTCTCCACTGTGCAGCACTCTGAAACACCATTTTGCATGAAGAGCAATATAGAAATACAAATTTTTGTTGTTACCTTCCTGCGCATTGACCACCTCTTCCACCAAGTCTTCACGCATAATGCCTCTATTCTCTGGAACTCCTGCCCTTAAACTTTCCATCGCGTCTCCTCTCCATCCTCAAATGCAGTCTATAAATCTACTTTATCGACCGTGCCCGATTAGGTTTTCACCCAACCACCCAGCTGAATGTCTGACACAATCTCCATAAAGTGCGCCGAGATGTTACTCTGTGTCAAGGGCAACTTATAAATGCAAGTCGTTGTTGTAACAAGCTATATTAAGTAATTCAACTTTAACCAATCAGAAAGAATAACACCATTATCAGAAAAATATTCGAAATATTGATAATTTGTAAGAACAGATTATCAACTTGGCTTGTTCTGATTTATAACTGACAATTTTTTTATTTTCATAGACTGAAATTGATTATTCAAAATAAAATTAATTGCTTAGTCAAGTGCGTGATTCAAGATCTTCCAAGTAGTTATGTCAAACTGAGAGAGATACAAGGTCTGTTCATGGACTAAGTTATAATTCATTCCGGAATGATTCTTAATATCATTTTATTGCTATTGGGAAATATTTTAATTAATGGTGAAGTGGAAGAACACTAAGGCTGCGAAAGTTTTTAATTGATACTCCTTTGCCTGTCTACATAGGAACATAGGAATTAGGAGCAGGAGTAGGTCATTTGGCCCCTCGAGCCTGCCCCGCCATTCAATAAGATCATGGCTGATCTTCTAACCTAACTCCATCTGCCCACCTTATCCCCATATCCCTTAATCCTTCTATCCTTTAGAAATCTATCAATCTCAGTCCTGAAAATGTTCAAGGACTGAGCATCTACAGCCTTCTGGGATAGAGAATTCCATAAATTCACCACCCTCTGAGTGAAGAAGGTGTGTTCAACTCTGACCCTTAATCTTAAGACACTCCTAGTTATAGATTCTCCTACCAGGGGAAACAGTCTAATCTGTCAAGTCCCATAAGAATCTTATATGTTTCTATACGATCACTTCTAATTCTTCTATGTTTTAGAGAACATAGGCCTAGTTTGCTCAACCTATCCTCATAGGTCAACCCCCTCATCCCAGGAACTAACCGAGTGAATCTACGCTGCACCCCCTCTAAGCCGAGTATGTCCTTTTTTAAATAAGGAGACCAAAACTGCACACAATATTCTAGCTGCAGTCTCACCAAGGCCCTATACAGTTGCAGCAAGACTTCCCTACTCTTGTATTCTAAACCTTTTGCAATAAATGCCAACATGCCATTAGCCTTCCAAGTTGCTTGCTGTACCTACCTGCACACTAACTTTTTGTGACTGGTGTACAAGGACACCCAAATCGCTCTGAACACTAACACTATCTAGTCTCTCCCCCTCTAGAAAATAATCTGCTTTTCTGTTTTTAACCACCTAGGTGAATAACTTCACACTTCCCCACATTTGCCACCTTCTTGCCCACTCACCTAGCCTATCTATATCCCTTTGCAATCTTTTTGTGTCATCCTCAGAGCTTACTCTTCCACCTAGTTTAGTGTCATCCGCGAATTTAGATATTTTAAGTTCTATGTCCTCGTCTAGATCATTGATATAGATTGTAAATAGTTGAGGCCCAAGCACTGATCCTTGTGGCACTCCACTAGTCACATCTTGTCAATCTGAGAAGGACCCGTTTATCCCTACTCTCTGTTTTTTTTCCCATTAGCCACTCTTCGATCCATGCTAATATATTGCCTTTAATTCCATGGGTCCTAATCTTGTGTAGCAGCCTTTTATGTGGCACCTTGTTGAATGCCTTCTGAAAATCTAAATACACTGCATCTACTGGTTCCCTCCTATCTAAACTGCTAGTTACATCCTCAAAGAAATCTAAAAGATATGTTAAGCATGACTTCCCTTTTGTAAAGCCATGTTGACTCTGCCTAATAATGTTATGGTCCTCTAAGTATCCCATACAACGTCCCTAATTAAGGATTCTAGAATTTTCCCTACCACCGATGTCAGACTGACTGGTCTATAGTTCCCCATCTTCTCTCTCCCACCCTTCTTAAATAGTGATGTTACATTTGCGATGTTCCAATCAATGGGAACCGTTCCAGAATCCAGAGAATTTGGGAAGATCACAAACAAGGCATCCATGATCTCAGCAGCCATCTCTTTTAAAACCCTAGGATGTAGGCCATCTGGTCCAGGGGATTTGTCATTTTTCAATCTCAACAGTTTCCTAGTACTAATTCTTTACTGATGTTAATTTCCCTAAGTTGCTCACTAACATTAGCTTCTTGGTTTTCCTCTATTTTTGGAGTCCTGTGGCTCAGTGGTTAGAGCACTCGCTTTGCAAGTGAGAGACCTGAGTTCATTTCCAGGCAGAGGGCGAAACCTTGGGCAAGTTTCCTTACTCCACACAGAGCCTAATAATAGTCCCTCCAAAAAAACAAAACAATAATAAATTGGTCATTTTCAATCCATATGACTGTTTGCGGGACATTGCTGTGCGCAACTGGCTGCCGCGTTCGCCCACAAATATACAGTCAATTCACTTTACAGTGTGTTCTGTGAAGCGCTTTGGGACGTCCTCCCGACGGGAAAAGCGCTATATCAAATGCAAGGATTATTATTATTATTATTATTTTTGGTAAGTTTTCAGTGTCTTCTAACATGAAGATAGAAGCAAAGTATTTGTTTAATGACTCTGCTATATCTTTATCGCTCATTATAATTCCTCTTTTCTCTGTGTGTAATGGGCCCACATTCACTTTTGATAGTCTGAGCCAGCTGAACAAACAAAACAGTGAAGACCCGATTTGATAATGTTGCACTGTTAAGCACCCAATGTTGGCAGTGATTCTTCAACAAACGTGCAGTGCAATGGGCTTGAGGCCGAGCAGAATTGCACTGGAGTGGAACCCTGTTACTGCCACCACCTGCAGGAGGGTGGATGCTGTAAGATTTGCATCCAGGAAATATAAAGGTGGCAGGTGAGTTCAAGGTGAGTTTTCTTAAAGCTCTTGCAATCAGCTCTTTAATGACAATTTTAATCAAAGATACAATTTCAGTACTCTACACATATTCTATAAGGTGTGCATAGCACAGAATGCCAGAACCGGTTATGAATTATGGTTCTGGAGTTTTTTAACTTTAAAATGCTTCCAATTAAGGTTAGCACCCCCTCTCTCTTCCAAAAACAACTGCCATCAATTGCAGTCTAGTTTATTGGGATATTTAATGAAGTCTGTAAGGATATTTAACCCACACTTACTAGCTTCATACAGAATGCCAGAATCGGTTATTGGTGATCTGTACATAACATTGGCATAAAACATAAATACAGTATTTGGGATTCATTTAAATTAGATTTGGGGGGCGAATGGGGAATGCTTTAGTAGACAAGAATTATCTAACTAACACCTACAATTTGCAGAGATTTGAAGAGATAGGAGTTTTGAGTTCAGCATGAAAAATAAAGATCACATAGATGAAGAAAAATATGAAAATATTATCTCAAACGATTTTATGCAAACGCAAAAAACATCCAGGGTGCAATTGTGGAATCAGAGGTACATTCAGCCAGACATGTCAAAGAGCTGTTAAGGGAGGGAAATTAACAGCAGGAGAGAAGGCTACAGCAATCTGGATAGAAATGAACAACAAAAGAAGTTATTGGTAATTGACATCAAGATGAACACGTAGATAGAGCTCTTTTAGGGAAGTGAAATAAACTACAGGCTATACTGTAGTAAGGTAAAAAAAACTTTGAGGATTTCAATTTCAGTGAAGGGGTCAAACCAAGGACAAGCAGAGGACGGGGTATATACAAGAAATTTCACAGAGGTGAACAACAATATCTTATTAAGCCACGTGAAGAAAATTACTAGGCACACACTATTACGTAGGTAGCAATGTTCCATAGTTGATCAGTAATTTGGGAGTGGCTGAATAACCAGATTCAAGGGATCACTGTATCAGGACTTGAAAGCAGAGAATGGTCACTGGGCACATAATCTTCCCACTTGACTCCAAAGCCCAAAATGGTAAGGTGGTGCTAACTGGACAAGCAGTGGTAAACTTGATGAACAGTGGTCTTAATGGAAAGCTATGCAATTTTAACTGGTTAAATTCCAGCAGTATCCCAAACATACACTCTGGCATCCCCAAGCCTTGGCTCTCGCCAACTTTCACCAAATACTCTCTGGAATTAGGAAGGCAAAAACAAAAACTTGCATTTATATAGTGCCCGTCACACCGGATAGCGTCTCAGAGCGCTTAACAGTGGCGGAGCCCAATGCCAAGCCAGGGGGAGGGGGAAGGTGACCATAGACACGGTCGAAGAGGAAGGTCTTCAAGCGAGACCTGAAAATGGGGAGAGAGGGGACAAGATGAATGGCTTGAGGGAGAGAGTTCCGCAGCTTCAGGGTGAAGTGGTTGAAAGTACGGCCACCGATGGGAGAATCCGGGAGACTAGCCAGAGCCAGTCGAGCGGAGGCAGCAGGTATTAGTGTTGGGAGAGAGGAAGTTGAAGAGATACGGGGATGCCAGGGTGTGAAGGGATTTAAATAAAAGAGTGAAGATCTTGAAATCGATCTGCTCTGTGACAGGGAGCCAATGGAGTTTGACAAGGACTGGGGTAATGGAGGTACGGAGTTTGGTGCAGGTGAGAATGCGGGAGGCAGAAGGGTGAAAGTGTGCATTCCGTTCAAGATACCAGGAAATTTCCAATGTGTAAGTGGCATACATTTGTGGAGATGTTGGTCTTGCGTGGATACTCATAAGACAACCTGCTGACAAAAAAGTTAATTTTTCACTGCAGTAAAGATCAAAACTAAGACATTTATTCATTAGTTTCCTTTCTATCTACTTTCTCCCCCACCCAACAAAGTTACTGATTCACCCACATTACAAAATATAACAAAATACAAGTGCCTGATTTGGAGAATAGATGGTACAAAATTAGTCTTAAAGATCCAGAAATGATTCTAAATTAACTGATAATTCAACTCAGCCATTGTACCTTAAGATCAAACTAATTTCATGGCATATTATTCAGCAATGAAATGCATCTTTCATCGATTTCTGCTTAATATGAACTTACTTTAGAAATCTATTATCCACCTAAATGAAATTACTTTCCCAAGTACATGCCAGTGAAGTTGTAATTGTTCTTAAGTAATACATATAATTATAGGTAGCTTTCATCAAAGACAGATGGTCGCATTGTAAATGGATGACTAGACTGCTTCATTAAATGCTCAAGCTTCACAGGGCTCTAGTCAGGCACCATACAGTTCTCGTCACCACAATATAAGAGCTGCTCAGGCTCTGGAAGCAGTGCAATGAGGATGAGCCCCCCCAACCCTCTCCCAGTATTAGAGTGATGGGCTATGAGGAAAGACTGGATAAGCTTGTATTCTTCAGCCTTGAAAAATAATATCTCAGCAGGGACCTTATTGAGGTGTATAGAATGCTAAATGGAATTGAGAAGATAAACCCAGAATAATTGCTGGACTCATTGTAGAAACCACGTAATTTTGTGATGCTAATATAATAGGATATGGTTCTGGAAGCATGAGATCAAACAAGCTGAAGGGCCTCTTTCATTCAAACCTTTCTTGTGAACTACGATTTACTAGTGTTGGAAGAAATCTCAAATACTACATGCCTTTTGCAACATTACCAAATTAACCCAATATGTCAGTGGTTGAGTCCCAGTCCAGGAACCAGGGTGCAGAGAAACATAGGCCAACGGATCTATTAGTATGTGATTCACAATGATCTGTTCTGTATTTCCATTTACCTTGTACTCCAACCTTTCCTATCCCTTCCTGATCATTATCAACAGGCCTCAGCTCTTATCTCCCAGCACAATTTGCTTTCCCATTCAAATATAATAATAATATAAATATAATATAACTGAATGTCAAATGCTGCATTTGTGCTGTGTAGCTCCCTAGTTTAAGGTTAACTCCCTATCTAGTTATGCTAACCCATCTTTCTGACAAAGTTTCCTGTACTTGGAAAACATTCCCAGTTATCTATGAATATCTGCAAGCCCAATTTGCCTAACTGATCACTGAACCCAATGATCCTATTCATTCCCTCCATTCTCCCAGATAATAGTAGATACAAAACAGATACTGCCAGAAATGGATTCTTTGCTTTAAATCTGCCTAGCAATTTTAATTCCTCAAACTTTCTAGCTGTATCATGTATCCCCACATGTAAACTACAACTGAATTAGCTCTATTTGAAGTCACTTTTCAAGTATCCCTGTTTTATTATGTGCATCTTGAAGCAACATTTTGAGTTCCTCCAAATGCTTGGGAGCATACATATTCGGGTATTTCTCTAATTTGACCACACCTATACTTGTTATTATTCTGAATAGTGTTGAAAATGCAGCATTGACAAACAGGAAGTAGCTACATTAATCGGGACTCTGCATTTTTTATACAAGTGCTCATACTTCACATGAGCCTCCACACATGCTAATTCCCCCTCTCTAGCCTCCCCCCAATTCTCATCCAAATTAAACTTTAAAAAATTTAATTGCAATTGGACTTGCTTTTCAATCCCAACCAAAATACAAAATCCCAGCCACATCTGCTATGTGTTTCGCTTCTCACAAGTTCACAAGATCAGTTAGGATGAAAAAGGCCTTCGGACCATCTGATCTATGCCTCCAGAATACCCACCCTACTGTCCCCCCATCACAACATCATAGAAACATAGAATTTTGAAGCACAGAAGAAGGCAATTCGGTCCATTGTGCCTGTGCCGGCTCTTTGAAACAGCTACCAACTAGCCCCACTCCCCTACTCTTACCCCATTAAGCTGTTTTTTAAGTGTCCTCGCCTCAATCACCCTTCCTAGGAACCTGCCAAAAGCTAATTACCCTGAGCAAAAAAAACCTTCTGGTATCTATCCTGAAATTTCCACCCACAAAATATACAGTCACTACATTTTACAGTTCATTCTATGAAGCACTTTGAGACATCTCAACGAAGTGATAAGGTCCTATATCAAATGCAAGGATTATTATTAAAAAATTGCCCTTTATAACGCTAAACCTATCTCCTCTTGTTCTACTATCATGATACATCCTGAAGTAATGATCTGAGTTTATTTTTCAATCCCATTCAAAATGGTATACACCTCTAAGAGGTCCCTTCTGTAGTCTCAGGACCACAGGGAGTTACTTCTAGTGAGGGCTCAAACCTGTGCTTGCTGGATGTCGAATGATGGGCGGGGGGAGAGGTAAGTGGAGTCACATTTCACAATGGAATGTCAAAATCAAGCCAGGCCTCTGTGGCATTCTGATGAGGCAGCTTGGAAGGGCAAACCAGTCATTGGGGTCATCAAATCATCCCACTCAGCTCCTGTTAACCCTGTAAGCCAAAGCGCTAAAAGATAAGGGGTCCTAGCAGCAGGAAAGCTTGCCAAATAGTGATATGAATGGCAAGCTATGCGGTTTTAGCTGGTTAGACTCAAGCAGTATCCCAACACACACGCTGGGGGCCCCAAGCCTTGGCTCTTGCCAATCTGTGCCTAAAACTTTCCAGAATTACATGAGCAGGATGCGTCCTTCCAAGGAGAAAGTGCGCATTCTATTCCAACAATTCATCTCCATGTGTAGGTGAGATGCATGGAATTCTCAGTTTGGTTTGGATGCTCTTAAGCACGGTGATGGGTTTCCGCATGTGTCACACACACCCAAGCTCACAAAAAAAAACTGAAGAGCCTTAGCATGTTTTGTCATTCCACTAACGCTGGGCATCATCTTCGATGTTGTTCTCCTCTTCAATGCCTCTTGGCCCTGGCTAGTGACCAGAACTGTTTGCAGTTCACCAGATCCACTCTAAGGCAAATACAATTCCTCACAGCCTCACAGAGTATGATGTCATGATTCAGAGCTTTGGGACGTCGTCCAGACGTGAAAGGCACTCTATAAATGTAATTGTGTTGTTGTTGTTGTTGTCATGGCATCTAAATTCACCTGATTTAGCCCAACATCCTGTTTGCCTTGTTTATTCGTGCCTCACAATCGTATACCCAATTCTTTATTTTATACTTTCATTTCTCGAGGGAAGAGTAAATGGTTTTGCTGGCTAGTTTTGTCGCAGTATGTTGCTTTTTGAAAAAAAATTGTATTTATTAAATTTGATTTCCAGATTGATACCTGAAGCATGTAATCTCAATAGATTGGATAGCAAGACTCAAGGCCAATGTAGTAGTTTTACCAATAGTTTACTTGACTGAGATATAAAAGACACAGCTCAGTACTCATTTTATTGGGAGTTCCAGCTCAGCCTTTCAATAGCGTTTTAAAATAAACAGCAATATAACAAGTGGTAATAGTATTCAACACATATTTATTGGTTCTGTACTATAGTGTTATTTTTGAAATGCAGCATTTACAATCTCTCTACAACTTGCCGTCAGATAATCTACAAAACGTGCATGGACGACAGACACATACTTAAACAAAAACAAAACTGCAAATGGGGGCTTGTTTACTAGAAATATAGTCAGTAGAGCTGTGAGCTGGATGTACAAAGCTGCCCAGGAGAGTGAAATGCTCCAAATTCCCACACACATCACAAATTCTACGAAGTATTTTCTAAATTACTTAAAGATCAGCACAATACAAAACAATTAAATGCCTAGTGTCAAGGGTTTATTCAACAGCAAATAATTAAAATGGAATCAATATGATGATTTTCCTATTTTGGAATCATGCAATGTTTACAGCACAGAAGGCCATTCAGCCCATGAAGCATTTTCAGGAATTTCAATGTGTGAATAATATGCAAGTTCGAGCAATAACCTCAAACAAAAATTAAACTGGCTGAATGGCAACAGATTGCAATAAGGTCCTGAGCAGCTGAGGTCTAGATTTTAAATGAATCAATGACCAAAAATGCACTTCACACAATTAGCAACCTCAGAGGCCAAAAGGACCAACAATATGGGAAATGGAGGTCTGAATCAGAAGCTTAAGTTAATCAACTAATGGTGCAAAAAAACATTTAGGAAATACATTTGTGATTGATCTATTTAACCTCCTTCTTCCTCAGTGACTGGGTCAAATGCGCTCACAGCAACACAGCATACTAACTCCTCTGAAAGATCTTCAAACCAACCTTACCAGACACCTTTCTAATTGTTATGGTGGGCAATAAATCAGACATTCTACGCAAGGGAAAAAGAGATTAATGAAATGTATATCAAAGTTATCAAGAGAGGGTTGTGTTAACCCAAAAACAATATATTTTGTGACAATTATTCACTTATGTGTGCATTTTAAATACAGCATTGGTTTTGTAATGCAAAACCATTTTGATTTGCCTTTTGAGTGTTAATATTAAAGAGTTCTGCACCAATAGAAATTATCAAAAAGATTAACATGTAAATATTCTTTGATAAAACTATTTAGAAACTGGCTTTTAAATGAACAGTCTGGATGAGGAGAAGGCAGATTTTGTCCAAAACTAGTGAAACAATTTATTTATTTTATTTAGTTAATCAGCTGGTTATTCATGGCCAAACATATAGCACCGTTAACAGAATGTCTGTTCTACTGCCTCCTTCCCTTCTCTCATTTCCAGAGGAACTTTAAGGGTGGTGTTGGGTGGGAAGAGAAGAAAAGTGTTGTGAATAGGAAGAGGAATTTGCATTTTTATAGTGCCTATATCCTGAAACATCTAAATCTGCTCTACAACAATATGCATCCCCGGATGTGCTGGCAATTGTCTTTTTGAACATTATGAAAGCGCCAGTTATAAATACAGTAGAATCTGCTATTGCCAGTCGGCGGTTAAATCCGGATGTCTGGTAAATCGAGCAAAATTCCCACCCCGATTCATCTGTATTCTTACCTGTTTTAAATCTGCCAGTTAATTCGGATGAAAATCCAGGCTTCGTTGGTTGCTCACTTCTGTGTGTCGAGCCATCAGCCATGAGGGACTCCACACTATAGTAAGTTGTTGTATAATTGAGCTTCCTGCTCCCCTTCTCTGTGCTACCAGTTCACTCCTCTGATAAGCACCTGTACAACTCAATAAATATGTTCCCCTCAAAAAAAAATCTAAGTCTGCTCCATAGTAATTACTGTCTAGTGACTGTTTTTGTAGGCATAAGTAGCTGCCATTTTTGCACATAGCAAAGGTCCAAGTCATGAGGTGAAAGACCAATTAATCTGGAGGAAATAATAATAATCCTTGCATTTTTTTGAGAAATCTGAGAACATCTTGAAAGCAAGTTAAAGTGAGGTCCAAGGACAGCCTCCTGGATCAAAAATGTCTGCAGTAAACACGGGCACAGACACAAAGGCTGAGTGGCCTGTTTCTGTGCTATACATTCTTTGTAAATTGTTTTTGCAATACCAGTTTCTCAGTTCTAAAAGCCCCAGCAAATACCAACAAACTGACATAAACACAACTTTCGGGAACTTCTATGGCTTATTTTTTACCACAGGAGGTCCTTACCTCCCCAACCTTGCAGTGGAAGCCACTTAAGCCACATCTGGGCCAGCTGTTTTGTCCGTCTTAAGCGCGTCCGATGCTAACCAAAGGTCTCATCTTGACCAGTAGTGGACCAGCAGTGGCCCCACCTCCCTCCCATTGCTGTTCCCACTGGACGGGAAGGGGAACAATTAGCAATGGTTCCGAGGTGATTGACAGCCTGAAGCCACATGCTCCACCTATTCAGAAACTCAGCTGTCAATCAATCACAATTTGACTCCTCCCATTCCTTCCACTGTTTCCTCCCCATTCACTGATTGACAGCACAACTCCAGCCATTTGTGAATGTTGCTCATTTCAATCAATTCAACACAGTCAATCAATTGCAATCTGACTCCGCCCTTCTCCATCCCAGAGACACTCGTGGCTGAAAGGAGCTGCTCGAGACACAGATGCAATGGCGATGAATGCAGAATTTTGACAGGATTAAGAGGATTTTTGTCCTAATTAACAGGTATGTTTAAACGAGATAAGAATGCAAATGAAATTGTATACTGTTGTTTCCAAGATGATCAGGCACATCACTAGTATTAAAGACCTGGACATATTTTGAACACTTTAATAGTTTGATAACATATTTTCACTCAACACTATAAAGACTACAATATTTTTGCAAAAGAAACACAATACGCAGAATACGATGAAATGCAACTATTACCACATTGGAATGTGACAGGAAGGAAAACTGTACTTTAGGTGCCATTATCTAGCAAGAAATGAGCTATCACACTGCCCCCATCCTGATATCAAATTGTCCTTAAAGAGACTGCATTTTCCAGTACTTTCTCTTGACAACTTCAACTATTCCTACAGAGAATACTGAACAAGAAGAAGTCAAAACTTCACCATTTGTTTAACGTCTAGACCCATTTTAAGCATAACATTGATCATACAACATAATGTGGATTAGATTGCAAAGTTGTAAAACACTCACTGCATCACTTTTAATTAATACAAAAAATTAGACATGCATCAATTCATTGATAATCAGATTGTATAGATGCATTCAATAATGGAAAATAATCCATTATTTTCACTCAAACCTTGGAATTTGACCCACTATAAATATACAAAATACAAGAAAATTAGCAGCTTAGAGCATCCAGTACTGTAGTTAGAATTTTTATCCTTTTAAACTGGTCTTACGAGTCTACAAGAATCTGTTGTTTCACACTGAATATCATTTCATTACAATTCCTAATGATGACTATCATACAATAATCATTATTGTTATATGGATCATGTACATTGCTAATGTTTACTGTACAACAAAGATGAGAGTAATCAAATCTTAGACAACTGTACAATCAGATCTAAAGCATCAAATGTAATCTCAACATGCCCAGCATCTACATTCAAAAATGTAAACAATTTTAATTTTTCTTAAATGATGACTGTAATGTCATTACCTAATCAGTCCAATACATCGAATTAATGCCTGAATTAAATTTAATGGTTATAATTCCACAGTTGGAGGAGCATATTCAGCAGGTTTTAACAGGATTGGCTATGAAATTCCAACAACTTTACACAGCTATAAAATTAAGAATTTGATGTTGTTCGTGAACAGAGGTGGAGACCTATAATGAAATATGTATTGTTATTGCACTTATTTGACTTCTTTCACGACAGTATAGTGGTGTGGAGTTTGAAGCTGTGTTTATACTGCCCACTCTAGAAGACTGCCAATCCATCAACTGCCCCTCCCTCCTTCCCCCTGCCAGTTTTGACATTTGGCTCCAAGAACAAAAAATCCCAATTGGTCATTTTATTATAAAAGAAATGGTCTCATGACCGAATAACATTACAATTGCTCTGTTTCATAGGTTTCTGGGTTAATCAGGGAACGAGAGAGTCTAGTGCAATTCAGAACAGCCACTTTTATCTTGGAGGTGCAATCCACAAAATAAACACATACATCCATGGACACTTTGTTGTTTCATTTTAAAATCACATAGTACGATAATAAACTTACCTAGAACTATTTTGTTCAGTTTAGATAACGTGGATGAATATTTCTGAGAGCCTCCTGCAACAGAAGAACACAGGATTTAAGTAAAAAATTAAGTTTACAAGAGAAGAGCAAGACAAACACCAACTAATATGATCACCTTCAATGTCTTTTTCCAACGATATTTCAGCTTATTGTAAAACCCAAAATGATATAGATATTGACTTCCCCAGAGACAAAATGATTCCCAGCTTAATGGAAGGCTGTGGTTAGACATTCAGCCAGTGCAATAAGAACATAAAGAAAGAAAACATTGAACCAGAAAAGCCTAATTGGCCTCATGAAGCTGACAAAATCTATCAATAATGGACATCACCTCATATTCTATCTCTTTAGAGAAAGTATTAACTTAGAATATTGGATATTCCTTAATCCTTAAAGGTTTACAAAGATTTACAAAAAATTGTAGGCCATTGAATCAGGCACCTCAGCCCAACCTCCATATGAGATTCCATCCACTCCTTACTCCCTCCCAAATACTCTACTATCTCGCTCACCCTCTTGTGAAGGTCTAGCTTACTCTGGAATGCATCTATACTACATGATACAACCACTGCTTTGGGTAACAAGTTCCCAATCTCACTAACTACTGCGTGAAATATTTCATCCTAATTTCTCTTTTGTAGGGAAAGTGTTCCACAAATATGCTACTCGACTGGGGGAGGGAGAACTGCTTGAGGCATTTAATTTTGGACAAATGCCCTCTACATATGCTGTCACGTGCCAGGTTACTAGCTTGCTTACATTTATATCATCTATGTCTCTCATCATTTTAAACAACTGATTAAGGACTCAAATTTTATTTCCTAGAGCAAGTTCAGCTCAATGAAAGTCTCCTCATAACTAGAGACCCAAAACCTGGATTCATCCTTGTTGCAATTCTTTGGTCTCTCCAGTTTTTCTAGACCCTTTGAAGTAGTGATCCCAAACTGCATTTAAATGATCCAAATCTTCTTAATGCTATTTATCGTCCTTGTAGTATTCACCTGTCCATACAACTATATAGTATTAGTCTTTTTTAACAAGCAGTGCCTTCTTCATGTAATTAATAATTGTGAACAGTAGGGCACCCAGCATAGACCCTATAGAACTCCACTAGTCACTGTGCCCCCAGACAGGAGCATTTTCCATTTATCGCCGGCTTTCCATTATCAAACTATTACCATTTTCAAGTCCAATTAATTCCATGGGCTTTAACCCTCTTTGGAACGGCTGTCGAACTATCCTGGAGGCACTTCACTGAACACGTATAACAGAAGTAATTTCTAATGAATGCCTTATGCTGGCTATAATGAATTGAAAGTTGTTAAATAAAATTTAAACTCCCCTCTGACTCACAGAATTCCGTATTGATCACAGCATTAACAAAGCAGGTTTTTATTTTTCAAAATCTGAAGCAGAACTACTGAAAACACTTAGCTCAAAAAAAGTTGCCAGCCATTGAGGCCAAGGAAGAATTTACTGAAAACCTTATGGGGGTAATGTACAATTTTTTAAAAAGCCTGGTCATCGGGTAAAACAAAAGACAATTCAGAGTTGCTTTATGCCTGTTTTTTTCTGGGTAACAGATATTGATGACTTCCATGGATTCCATGGAGTCACAGCTAATACCTGACTGATGATCAGGTGCTGTATGAAGCTCTTGGTTTGCAAAAAGAGAGTTCATTTAACTTGCTGTTAATGTGAATGCAAATCAGCAGTGCACGGCAGCGCTGGCAGTTGAAGATATCATCGTCTCAGTAAAAAAGGTTTCAAAAGCACAGCCAACAGCTGAGGAAACTGAAACCAATGATGAAGAGTCAAACAATGACAGTATTTGGCGCATGACGTGCAAAGAAGCATTCAGCATATATGAAGCACGGCAGATATTTATTGCTGAATCAGAGCTATCGAAAGAAACGGACAAAGCAGCTACGTATTTGACAACATAGAAATGCTAATCCGAAAAGAACAAGTGTCGCGAATGAGACAATGTACTCGGAAATAGTACAGCAATTCTAATTAGAGTACTTTATGTAAATACATGTGAATAAATGCTTCTAATTGCAGCATTTTGTATGAAATACATGTAAATAAATGCTTCTAATTGATCCTCCAGTGGTTTCAAACCAAGTTTCTGTTTCATTCCAGTCAATAAATGCTTTAACAACAACAACAAGATTCCATTTATAGAGCGCCTTTCACGTCGGGAGGACGTCCCAAGGCGCTGTACAGTTGGGTCAGGACCCGAGCAGTGGGGAAATGGTCAGGGTGAGGGGAGGGAAGGGAGGGAGCGAGGAGGGGGTAGAGAGTCGAGAGGGGAGCTGAAGGCACGGTCAAAGAGAAAGGTCTTGAGACCGGCCTTGAAGGAGGAAAGGGAGGAGGCGGCGAAGGCACTGGGGGATAGAGTTCCAGAGCCTGGGGGCTGAGAGGCTGAAAGCCCGGCCACCGATGGTAGGGCGGTTGGGGCGGGGGATGTGGAGCAGACCAGAGCCAGAGGAACGGAAGGTACGGGCAGGTAGGTAGGGGGATAGTAGGTCGGAGAGGTAGGAGGGAGCGAGGCCATGAATGGCCTTGTAGGTGAGGATGAGGATCTTGAATTCGATCCTCTGGCGGATGGGGAGCCAGTGGAGGCGAGCGAGGGTGGGAGTGATGTGGTCGCGAAGCCTGGTGCGGGACAGTACACGAGCTGCAGAGTTCTGAATGACCTGCAGCTTGTGGAGGGAGGTGCCGGGAAGGCCGGCGAGGAGAGAGTTCCCATAGTCCAGCCTTGAGGTGATAAAGGCGTGGACCAGAGTTTCAGCCGCGTGAGGGGTGAGGTAGTGCCGTAGTCTGGCGATGTTCCAGAGGTGATGGAAGGCGGTGCCAGTTGTGGTGCGGATATGAGGGAGAAAGGACAGCTCAGGGTCGAACAGAACCCCGAGGTTCCTGATTGGCTTTGAGAGGTGGAGAGTGCAGCCTTGGATGCTGATGCTGTCAGCGCCTGAGGTGCGGAGGCGCTGACGTGAGCCAATCAGGAGGGCCTCAGTTTTGCGCACGTTGAGCTGGAGAAAGTTATCTCTCGTCCAGGACTCGATGTCGGACAGGCAGCTGTCAGGACATCGTTGGTCGTGGAGTTGAGGGTAGAGGAGGAAAGGTAGAGTTGGGTGTCATCCGCATACATACATGCATGCATGTATGTATGCGGATGACACCCAACTCTACCTTTCCTCCTCTACCCTCAACTCCACGACCACCGATGTCCTGACATGTCATGCACGCACGCACGCACGCACGCACACACACACACATACATACATTAACCGCAATGAATGAGTCTATGTTGTTCGTTCATTCGTTTATGTTGAAACCTGTTTATGTCGACAAAATCCGCTCAGTATCTACAATGTCAACATAAATGGGTAGGACCTTTTGAAAAGCAGTTAGTTCCCTCTGATGTCTTGACTGATATTCCTCAATCATCCAAATTCATCAAAAGCAGATTAAATAATTGTTCTATTACTTCTCTTGGCATGTTGCTGGCACAGATTTATTCCCATTTTTATCTGGATACATTTTTAAATATCTAACAGCTCTTAACACAGTGAGTTAAAAGTATTTAGAAGTGTTAAAGTAGAAAAATAAATTTTATTGTACTATTACGTGGAATGAACTGCCTATGGAGACAACAGTTATAGACAATGTTAGTAAAATTGAGAGAAAACACACTATATTTTTGAAGAAAGAAGTACTTAATTGGTATAAAAAATTGAGTATTGTATAGTGGTGTTCACGCCTGCCATATGGTCTGCAATAGTCTTTTCAGTGAATCCCTAGTTTAACCAATTATCAATTTAATACAGCAGTGTGGAGCTCTCCATTGTTCAAGCCTAGGCACTCATTTTGCAAAAACAAAGTAATAAAGTAATAAAAATAAAGTAACCTTCAACCAATGTGGGCTGAAACTCTCGTCAGTATTGCGCGTAGCACCTTTGACAATGTCAGCCTCTGATGAGGGTTTACAATCACTCCTTTACAATCACATCACAAACTACTATCATTAGTAGTTTCAGCCCAATGGACTGTATCTGTGTAATAAAATATGTGTAATATAATATTTCCTGCATTTGATATATATTCATGTAGTCAAACCATGTAGTCAAAGCATTTCAATCGTGCAGATTAATCCGTCATTGACTTCAGCACTGTTTGTGGGGCATTGCTGTGCACAGATTGGCGACATTTGCCTACAAATCCACAGACACCACAGTCTCAATAATAAAATACATTGGATTATCAGCCTGGACTGATTTCCAAGTCTGAATGTGGGGATTGAACCCAGAACCTTATGCCTCAGAGGCAAGAGTATGACCAACTGAACCAAAGGATGTCTTGAAGCACTGCTGGCTGGGTACCCGAGCTGGGGTGGGAGCCGAGGATTATGGTCTATGGTAAGCTCACGTTGTCATATGGATCAAATTGTGCCTTTGAGCACGATTGGGGGTGGGGGGGGAACCTTATAAAATCCCCCACAAAATAGCTTCAAAAGTTCTAATTATTATTCATGAAACAGTATCTTTCCAAATGAATCCCCAATACATTTGTTTCTTGTTAATACATTTGTGGCATCCTGTATCTCAGTGGTTAAAGCACTCCTCTCACAAGTGCTTTAACCACAGCAAGTTTCCCTACTCTACATGCCTCTGTTTACCTAGCGGTAAGTAGCAACCCGGTTGTTCCTTGATTGGCAGATTGCTTTTCCGGGGATAATAATCCCTTCAAAAAAATAATAATAATAATAATTTGGTCATTCAATCCACGACTATTTGTGGGACACTGCTGAGTGCAATTGGCTGGCACATTTTGCCTACAAAATATACAGTCAGTTCACTTTACAGTATATTCTGTGAAGCGCTTTGATTCATGAAGACGTGATCAAATGTAAGGATTCTTATTTGAAGTACTGAAAAAGTTTGTTTTTTCCAGCTAAATATTTTGTCACATTTGTTTATAAACTAGCTGGAGCAAAGGAAAGAACTCAATTAGTCCAGGAATATATTCTGGTATTAGTCTAAACTTTAATCTCTTGAGTTTGACTGATTTGTTATTTTTAGGTACAATTGCATCCCCTATGAATTTTCCAACATGTCCCAGATAATGTGCAGCAAAATATAATGACCCATTTATTGTTATCGTGAATTGGTACAGCGAACTACAAAATCCTTGTGCCAATTTTAGCAAGTTTAAGCCTCAACCTTCCTGTATGGGGGTCGCTATACTTTTAATATAAACACAGGAGGAATAACATCCACACTAACTTCACTAAAAGCGATCTACGGAATTCTGAAATATATCTAAGCAAAGAAAGGCCACAAAATAATGGGACACTGGAGCTTAATTTGTGGTATTTTGTAACAGGATTCCTTATCAAGTCATGTTATGGGCACTGGATATCCACTATGACCAACCCATGGGAATTCCAGAGTGATGATCACATGGTCAGTGAGCATTCAATCACTGTTCTTCATGAAGAAACCCCAACAAGCAATACCGCTATTAGATTGCATTCATACCATAAAGACCCCATCCCTTTCAATTGGAGTGAAAAATAATCTTTGAAGTTATATTTATGGATTGAGTGATCTCTCCTGGCTAACCTCACCGATGGCCGAGTGAGATAATGGCACTGCCCACTACAACACCAGGCTATAAATATCAGGATACAGGTTCACATCCATGGCTGTGGATCTCAGCCCATCTGAAAATTGGCACCAGCGTCCCTGCGTTATGGAGGGGAACACTCATGATCACTATCCAGAGATCCCTGCAGGAAGCTGGATGTGTGGATGTCACATGAAGATAGATAAAGTCCAGCTCTGATGCCCCTGCAGTTAGTATTTCCAATATTATCTGGAAATACTAACCATCATGTTTGACATTAATAAGCATTTGGGTAAGGTACCGGGGGACACCAACACCGGTGGAATCCTGCCTCATAGAAGAGAAAAGAACAATAAGCATCTACCCCAAGACAAAATTGATGCATTTTGGCAAAATAAAAGTAAGGCAACTTAAGGGAACAATAGATGTATGGACAGTAGAATGAATAAGGCAGGAAGAATAATAAAGCTTCACCATTCAGTAAACTCCTAATTTCCTCAGTAATCTCCTGATTTAAGGTACAAAAGTAAGATGCAGAGTCTCTTCCAACCAGCAAAATGCAAACATAATTTGATAGTGCAGTATATTGGGTCACCAACACCTGACTAAGGGGTGTTGGCCCAGGCCCATTCTCACATGCTTCCCTGTGTCAATAAATCCATTGACACAGGAAGCAACCTGAGAGGTAAGTGCAACTTTGTCTCTCATCTCTATATGCTATTAGAAGAAAAAATGAGAAGAAACTAGCCAGCAGACAAAAATACATTTATTTTTACATTCATACCTTTGAATTAAATTGAATTGGTGTGTGACTGCTCTCCCCATCCCCCAAAAGACAAAAAACAGGCCGTCCACCTCCACCCAGACTTACTGTCCTCATCAAATGTTTTTATTATACATCTTGATTATATGCATCCTATTTTTCTATCACTCTTCATGTGCCTCCTTGACTCAGATCTTGATTCAACACTCCACCTCTGTTACGCAGCAATGCAAAACAGCACTGCTTGATCAGTCTTGTCTGCTTTCTTTCCTAGCAGGATTGAGTGGGATTATGGTGAGCATAGTTTAATCGTGGATAAAAGGGAAATGAAGGTCAACATTCATAGTAAATGAATCAGTTACTGGCAGTAGTTAGTCCACCTGCTGAGATTCATGAGTCCTTGAATACCTTCCTTGAACAAAATATGTTCTTAGTGTTTATTCCAGTTATTGTGAATTAAAGCATCAGATTCAGTCAGTAGGTAGCATACATGCCTCTCATTTAGAAGGATATAAATTCAAGTTGAATATTGGCACTTGTGCTCACTGTCTAGGCTGACACTCCAGTGAAGTACTTGAGGATTGCTGTATTGTTGCAGATGTCGTCCTTCAAAAGAGATGTTAAAGCAAGTCACAACTACCTGTTCAGGTGAAAGTTAACAATCCCATAACTATTGAAAAAAGGGAGTTTCTCCTGGGGTCTTAGTCAACAATCCTCCAGATTTATTGGTCATTCACCTTAGCTACCTCATTTTCTTGCAAATAATCATTATTTCACAGTGATTACTGTAAAACGCTGAGATATTTTGATGTGATCAGGTGTAAAAAAAATGCAAGGTCTTTCTATCTGTCAGAATGCATCTGTCTATCTACCATAATGTCCTGCAAAAGTAAGGTTGGAGTCTGATTTAATGCAGTGATAATCAAGACACTAATTTGCGAGGTTGCTGGGGCAACACAAAAAATGTTGTCTGTTATTTATTAGAGAGGCATCAATGCAACCAAGACCAAGTGGAGAGTGCAGCTTCATGGAAGGTGTTTATGCTTGTGTCCCAGACACAAATTCAGAGATGAGCTGGGGGAAGGTGATGAACGAACCAGTTCAGATTTGTTTTGCACCTAATACACTACATAGAAATTTACTGCGCAGAAGAAGGCTATTGAGCCCATCATAAGAGCAATTATTTCAGGCTCATTTATCTGACCCATTAAGTCTTATTTCCCCATGCCCCTATAGTTTACTCTTGTTCAGATATTTATCTAGCACCAACACCATATGATCTGCTTCTTTGTAATTAATGTGTAATAGTGGATTTTTAAATAAAATACAAATTCTTCATTGTTCTAGTTTATTTGATATTGTGCTGTTAAACTAATTTCAGATAATAATCAAATAGAACTAAATTTGCAAATGTTTTCAAATTATAAATAGGAAACTGCTAAGCAAAATTAATTGCCATTGTAATAACGTAGATGAATATTAAAATTAATTTAGGTTAATCAAGTGAAAATGTATTCTCAGTGAATTTTAATTTGTAATAAGCATGTGCCAGTGAATGCAAATTAATAAAGTTAATATTAGATAGTACTTGATAATCTCATTTGATGATACATACTGAAAAACAAAGATAGATATTAGAGAAATAACTCCATCGCTTTTTGCTACTGGATAAACCATGGAATGATCACAGAATGATTCCATCAGCCAATGTTTGCAATCTGGGTGCAAATTATGGTTGTCAAGGTGATAGCGGCACCACCTCATAATTTGAAACTATAAGAGAATAAAGAAATGGAACTTGGCAAAGCACTGAAATGTGGAGAAGTTACAATAACACTTCACTCTCCAGCAACATACCATTTTCAGCCTCTGGTCACATTTACCTCATCATTGAAATCAAATCACTTGATCAATCTAAATTGATTGTATAAACATCAGAAAGGCAATGTTCGGAAATGTGGCAGATGCACTTTAGCACTGGTAAATGTGAAGTACTGCATTTCAATAATAATAATAATCCTTGCATTTGATATAGCGCCTCACCATATCTTCTCAACGTCTCAAAGCGCTTCACTGAATATACTGTAAAATTAATTGACTGTATATTTTGTGGGCGAAACCGGCAGCCAATTGCACACAGCAGTGTCCCACACACAGTCGTGAATTGAAGTGATCAATTATTATTATTTTTTATTTTTTTGAAGGATTTATTACCCCTGGAAAAGCGATCTGCCAATCGACTAACAACTGAGTTGTTAAGTTGATAGAATAATAATAGAATAAGAATCGAACAAGGAATGATAGTCTGGATGGTAAATGTAATTAATGGACATCAGGAGAAACTCTCTCTGTGTTTCAAATCATATCATGGGATCTTTTGACCTGAACAAATAGGCTGACAATGTAAATATCACCTGCGATAATGTCAAAAATACAGGGATACTATTACATTCAAAATATTCTGAGAAACTCTAAGAACTCCTAAATTTGCACAAAATCCCAACAATACAAAATTATCAACAAAAGCAATAACATCCAACAATTCTTTCATAGTGGCGTCAATTTACATTTGATAATTATTACATTTAGTAGACCAGCTAACCTAACTCAGCCCAGGCTGGATCATGCTTGGGGTTTCTGTAGTTCAGCTACTCACTGCAGAAACTTGCTAAGCCATCAGGAAGATTGTACAAGTCTTATCCATTTGTTTGTGAATCGAATAAGTGTACAGATAGTGACTCGTATATAATTCAGATATCACGAGAGAGTTTCAGTTGAAAAAGGCCCTTTGACTGATTTGACCTCATCCTTCCAGAATACACCATTGCAACACCAAGCTTTTTTTAAAAAAGAAATGAGTCCAGTGACCTGACTTCAACCACCTTTCCTTGTAACCTTTTCCTGGTATTTGTCATGAAATTGTTCTTTGCAATCCTAAACCTATGTCCTTTTATTTTCCTGTCTTAGTGCATCCCAAAGTTTTGTTCTGGGTTTACTTTTTCAATTCCATTTAAAAAAAGCATGTATACATCAAAAAGGTCTTCTCTGAGACATTTCCTTTCAATACTGCATAGACCTAGCTTGGAGTACATGTGCCTCTTATTCAAAGTTACTATATACATTTATCTGTTTTGAACTTCATTTCCCATGCATAAGTCCATCTGCATAGTCTATCAACCTTTGTAAGATCTTTACTTTCTCTTCTGATTCCACAACTTCTTCCCTCCCCCAACTTGGTGTCATCTGCAAGTGTAACTATCTTATAATGGCTGTGTGATTCCAGGTCATTAATATATGCAAGAAAAGGAGGGGCTTCCCAATACAGACTCATAAATACTACTTAGTCTGGACTGCTAACCTGAAATCCCATAGATCAAGCCAGGTCTCTAGTCCAGCACAATTCTTTGTGGGCGAGCATTATTTCCAATACAAATTGTCACTTAAAATACAGTAGTATACAAAGTGAAGTAACAAATGGCAAACCACAGCGGAGATGATGAAGAATGATGAGCATTCAATGAGAATACTTCACGGTAAGAATTTTATACCTCAGTTTCAACAGGACAATCTCTAGGTTCAACTCCTGCTTTTTGTGTGGATTTTTTGCATTTGAACTACAAATATAAAATTATTAAAGCAGCCACTTCATGACATTTCAATGATTCACCCAATGGCACTTACAATGTCAGAACATGATGCATTATGAAGCACATAAACTAGTTTGCTTCTATGCTGCCATCAGTTTACCAGACTTCGCTTATAATAAATACAAATTTCATATGATTTTACAGCCATGACAATCGTGGACGTGAACCACATTTAGTGTATTAAAGAATGTGCATACAATTGAATAAACTAGCCTGAGGGGGAATGAAAGCTTTATAATGTACAAAAAGTTGCAATTAATAATTCAATAACCTTTCTAAAGTGAATACTAACTCACTCCCTCTTACATGATTTAGTTTCCTATTTCTGCACAGGGAAAAATTGTGAAAATGTTGTGTATCATTTCTCCAATAATGCTAGATTGCTTTACAAAAATCAGTAAATAAAATCAATTTTTTAAAAAAATTTAAATTGTTCCATTAATACATTAATACAGTGCCTTGGGACGTCTTCCCGATGTGAAAGCCGCTATACAAATGTAATTTGTTATTATTTATAATAACAACACTTTATATTGTATTAACTCAAATGAACTGATTCAATTAAGAAGGTTCCAAGTGTAATTTAGGAGTGTGGTGAAACAGTTTGCAAGGATTTAGGTGTACACCACATGGAACCATAGAAATTTACAGCACAGAAGGCCATTTGACACATCATATTTCAATTCCATTTATCTGCCCTTTCCCATATCCCTGTAGCTTACTCCTTTTTAGATATTTATACACTTCCTTTTTGAAAGCCAATATGGATTCTGCCTCGACCACAGCTCACGGCAGGGCATAGCATATCCTAACTACTGAATGAAAAAAAATTGAAATGTTTTTAATTTTTCTTTGTGTGAAAAAAATTCTAAATTCTCCATTTGCTCATTTACTAATTATCGTAAATTGATCCCTCTCTTTATTGACTCACCGCCAGTAGAAATAATTTCTCCCTATGGACTATCAAAACCCCTCATAATCTTAAAGACCTCTAATAATAATAATAATAATCCTTGCATTTGATATTAGTGCTTTTCACGTCTTCTAGACGTCCCAAAGCGCTTCACAGAATATACTGTAAAGTGAATTGACTGTATATTTGTGGGCGAACGCGGCAGCCAATTGCGCACAGCGATGTCCCACAACCAGTCGTAGGTTGAAAATGACAAATTTATTATTGTTTTGTTTTTTTGGAGGGATTATTAATCGGTGTGTGGAGTAAGGAAATTTGCCCAAGGTTTCGCCCTGCCTGGAATTGAACTCGGGTCTCTCGCTTGCAAAGTGAGTGCTCTAACCACTGAGCTGCAAGACTCCACTATCAGGTTCCTCTCAACCTTCTTTTTTCCAACGGAAAAATTCCCATTTCCTCCAGTTCATGCTCATAGGCCAAATCACTCATCCCTGTTATCATCCTAGTAAATCTTCTCTGCAACCTCTCTATCACCTTGACATCTTTCCGATACTGGGGTGACCACTGCTGGACACAAATATTCTAACTGCAGTTTGATTAACTATTTATATACATTTAGTATTACATCTTTGCTTTTATATTACGCTCTGGAATGCACTGCCTGAATGGATGGTGGAAACAGATTCAATAACAACTTTCGAAAGAGAATTGGATAGGTGCTTGAAGAGGAAAAGAGGAAGAAGATATGGGGAAAGAGTGGGGCAGTGGGTCTGATTGGGTAATTCTTCCAAAGAACCAGTACAGGCACGATGGAGTCCTGTAGCTCAGTGGTTAGAGCACTCGCTTTGCAAGCGAGAGACCTGTGTTCAATTCCAGGCAGGGCGAAATCTTGGGCAAGTTTCCTTACTCCACACAGAGCCTAATAACAATCCCTCCAAAAACAAAAACAATAATAAATTGGTCATTTTCAATCTACGACTGTTTGTGGGACATTGCTGTGCGCAATTGGCTGCCGCGTTCGCTCACAAATATACAGTCAATTCACTTTACAGTGTGTTCTGTGAAGCGCTTTGGGACGTCCTCCCGACGTGAAAAGCGCTATATCAAATGCAAGGATTATTATTATTAATATTCTGTGATTCTATGATTCTATATTTTACACCCCCATTTATGAACCTAAGATTTGGTTTGCTTTTTTGACAGCTTTGTCCATCTGCCTTCCCACCTTTAAGGATTGATGTACGCTAACCTCAACATCCCTCTGCTCTTCCACTTTGTTTAATATTTTACACCCAACATATACTTGTTCTCCTTATCCTTCCACCCAAAATGTATAAGAGCACCTTTGTCTGCATTAAATTTCACTTGCCAGTTCTCTGACCAATCAACCAATCTGTCTTTGTCCATTTGAAGTTCCTAAACAATCTTCTTCAGTGTTAGCTGCATCCTCTATCTTTGTGTCATTTGCAAACTGAGAAATTGTGCTCCTTTTCCGAAATCCAGATCATTTGTATATATGGAAAAAGCAGTGGTCCCAACACTGATCGCTCAGGGAAAACACTATTGATATCTCTCTGTTGCAATAATCAACCCTTCTGTTTCTCATGCTTTAAACAGCTTTCTATCCAGTAACCACACATGCTTATCCAGACCATTGCTCATTATCTACAAAGCATCTCAAACAAAGAATAATGAGTTAAGTATATTTTTAAGCAATTATTTTCTTGCTTTATAGTTACAGCAAATAGCCATTCATAAATTGTGCTACCCATCAATATTTACTACTATTATGATAGATTTGAAGTTCATGCATTTTAAAAATAGATTGGAAAACAGAACTGTATAGATGCCCGAATGTTTTTTGTGACTAAATCAAAATTGTTCTCTCGAACAGAATTTAAAGGAGCTTCAATGTTGTATTATAGTTTCCATGGAAACTAAGAAAAGCACACAAATGGTACAAAGAAGATAATGGTTACTACACGTAAGATAATAGTTAAAGGAAAAAAAATCCTCAATCTAAATACCAACAGAGAATTATAAAATAAAGAAAAATTCACAGACGGAAAGGGTAAGAAATGTATACTCCATCAATAGTAATACAATAATAATAATCCCTGCATTTGATATAGTGCCTTATCACGTCAAAACATCTCAAATTGATTCACAAGGCATTACTATAAAATATAGTAACTGCCTATAATTACACAAGCCAACCACAAACAGCCTTGAGTAATGTTTTATCCAGAGGAGTATTGGCCAAACACCAGGAGAAACTCCCTTCTTTTTACCAATAGTAGCATGGAATCTTTAATGTTCACCTGAACAAATAAACAGGACTTTGGTTTCACTACCTACGTTATAATAATATAATAATAAGCCTTGCGTTTGATTTAACGCTTTCTCACATCATTGAGACATCTCAAAGTGCTTCACAGAATGTATCGTAAGGTTATTTGACTGTGTACTTTTATGGGCAAAACACAGCAGTCAATTGCACACAGTCCCACAGTCGTGGAATGAGTGACCCAACTTTTTTTCTTTGAAAGGATTATTACCCCTGGAAAGCGATCCGCCAAGTAACAAACAACTGGGTTCCTACTTACTGCTACGTAAACAGAAGCGTGCGGAGTAAGGAAACTTACATAAGGCTTCGGTCCACGTAGAAATTGCTTGTAAGACCAACAAGCTAACCACTATGCTACAGAACATATTTGTATATTAAAATCCACAGAATGAAATGCCAAGGAGTCGTCAATGCACGAAGGATCAAAATATATTGTAGTCTCATCCTTCTCTTCTCTTAAAAATCAGAAGGCTCCAAAGGGGATTAGTTGATTGAGCAAGAGGGATGTGTTTACATGTATCTACATTGGCCAAAGTAGAATGAACCAGTGTGTGTTCAGCAGAAACAGCCAGGACCAACAAAGGCTGTGCTGAAGCACCAGCCAAGCTGGTACCAAAGACTTGTCTGAAGTTGAAGCCAAAAAGCAGGACTTGCACAGGCTGCTGGATCATCACAGCTGTTCTGTCAAATTCTTCCACAATTAAGAATTTCATGGAGAGGGAGGAAAGGTCATCGTTGAAACAGAAAGGACTTGAATTTCCACAATTGAAAATAGCTACTTATCCAAAGTAGAAATTTGGTAAGAACTTTTCTTACTTAGCATCAAAAAACCTAATGGCACAAAAGCAGAATAAGACTGATGCCAGGCTAGGTTTTTATGCATACTGATGTCTACTAATATGTTTTCGGAGAATATAAATCTTCTGAAAAAAGATTATTTTCCTGTTGGTACGACTGCTGAAATATAAAAAGAATAAATGAAGTGAATTGTAGCCTATTTCTGAAATAAACATTAAATATGGAGTGTTTAAAACATGTAAGCAAGGTGGGCACTGTGATTATTATTAAAAAAAACTAGAAGCAAGGAACACAAAAAGGCTAATCAGTCTTTCATGCCTAATCCTTACAGCAACCCCATGCAAAACCTTCCCTTGCACAACCTATCACCTGGGAAATGTTAACATGGATGCAGCCAGATCCCTAGTGGAAATCAAGCTAAACTTAAGAATATTCATCCAATTCTTAAGTATTTACCCTGACCTGCTTCTCTCCAGACACATCCCGCTCACCAGGACAACCATTATCAAATCCCATACATTATCTCAGTGTGCACTTATTCCTACATTCCCAATACTGTCCTTAAGCAGAAAAACATCATTTCTGTTTTTATCTTAATAGAAACATCATTAAATGCTTTTGCTCAGAGTCTGTTTCATACATCCATTACTGGAGAAAAATCCTTCCAATTTCTAGTCTTGCTTTAGATCTGTCTGCACAGTCCAAGTCAAATTGCCTACATTTTATCAATATTTTTAAAGATGTGCATCACATTTCCACTCAATCTGTTTTTCTCCAATGAAAATATGTATAACTGTTTGAACACCCTTCATAATTGAAGAATCTCAAGTCCAGGAATCATCTTTTTCACTACTCTATAAACCTTTTCCAATTTTTCAATAAACACTTGAAAGTATAGTACATAATGATGTTTCACCAGCAGTTTATAGAAGATTAGAATAACCTGTTTCAACTTTACATTTCAATGCTTTTAACAGCCAACCAAATATTTGATTAGTTTTGCTGACAAATACTTACCGTTGTCATTGAAACTTTAGTTAAGGCTCAATAATCACACCCAAATCCGTTTCTTTCTCCACCACAACTAATGGAGTGCCCTTTATCATGTACATATTAGTGGTTTCATGTTCCAATAAGCATTCCACTATATTTAGTTACTTTAAAATATATCTACTATTTCTTAACACATCTGCTTGTTTATTCTGGATCGCCCTCCGATCTCCTCCCCTCTGGCCAACCTCTCGCACCAACCCACTCGCTGCGCTTACTCTTCTCCACAGCACCCTCTCCACCACACTCGACGCCCTTGCCTCCCTCACCTCCCGAACTGCCTCCTATTCCCGATCCTCACCCTGGTTCACGAGCCACCTCCACTTGCTTAAGGGCCAGGTGCGGGCTGTCGAACGCACTTAGCTCAAATCCGGCCTAAGGGTCCACCACCACATCTGGGCGGGACCTCATCAAAACCTACCTCTCTCTCTCTCTCTCTCTCGCCTTGGCCAAGTCGTCCTTCTATTCCAGGTTAATCCTGGAGGCGAAGGGCAACCCCAGGCTCCTGTTCTCCACCATCAACCGGCTCTTCCGCTCTCCCCAACACGCCTCGCAGATTCTTTCCTCTGACTCCCACTGTGAGAAAATGCTGGACTGCATCGAGTCCAAAATCGAGGGAATCCACTCAGCTGCCACTGCCCTCCAACTTCCACCCCTCCCTAACCCCACCCCACACTCCGACAATTACCCATCCCTCCTTCCACACCTTTGAACCTGTTAACCCCTCCTCTGTCTTCACCACCATATCCTCCATGAAGCACACCACCTGCTGCCTAGACCCCATCCCCACCCCTCTCCTTAAATCCCAGCTCCACCTCCTTGCCCCACTACTCGCCGACATCATCAATCTCTCCCTGTCATCTGGCACTGTTCCTTCCCCCCTCAAAACAACCACTATCACCCCCACTTTGAAGAAACTTTCCCTTAACCCATCACAGCTATCCAGCTACCGGCCAATCTCAAACCTCCCTTTCCTATCCAAGGTCCTTGAGAGAGCCGTTACCTCCCAGCTTCAGTTTTTCTTCTCCTCCCACTCCCTCCATGAACTCTTCCAATCGGGTTTCTGTGCTGCCCACAGCACAGAAACTGCTCTGGTCAACGTCACAAATGACATCCTGACCATGTGCGACCAGGGCTCCCTCTGTCTCCTCGTCCTCCTCGATCTGTCTGCTGCTTTGACACCGTGGATCACTCATTCCTCCTCCACCTCCTCTCCTCCCACCTCAACCTTCAAGGTTCTGTCCTTGACTGGTTCAGGTTCTGCCTTTCACACCGACTCCACTTTGTCGTAGCAAACGGCTTCTCCTCCAGCCCCCGCACCGTCTTGTGCGGTGTCCCTCAGGGCTCTGTCCTTAGTCCCATCCTCTTCACCCTCTACATGCTCCCGCTTGGTGACATCATCCACAGACATGGGGTAAATTTCCACATGTACCACACTACTCTATCTCTCTGCCTCCACCCTCAACTCCTGGACTAACTGGTGTCCTGACCGACTGCCTGTCCGACACCAAGTCCTGGACAAGGGACAACTTTCTCCAACTCAACGTCAGCAAGACTGAGGCCCTCCTGATTGGCTCACACCAGCGCCTCCACACCTCGGGCCCTGGCAGCATCAGCCTCCACGGCTACACACTCAACTTCACTAAGCCAGTCAGGAACCTGGGTGTCTTGTTTGACCCTGAACTGTCCTTTCTCCCCCACATCCGCACCATGACCAGCACTGCCTACCACCACCTCCGCAACATTGCCAGACTCCGCCACTGCCTCACCCCTCAGGCTGCCGAAACCCTCACCCATGCATTCGTCACATCAAGGCTCAATTATGGAAACTCCCCCCTCATCGGCCTTCCCAACTCTTCCCTTCACAAGCTGCAGATCATCCCAAACTCTGCAGCTCATGTACTCTCGTGCACCAGGCTCCGCAACCCCATCATTCCCACTCTTGCCCGACTCCACTGGCCAAGTCATGTTCAAGATCCTCGTCCTCACTTTCAAGGCCATCCATGGCCTTACCCCCTCCTACCTCTGTGACCTGCTAACTCCCTACCAATCTGCCCCCCACTCCCTCTGTTCAGCAGGCTCCGGTCTGCTCCATGTATCCCACTCGACCCGCCCTATCATTGGTGGCTGGGCTTTCAACCTCTCTGCCCCCACACTCTCGAACTCCATCCCACGGTCCCTTCACCTCGCTTCCTCCCTTGCCTCCTTCAAGGCCGGTCTCAAGACCCTTCTCTTTGATCGTGCCTTTGGTCTCCCTCCCATCTCTCTGCCTTCCCTCACCCCTACACCACCCCTCCCCCATGCTTGGGCCGCGACACCTGAAAGTTCAGCCCTTTGGGACGTCCTCCCGACATGAAAGGCGCTCCATAAATGTGATTTTGTCGTTGTTCAGGAAGTTAATTTTATAATATTACAAGTGCTTCCTTGCACTCTCTCATGAACAGTGTGACCAGCAAAAGGGAGAACCAAATCCTCTTAGTCAATACTCCACAGACAGGAGTTTTTACTGAGTTTTAACCTGCTTTAAAAATCTGACATGTAACTTGATTATGCACATTCTGAAAATCTACATCAATTATATCATCTAGATACACTAATTCACTAGTTCAGTCGCTTCCTCAAAAAATCCCAGTGGATTGGGAAACATGACTAATATTTCTAAATCTATGTTGACTACTACTACCTCTATGGTCTTTAGATGAGCATCCTGTAAAATGCTCAAGCACTTTTCACCATTTCACAAATGTTAATTGATCAGGTCCATACTTTTCAGGGTTATTTGAATAATGAAATTGCCTGTGATAGTGTTTATGACGCTACATCCAAAATACATCAACCAGAACATTAATGCTATACTAACTCTCTTGTTCCCTTGAGGATTTTAACTTGTGTCTCAATCTGCCACATATAGTATTTTAGCTTCTTTATAACTTGTGCGCTACTGATGATGGCAGCATTTTTTTTCTTAGGAGTTTTGCCCCTCCCTAGACCAGGCAGTGAGGCTAAATGTAGACTAGCTGTGAGCAATTAGAAGCACAGAATGGGAACAAATCTGGGCCTTTCTGCATCTGTCTGAGTCACGTCTACACTGGAGCTTACAACTAAAATAAAAACAAAAAATCCTGAAAATGAACAGCAGGTCAATCAGCATTTGGTTTCAACATTGAAGTAGCTCAAATAATTTGCACTTTCAGATATCGGGGTCAACAACTCAATATTCATAACTGGATTTGCAAATAGACACTCCTTCCGTTCACTGGAGATGCATTACCCTAACCCCAGTGTTCACAGCTCCAGAAGAAAATGTTGTCGGAAGGGAGCTCTTACTGGATACCAGCCAGCAGTTGCAACTCAAAGATGTGATTTGCAAATTCTGTTACAAACATTGTGCTTAAATAAGACCCCCCCACTCCACCCACCCCCACATTACTTCACTGTAAGCCACTTACTAACTGTAAGCCACTTAATAACTTCTAACCGTAAGCCACTTACTAACTGTAAGCCACTTACTAACAAGCTTGACGGGGTAAAAAGAGAACTGCAGCACCAAGACCCCTAAAATTCAGCTGATCTGTGTCTATTAGCTGTGGTGCTGGCAAAACATTGGAAAGATCTGGTCTATTTAGTATCAATCAAAGTCTGTAACTGCACATCTCTTTATTTCTGGTATGTAGTCTCCAAGTCAAATAACTGTTGCTTACCACGTCAGATACTTCTGAGTCAGATACATCATAACTAAATAAATAATCGTTACATTCGATATACCATCTTTCACATTGGAACGATATCTCGAAGAGCTTCACAAGATACACTGTAAAGCAGAATGACTGCATTTTGAAGGGGAACCAGTGGTTAATAAAGGAAGAGGGGATAAGATTTTTTTTAACATATACAGTAAACTCCTGATAACAAGACCATGGCTTAACTTGGTACTACCACTTAAGTAGACATGCTGTCAATATCCTGTCTGCTTCCCAAGAAAATGTTTATAAGGGACTCTGCTTTACTTGTCACTTTGCTTAACAAGTAACCAGTCGAATTCTAGAAATTCTTGTGAGTTCTTACTTCGGATAACTCATCCTATATCGCAGAGGACTCCTACCTTAGCCTCTTGCCCTATCCTGCTACAGGATAGGACAGAAAGCCGAGGCACGGTCCTCCATTAGGGGAGGGCTCTGCGATGTTTCTGAGCATCTACTCCAAACCTCTGTCAAGTGCCCTGCGCCAATCACAGTGTCCCATTGTGGCCCAGGAGGACCTAAGGCTTTCTCGCCACTCCAGACCACTAGTCTTTTTCCTTAGAGTCACGAGTTATCAGGAGTTTACCATTGTTGGAATGGGGTATCCACTGCTACTTTTGCCTTTTAGGTATTTTATGGAATGGATACAGTAGCAGTTCAAGAACTGCAACAAGCTAACATTTGAGGATTTCTTTTCAAATCATGTTATGTGAATCCTTCCAGCTACTAATTTCCAACAAGATTTAAAAAGTTAAATTAACAATTAGATTGCATGACCACTCTACAGCCCAAGGGGAGAGAAATATACCTCCCTTCATCCTTGTGATGAATTTTGCTTTCTGTTATTTACAGGCAGATTAGTTTACACTAACGGTTAGAATCATAGAATTATACAGCACAGAAGGAGGCCACTCGGCCCACTGTGTCTATGCCGACTCTTTGGAAAGAAATCTTTCTTTCCAGTCCACCTTGGCTAGGTCCCTTTTAAACTTACTGAAATTAGCCCTCTTCCAGTTGAGTATCGTCACCTCTGATTACTCCTTGTCCCTTTCCATAAGTACTCTGAACCTAATGATGTTGTGATCACTGTTGTCCAGATGCTCTCCTACTGAAACCTGCTCCATTTGCCCCACTTCATTCCCCAGAACTAGATCTAGCATTGCTTCCTTCCTCGTTGGGCTGGAAACATACTAATCCAGAAAGTTATCCTGCACACATTTCAGGAATCCTTCCCCCTCCTTGCCCTTCACACTGTTATTTTGCCAGTCTATGTTAGGATAATTGAAGTCCCCCATTATCACTACTCCATTGGTGTTGCATCTTCCTGAAATCTGCTTGCAGATTTGCTCACCTATCTCCATCCCACTATTTGGTATTTTAATACAAATATTAGATATTTATAACTCTGCACCTCTTTCCCCCTCTGCACCAAATTCCCACTCTCACCAAATTCCTTAACAGAATTCTCACTCTGTTCCACCTAATTCAGTTCCCTGACGCTGCTGGACTCTCTGCTCCTCATGAAGCTTTTACATATTGATTCAGATTACCACAAATATTTATCCCAATACCTCTCACCTTCATAAAACACACAGTAAAATTGCCTTCCTTTGCTATCAAAGAGGCATTTTTAAAATCAATCTGTTAAAGTCATTCAGATCCATAATAGTAAAATACAGTGAATCAAAATAACATTTTCTGTGTGAGAAAACCTTGATATAGAAAATAAAATTATGAACAATGTATGTGGCAGAACACACACGACCTTTGTATTTTTAGAAACATTTGTACCTTCCTCTTTAGGAAAAGGTAAAATAAAACCAGAAAACCACAAATTATTATTAATAATGTTCCTTGCATTTGATATAGCCTTATCACGTGTTCAAGATGTCTCAAAGTGCTTCACAGGATGTACTGTAAAGTGAATTGACTGTATATTTAGTGGACAAAATGTGGCAGCCAATTGCACACAGCAGTGTCCCACAAATGGTCGTGGACTGAGTGACCAAATTATCATTCTTTTTTAAAAGGTATTAGTACCCCCGGAAAAGCGATCTGCCAATCGACAAACAACTGGGTTCCTACTTACTGCAAGGTGAACAGAGGCATGTAGAGTACGGAAACTTGCCCAACATTTCGCCCTGCCCAGGAATCGAACCCAGGTCACTCACTTGCGAGGCAAGTGCTCTAACCGCTAAGCTACAGGACTTCACGTTGGATGGTAATCAAAGTTTAACAAGTTACTGAATGCATTTATTAATTTAAGTAAACAGCCTTATGAAGGTTTACTTATCCATAAATTAACTCAGTATCTTGCTACTGGAAGGTTAGGGTGGGGAAGAAATAAATTAAGCCTATCTTTTGGCACCACTACAATAAAAGATTACCTTTTGTTGGGTGGGCATTTCCAGGTCTATTTTTATGTTAGTATTGTAGCCAGGTCACAGAATTGGTGCAGATAACCTACTAGGTTAATAATAATAGAAACAGTTATTGTGTTCACAGCTCTGTCACAAAACAGTACATGGCAGTAAAAGCAGCAGTTTGTGACACTTTTATTGTAATACAGCATATGCAATTGCGTAAAGATAAAAATCATTGGGAATAGTGTTCCTTTTTACTGTTGCTGCAAAAAAGCAATTGAGCATTAACGTCTTAAAAATAGAATTTATATTAAATAAAACTGTTTATTCGCTACCTGTAGTTTCTGATGCTAACTGAATACTTTCAGTTCTAATTGACAAGTTAAATGGGTAGCACTTAGAGAAATTCTACTGCAAATGATAGTAGATTACATTAGAAATAGTTGTAGAAATTATTGGAAATACTGAAAATACTGAAAATATTTCTACCTGAGCAAGAAATCAAACTTGCAGCTTTTACAGTTGAACAGATCCGTTGCCCTGTATATTGTATTCCCAGAGATAGAAATTTCCACATAAAGGACTCTGTTGTAATATACTTCACTAGAGTACAAGTCTGTTTATAATCCAAGGCCCTTCCAGTACAGACTAGACAGTCATATGCAGGAAGCCAACTGCTCAGCCACGACCACTCTCACAAGCATTTCTAGAACTAGAATTGTTCAAGAGAGCAGTGGCCGGCTTCCTGCAGGACCCTGGACAACCCACCCTGGAAGCAACATCAGTGGCACGCTGACAACCTGGAAGTGACCATTTTATCTCTGACCTGTTATAACACAGTGTCGAACCTCTCTTTGCGACCCCCAGTCCCCTGATGTTCTGTCAGCCTGCCCTTCAGATCTCAGGGGCTGGATGAGCGCAAAATTTCCTTCAGCTGAACGTTGACAAGACAGAAGCCATACTCTTTGGCTCTCATCAACATCTAAAATCTCACGGCTCTCACCTCCTCCACCTACCTGACCTCCCCCTAAAACTCTCTGAACCCATACGCAACCTAGGCATCAGGTTCGACCCCCAATTATTCTTCCTCCCCCATATCCGCACCAGCACTGCTTTCTTCCACCTCCGACGCATTGCTCGTCTCTGCCAATACCTCTCCCCAAAAGCCGCTGAAACCCTGGTCCGTGCCTTTGTCACCTCTCAGCTGGACTACTCTAACGCCCTCCTCGCCAGTCTCCCGTCCACGACCATCCATAAAATCCAAATCATTCAAAACTCTGCTGCCCGCATTCTCACCCACATAAAACTCAGCTCCCCGAATACCCAAGTCCTTGCCAGACTGCACTGGCTGCCTTTCCCAGAGAGGATCGATTTCAAGATCCTCACCCTTGTATTCAAGTCCCTGCACTCCTCTGCACCCCCCTACCTCTCTGACCTCCTCTCGCCTCAAAACAGTACCTGTTGCCTTCGTTCCTCCGGGTCTGGCCTCCTTCTCCTTGTTCCCCGAGTCCTCTGCTCCACCCTCGGCAGCCGTGCCTTCAGCCGCTATGCCCCGAGGCTCTGGAACTGCCTTCCTCACTACCTTCGTCTCGCTCCCTCCCTTCCCATTTTCAGGTCTCTGCTGAAGACCTTTCTTTTCGACCGCGCCTTTGGTCACCTTCCCCTCCTCCCCCTGGCTCGGTCCCGGGATCCGTTACTGTAAAGCGCTCTGAGACGCCGTCCGGCGTGGAGGGTGCTATATAAATCCAAATTGTTATTATTGTTTAATGGGTCCTTTCACCACATTGAAGGTGAAAGTGACACATTAGCCATCCTAATTAGAAGATACAGGCACATCATTTTGAGTCCAATACATAATATGCATTATAACATTTGAAAATATGATTTTGAGGCTGTACAAATTCCTTAAGCACAGCATTGAACGATATGGAGATCAGTGGAGACTGAGATGAACCTGAATTTATACTACACATTAACTTGCTCGTCATCAGCGAGTTAAGATGTGTTGACGGAAACTTATCAAGTGTTATTCTTGCTTAACTTTGGGGTTCATGCAGTTGATTTTTCTGGTGGGAGTAGTAGTCAGGCTGTGAGGCAGCAATCTTAATCAGCCAATAGGATTTTGCAATACAATGAGAGATGTTCAATTACATTTTTGTTCACTGCAACAAGTCAAAGAGGTTTGTGAGTTGTAAGTAGATCTAGGCCTAGAAGGGAGACTTTTCAATGCAGGCATTTTAACTGCATTGAGTTCTTACTCAGAAACCGACATGAAACTGACCACCTGCTCCCGAGACCCCACCCCTACCAGCTCCACCACCTTGCCCCTTTATTCACAGACATCATAAACCTCTCCCTGTCCAGTGGCACCACTCCCACCTTTAAAAATGTTCGTCATCACTTCTATCCTTAAAAAATCCTCCCTGGACCCATCCCTACTCTCAAATTACCGCCCTATCTCCAAACTTCCTTTCCTTTCCAAGGTCCTGGAACAAGTCATTGCTTCCCAGCTTTGCTCCTTCCTCATCTGCCACTCACTTCACAAACTCCTCCAATCGGGTTTCTGTGCCGCCCACAGCACAGAAACAGCTTTGGTCAAAGTGACAAACTACATTTTGTCCATCTGCGACCAAGGGCTCCTTCTGCCTCCTCGTCCTCCTTGACCTATCTGCTGCCTTCAATACCACTGACCATTCTATCCTCCTCCACCCTCTCTCCTCTCACCTCAACCTTCATGGTTCTGTCCTTGAATGGTGCAGATCCTACCTCTCACACCATCTCCACTTCATCTCCACAAACGTTTTTTCCTCTATCCCCTGCAACGTCTCGTGCAGCGTTCCTCAGGGCTCTGTCCTTGGTGCCCTCCTCTTCAATATCTATATGCTCCCTCTTGGTGACATCATCCACAGACATGGGGTCAACTTCCACAAGTTTGCAAATGACACCCAACTCTATCCCTCTGCCTCGACCCTCGATTCCAAGACCACTGCTGTCCTGACAGAATGTCTGTCAGACATCAAGTCCTGGATGAGAGCTAACTTTTTACAGTGGAACGTCAACAAGACCGAGGCTTTCCTGATTGGCTCCCGTCAGTGCCTCCACACCTCAGGCACCAACAGCATCACCATCCAAGAATGGACACTCACAGCCTCACTGAGCCGGTCCAGAACCATGGAGTCTTATTTGATCCTCAACTGTCCTTTCTACCCCACATCCATGCAATGACCCACTCTGCCTTCCCCCACCTCCGCAACATCGCCCGGCTCCACCACTGTCTCACACCACAGGCCGCCGAGACTCTCGTATGTGCATTCATAATATCGAGGCTTGACTATGCAAACTCCCCAACTCCTCCCTCCATAGGCTGTAAATCATCCAAAACTCTCAGCCCGTGTCCTCTCCCACTCCAGACTCCATGACCTTATCACCCCCATCTTCGACTGACTCCACTGGTTTCCCATCACATAGAGGATACAGTTCAAGATCCTGATGCTCACCTTCAAAGCCCTCCATGGCTTTGCTCCCCCCTACCTCTGCAACCTCCTAACCCCCTTCCAACCCTCTGCTCAGCCTGCTCCGATCTGCTTCAAGTCTCCGACCTCGCACACCCCACGATTGGCGGGCGGGCCTTCAGCCATTCTGCCCCCACCCTGTGGAGCTCCAACTCCACCTTGTCCCCTCCCTTGCCTCCTTCAAGACCCTCCTCTTCGACCGTGCCTTCAATCACCCTCCTTCCCCATTGCTCTCCACCCTCCCTGATCCCAACCCTCAGCTCGGGTCCGAAAGACTGATTGTCCATCGCCTGTGACGTCCTCCCGACATGAATGGCACTATACAAATGTAATTTTATTGTTGTTGTTGTACGCAGGCTGTGAAATCACAGTTCAGCAGCAACAAAAAATATGCTGCACATGAAGAGGCAAGAATGTCCTGTCAAACGTATGTAGCTTTATTTAATTTAATTGTCATTCCTGTAGTCTCCACAATGGAGTGAAAATTAAGCATATGATGTTATAATTATCATGGACCATTTTGCACGGCCAATATAATTGCTCAATTAGTCTTCAGCAGTATTAAATTGATTTTGTGGTGGATGGACAATTTCTAAATTAGTTTTGTCCCAATGTGCATATGCACCTTTGATATTTAAAATACTCCTTCCACATCCAGTGGCTTAATGAGACAAAAGTGTCAAGTTGTTATTGTCTTGACAATGGATCAGACAAAAAGTTACTCTTCCTTACTGTTACTTTTCAGCTTGTTATTCCTTTTTGAAAAGTATAGCTCCCTTGCATATTCTCAGTTGTAAAGGTTTAGTGGATTCCTTTAAGCTCACAGACTACTGGACTTTGGAGATTTCAGAAAGCATTATGGGTTTCTTTATTATTGCAATAACAGCTCATTATGGAAATAAATGCAACCATAAGCCCTCCTGGTTTTACATTCAGTGTATTCAGCAATATTCAAAAAATACACAGCCTGACAAAAGTGGTGAATGAAAGGAGGGGTTGTGGGGGGATGGGGAGAGATGTGCTTCATGCAGCTGATTGGGAAACCAAACTGGAAGGGAAAGCTTAGAAGGGTGTAGAGGGCAGATAACTGAAAGTCTAGTTTAAATGATAGGTTTTAGGGGGTTTTAAAGGTAGAGAGGGAGCAGGCAAAGTGGAGAGACTCTGGCATGCAGTTCCCGAGAAAACAGGAAGATTGGCTGAAAACTAATTCATGCTGGGATTGATAGGTGGGAGACATGAACTAACAAAATAATTGAAAAAAATATTTTCTAAGTGTCACTGAGACAGCAGAACAAGAACATGTTTAGAACTGCAGAAATTTACAGCACAGAAGAAGGTAATTTCCTTTCATCTTCTCTTTCCCCATATCCATGTAGTTCACTCTATTTAGATATATGAGTTATAAGTAATAGTGCAAAGCACAAATTTCAGGACAAACGCCAAGGGTAATTAACAACTGAAACTAGTTAGCAGTAAAGTTGACTGAGGCTCACTTTGTGCTTCAATTGGCAGCACTGCGATGCAAACACATTCTTGAAGCTAAAAAACTTTAATTTATGCATAGCTCCCCTCATGCAGCTTCTGAGTTTTTGACAGTGGTGAAGCACGATGCCGAGCTGGGGGAAGGAGGGAATTAACCAAAGGCATGGTCGAAGAGGAAGATCTTCAGGCGCGACCTCAAGAAGAGAAAGGAGGGGGCAAGACCGAGGTATAGAGGGAGTTCCAGAGTTTCGGGACATAGTGGCTGAAAGCGCGGCTACTAATGGTGGAACGGAAAACCCAAAGTAAGTTGGAGAATTTGGGTTTTTCAAAGATTTATCTTATTTTAATTATCAAAATATCTGCATATTGATTGTGGTATTGATGGTGAAAATCAGTAGAATCTAAAAATATCAATAGTGACAGTATATTAAAAGGATTCAGTGAGTTCAGAAAAATAGGATTTTAAAAAAACTGTAACATACGATCGAGAGAAAAGTTCTCATGTAAGTTTGCAATTGTGTCTACAAAGCGCTATCAATGCTGCAGTATTGCACGTATTTGACAAGATCACTTTTAAGACAAGAACACTATAACAAGTCATATATAGTGCAGTGTAATGTGATAATTAACTGCAGTTACTGACCTTTACTTCAACTACAGTTAATTATCAAGTTTCTGGGCTGTGGAATTATCCCAATAAGTTTTCTCTGTCATTAACATGTGAATTACAATCTTTGCAAAAAAAAAGTTCCAATTTAGCACCAATTAGTTAAGAGGTTATAGGTTAAATCATGAATACTGACATAGATAAACACATATCAAATTCAAAACAAGATTTTCTACCTAAATGCACTTACATTTTGCAAATGTGCATCAACTACAAAGTAGGACGGACAACTTTGAAACCCACATTTTGTTCTGCTCTAATTACAACTGTATGTTTTAAGACATTATGCCCGTCTTCAGGCAGGAAACCAGTGAACAGTCAATCCTGCTTTGAAGTGATTAAAAACTGCAGAGGAGAAATAATTGACTTTGTGCACCATTACACCAATATCCTCTGGCCCCTATGAGCTGATCAGTGGGTATCAGTACAAAATTAGTTCTGACAGCATCAACAAGAGCAGTTAAGAGCATAGACTACACACTGGAGTCTATGCAAGTTGTGTTAACCAAGTGTAACCGACAGACGGAATTACAGGTGTACTGACTGAATTGTGTAATTAACAACCAATGAAAAGGATTCTAGGTGATTCTGAATCCTGTACATTAAAATAATAATCTTTGCATTTAACATAATGCCTTTCACGTCAGGAGGATGTCTCAAAGCGCTTCACAGGATTTATTGTAAAGTGTATATTTTGAAGGCAAATGAGGCAGCTAATCTGTGCAAAATAACCATGAAGTAAATGACCAAATAGATAAAAAAACTACAACAACAACTAGAACCAAAGTGAACATTGTTACAGAGACAAAAGCAACACTTATCTGCATCAACAATGTCCTGCAGCAGCAAGGAGCAGCCAGCTAATTAGAATTTTCTAAAAATTGTTTTTTAATTACAGTTTTAGGGCACCTGTTATTCCTGCTGTACACATAATTCCACATGGTTAATGCAATCTGCATAAATCAACCACCACTTCATACAATTTCATCACCTTCTTCGAAAATGTATTTTTGGTTTCAAAATTACACTTGGGTTCACGGTTCACTCACTCAACGAAAGCGAAGGTAATAATGTTTAAACATGATTATTCTGTAGGGTTACATATTATTTGTACAGTATTTTAAAAACATACTATATATAAGGTGTCATTTCAGGTTTTACCTGCATTGAAAGTACTTCCTCAGATATTTGGATAAAGCAAAAAAAAATCCTCGTAAGTTTTGGGTCAATTTTCACTTACTCAGTATAATGAAATCTATCGCGTTTGGGGGGAATTTTAAAAAGCTAAACCTTCTGGGTATCCATATCACACAATATTTAATACCTGTTGAGACTGATGCAGTTGAATGATTCAATCAAAGGCAGTTTGAAAAACAAACTCGATTCATAAAAGAAATGTTTAATCTGGAACTCAATATTTAACCTAAATTGGGCCATCCTTGTTCAAGTACACGCAAGATACATTTATTGCATGGATAAGGTTGTAGAGAAATGCTGTTTTGAATTTTTGTTTCAGTTCTGTGACTTACACAGTTGTATATTCTCTATTCTTCCCTAGCAGATAGATTAGTCTATTGTTAGCACAACGCTTGTGTTTCTCAATAAATACTACAATTACCTATCAATTTGGTAGTTTAAATGCACCTTTCCCCCATCCTGAAAAGGTCCGACCTAAATTTAACAAAACGTCACTCAGAGATATATGAAAATATTGATAACATCCAAAATAATTCATTATCCATAGTCAAATACTGCCATATATTGTGTAGGCCACAATAGTGGTTAGATGGGTAACCTATAGTCCCTCACAAAATATATTTTCCTATTATGCTATATATAGATGTTTCCTATCTACAGAACTGACTATTTTACAACGATTTCCCTCCTCAAGATTTTTTTCTGAATTTTACAGTTCTTCAAAGAAAATAAGAGTGTACAGGATTTGAAAAGGCCTTTATGGTCATCTGGCCACTCCCAAATTATTATTAAAAAACACAATATTGTTAAACACTTCAAATCAAAATTTTCTCCAAATGGCTGTCCTTGTGTATTTTCTGACACAATCCATTCCCCATTTTCACGATTCTTTCAATAAACCACAAGTCAACATTGTTATGCACTGTGAACCCATGCTATGCAAAGAATGAGTCGTTTCCCATTTTAGAATTTCTGACAGTTAAACATATTTATCTATACCTTTTAGGATTTTGAATACTTTAATATCTCCCTGAAACTTCACCTTATACCTCTGGTGCCTAATTCCACTTATGAATGCAGTTGCTCTGTGTTGCACCCTCTCCAATGCCAAGATGTCCTTACTTCAATATGCTGACTAGAACTGTACAGTCCTCCAGGTTGAACTAGTCTAGCGATTAGTACATGTTCAGCATTACTTTCAGCCACTTATGATCTAACCTTTAGCTACACACTCTTGCCAGCTGATAAGCTGTTCTGATAATCTTGACAATGTATGCACAATTACCTCCAAACCTTCTGCATTGTGTCCCTCCATACTGATCATTTTGTTTTCTCACTGTGTATTTTCTCAGTTTTATTTAAAAAATGGGATTAATGCAAATAGGCTAGTTCTAGCATTTTAAACCATTGTCCCACATGTAACCCACAAAACAGCAAATGTATTCTGTGTATGTAAGAATGATTCATTCATTTCATTCATCAAGCTTTTTGTAAGAATTGTTTTACCTTCAGTTCAAATAAACAGACCGTATTGTTACTTAAACATGAGGTCTGCAATATAGTTACAGGTAAATAAACATGTGTCATTTATTTTTAAAACATGTAGAGTTTATTTTTAAACATGTATAAATGTGCTGTACCATTCACAAAATCTGAAGAATTCCAGTAAATAAAGATCAGACAACCAAAAAGAACAAAGAAATACTACTCCGTACAAATTCCATCATGAAAAAGACCGTCGGCTTGGGAGGAACCTCCTGACACACTGCAGCAATGGCCAGTATTATTTCCACTCCCCGCTGCTCAATGCGCTGCAGTGTGTCAGGAAGCCTCTCCCCAAATTGAGAGGAAGCAGGCAGGTCTCCTTACCAACCTCATCCTCCCAATTGCCAGCTCCTGCCATTGCCACAAGAGGATAGTTTGCCGGGGAGAGAGGGAGCAGAAGTTGGAAATGGTTCTCTGGCCGGATTAAATCATCCTCCGGGCCTGATGCTGCCCGCGGGTCGCCAGTTGGACGGCCCTGACCTCAGCGTTTATTTCCTTCATTAGTGGCTTAGTAGATATCAATGTGGAGTTGCTTTCGTTACTGGTGACACCAATCTACATAGTGTGGTTTCATTGTAAATGTGACAAACAATGGCAACTGATCATTGCAGACAGATCAGGACAATGGACAAACAAACGTCAGTTGTCTTCACTATTGAGAAAAAGTCATTTACAATACTGAGCATAAAGGACTGGGACACGGCTCACTTACTTAGCTCTTCTCTAAAAAAATTACAACCTCTCTTCAGCTACATATATTCAGCTCTTTGGCCTCCACCATCTTTTCCATCTATTCACTATAAATGAGGAACGTACAGTTCATATATTAATAAATGATCATACTCTAGTAATTTTCTATAGTTACTTTGATATTGACTTGCTTCTTCTTGTTTCACCAAAAAATAAAAAAGGTTTAGCAAAGATAAGGCAGAAACAATAGAAAGACAGCAGATTGGCAGTGGGAAATATTGAAATTGAATTGGGCAAGGTGCAAGTGAAATACATGCTCACCAACAGTTAAAAAAAGTGGTTGAGAAGGTGAGGCGACAGTGGATAAATAAATAAGACAGATGGAGGACAAATAACAAAGCTACTAAGAAGTAATTGTGAAGTATAGAAATAATGTAAAAACAAGTGTTAAGGAGGGCTGAGAAATTATGACAACTCCTTCAGCTCCTTGGAGCTGAACTGACTCCAAGGTGATTTGTCTGACAACAGAATGTCGGAATCAAGCCAACCCTCTGTGGCGGTCTTGGTATTTCTGTTCCTGAGCCGGGCAGGTCCGCAGTATTCCAGGGCACTGCTGATGACAGCACAGGGAGCCTGGCTCATCGGGAGGGCCTGGAAGGGCAGACCAATCACTAGGCACTGGGTTAACTCAGCTCCTGTTAACACTGCAAGCCAAAGTCCTTACGGGTAGGGTAGTCCAAGCTGGACAAGCAGCAGGAAAGTTTGCCGGACGGCAATATCAATGGCAAGGTTTGCAGTTTTCGCTGGTTGGACTCCAGCAGTACCCCAAGTCACATTTTAGGGACCCCCAAGCCTTGGCTCTTGCCAACCTGCACCAAATACTTTCCGGAATTGGGTAAGCAGAATGCGTCACTCCAGGGAGAGAGTGCACATTCCATTCCAACAATCTTTCTCTGGGATTTCCATGTGTGGGTGGGATGCACGGAAATCTCAGCTTGGTTTGGATACTCTGAAGCATGGGTTTCAGCATGTGTCAGACAACACTATGTGTCTCAACAAAAAAAAGAAACAAACTGGCAGGGAACATTAAGAGTAATACTTTATGCACTTTAATTATATTTATAGCATTTATAGAGGATAATCAAAGATAGTGGGGTCGCTGTGAGATGAGGAAAGTAATGTGATGGCTGAGCAAACCAGCAGAGTTATTCTATTTTGCCTCAATGTTTACAGAGGAGGGGGATATTGGTTATATAAGAATATCGGAAAGGAATATGTAGAAATGGATAGGACATGTAGATATTAAACTGGAGATTGTGAGAAAGGGTTTAATGGGACTTAAAGTGGATAAATCTCCAGGTCCTGATGAGATATATCCCAGAATCCTGAGGAAAGGCAATGATAAAATAATGGAGGCTCTGACTGTCATTTTCTAGAAGTCTATAGGCACAGGGGTTTTCCCAAAGGACTAGAAACTGGCAAATATCATTCTGTTGTTTAAAATAATAAAATGCATTGTAGGCAAGGTGTTGGAGATGATAATAAGGGATGTCACTATGGAACATGATGAAAAGATGGACCCGATGAGGGTTACTCAGTATAGTTTAATAAAGGGAAGATCGTCTGACTAATATGATTACATGTTTTGAAGAAGTCAAAAATGTGGATAAGGTAGATGCAGTGGATGTTGTTTATTTGTGTATAAGGAAGGCTTTCGATAAGGTGCAGCAAAACAGGAGCGACTAAAATTAAGGTACGTGGAAGGGTACATGGATAGAGAAATGGTTGCAAGACAGGTGGCAAACAATGTGAGTACAGGAATGTTTATCCGTTTGGTCAAAAGTAGCTAGTAGTGTGCCTTGGGGTTCAGTGTTAGAACTTCTTTTATTCTCTCTTATATGTATACATATATCAATGCTCTGGATGCAGGAACTAGTATCTAAATTTTATACTGTATTAGGAGATCCTGATAACAGTGGTAGAGAGTGCAGGAAGCTCTGAATATATATTGTCAGGTGTGCTTAATGCAGTTCAATATACAAAAATGTGGTGGATTTGGGGAGACAGAATAGGAAATAGAATTCTACCCTATGTGGTAGAATTTTTAATGGGGTAAAAGAACAGAAGGATCTGGGAGAATAAACAGTTCATGAAAATAGGGTAGACTTTTAACAGCAGGTAGAGTAAGCTGTTAAAAGGCTAAATAGGATTCAGGCTTTTACATACAGAGTCTTTGAATAGAAAACAAAGTGGTAATGAATCTGTGTAAGACATTAGTTAAATAATAATCCTTTCACTTGCCATTTGCATTTGGAGAGAATGAATTTCTCCCAGTATATTGGCCAACAATTTCCCAAATAACTTCTCCCACGTCATTGCCATGATTGCTGTTAGAGCAGAATTAATTTAAGAAAGAACTGGGTATATAAAGAAAGAATATGGGGAAAAAGTAGAGAATTGGAACCAAGGTGAATCACTTCTAGGAAGAGCAAGCACTGATGGTTCTATGGCTAACCACATACTTCCTCAGATCATGGTGACGAATATGGCCAGAGGCTGTGTTAAGAGTGTCTTTACTGCTTTTTTCAAAAAAAAAGAAAAATGTGGACACTGAACATTGACATACTGTTATTATTATTATTTATTTCTAAAGCACTTTCTGCATAACAAATCCTACACTTTGAGGCCGGAGACATGTTTAATTATTTTCCGATGGGACAATCCTAATAGTATAGCGCATAGAGCTGCAGGTTGTGAACCAATAACGCCAACAACTCACTGGTTTGAATCTTGGTCTGTGCTGTGCTGGTCTCAGACAGGGCTGCAAGGGAGAGGCTAATTTGACCCCGAGCCTCTCCAGGTTCAGGGGAAAAACAGCCAGGATTCTTGCTCTCTCTGCAGCATTCTCTGCTGGTTTTGTGAGAGTGTGAGTGTATCGCAGACAGAAGGGGAAGGGTTCAGGCCCAGTTGTACACCCTCTACAGACCCGGCGACACCCACTGTCACGACTCATGTGTGACACTATTCTACTTTGTCAGAGTAACTAGCGCTTGTGCAACCACACCCTAACAAGAGCCTTGAGCTTGGAGGAAGCAAATTCCAATGGGGGGAAAATTAAACAAATAATTAGACACTTAATTTTTTTTAAATAAATAATATTTTTATGAAGACGTGAATAATGCAGTCTCTGGATACAGCAATGAAACTTAAGAACATAAGAAGTCCATTTGGCCAATCGAGCTTGCTCCGCTTTTAAGTGTATTTGCATGCCTTTCTCCAAGCCCTTTAATATCCACTTACTTACCAATTACCTATATACTTATCTTTTGAAATAGATCAACCAAGTCCGTATCTATATCCTTCTAAGGCAGTCGGTTTCATACTCTCAGAATCCTTTGTGTAAAGATTTTTTTCTGGACTCACCGTCAGAAGAAAACATCTGTGTTATGGATCAAATGTGTCTTACTTGTGTTCTATGGAACAACTGGTTTACTTCAGAAAATATTTAATAGAAATATTTGTATTCTTACACCTAAAAATATATTTTTATGAAGATGCATTTTGGACTCTTTTTAGTCATCTTCTGACAATTGCTCTTCTGAAGACAAGTGTATAACTAAATGTTTTGGGATCCATTAGAGAATTCTACGAAATATTCATCAGCTCATTGTAATCGCCTCTTAAAAGTAATTTAGAAAGATGGTGTTGGAAACGAGTGGTACAGTATCACAAAATAAATAAATACCAAAGCCATAAAACAAAATAATCACAAGTAGGCAATATCATCATTGCCTGCAATTAAAATTATCAGGTCAAATAAAATTTCAGAATTAAAATATATACCTTTGTGCTTCTGTGGCAAACGGGCCAAATGATAGCAGGCATCTGAGTTAATTGTATCCCATGTACAAGTAGAAAATGATGCAAACAAGTGTGGGGAAGTAGAGCAGTGTAAGACCTCCGGAGAATCAATCCATTTTCAGTTATTACAATTAACATTTACATAGTGTCTTTCACGTCGGGAGGACATCTGAAAGCACTTCACACAGCTGACTGGGAACTAAAGCTGGGGCGGGGGTAGCGGGAGTGGGATGAGAGAGAGATTTTAAAATAGCTGACTGACCAAACACCAGAGCACATTAATTGCACAAGTGAGGCAATCATGGTGCTCATGGCAGTGATTTGTATTCAGTCTTCTCAAGTATTTTTTTCAAAAGAGTAAATATCCATATTTATATACAGTACTTTGATTTTGTTTACATATAGATATATACAGAAAGATATATATTACATAAATAATAATAAATAGTAATCCTTGCATTTGATTGTTAAACTGAAGTCCTGTTTGTCAGTTCAAATGGCCTTCAAGAATTCCCCGACACTATTCTAAAAGAGAGCTTTTCCCGGTGTCCTACCCAATGATATACAAATTGATTATACCTTTCATGGCTGTTTGTGGAAACTTGTGTACAAATTGTCTGCTGTATTTGCTGTATACGGTCATCATACATGACAAATTACGTTGCTCACTTTGAGACAATTTGATGTATAAACACTATGTTAATTGCAAGGATACTTCATTGTGGTATGGGCACAAACTGACAAGTCACGATATTGACACATCCTGGTTGTTATGATACGAAATTGTGAAGCAACAACGATAACAAATTACATTTGTAGAGCGTCCTTCACTTCAGGAGGACATCCCAAGGCGCTTTGACATACCAAGGAATTTTGACCCAAGCAGGGGCTTGGGATCAGGAGAGGTGGAGAGCAGGAGTAAGAGAGTGACCAAAGACGCGGTCGAAGAGGAGGATCTGGAAACATGCCTTGAAAGAGACAAAGGAGGGAGCAAGCCAAAGGGATACGGAATGGAGTTCTTCTCTTTGACCGTGCCTTCAGCTCCCCTCTCGACTCTCTACCCCCTCCTCGCTCCCTCCCTTCCCTCCCCTCACCCTGACCATTTCCCCCCTGCTCAGGTCCTGACCCAACTGTACAGCGCCTTGGGACGTCCTGTTCAAGATAATGGATGAGAAGTAATGTCATATTTCATAACTTTAGAGATTACAGACGTAAGAGCAATGGAGTACTAGTTTGATGTTAAGAAAACTGCTTTACACAGAGAGTGGGAACCAAGGGAAAAAAAGATGACTGAAAGCATGGTCAAAGAGGTAAATCTTGAGGTGGGCTTCGAAGGTGAGGAGAGAATCAAAAAGGCCTTGGGAATCGAGTTCCAAAGAGCAGGGTCAGAATGGCTGAACATTTCTTAACCTCATCATCTCCAGGAATCACAAATAGACCATTCATAACTTCATTATTTTCCTGAATCTCAACATTGAAATCCATTTAATTCCTCAATTTCTTCCTTTTTCCTATACTCTTCACGCTTTTAAAACTCAACGTTAGTGTCACCTAATCACGTTTTCTTCACTTATATACTAACATTTTTCCTCCCACTCTTTTCAATCTTGAGTGTGTTCAATTATGTTCACCTAGGTTTCTCCATTTAAAAATACTTCCTTTGTAAAATGGCTTTTAAATTATATATTCTAACAACAATTGCATGAGCACTCTGTTGACGAATCAACTGTATGAAGGCAGCTGCTCGCAAATTAAGTGAAAGATTGATGGACTTTTAATTACAAGAATTTGGAAATGTATTTAATTTTTACCCCATTTTTAATGAACTGTATGTCACTTATTCATGCATATAAACCCCCACCTGTGCAGTGTTACCATTTGTGGCTTATTTAAGTGGAAACATTTACAATTCACTAATTTTACAAAATTCAATTATCCTTTCTCCTTAGGGTGGAGCCATCTGTAGTTTAGTAAACTTGAGGCCAAAGGAAACTATCAATGGACAATGGTTTTGTATTTTTGTTGACAGTTCTTCAAATAAAGCTTTAATATGAGTTTTCATAATGAAACCAATACATTTTACAAATACACAGCAACACTGACAGTGTTTTTTTTATAATAGAAGGACTATTAGAACACTATGAAGTATTATTTTGGGATTGGGATGATGGAATTTTATGAGTAAAATACTTCCAATACTTTGCAAATGACTTTAATAACTCAAATCTAATTTCTGTAGTTAATAGGTATCAGTTCGTAGCACTCTCACCTCTGAGTTGTGGGTTCAAGCCCAACGTTAGGACTTGAAATCCAGGTTGTCCATGAGGACACTCCAATGCAATGCCGGGGGTGTGTTGCATAGGTGCATAGGTGCTGTCCTTTGGATGAGATGGTAAAGTGAGGTCTCGTCCATCTTTCCAGATCAACATTAAAGATCCCATGGCACTATTCGAAAAGAACAGGGAGTTTCTCCCAGTAACCTGCTCAACAATCCCCCAGCACACTCACTCCATGGCTGCTTGTGGGACATTGCTGTGTGAAAAATTGGCTGCTGTATTCACCCACAAAATACACAGTCACATCACTTTACAGTATATACTATAAAGCGCTTTAGAGAGGCCTCAATAACGTGATAAGGAGTTGTACCAAATGCAACGATTACTATCAACAGGCGCATTGCCATTCTGTAAAGAGGCCTCTCATGCCCTCACCCCCTAGATTTTCTTTCCCTCCCACCATAAACTGAAATCCAACCACTCTGGCAGAGTGCATCTGAAGTATATACTCCTGCATTAGCCCACCATATCCATATGGCCAATAAGAATATCTACCAAATGGCAAAGAGAAAAGCATTGAAGTAGACTGCACCAAGTCAACAACAAAATAAAACAAGTCACACATTCGACAGGTTTTCTTAGTTGTGCAAGACTGACTCACTCACTTTGAGCAACTCGTGACTATTCTCGTGAGGAGGGGAGGAGAGAGAGAGGTGAACTTGGTGCCAAGGTGACATGTTTGGCATCAGAATGGCAGAATCGTGTTAGCCAGCAGTCTTGGTAGTTCACTTCCTAAGACAGACAAGCCCACAGTCCAGAGCACTGCTAATGACAGCCCAGTCAACCTGGCCCATCAACCGCACTGGGAAGAACAAATCAATCATTGAGGCCATCGATTCTTGCCACTCAGCTCATGTTAACCCTACAAGGGCAGCCCTGACAGGTAGGGTGGGCCTAGCAGGGCAAGCAGTAAGAAGCTTGTCAGACCATGGCAACCTATGTGGATTCAGCCAGTTATATTCCAATAGTAATCCAAAGCACATTCTGGGATCCCAAGCTTTGTCTCTTGCCAACCAGTACCTAACGTTCTCTGAAATTAAGTAATCGGGGTGTGTCCCTATGAGGAGAGAGTTTGCATTCCATTCCAGATAGTCAGATTTCCATGTGGTACTCATGGACATGGTACTCCCTGTTAGGTTTGGATACTCTTAAGCATGGTGCTGGTTTTCTGCATGTGTCAAGATATATTTCTGACCAAAAACAAATCTCAGTGACTTGGACTTGTACAACTTATTGACAAGTATTTCGACACTGATAAAATAACTCCCAAGATGCACAATTACCAATCCAATGCCCTAGATTTTTGAATAGGTTTATTCATCATTCACACCTTTATAGTAGAAATGCAAATTAATTCATAACTCATCCTACCTATTCAAAACAACAGAAACCAAAATATGTTCAGAGTTGCAAACTGAACCTAAGCAAACAGCAACCGATTAATCAGAACCGCTGTTTAATTGCAGGGTGCAATGTTAGCCCATCAACAATCTCTTTTTTGCTGATAATTATATCTGACTGGATTGCAGTAAACTTGCTGTTGTGATGGATTGCTTACAGCTCTGCATTAGACATCGCCCTGATCTGTAGCACTTGTAATGCTGTTTATAGAAACATCTCATCAAACGCTGATATGTGAGCCAGTTTTGCTGCATTTATTTCAGTTCTCCTTTCTATTCCATCCTGCTCATCTTTGACACCAGAAGAATGACATAACACAGCCCATGGAACCCTGGCCTGGTCAACAGTAAATCTGATGTACAAGCTTTATGCACAAATAATTATATGTTAAAAAACAGATAATTATGTGTTTGCCAGTGGTATTTGATGTTGTATTACCCTCTAGTTGATAATATATCAAACCATAGCATAAGAAATCTGTCAAGACCTCATCATTCAAAATGCCAAACAGCAGGTTTGCCATTTCATTTCTTTTTGATTGAACTATTCCTAAACCAACTCACAACCCCGAGAAATAAAAAAAACAAGCAAACTGAATTCCACTCAATATGTGCAGAAGGTATTATGTTAGCAAACGCAGGACTACCATAAGCTTCTGTTTACCTAGCAGTAAGTAGAAATCTGGTTGTTAGTCGATTGGTGAATCGCTTTATTTTAAATAAATAAATTAATAAAAATTTGGTCACTCGATCCACAACTGTTTGTGGGACACTGTTGTGCAAAATTGTCTGCCGCGTTTCGCCCACAAAACAGTCAATTCACTTTATTGCATATGTATACCCTGTAAAGAGCTTTGAGACATCTCAACGACATGATAAGGTGTTATAGCAAATGCAACGATTATTAATATTACCACCATTCACACAGAGGAAACCCAGTGGGTTGGGTCACAGTGATTCTCACTGTATACCTCGGCCGATAAACTGGAATCTCATTGTAGTTTATGGGTCGCAGAACACTTCAGATTCTTGTCCTCTTCAATTTTCCCCAGCCTGCTCTTGGCTCATAATCTGGAGTCCAAGCCAGCCCCAGGCTCACTCCAACTCCTGATCCAGATTTGAATGACCATTGACACTTCAGTTCAGAATTCACATTGAAAGTTGGAAGGCCTGAGAAGATGAACAAAATGTGGCACGTCCAATCTATTGGAAAATCAGTCCCAATATTAATGGATTTAAGTGCTTTGAAACATTGTGGCGACATGATAATTTGCCATATCAAATGCAATTATTATTATTATTGATTACGATGGCTTCTCACACTCAGCACATGTTTGACTGGACCATGTGCACAATACAATCTACACAATTGATAGGTTGATTGAACTGTACATACCACAAGCAGCTGACCACCTGACCATAAATGGACTCAAAGGGTAAGAAAAAACTGCACATAGCAAGGGGTGAGAAAAAAAAATCAATTTTTATCATGTTTATTTACTGCAATTGTAAGTGGGAGTTTCTTTGTCGAATAAAGGCATGTTTCTAAGCAAACTACAGCTAGAGCTCCACACATTTCCATGGCTCCTTCTTTCAATTCTCAGTTGTAATCAAGGGCACCAAGGCTTAAGTATTCAGTAGAATTTGGCTGCTGGATGTAAAGGCCATGGACCCATGTACTACGTCATAATATTCTCTGATCTCAATTTCAGATGCACAGGTGGAAGTGACTGGGGTACCCTTTCACAACAAAGGGAACTAGTGGAATGTATGACATTGCAGCAGTGCCCTTCAAAGCCCATCTAGAATACCTTTCACGTTGTTGGGTGTAATTCATTCTGCTGTCAATTTTGGATGCTTCCTGAATCTCACAAAGAATCAAGCTTTATGACATCAAACGGTGGAACATTTTGAAGCCACTTCAAACTATAGCTGATGTTTTCTATTAATTAGTATATATAGCACTGGAGTTACAATAATCGAGGTAGAATATAGTCAATGTGTGTGAATGGCACTTGTGCAAGTCACTGATTCCAATTCAGTTGAGGTAGGTCACTAATTACCTTAACAAATAGTTAATGAATACTCCTCAGGTAAAATAGCAGCATCTTAATAATAAACAATAATAATCCTTGTATTTGGTATTGCACCTTATCACGTCGGAAGGACCTCTCAAATTGCGTCAAGGGATTTACTGTGAAATAAAGTCACTGTGTATTTGTAGGCAACGTGGCAGCACAATCTTCAAACTGTTTCACATGAAATTTTAAAATGTTATTAACAATACGAACTTATTAGCTAGATACTGACAAACATCATCAGAAGTTCTGGCCTTGCAACTCATTCAAATATTTTACTTTACTGAAAAGTAGTTTTACCCATACATCAGATCTACATACAAATAAATTCTCAGATCATTTAAGTGTAGCACAGATGAATTGGTGATGTATGTCAACAAAGAAAATCATGAATTGCAATAAGACATTGAGTTTAAGGCAGTAAAGGAGCCGAAAAACAGGACGGTTTTCGCTATCATAAGAAATGCTAGACGAAAAAAGACCAAGGTCCATCTAGTTCGCCTTCCACCTGTTTGGCGGTCGCATGCACATATGTCCCAAACTACTTATGTACTATATCCCATAACTATATCCTAACTATATCCAACTATATTAGCAAACATATAACATTGTACCCAAAGGCTTGCAATGTTTTCAATATTAAAATGTGTGGCACCAGTGGTTCTTTGTCTTTGTAGCAAGGCAAACTTATTTCACATTTTATTCAAATAGGGGAGAAAAATGCAGAATGCCATGTGATCATTATCACCAGTTTGTAAATATCACATCACATATCCACGTTATTAAAATGCTGAACTCATGTGTTTTCTGTATTGTTGCCAGCCCATTTTTTCAATTCAATCTGGGACTACAAGAGGAAAGTAAATATAAATATCTACATAGTACCAAACAAACACTCATTTCCTTCCAACTATATATATTTGGGACATTCTTATACTCTGTACTTTTATGCCACTTAAGAAGCAGCAACATTGGCATTCACTGAACTGCGAAACTGATTAAATTCTGGATGGATGTAAATGGGATATTCAGCCTTAAAACAATCAATTACAAACAGATTTATGTATGAATATAACATGAACTGAACAGCATGTTCTACATACAGTTTGTGATCGCATACAGTACACACCCCAGCATCCCCTTATACAATACGTACACATACACATCCAATCAGGATATACCACCAGCAGTGTGACTACACTCGCGTTTCTCATATCACACACACGCACACGGAGTCCGTGCCACTCACAGAATGTCAGTATGGTTTATTTACAACACGTAGCATCTACACATATGTGCAGTGTGTGCCTATCCTGGCTGCCATCAAATATAAACATATCACACAATCTTGCACACTACTCAAACACCAACCTCCCCTCACAGAACATAACCACACTCAGTCAGAGCCACTCAAAGTTCAGAAATTTGTTTATTGCTTACAGTTTCTACAAAAACACAAAGTTTATGTATTATGTCAAATCCCAGCCTCCCCTCACACAGTACATAACACACCACTGACTCTCTCACTCGGTGTCACTCTCTCACTCGGTGTCACTTTCTCATTCGGTGTCACTCTCTCAGTCGGTGTCACTCTCTCAGTCGGTGTCACTTTCTCACTCGGTGTCACTTTCTCACTCGGTGTCACACTCTCACTCGGTGTCACTCTCTCACTCGGAGTCACTTTCTCATTCGGTGTCACTCTATCACTCGGTGTCACTCTCTCACTCGGTGTCACTCTCACACCAAGTGTCATTCTCACACTCAGTGTTATTCAGTGTCAGTCTCACACCCAGTATCATTCTGACACTCAGTGTCACTCAGTGTCACTCTCACACTCAGTGTCACTCAGTGTCACTTTTACACTCATTGTCACTCTCACACCCAGTGTCACTCTTAAACGCAGCATCAGTCTCACAAGCAGTATCACTCTCACACCCGGTGTCACTCTCACACCCAGTGTCACTCTCACACCCAGTGTCACTCTCACACCCAGTGTCACTCAATGTCACTTACACAGCCAGTATCACTCTCACACTCTGTGTCATCCAGTGTCACTCACACTTAGTGTCACTCTCACACTCAGTGTCACTGTCACACCCAGTGTAACTCACACTGCCAGTGTCATTCTCACAGTTAGTGTCACTCTCACACTAGGTGTCACTTTCACACTCAGTATCACTCTCACACTTGGTGTCACTTAGTGTCACACTTACACCCAGTGTCACTCAGTGTAATTCTCACACTCAGTTTCACTCTCACACTCAGTATCGCTCTCACACTCAATGTCACTCAGTTTCACTCTCACATTCAGTCTCACTCTCAATCTAAGTGTCACTCTCATACTCAGTGCCACTCAGAGTCACTCTCACACCCAGTTTCACTCAGTGTCACTCTAACACTGAGTATCACTCAGCGTCACACTCACACTCAGTGTCACTCTCACACCCAGTGTCACTCAGTGTCACTTTCACACTCATTATCACTCTCACATCCAGTGTCACTCTCACACCCAGTGTCACTCTCAAACGCAGTGTCACTCTCACAAGCAGTGTCACTCCCACACCCAGTGTCACACTCACACCCAGTGTCATTCTCACACCCAGTATCATTCCCACACTCAGTATCATTCTCACACTCAGTGTCACTCTGTTACTCTTACACTCAGAGTCACACTCACACCCAGTATCACTCAGTGTCATTCTCACATCCAGTGTCACTCTCAAACTCAGTATAACTCAGTGTCATTCTCACGCTCAGACGCACACACACTCATTGTCACTCTCACACTCAATGTCTGTCACTCAGTTTCACTCTCACACCCTGTGTTACTCTCACACCCAGTGTCACTCTCATACTCAGTGTCACTCTCACACCCAGTGTTGCTCTCAAACCCAGTATCACTCAATGTCACTTGCACACCCAGTATCACTCTCACATCCTGTGTCACCCAGTGTCACTCACACTCAGTGTCACTCTCACACTCAGTGTCACTGTCACACCCAGTGTCACTGTCACACCCACTCAATCAGTGTCATTCTCACATCTAGTGTCATTCTCACACCCAGTGTCACTCTCAAACTCAAAGTCACTCAGTGTCACTACTCACACTAAGTGTCATTCTCACACTCAGTGTCACTCAGTGTCACACTCACACTCAGTGTCACTCAGTATAACTTTCACACTCAGTGTCACTCTCACACTCAGTGTCACTCGCACACCTAGTGTTACTCTCGCACCCAGTGTCATTCGGTGTCACTCTCACACTCAGTGTCACTCTCACACTCAGTGTCACTCTCACACTCAGTGTCACTCTCACACCAAGTGTCGCTCTCACTCTCATACTCATCGTCACTCCGTTTCACTCTCACATCTAGTGTCATTCTCGCACCCAGTGTCACTCTCAAACTCAAAGTCATTCAGTGTCACCCTCACACTCAGTGTCACTCAGTGTCACTCTCACACCCAGTGTCACTCTCACACTCAGTGTCACTCAGTGTCACTCTCACACCCAGTGTCATTCTCACACCCAGTGTCATTTAGTGTCACTCTCATATCCTGTGTCACTCTCATACTCATTGTCATTCTCACACTCAGTGTCACTCTCACAGTGTCACCCTCAAACCTAGTGTCACTCTCACATCCAGTGTCACTCTCACACCTAGTGTCATTCAGTTCATTCTCACACTCAGTGTCACTCCCACACTCAGTGTCACTCTCTCAGTGTCACTCTCACACCCAGTGTCACTCTCACACTCAGTGTCACTCGCACACTCAGTGTCACTCTCACTCAGTGTCACTCAGTGTCACTCTCACAGTCAGTGTCACTCTCACACTCAGTGTCACTCTCACACTCAGTGTCACTCAGTGTTACTCTCACACTCAGTGTCACTCTCTCTCAGTGTCACTCTCACACTCAGTGTCACTCTCACTCAGTGTCACTCTCACATTCAGTTTACTCTCACACTCAGTGTCACTCAGTGTCACTCTCACACTCAGTATCACTCTCACACTCAGTGTCACTCAGTGTCACTCTCACACTCAGTGTCACTCTCACACTCAGTGTCACTCTCTCACTCAGTGTCACTCTCACACTCAGTGTCACTCTCACACTCAGTGTCACTCTCACACCCAGTGTCACTCTCACATTCTGTGTCACCCAGTGTCACTCACACTCAGTGTCACTGTCACACTCAGTGTCACTCTCACACCCAGTGTCATTCTCACACCCAGTGTCACTCTCAAATTCAGTGTCATCTAGTGTCACACTCACACTCAGTGTCATTCGGTGTCACTCTCACACTCAGTGTCACTCTCACACTCAGTATTACTCCCACACCGAATTTCGCTCTCACTCTCATACTCACCGTCACTCCGTTTCACTCTCACATCTAGTGTCATTCTCGCACCCAGTGTCACTCTCAAACTCAAAGTCATTCAGTGTCACCCTCACACTCAGTGTCACTCAGTGTCACTCTCACACGCAGTATCACTCAGTGTCACTCACACCCAGTGTCATTCTCACACTCAGTGTCACTCCCACACTCAGTGTCACTCTCTCACTCAGTATCACTCTCACAGCCAGTGTCACTCTCACACCCAGTGTCACTCTCACACTCAGTGTCACTCTCACACTCAGTGTCACTCTCACACTCAGTGTCGCTCGCACACTCAGTGTCACAATCACACTCAGTGTCACTCTCACACTCAGTGTCACTCTCACACTCAGTGTCACTCAGTGTCACTCTCACACTCAGTGTCACTCAGTGTCACTCTCACACTCAGTGTCACTCTCACACTCAGTGTCACTCAGTGTCACTCTCATACTCAGTGTCACTCTCACACTCAGTGTCACTCTCACACTCAGTGTCACCCTCACACTCAGTGTCACTCTCACACTCAGTGTCACTCAGTGTCACTCTCACACTCAGTGTCACTCTCACACTCAGTATCACTCAGTGTCACTCTCACACTCAGTGTCACTCAGTGTCACTCTCACACTCAGTGTCACTCAGTGTCACTCTCAGACTCAGTGTCACTCAGTGTCACTCTCACACTCAGTGTCACTCAGTGTCACTCTCACACTCAGTGTCACTCAGTGTCACTCTCACACTCAGTGTCACTCTCACACTCAGTGTCACTCAGTGTCATTCTCACGCTCAGACGCACACACACTCATTGTCACTCTCACACTCAATGTCTGTCACTCAGTTTCACTCTCACACCCTGTGTTACTCTCACACTCAGTGTCACTCTCATACTCAGTGTCACTCTCACACCCAGTGTTGCTCTCAAACCCAGTATCACTCAATGTCACTTGCACACCCAGTATCACTCTCACATCCTGTGTCACCCAGTGTCACTCACACTCAGTGTCACTCTCACACTCAGTGTCACTGTCACACCCAGTGTCACTGTCACACCCACTCAATCAGTGTCATTCTCACATCTAGTGTCATTCTCACACCCAGTGTCACTCTCAAACTCAAAGTCACTCAGTGTCACTACTCACACTAAGTGTCATTCTCACACTCAGTGTCACTCAGTGTCACACTCACACTCAGTGTCACTCAGTATAACTTTCACACTCAGTGTCACTCTCACACTCAGTGTCACTCACACACCTAGTGTTACTCTCGCACCCAGTGTCATTCGGTGTCACTCTCACACCCAGTGTCACTCTCAAACTCAGTGTCATCTAGTGTCACACTCACACTCAGTGTCATTCGGTGTCACTCTCACACTCAGTGTCACTCTCACACTCAGTATTACTCCCACACCGAATTTCGCTCTCACTCTCATACTCACCGTCACTCCGTTTCACTCTCACATCTAGTGTCATTCTCGCACCCAGTGTCACTCTCAAACTCAAAGTCATTCAGTGTCACCCTCACACTCAGTGTCACTCAGTGTCACTCTCACACGCAGTATCACTCAGTGTCACTCACACCCAGTGTCATTCTCACACTCAGTGTCACTCTCACACCCAGTGTCATTCTCACAACCAGTGTCATTTAGTGTCACTCTCATACTGTGTCACTCTCATACTCATTGTCATTCTCACACTCAGTGTCACTCTCACAGTGTCACCCTCAAACCTAGTGTCACTCTCACATCCAGTGTCACTCTCACACCTAGTGTCATTCTCGCACCCAGTTCATTCTCACACTCAGTGTCACTCCCACACTCAGTGTCACTCTCTCACTCAGTATCATTCTCACAGCCAGTGTCACTCTCACACCCAGTGTCACTCTCACACTCAGTGTCACTCGCACACTCAGTGTCACTCTCACTCAGTGTCACTCAGTGTCACTCACATTCAGTGTCACTCTCACACTCAGTGTCACTCTCACACTCAGTGTCACTCAGTGTTACTCTCACACTCAGTGTCACTCTCTCTCAGTGTCACTCTCACACTCAGTGTCACTCTCACTCAGTGTCACTCTCACATTCAGTGTCACTCTCACACTCAGTGTCACTCAGTGTCACTCTCACACTCAGTATCACTCTCACACTCAGTGTCACTCAGTGTCACTCTCACACTCAGTGTCACTCTCACACTCAGTGTCACTCTCTCACTCAGTGTCACTCTCACACTCAGTGTCACTCTCACACTCAGTGTCACTCTCACACCCAGTGTCACTCAATGTCACTTGCACACCCAGTATCATGCTCACATTCTGTGTCACCCAGTGTCACTCACACTCAGTGTCACTGTCACACTCAGTGTCACTCTCACACCCAGTGTCATTCTCACACCCAGTGTCACTCTCAAATTCAGTGTCATCTAGTGTCACACTCACACTCAGTGTCATTCGGTGTCACTCTCACACTCAGTGTCATTCTCACACCCAGTGTCACTCCGTTTCACTCTCACATCTAGTGTCATTCTCGCACCCAGTGTCACTCTCAAACTCAAAGTCATTCAGTGTCACCCTCACACTCAGTGTCACTCAGTGTCACTCTCACACGCAGTATCACTCAGTGTCACTCACACCCAGTGTCATTCTCACACTCAGTGTCACTCCCACACTCAGTGTCACTCTCTCACTCAGTATCACTCTCACAGCCAGTGTCACTCTCACACCCAGTGTCACTCTCACACTCAGTGTCACTCTCACACTCAGTGTCACTCTCACACTCAGTGTCGCTCGCACACTCAGTGTCACAATCACACTCAGTGTCACTCTCACACTCAGTGTCACTCTCACACTCAGTGTCACTCAGTGTCACTCTCACACTCAGTGTCACTCAGTGTCACTCTCACACTCAGTGTCACTCTCACACTCAGTGTCACTCAGTGTCACTCTCATACTCAGTGTCACTCTCACACTCAGTGTCACTCTCACACTCAGTGTCACCCTCACACTCAGTGTCACTCTCACACTCAGTGTCACTCAGTGTCACTCTCACACTCAGTGTCACTCTCACACTCAGTATCACTCAGTGTCACTCTCACACTCAGTGTCACTCAGTGTCACTCTCACACTCAGTGTCACTCAGTGTCACTCTCAGACTCAGTGTCACTCAGTGTCACTCTCACACTCAGTGTCACTCAGTGTCACTCTCACACTCAGTGTCACTCAGTGTCACTCTCACACTCAGTGTCACTCTCACACTCAGTGTCACTCAGTGTCACTCTCACACTCAGTTTCACTCAGTGTCACTCTCACACCCTGTGTTACTCTCACTCTCAGTGTCACTCTCACACTCAGTGTCACTCCAGTGTCACTCTCACACTCAGTGTCACTCTCACACTCAGTGTCACTCTCACACTCAGTGTCACTCTCTCACTCAGTGTCACTCTCACACTCAGTGTCACTCTCACACTCAGTGTCACTCTCACACCCAGTGTCACTCAATGTCACTTGCACACCCCAGTATCATGCTCACATTCTGTGTCACCCAGTGTCACTCACACTCAGTGTCACTGTCACACTCAGTGTCACTCTCACACCCAGTGTCATTCTCACACCCAGTGTCACTCTCAAACTCAGTGTCATCTAGTGTCACACTCACACTCAGTGTCATTCGGTGTCACTCTCACACTCAGTGTCACTCTCACACTCAGTATTACTCCCACACCGAATTTCGCTCTCACTCTCATACTCACCGTCACTCCGTTTCACTCTCACATCTAGTGTCATTCTCGCACCCAGTGTCTCTCTCAAACTCAGTCATTCAGTGTCACCCTCACACTCAGTGTCACTCAGTGTCACTCTCACACGCAGTATCACTCAGTGTCACTCACACCCAGTGTCATTCTCACACTCAGTGTCACTCCCACACTCAGTGTCACTCTCTCACTCAGTATCACTCTCACAGCCAGTGTCACTCTCACACCCAGTGTCACTCTCACACTCAGTGTCACTCTCACACTCAGTGTCACTCTCACACTCAGTGTCGCTCGCACACTCAGTGTCACAATCACACTCAGTGTCACTCTCACACTCAGTGTCACTCTCACACTCAGTGTCACTCAGTGTCACTCTCACACTCAGTGTCACTCAGTGTCACTCTCACACTCAGTGTCACTCTTACACTCAGTGTCACTCAGTGTCACTCTCATACTCAGTGTCACTCTCACACTCAGTGTCACTCTCACACTCAGTGTCACCCTCACACTCAGTGTCACTCTCACACTCAGTGTCACTCAGTGTCACTCTCACACTCAGTGTCACTCTCACACTCAGTATCACTCAGTGTCACTCTCACACTCAGTGTCACTCAGTGTCACTCTCACACTCAGTGTCACTCAGTGTCACTCTCAGACTCAGTGTCACTCAGTGTCACTCTCACACTCAGTGTCACTCAGTGTCACTCTCACACTCAGTGTCACTCAGTGTCACTCTCACACTCAGTGTCACTCTCACACTCAGTGTCACTCAGTGTCACTCTCACACTCAGTTTCACTCAGTGTCACTCTCACACTCAGTGTCACTCTCACACTCAGTGTCACTCAGTGTCACTCTCACACGCAGTGTCACTCAGTGTCACTCTCACACTCAGTGTCACTCAGTGTCACTCTCACACTCAGTGTCACTCTCACACTCAGTGTCACTCTCACACTCAGTGTCACTCTCACACTCAGTGTCACTCTCACACTCAGTGTCACTCTCAGACTCAGTGTCACTCTCACACTCAGTGTCACTCGGTGTCACTCTCACACTCAGTGTCACTCAGTGTCACTCTCACACTCAGTGTCACTCAGTGTCACTCTCACACTCAGTGTCACTCAGTGTCACTCTCACACTCAGTGTCACTCTCACACTCAGTGTCACTCTCACACTCAGTGTCACTCTCACACTCAGTGTCACTCAGTGTCACTCTCACACTCAGTGTCACTCTCACACTCAGTGTCACTCTCACACTCAGTGTCACTCTCACACTCAGTGTCACTCTCACACTCAGTGTCACTCTCACACTCAGTGTCACTCAGTGTCACTCTCACACTCAGTGTCACTCAGTGTCACTCTCACACTCAGTGTCACTCTCACACTCAGTGTCACTCAGTGTCACTCTCACACTCAGTGTCACTCTCACACTCAGTGTCACTCTCACACTCAGTGTCACTCTCACACTCAGTGTCACTCTCACACTCAGTGTCACTCTCACACTCAGTGTCAGGCCGCTGACACGTGCTCTTACCGCAGTGTCGGTGCCGGTGCCGGTTCCGGGCTCCGCTGGTGTCAGTGTGTGTGTGGGGGGGGGGGGGGGGGGGGGGTCACTATGTGGCAGGATGTGAGCCTCTCCGCGGTCGGTCAATAGGGCAGTTTGTGGCAGGAAGCAGAGGGCGGGCACCGAGCGCCGCGCATGCGCGACCAGTGCTGCCGGTGAGTGACAGGTGTCGCGAGTCCCGGGGACGGAGCTCGCGCTGCCCCTCCCCCCCCCCCCCTCACTCCCCCCACACACACACACACAGCAGCTCAGGGAGGGGGGGGTTTGCAAAGTCCCGCTTGTTTCCTCCTCCCCCTGAACTCCCTCACTTCAGCTTTCATTCGTGTCTGTTTCTGCGGTGAGAGCGATGGAGAGGTGTCGTCTCACTCACGTTTCGCCCACAAATGCACAGTCGGTTCACTTCACAGTCTATTCCGTGAAGCGCTTTGAGACGTCGAGAAGACGTGACAAAGCGCTATATCAAATGCGAGGATTATTATTGCTATTATTCTGACCTCTCTCACTGGGTGGGAACAGTGCGAGACAACAACAACAACCAATTGCATTTGGACAGCACCTTTTCACATTTTGAGGACAAGGACATCTTGCATTTAAATAGTGCCCTTCACACACGGCAGCGTCTCGGAATGCTACACAGTGATGTAGTTGGACACTGAGCAAAGGGAAGGGGCTCAAACAGTAGGTCTTAAGGTGGGTTTTAATCAACAACGACTTGTTGAAAGATAACAACAGCAACAAATTGTATTTCTATGCAACTCCATCCCGCAGCCCCTCTGCCTCGTCCCCTCCCTTGCCTCCTTCAAGATCCATCTCAAGACCCTCCTCTTCGACTGTACTTTTGATCACCCTCCTACCACACGAGCTGCAGAGTTCTGATGATCTGCAGCCTATGAAGGGAAGAGTCGGGGAGCCCGACAAGTTTGCATGTTCAAGCCTCGATGTTATGAATGCGCGTATAAGGGTTTCGGTGGCCTGCGATGTGAGACCGGGCGATATTGTGGAGGTGGGGGAAGGCAGAGTGGGTCATGGCACGGACGTGGGGTAGAAAGGATAGTTGAGGGTTAAAAAAGACGCCAATGTTCCGGACTGGCTCAGTGAAGTGGAGTGTGCATCCTTGGATGGTGATGCTGTCAGTGCCTGAGATGTGGAGGTGCTAATGAGAGCCAATCAGTATGGCCTCAGTCTTGTTGACGTTCAACTGAAGAAAGTTACCTCTCATCCAGGACTTGATGTCTCACAGACATTCTGTCAGGACAGCAGTGGTCCTGGAGTCAAGGGTGGAGGCAGAGAGGTAGAGTTGGATGTCATCCGCATATATGTCTGCGGATGATGTCACCAATAGGGAGTATATAGATATTGAAGAGGAGGGGACCAAAGACAGAGCTCTGAGGATCTCCACAAGAGACGTTGCAGGGGCTAGAGGAAAAAACGTTTGTGGAGATGAAATGAATACGGCGTGAGAGGTAGGATCTGCACCATTCAAGGACAGAACCATGAAGGTTGAGGTGAGAGGAAGGCGGTGGATGAGGATAGAGTGGTCAATGGTATTGAAGGCAGCAGAGAGGTCAAGGAGGCAGAGGGAATCCTGGTCGCAGATGGACAGAATGTCATTTGGCACTTTGACCAGGGCTGTTTTTTGCGTTGTTGGCGGAACAGAAACCCGATTGGAGGGGTTTGTGAAAGGAGTGGCGGGAGAGGAAGGAGCGAAGCTGGGAAGCAACAACTCATTCCAGGACCTGAGAGAGGAAAGAGAGGTTGAAGATGGGGCGCTAGTTTGATAGCAGGATTGGGTCCATGGAGATTTTTAAGGATAGGAGTGATGACGGACATTTTTAATGGGGTGGGAGCTGTACCAGTGGACAGTCAGTAGAGGGGCAAGGAGGTGGAGCTGGGAGGTAAGGAGAGGGGTAGGGATGGGGTCGAAGGAGCAAGTTGTCGGTTTCATGCAGTTATAGTGGTGGTGAGGGAGGAGTGGGAGACAAGATTGAAGGTGTGGAGGAAGGGATGGGTAGGGGCCAGAATGTGAGTGGGAGATGGGAGTGGGAGGTGGTAGTAGACGGAAGGCCAGTGACAGCTGAGCGGATTGCCTTGACTTTGGATTTGAGGAAGTACAGCATCGCCTCATAACATAACATATAGGAGTAGGCCATTCGGCCCTTCAAGCCTGCCCCGCCATTCAATCATGGCTGATCTTCTAATCTAACTCCAGCTAATAACCTGACCCTGCCTTATCCTCATATCCCTTGATACCTTTTGCAATAAGAAATCTATCTATCTCAGTCTTGAATATGTTCAAGGACTGAGTATCAACAGCCCTTTGGGGTAGTGAGTTCCATACATTCACCACCCTTTGAGTGAAAAAGTTCTTCCTCAACTCAGTGTGAAAGGGCTGACCTCTGATTTTAAGGTTGTGACCCCTGGTTTTAGTTTCTCCAACCAAGAGAAACAATCTCCCACTATCTACTCTATCATGCCCTTTGATGATCTTATAGGTTTCTATAAGATCCCCTCTAATTCTTCTATATTCTTGAGAATATAGGCCCAAATTGGTCAGCCTATCCTCGTAACTCATCCCCTTCATCCCTGGCACTAACCCAGTAAATCTACGCTGCACCCCCTCCAAGGCAAGTACATCCTTCCTAAAATAAGGAGACCAAAACTGGACACAGTATTCAACAACAACAACAACAACAAGATTCCATTTATAAAGCGCCTTTCACGTCAGGAGGACGTCCCAAGGCGCTGCACAGTTGGGCCATGAACCGAGCAGGGGGGAAATGGTCAGGGTGAGGGGAGGGAAGGGAGGGAGCGAGGAGGGGGGAAATGGTCAGGGTGAGGGGAGGGAAGGGAGGGAGCGAGGAGGGGGAAGAGAGTCGAGAGGGGAGCTGAAGGCTCGGTCAAAGAGAAAGGTTTTGAGACCGGCCTTGAAGGAGGAAAGGGAGGAAGCGGCGAAGGCACTGGGGATGGAGTTCCAGAGCCTGGGGGCTGAGAGGCTGAAGGCCCGACCACCGATGGTAGGGCGATTGGGGCGGGGGACGTGGAGCAGACCGGAGCCAGAGGAACGGAAGGTACGGGCAGGTAGGTAGAGGGATAGTAGGTTGGAGAGGTAGGAGGGAGCAAGGCCGTGAATGGCCTTGTAGGTGAGGATGAGGTGTGGTCTCACCAGGGCCCTATACAGTTGCAGCAAGACTTCCCTACTCTTATACTCTAATCCTTTCATAATGAATGCTAACATACCGTTCGCCTTCCTAATTTCTTGCTGCACCTGCAGACTAACTTTCTGTGATTGGTGTACAAGGACACCCAAGTCCCTCTGGACGCTAACACATTCCAATCTCTCCCCTTCTAAAAAATAACCCGCTCTACTGTTTTTGCTACATAGGTTGATGACTTCGCACTTCCCTACATTATACTTCATCTCCACCTACCTGCCCAATCACCTAACCTATCTATGTCTCGCTGCATTTTTTAATGTCACCCTCTGTGTTGGCACTTCCTCCTAGTTTTGTGTCATCCACCTCGCAGTTGGTATTGCAGTAAGGACGGGCTAGGCATGAGAAGGTGGGCAAAGATTATCGGAGCAGAACGACGATTTAGCAGAGGCAAGGGCAGAGCGATAAGATTTGATAAGGTCCAGGCAGATCTGCCGATGGACCGTTAAGTTTGAGTTAAGCCAGGTGCGTTCAGTGCCACGCACTTGTACTTCAAGGGGGCGGAGGAGGCTGGGTCACCCAGGGTGACTTTCATGAATAGAAGAAGGTTCGGGAAATGAGGGGAGCAAGGAAATCGAGAGTGGTGGAGAGAGAGCTGTGGAGGAGAGTGACCGAGGAGGATAGGTCATTGCGGGAGGAAGCCCAGAGGAGGAGGAGTTCAGATGCCTCTAAGGCAGTGAAGAGGGAGTGGGGAAAGATATTTTTTCCAGGAGTGGTAGCAGATGGAAGTTGGTTGGGTGGCGGTGGGGAGAGAAATTGATTAGGTAAGAGACATGAAGTGATGCTCCAAGATGGCTTTGTAGATGATGGTGAGGTCGAGAGGGTGAGGCCCCAAGTGATCACCAGGTTGAGGGGGTGACCGCAGACGTGGGTGGTGGAGTGGATGTGGAGGGAGAGGTTGAGGGAGGAGGTAAGGGAGGAGAAGCTAGCAGAGGTAGAGCAGGAGGGGCGAAGTTAAGGTTGAAGTCGCCTAGGATGAGGAGGCATTCATAACAGAGGGAGAGGGAAGATAGGAGGATGGAGATGTCAGAGAGGAAGGTGGGGGAAGGCTTGGGGGGAGATAGATAAGGAGAATTTTGAGGGAAAGGATTGAGGGGTGATGAAGGGTAAGGTGCTCACAGGAGGGGAATGTTCCAGAGGTCTGGGGGATAGGCCGAGTGGGAACCGGGAATGAAAGCCACACCGCCACCATGGCGATTAGGTCGTGGGGTGTGATGGACGGTGCAGCCGGGTGGTGTGGCCTCTGTCAGGGGGAAGGTGTCGCCTGGAGTGATCCAGGTTTTGATGAGGGCGAGAAATTCAATGTTTTCATCGACAATGAGGTCTTGGATGGTGAGTGCTTTACTGGAGAGGGAGCAAACATTTTGAAGGCTGATGAGGAGGGCGCCAGTTGGTGGCGGAATGTGGGGGACAAGGGGTGGGAGGGGGAGAATTGACAAGGAGGGTGGGGATGTGGATGAGGGAGGAGAAGTTGGCCCCTGTGGTCAGGGTCCAATGGGTCTTGCAACGAGAATGGGAGATAGGTCAGTCAGAGTTGCTGCTGTTGGACAGCCAGCGGCGTCTGATACAGAGAGTTCCAGAGGTTAGTGGCTGAAGACACAGGCACCAATTGTGGTGCGGAAGGGTCGGGGGACACAGCAGGCCTGTGCTAGCTGAGCGTTGGGTTGAGGCGGGCTGGGTCATAAGAGTATTGTATGGGATTTTTGTGTGGCATTTTTCATTTCGTCATGGGAATTTTTCAATGCAAGTGTAATAAACACAATATATATTTTGTTCCTTCTGGATTACAAGGAAGGTGATACAATGACCAATGCTCTTCCCGGGGGCATCGGATGAGCTGACTCATACAACTAACAACAACAAATTACCTTTATATAGCGCCTTATATAACGAGGAAGTCCCAAGGCACCGGGAACTAAACATGGAAAGCTGGCTAGTAGAATAATTCAGAACAGATCAAAAGTAGCTTGTAGGAGAAAACAGGTCAACCAGCAATGGAACTGCTACTTGATACACTTACTGTGATTCTAAATATACCATCAGCTCAATTTTGCTTCTGTTACCCTCTACAGTTCAGTTGTACTATTTTGTATTAAGTCTTGTATTTAAAGCACATCTTAGCTAATACTATGTGAAGCTTAGTCTACAATAATACTTGAAATGCATGTTATTTGATGCTGCATTGACTAACTCCTTCAAAGAGAACTGGATACATGTCTGCTTAAGAAGAGCATTGAAGGATCTAGGTATTGGTGCTGACTGATCTAAGCAAATACTCCATAGGTCATAATTATTTCTGTGCTGTTGGAGTTGGCTGGAAGAAAGAGAAGAAGGTTGTATTTTAACAGTAGAGATAAATATTTCTATGAATTTTGCTTCATTCCTTTTGGGATTCAAAAAGTATGTAAAAAAGACAAAGAAAAACTTATATTTGTTCAGTGCCTTATCACATCTAAACATTTCAAAGTACTCCATAGATAATTACAGTCAACTGTAGTGACCACTCTGTAGGCAAACACAACAAACATGTGTTGTCCCTCAACCTTGCCAGAATACCAGCAGAAATGCTCTCCTCTTTTTAAACTGGTAGGCTGGACTTTTGTTTCAAATTTCATCCAAAGCACAATGGTCAATTACAAACTGCAATGATGTGAATAACCATTTTATCTGGAGGATTGTTAATAATAATAATGATGATAATATTATTATAATACTATTATACAGTTTGTCTTTACAGGCTTAGTAAATGGGAAAATCAATAGCAAAATATTGTAGTAGGTGCCTTTCTGAGTGTATTAGTTGTCTGCACTATCTTTCATTACTGCACCTCCAGCAATGCAACACTCATGCAGTACTGGACTGACGTACAGCTTAGACTATAAGATCAAATTTGAATATGCACTTGAATCTCATGATTTTAATTAATTACCATTGCATGACTGTCATCCCACAAGAATGTAACACTTTTGGTGGTTGGTGCTCTATTAACGAAACTTCAATTCTTAACAATTTTGCTGATAAAGTTAGAAGTATTGGTGTCATCAGTTGTGTATCAAAACATATATCTAGTGACAAAAGAAATAGAAAGTGAGAGACTAAGAACACTAGAGAGCTAAGAGAGGGGACATTTTAGTTCAGAGATCCTGAAAAAAAGATTTTTTGAAAAACAATAAGAATTGCAGTCAGGAGAGAGAAATGTTATGATAAGTAAGGACAGTAGTGGATATAAAAGATTCAGTCTGAAGTGAAATAATCAAACATCAGAGACAAAGAGATTGTGTTTGTGCAGGAGAATAGCATCTGTTAGAGGCATTGAGATTGCCATCTATAAGGATTAAAGGCAAGTAAAATTGACATAAAGATGGTGATCAGCAAGCAAGATTGCCAGGTATCAGTAACAAAGCAATTGTAATGGAAAGCAGCATCTTTAAATGCAATACTGGGAGGTATGAGAAGAAATTGGAAGGATTGCGTTCAGCACAATAACATTTTGGCTGAATGATCTGGATGTGTACGTATAGTTAGTGGGTATTCTTGTGTAGCAAGAGAAAGCATAAATTATCACAATATAACCGTCTTAACGTACCTTATGATGTGTTATAAATTAAATAAAGCATTAAAAACATGTCAGTGCTTCACAACAAAAGCAATTTGCAATTATATAGTGCCCTTCTTGTAGGGCAACATCTCAAGAGTACTGTACAGTGTCAGAGTTGGATGCCGAGCAAAGGAGAAGGGGAGGGGCAGGTGACCATAGGCGCAGTTAAAGAGATAGGTTTTCTGGAAGGATACAAAGATATTTAAAGAGGAGAGGCAGAGGGATTGAGAGCTTAGGGGCATCGTTGTTGAAGGCATGGTCATCAATAGTTGCCCGGAGGGTCGGGGGATGTACAGCTGACCTCTGCTAGCTGAGTGTAGGGAGGAGCGAGGGCAAGGATGGATTTGTATGTGAGGGTGAGGATCTTGAAGTCTATCTGTTCAGAGATGGTGGAGTCTGGTGAGGATTGGGGTAATGAGCCTGCAGAGTTTTGTGCCTGTGAGGATATGGGTGGCAGAATTTTGTATGAATTGAACTTTGTTGGAACTGGGGAGGGGAGGAACTGGGGAGACCAGTGAGGGGTGCATTTGAGAAATCAAAGCAAGAGGTGACAAAGGCATGAATAAAGGTTTTGGTGTGAGGTGGGGTCGGAGGCAACGTGGTGGAGGTGGAGGAAAGCAGTCCTGGTCAGGGACTGAGGATCAAACCAGATATCGGTTGCGAACTGGTTTGGTGACTTTGAGAGATAGGCTATGGAGCTTGAGCAGGTCAAGGAATTGTTGACCCAAGAGAACCCTCATCTTTAAGCATCCTATCTTACTCAGATTGCTATAATAATATAATAATAATCCTTGCATTTCATACAGCGCCTTATCACATCCTCAAGATATCTCAAAGCACTTCATAGGACATACTGTAAGGTGGATGGACTATGTATTTTGTGGGCAAAACTACAAGTGATGTAGTAATCTTTTCACTGCTTTCATAATGGCTCAATCGGTAGTATTTGAGTCAAAAGGATGTGGATTCAAGTCCCAAATCAAGACTTTGAGCTCTTAGTTGAGCTGATGCTCTAGTGAAATGCTGGGGGTATACTGTATTGTTGGAAGTACCTTTGGATCAGTTCAACCAATGTTCTGTCTGCCTGTTAATGTGAACCTTAAAGATCCCATGGCACTATTCAATAATAGATGGGAGTTTTTCTCAGTGTCCAGATGAAATTAGTTATTCACTTCATGACTATTTGTGGGATTTGCTGTGCGCAAATTAACTGTCACCTTTATCTACAAATATACAGTCATTACACTTGAGAGTAAATCCTGTGAAACACTTTGAGCTGTTTTGATGATGTAGCAAGATGCTTTGAAATGCAAGGATTATTATTGATTATTATTATAATGGGATCTTTACCGTCCATTTGAATCGACCAACGGGAGCTCTTGTAACATCTCTTCTGAAGGAAGGCACTTTCAACAATGAAGCACATGGGAAATGTCAGCCTACAAATTGTGAGTTCAAGGTCCTAACATGGGGCATGAACCCATACCCTTCTGATTCAGTGGCAAGAACCAGGCTAACACATACACAAGATCTTCAAAGGTTAAAAATTAGTCACCCATTTATTATGTGTCCTTTGGACTTTCTCATTAATGTGACAGAAATCTGTTTACCCATCACCAGGTTTCAATGCAGAAAAGACCTAGAACATAGGAACAGGATGATGCCATTCAGCCCTTTGAGCCTCTTCTGACATTTTATACTCATGAAAGATTGTTTATCTACTTCTTCACATCCCTCAATACCTTCTCGAATATCTACTTATTTCCCTTTTAAACATCCCAATCATCTACTTCCATTCCATTCATTCCAATGTATCTATAGCCTTTTGGGACAGTGCATTCCCCATTTCTCTGTGAAGAAATATTTATTGATCAGCTGAATCAGGCTGACGCATAGTACACACATTGTGCCAGTGTGCCCTGAAACTCTGGAATACTCTTCCTTTATCCCTCCGCCTTGCTCCTTCCTTCCCCATTTTCAGGTCGCTCCTGAAGACCTTCCTGTTCGACCATGCCTACAGTCAGCTCCTCTTCCCCCCAGCTCGGAATTGTGCTCCGCCACTTTCACTCACTCTGGGACACTATCCTGCATGAGGAACGTTATATAAGTACAAGTTGTTTTTGCTGATCTCACTTTGTGGACTTCACAGAATTATGAAAAACTCTTAAATAAAACAAATCAGGATAATATGCTGATGTGTGCCCCACAGTCCATCCCTACCACGCAGACAGCTGTTAAGGTTGTATAATTACCTAGCCTGGTAATATAATTCAAATCAATTTTATGCAGTTTGCGTACATGTTGAAGGTAATGAGCTGTGCTTGTGCAGCAAAAATTTAAAGCTGGGTCAAAAGCTGAAACTGATTTCCGTTTCTCACCCTTAGTGTTTATAACTTGAATGTATAATTGAAGAAAGATTGGATCTGTCAACGATGTAAATAAAACAGTTCTAGAATGCCTAAGGCGTGCTGTTCAAGACAGCTATGAAATAAAACAAGATAGAAAAAATCTATAAGTCCTCTTTATACTGAATGTTTTGCAGAACAGTGAACTTGGTATGAGTTTGACTCCTGAATCCTGACACATGGTAGTATCTCAGGGCTCTGTCCTTAGTCCTCTCCTTATCAACATCTACATGCTCCCCCTTGGTGACATCATCCATAGACATGGGGTCAACTCCCACATGTATGCAGATGACACCCAACTCTACCTCTCCATCCACCCTCGACTGCAGGACCGCTGCTGTCCTCACAGACTGCCCATCGGACATCAAGTTCTGGATGAGAGCTAACTTTCTCCAGTTGAATGTCAACAAGACCGAGGCCCTTCTGCTTGACTCCCATCAGCTCCTCCATACCTCGGGTATCACCCTTCATGGATGCACTCCACACATCATGAGCCAATACGGAACCTTGGCATTCGACCCTCAACTGTCTTTCATCCCCCACATCCATGCCATAGTCACTCTGCCTTTGCCCACCTCCGCAACATTGCCCGGCTACACCACTGTCTCTCACCACAGACCACCGAGACCTTCATCCACATGTTCACCACATCCAGGCTTGACTACGCAAAACTCCCTGCTTGTTGGCTTCCCGAACTCCTCCCTCTACAGCCTGCACATCATCCAGAACTCTGCAGCCCGTGTCCTCTCCCGCACCAGGTTCCGCAACCTTATCACCCTTATCCTTGCCCAGCTCCACTGGCTCCCCATCACTCAAAGTATAGCGTTTAAGATCCTGGTCCTCACCTTCAAAGTCCTCCATGACCTTACTCCTCCCTACCTCTATGACGTCCTAAACCCCTACCAACCTGTTCACACCCTCTGCTCAGCAGGCTTCGGCTTGCTTCTTGTCCACCGCCTTGACCACCCCACCACTGGCGAGTGGGCCTTCAGCCTCTCTGCCCCCACCTTTTGAAAATCCATCCCACAGTCTCACCTCCTCCCTTGCCTCCTTCCAGACCCGTTGCATGACCTTGCTCTTCGACCATGCCTTCGGTCACCCTCCTACCTCTACCCTCCCCACCCTCCACCCCTCCTGATCTCAACCACCAGCTCGGGTGAGGATCCCTGACTGTCCAGCTCCTTGAGACGTTCCCCTGACATGAAAGGCACTATACAAATGTAACTTGTTATTGTTATATCATACATTGCCATTTCAGTAGTGAGCATCAGTCTTAAAGAAGTTTAAATGTTGTTCTAAAGTGACACTATAGCATGCCATTAAGCTGCACTACTTGAGTCCAACGAACAGGAAAGACCAAGGTTGTGATATCAAATCTTTCATATTCAGCTGTATTATTATATTTTAAGGTCAGAAGTTAGTCAGTACCGCAATGCTAACCCTTAACCATTACCTCATAAACATCTGGAGTGAGCTATACCACATTCACTTTCTGAACTTGTGCAACTGGAAAATTCGGCAAATATACAGCATTGAAGTAATGAGATGAGTGTGGGGAATAGACTATAATGAACAAATAATACTCTATATGTAAACATTAAAGAGCAGGTGTATCAGTAAGGCAATGTGCCCAAAGAGTTGGACTTGCAAACAAAGAAAGCTTGATGGCTCTCTCAGGAACAAATAACTTTTTTTTTGAAGTGTGCAGTGGGGTCTGCCTTCATTCCAATGCTACACAAAATTCAGAAATTAAGTGAAAAATAAAGTATAGAAAATGGAGAATATTTCATTACCAGGAGTGGTTATCAAACAAATACAAATAAATGCTTACCGTGTTCTATTTTAGATACGATACAGAGGAGCTGTTATGTTATTTATTAAAAGATCGAGCCTGCTATGCTTGAACCCTTGACCTTCTGTGTGTTACTAACTGAGCCAGGATGACACCTAAAAGGACACACAACCCATGTTGCACAGGAGGAGGATACAGCAGAACAATGGGGACATAACTAGCTCTGGAGAAAAACACTGAGTGCACAGGATGAGAAATGAATGAAAAATAAATCTGCCCTCAGGCTGTCTCTAACTTGGAATCAAGGTCTTTGTGCATCTGTTCCCCAATCCCTATTGAAGAATCTAAATTATTCAATCTTTAGGAGAAATGCAAATGTATGGGTAAAGACATACAGTCTATTCATCTCCTTGTTTGAAGGGAAAATTAAAACATAGTAAACGAGGAAAATGTAATCAGTGTTAAAAAAAACTGTGGAGATGTTACCCTGTTTCAAAATTCAAGGGCATGCCATTTTCTACCTTGAAAGTCATGCAATGCAATAGATAATCTGCCATTTCCTCTATGCTTTAGAATAGAAGGTACGAGTTGTTCGGTTTATGGATGCACAACCCAATTCTCTCTTGCAGACCTTTATGTGATATTATTCAAATCCAAAGGGCTGAATGGTCTCCTCCTCTTCCTGTTTTCCTCTGTTCCCAAGTTGGGAATTCACTGCACTGGACCTCAAAATATTAAAAACAGGTATTATTTGTCTGTGGTTTCAAGATACCATCACGCTGACTAATTTTTATCATATTTGGTCACAGAATCACAGAATGTTACTGCACAGAAACTGGCAATTTGTTATGCTTGTTTTTATCTCCACACTCGTGTTAGCTTCCCATTGCATTTAATGTTCCTCTTCAACTCTGCCAGGCTCAGTCGGCAGCACTCTTGTCTCTGAATCAGAAGAGTGTGGGTTCAAGGCCCACATTAGAGACTTTGAACTCATAGTCTAGGTTGAAACTACAGTGCAGTGCTAGGAGAGTGCTGCATTGTCACAGGTGCCATCCTTCGGATGAGACAATAAACCAAGGTCCTGTTATCCTGCTGAGGTAGTTGTTAAAGATTCCCTGGTATAATTTGAAACAGAAGTTTCTCCTTGTGTTCTGGCCAATAATTCTCCAGGCAAAATTGGTCATTCACTTCATGGCTATTTTGTGGGACATTGCTACAAATAGCACAGTAAATCCTATGAAGTGCTATGAAGCATTTTGACGATGGGGTAAGGTGCTATTTCAAATGTAAGATTTATTATTAATCATTCCCCTTTTAAAAAAAATGAACTCTGCCTCAATTATAATTTGTATAAAAACATGTTCCCACCCTTTTAATTCTTTTTGTCATTATCTCAAATATGTATCCTCCAGTCACTGACTCTGACTAGTGGGAATGATTACATTTCAATATAAAAAAATATGTTTGAAGCTTGAAATGTTAAAGAATGAAGTCTCCTAATTAAAAAATAAAAATTCTTTACTATCTGAAGCATTAGAATGTCAAATTGTCCTCTTGATAAATCTATTGCCCATCAATTTCTGCATGGAACACCATTGCTTCTCCAAAGACAGAGGAGTGCCATTCTTGATAATTAGATGTTGGTAAACCTTGTAATCCCAATGTCCTTTCTATTGACAGCTCAAACCACTAAATGCAGACTTGTTTGACCCTCAACTATGCTTTCTATCTCACATCCATTCATGTCCCACTCTGTCTTCCCCCACCTCCGCAACATTGTCCAGCTCCGCCACTGTCTCACATCACAGCCCGCTGAGACCCTCATACACGCATTCATAACATCAAGCCTCAACTACACAAACTCCCTGCTTGTGGGCCTCCCCAACTCCTCCCTCCATAGGCTGCAGATCATACAGAACTCTGCAGCCCGTGTCCTCTCCAGCATCAGGCTCCATGAACCTATCACCCCCATCCTAGCGCGACTCCACTGGCTTCCCATCACACAGACAATACAGTTCAAGATCCTGGTCTTCACTTTCAAAGTGCTCCATGGCCTCGCTCCTGCTTACCTTTGCAACCTCACAACCCCTATCAACTTGCCCGCTCCCTCCGCTCAACGGGCTCTGACCTGCTTCATTGGTGGCAGGACTTCTGCCACTCTGCCCCACCCTCTGGAACTCCATGCTGCAGTCCCTCCACCTCAGCCCCTCTCTTGCCTCCTTCAAGACACGTCTCAAAACCCTCCTCTTTGACCATGCCTTTAGTCAACCTTCTTCCCCCCCCTACCCTCTACCATCCTCGATCCTGACCCCCAGCTCGGGTCCTAAACTCTAATTGTCCAGCTCCTTGGGACATCTTCCTTACATGAAAGGCGCTATACAAATGTAATTTTGTTGTTGTTGTTGTAGAGACCACAAATTGTAATGTAGGCAAATGCAAGGTAATGTGAATTGATACAAAAAAACAGTAAATGTGCATTGAAAATAATAATAATCCCTTATTAAATTTTTTTTATATAAATGTGGTCGCTAAATCCACGACTGTGGGACACTGCTGTGCTCAACTGGCTGCTGTGTTTCGCCCACAAAATATACAGTCAATTCACTTTACAGTATCTTCTGTGAAGCGCTTTGAGACGTCTCAAAGACGTGATAAGGCGCTATATCAAATGCAAGGATTATATTATTACACCCTCAGGACCCTTGGAGGCAACAACAGCAATAACTTGCACTTATGTAGCCTTTCGATGTGTTAATTATCATCAGATCCCTTTTTTTTCAACACATGTGCCAATTAGTACCATAATTTTTGCTCACAAAATATACAATCAATTCATTTTACAGTATATTCTCTGAAGCACTTTGAGACGTCTCAGCAACGTGATATATATCAAATGTAATGATTATTATTATCCTTGTTAGTCAACACACCACACATTTTAATTTTCACACCAAAGTTGCATGTTTAAGATATAAACTAATATATCAAACTATAAATAAAAAATAAAGTATTTGCAACTTATATAGATCACCGATGATCAAATTCGGAATATTGGGATAACTTTTGGTGTGTTCCTTACGTTAATTAACACAAGGAAAGCATCATACTGCAAATGTTCTCCCCATTGTGTGAGTACTTGAATATTTATCTTCACAATTATCTTGGATCAGTAAAGAGGATTCAGAGGAAGCCAATAAGGATGATTGCAGTACTTTTTTCCTATTAGAAAAAAGATAATTGTAGAGAGCCTGAACCAGCAGTTATTTAAAATGATGAGCTCCATAGATGCTTTAGATATAACAATTGGGCTTAGGTTTTAAAAATAAAATGCAAACAAACAGCAAAATTGAAGACTTGTCCATCCCCTTTCCCACCCCTGTCCCTTTGACAGAATAGTGGATATGTGGAATAGACTGAGCAAAAGAACTTCATGACTGGATTGATAGCTATTTTAGAGCAATATTTGATGTCTTACTGACAGGTGCACACTGACGGTCTGAATTTCGCAGAGATTCATTGAGAAGAGGTTGAGCAGCATGATTTGGGATTAAGAAGGAAATGTATTGGAACCCTGCTGTTGAGGTAACTATGTGAATTTATTTCCCTCACAGTGGCTTCTGTACTTCCTCCAAGACCATTCTACCAATTTATAACGTCTTGCTTATAATATAAAATCCTTGCATTTGATGTGATTTGATTTTGCATTTGATTTCTCTTCGACCGTACCTTTGGTCTCCCTCCCACCTCTCTGCCTTCCGTCACCCCTACACCACCCCTCCCCCAGGCTCGGGCCCCGTTACCTGACTGTTCAGCGCTTTGGGACGTACTCCCGACGTGAAAGGCGCTCTATAAATGTAATTTTGTTGTTATTGTTGTTGATGCTTTCACATCAGGAGGACATCTCACAGTGAAGTGACTGCATTCTGTAGGCAAACGCAACAGCCAATTTGCACAAAGTATTTTCCCACAAATATCCATAAAGTGAATGACTATCTGGGAGATTGTTGGCCAGAACGCCAGAAGAAACTCCCTTCTCTTTACAAATAGTGCCATGGGATCTTTAATGTCCACCTAAACTGACAGAAGGGACCTTGGTTTAACATCTCATCCGAAGCACAGCATCTGAAACAATGCTACCCACTCCAAGCCCTGCGCTAGGGTGTTAGTCTGGATGATACGAGGTCAAAGCCACAAAATGGGACCCAAACCCACAACTTTTTAACTCGGAGGCAAAAATGCTATGAAATGAGCCAGGATGACATGACATCTGAACTCACAATGAAACAAAATCAAGGGAGTTTCCCGTCTTGGTCAACAACAGCATCGTTTGTTGTTCTTATTAGCAGATTTTTTTTTGAGCCTCGATGTAACTACTTAATTATTGATTTACATTAATTATAAATTCTGTGTAATTTAAAGATTATTTATCACAGCCATGGAAATGTGAATTACATAGAAAATATATTATATCCTGATATGAAAAAGCCCCAGTAAAGAGATCTGCTGTGTACAGTATGTAGCAAGAGAAGAATGAATTATGTGCTTTAAAGTACATTTTCATGTAATTGCTGCTCTGTACTTCACAGGGACTGTTTGAGCTGCTGAGTACATTTTAAATGCTGATTTACATGAACTTCAGCACAATGAATTCCACCGAGGAGTAAAAATGGCCTTGTGCAACACTGCACAAATATTATCGTCTTTTCCTCTCCATGGTAAAAAATATTTTACGTGCAAATATAATATCATTTTTCAAATAAACTGTAAATAATCAATGAAAAATAAAGTGTTTGGGTATTTGATTTGGGAAATATAATTTAATTTTCTTAACTGCTTAGTATTTTCAATGAATGCATATATAGGAGTGGAATACTTTTGGCATGCTAATCCCAGTATTGTGAATAAAACCTCTCTGGTGGCTCCTGGGTGTTAGAGTTAGTTTTCTATCTTTACAGTGCGCTAAAGTGGAAACACAGAACTGGACTAGAGGGGATAGAATATGTACATTTATTTGTTACATGCTGTGTTGCAAAATGTATTGCTTCAATATTTTCCCAAAATGCAAAACCTTGTGACTAAAATGTACTTTGATTTTTGTGACCAAAACAACAGCTGGATCTATGACGTATGAGGTTTGCCAACCAGCAAAAAGATTACTATTGTTAGAGAATAGGTAATAAAATAACAATGATAGTCATAATAATAATAAAAATAAATTAAATGTGGATGCATATGGCAGTACAAGACAGGAATAGTTCCTATAATCAATCATTGGCACTGTTAATAAGGCAATTCAGAAATGACTTGAAAAGATACCCAATGCACAAAATGTCTACCTCCTGCAGAAAGTAGTTATTTTGGGAAGTTCAGATATACTACCAAAAATAACATCCATTCATGTATATCATTATTATTGTTATTGGTCTGGCTGACCCATCAACGAAAACTACTTAGAAACGGTCTCTATGAAGTGGTCTAAATATCACTAAGCCCTTCACAGGTTTTACTGCAAAGTGTAGTGACTGTGTATTTTGTTAGGCGAACGTGGCAGCCAATTTGTGCACAGCAATGTTCCACAAACTGCCATAAAGTGAATGAACAATTTTATCAGGGGAATTGTTTGGCATGACACAAGAAGAAATTTGCTTCTCTTTTCAACTAGGACCGTGGGATCTGATTAGGCAAAAAGGACCTTGGTTTAACACCTCATCTAAAAGATGGTAAGATGCTCCCAAGACATGGTATTTTATTTGCAACACTGTAGATTTCTATTCTAATTTAATCTAATCTCTTTTGCCTGGGTCTATGATCGCCACCTTGTTTGCTCAGTATCTGAGCCAAGTTCTATATTCTGTATTTGAGCCAAGACTTTATTCTATGTGAAGGGTGCTATATAAATGCAAGTTGCTGCATTCTGCTAATCTGCCATGGAAGATCGCACTCTGCAAACCAGAGGGGGTTGTGTCTGGCTCAGGTACCACTAAATATCACTGGATTGAAATTTCACCCCATGATTCCAAATGTAAACTCACCAGTCATCTCTAATAGCTTATATGGTCAAATACCCTAAACATGTGGCTTAGTTATTTAATGGCTTGGTTTATAACAGCTTCCCACTGACCGGATACCAATAACCACACCCAAATCCTTGTTCTACTGCTAATAAATATCTCTTTATCATTTTCACATATACATTTCCAGTGTTTTTTAGCTCACATTTATCTACATTAAAATTCAATCCCATGCATGAGATATTTGCTGAAACAATAACAACAATAACAAAATTATATTTGTGTAGCGCCTTTCATGTCGGGAGGATGTCCCAAGGAAACATGATTTTTTTTTAAAAAAAGCCATTCATGTCCCTTAATAAAATCCTGTGGACTGCTTTGAGCCTCTTCCTGATGTGAAAAAAATTATATCAAATGAATGATCTATTTATTTGTCTATTTATTATTCGTCAGTCTGCCTGATCACATATGTATGTATTATCACCATTTTCTACCATATTAGAAAGAAGTACTATCTTCAAAAGCATTTTGAGCAGTGTTAATGGCTGAAGACCCAGAGCAGGCTCTTGAGAAACTGCTTCCAAGCATTTATCATCACCTTCTGCTTCCTATTACTGAGCAATTTTCAGTCCAGGTGCTTAATTTGCCTTTAATTGTACAAGCCTAAAAAAAACTGGCACATGAAATATTTTTTTCGGAATCTCCAGGTAAACACATCTGTGCCTCGGCTTCCAGTATCATCCTTCTCAATAGATTTCCTAAATAATCTATCTGGTTTGTCAGACACAGTTTGCTATGGACAAAGTGGAAACATTTCTTTAGATTCATCACCTGCTGTTATCTAGAACCTGCATCTATATGGCACTAAAAATATACCCCTTAACAGCTAGCAAACATTGTTTGAGCTCCAGGACTTTGACAGACATGAAGTTGACCTTCTAGACAGACTCAAGGCTGAAAACCCGGGAGGCACTTTAGGGAGTCTGACAGACATTATGAGAGTCAATCACCACCGATGAGGTTTCAGCAGACTGGAAGCAAACAAATGTGGTTCCCTTATTCAAGTTACATGGTAACTGCAGACCCATTAACCTGATGTCAATAATTAGAAAATGATGGAGTTAATCCTCAGAAAGAAAGAAAATAGAAGATTATCTGTATAAAAATATGAGTTCAGAAAGGGTAGATTTTGTATGCCTAACCTCATAAGCTTTTTTTAGGAGGTGACATCCAACATTGATTATATTGACATGATCACTCAATTGGCGGATCGCTTTTCCGGGGATAAATAATTCCTTAAAAAAAAGGTCACTCAATCCATGACTGTTGTGTGCAATTGGTTGCTGCGTTTCACCCACAAAATATACAGTCAATTCACTTTACAGTATATTCTGTGAAGCGCTTTGAAACGTCTCAAAGACATGATAAGGCACTATATCAAATGCAAGGATTATTTTTATTATTATTATTATTGTTATCAAGCGCTCTGAGATACTATTCTGCATGCTGGGGGCTATATAACTGCAAGTTGCTGTTGTTGTTATTATATTGTTTGAGTGCTTTGAGATCTCACAACAATGTGATAAGTCTCTAAATCAAATGTGAGGATTATTATTATTAGATTACAATATATCTTGATTTTCAAAAAACATTTGACAAGTTACCACATGACAAATTGAGGTCACTGGGTATGAGGAACAAGACATAGACATGGATTTATAATTGGCTGAAGGGAAGAAAGCAGAGGGTTGTTGTTTGTGGAGTCAAAATAGGGAGAGGTATTAAGTGGGGTGCCTCCTGTGTAGATTAATGACTTGGATTCACAAGTAATGTAATCAATGACACCAAGTTGGAAAGAAGTGTGGAATCTGAAGTGTCAGCAAAAGTCTTTGAAAGAGAGCTTTATAATGTATGCACATGGGCTAATAATGGCAAGTGAAGTTTAATACTGATAAATAAAAGGTCCTACATATAGGATTTTAAAAAACAGCTCAATGCAACACCAACAACAACAATAAATTACATTTGTATAGCACCTTTCACGTCAGGACATCCCAAGGCACTGGACAGTCAGGAATCCACACCCGAGCTGGTGGTTGGAATCAGAAAGAGTGGAGGGCGGGGAGAGTAGGGGTAATAATAATCAATAATCCTTGCATTTGATATAGCGCTTTTCACGTCGGGAGGACGTCCCAAAGCGCTTCACAGAACACACTGTAAAGTGAATTGACTGTATATTTGTGGGCGAACGCGGCAGCCAATTGCGCACAGCAATGTCCCACAAACAGTCGTAGATTGAAAATGACCAATTTATTATTGTTTGGGTAGGAGGGGTAGGAGGGGTAGGAGGGTAACCAAAGGCATGGTCGAAGAGGAAGATCTTGAGATCGGTCTTGAAGGAGGCTAGGGTGGGGGCGAGGCAGGGGGCCTGTGAGATGGCGTTCCAGAGGATATGGGCAGAGAGGCTGTCCGCGGAGGGAGCGAACAGGTGGTAGGTTAGGAGTTCACAGAGGTAGGGAGGAGCAAGGTGGTGGACAGCTTTGAAGGTGAGGACCAGGATCTTGAACTGTATCCTCTGAGTGATGGGGAGCCAGTGGAGTCAGGCGAGGATGCGGGTGATAGGGTTGCGGAGCCTGGTTCAGGAGAGGACATGGGCTGCAGAGTCCTGAATAATCTGCAGTTTATGGAGGGAAGACTTGGGGAAGCGACAAGCAGGGAGTTTGCATAGTCGAGCTTGGATGTAATGCAGTGATAGGAGGATGGTAAGGTGGGTATTATGGAGAGATGACATTAATTGAGATCAAATGGGCCAAAGAGCCTTCTTCACCCACACCACTCTAGTGATTGTCCTCTTACTTGTAATATTCTTTTTTATCGAACTCTCCATCTGATTGTTCTGCAACTCTGAGCCCTGATGTCAATCAAATGTCTAATTTGCAGTCTTTCTTAATAAGGAACCTGAGCTGTGCAATTGGGAATTTTTTAGCAATCAGAGGCATGGTACATCATGTTGAATCACAGGAACTCTGCTTCAATATGATAATAAATAATCAGAAGAATCTTTTGATAGCATTAATTTAACATCTTAATCATGTTTTTGAACTGTCTGAAAGACTTCTCAAGAGTTACTGTGACTGGGTCTTTGTAAATGAATGAGGCAGCCAATTTACACTTAGAAGCTATGGAATGAATAACCAATTTTACTTGGGGGATTGCTGGCCAGGAAACTGGAAGAAACTCCCTTCTCTTTTTGAGTAGTGCCATGGGATCTTTAACATCCACCTGAACAGGAAGACGGGACCTCAGTTTAACATCTCATCTGAAGGTGGCAGCTCCAACAACACAGCTCACCCCCAGGACCGTCAGCATAGATTGAGTTCCAAGTTCTGATGTGGGGCTTGAACCCACAACCTTCGAACTCAGAGATGAGAGTTCTTGATCTACTTCCTGAACAGTGACCCTGCAGATCAATGGGAATCCTAACATGAATTCTTATTAAGTAATGGGGTTAAGAAATACTGCAAATGAGACCCGTTTCTTCTTTCCCTGACTTACGAATGCTGTTTTTCCATAGATGCCCTTGATGTACCCTTCACCGCTAGTGCTGTTCCATTTCTTCCAACCCATCTGAATTAATATATTTGCTTCATTTGAGCGGCTGGCAATGAACAATAAACCTTATAGCTATGATTCATGTGACAAATAAATACTATGTAGTATTTGCATGTTAAATTAAAAATGTATGAGAATGTTTGCTCGTATAGTTTGTTCTTTAAAAGAAAATATCTTTCACCAGATGTGAAATATTGGAGAAGGCTGGAGTTTAATTTTGTGGAAAAGAGGAGAGTCAGCAATCTTTTTCTGCTCTGTCAGGAGTTTTGGGATGGGATGCTTCTATTTTCTGCACTGATTCTTTTTCATGAAGTGAATTTATCAAGCGAGGAACCCTTATTTTAGGCCACTGATTTATATCATGTCATCCTCTGCATCTTGAACAACATTCATAGCTTTTCTTAAAGCTATGACCTCTAATAACAAAGACTTTTTGGTGGACCTCTGTTGTAAGCATTGTTTGTTGCTGCACAAAAAATATATATTCTTTTGAGTCATCCATAGTGTGAATGTGCTTTTAGTTGTCATGTTTTAACTTCTGACTTTATCCCCAGAGGAAAATCATAGCAGATTTGAATAGTTCAAGCTGCTCATTACCATTTCTTAAAACCATAAGTATGAGTAAGCCTGTACCTTTGTCATAGGTGTCACAAGTGATCTTTATTGTCAAACAAAGGTCATTGGGAAACAGGGAAGAATGAAAATAAAAGAATGCTGTTTTCCACCAGATATCTGCATATTCCCTTCATCGGTAGCTCTGTTTGTTGCTTAACATTTTCTTTCCACCACTTCTCCTTCCTCTAACCCAGATAGTTGCACACATCCAATCGTGGCATATAGCCAAACAAATCAACATTTTGTGGAAGTCAATTGTTGCGTGAAGTAATCTGTCTGTCTGTTCTTCACATACAAGAATAATAATAATACTTGCATTTGATATAGTGCCTTATCTTCAAGACATCTCAAAACGCTTCACAGAATATATTGTAAAGTGAATTGACTTTATTTTATGGACAAATCGTGTCAGGCAATTGCACACAGTAGTGACCCGCAAACAGTCGTGGATTGAGTGACCAAATTATTTACTTTTAAAATTTATTTAGGGCAAAATTTGTGTAGGGATGGTGTATTTGTAGGTGAACGCAACAACCAGTTTGGGCACAGCAATGTCCCAGTGCCCAAATGGTTGTTGCTTATGAACATACATTTGATAGTAATTACTGTGAAGCATTTTGAAACAATTCAGTGTTGTAAGGAGCTATGGAAATGCAAGTTCCTTTTGTGTTTTAAATTGTGAGAATACATTTGTGGCATTTAATAATAGTGCAAATATTGTATTTTGCATAACAATTGTGATCTTGTGAAAATGGAGATAAATGGGAATAGAGTAAAAAGGGATAGGATGAAAGGCCTGGAAATGGGATTAAAAGATCTGCAATGATGTCATAAAATGGCAGAAGAGATTTAGCAGGTTTAATGAAGTTCTCATTTTCCTATGGACCCATCAGAGTGAAAACATTGAAAAGCACCCAACAACTTGCGTTTATATAGCATATTTCATACAGGACAGTATCTCACAGTGCTTAGCAATGACTGGGTCAAATTCTGAGTGATGGAGAAGGGAGAGAGTGAGGGAGAAAGGGGGAAATGACCAAAGGCACGGTCAAAGAAGTGAAGTTTTAGGGGGATTTAAAGGTAAATAGAGAAGGGGCAGATGGAGGAGTAGAGAGAGGATGTTCCAGAGGTTAGGGGCATAGTAGCTAAAGATTGTGGCTTGGAGGGGGGAGAAGATACTCAGCAAGCCTGAGTTACCTGAGCATAGAAAGGGGATACGAGAATATCAGAGATAAGGAGGTGCTAAAGTATGAAGGGATTTATTATAGGTGACCATTTGGTTGAAGTATCAGTTACTTTAAGCTTAGGTTAAAATACGTTCGATTTAAAGTAAACTTCACTTATTTTGACCAGAAAATGTGCTTCAATCAGTCTCCGAAGAAGAGCAACACCACATCTGTCTGGTCCATGTCCAAGAGCAAGTCATAAAAGAGTAAAGGGCAGAGTACCACAAGCCCATTGCAAAATGTTTCTGGCAGTGGAGCCTTTCTTTTAATGCAAACGATCATCTGTGAACGTAAGTAATGAAAGCCTTTGATGCGTTAAAATCCTTTGAGATCTTTGAGTCAGAATGGAAAATAATTATATACTATTTATAATCACAAAACAAGGCTGCTGGACTATCAAGGCGTGTTCATGAATAAAATTGAAGTTCGGCATTGAACAGCTATGCTGGATGTTACGTTTGACGAGAGTAATACGTTTTAAAAGTGCTTTTCAGCGATTTTCATATAGATTTACACTTGCACCACCCTACTACTAATTTTACAGTTTTTCTGCCATTTCATGCACAGCTACATTGTTAATTGTGCTTGTACAGATCTGTATATATTGCAAATCAAAACACTCAGTTTAATTAAAAAAAAACAGTCACTATTGACCATGAGAAAGTGCTCCAAGCAATCATAAGATAGCATTTCAGGCATATTCACTTCAACTAACATGCAATTCATCCAAGAATAAACGTTATACAGGCAATGGATGCCAATAAGATTTCCAGAGAGATGAGTTCTCACGGGTCAGCGAGATGTGCATGGGGTTTCCTAAAGGAGACCTATTTTATATCCAAAAGTGCTTTTTGCAAGGTATATTTATGTTGCTATTTTCAAAGCGTGTTTGCTCTCCTTTCCACTTGACTCCCAACCCCAGGTGCAAACCCTTGACTATCCAGTACCGTGTGATGTCCTCCCAACATGAAATGGGCTGAACAATTGCAAATTGTTGTTGTTGTTATAAACCTCAATATCTCCACTATAAATAATGTGCATAATAAACACTGATGTAAAATGGCTCCATTCTATATATTGCATTAAGCATCAATATGAGCGCAACTAATCAGTGTCTTTGAATGATCTCTCCACATAGCTGACACGTTCCTAAAGACTTCCTTTACACTGCTGGCGTAGATGAAAGCCAAAGGCTCTATTCTGGGCTCACCATAAAGGGGAAGCTATTCGGAAAATGTTGTAAATATCTACAGAGAGCGTGACGCATGTTGAGGCCCATGAGATGAACATTTGTGCAAACTGTACCAGTCTCTGTTAATAAGCCAATGAAACTACATTTGGGTTATGCTTACATTGGTTTGCCTGGCACATACTTTGCTCTTGTGCCAATAATGTGGTGAAATTTGTCAATATTCAACAAAACGGTTGTTTGAAAGCAGCAAAAAACATTTAAAAACATTTTAAAACACAAGAAAGCAAAATGTCATTTTGCTCTCCATATTCCCACCTTTGGCATTTTTCAGAAATTGCAATGAGTCCTTAATTAAATATTATGATTTAGATGTCTTTTCAGAAGTGGGGCACTATTTCCCATTTCTTTTCTGAATTAAATAAACTTGCCTCAATATGTGCATGGTTCAAGTGCACACTTTGAATTAACAAGTTAATAATTCCATTCAACAACAATAAACAACCTTTGGTTGCAAAACATGTTTATTCACAATATCCTGTCCTGCAATGGGCCCGCAAAGTATTCCTGCACCTGCATCTGGATGCCAACCTGAACGGTAGAGCAAAGTCTAAGTAGAAGGGTAAAGCAGAGGCATAGTTTTCAGCCACAAATGTATTTAATAATAATAATTATAATCCTTGCATTTGATATAGCACCTTATCACATCTTTGAGACATCTCAAAGCGCTTCACAGAATATACTTTAAATAAATTGACGGTGTATTTTGTTGGAGAACAGGATGAAGAAGAAGAAAGAAGAATGTTTTGTTTCCTCATGTTAAGGCATTCTTGGAACTTGTGAAGTGGCGTGGAGTCCTGTAGCTCAGTGGTTAGAGCACTCGCTTTGCAAGCGAGAGACCTGAGTTCAATTCCAGGCAGGGCGAAACCTTGGGCAAGTTTCCTTACTCCACACGCCTAATAATAATCCCTCCAAAACCAAAACCAATAATAAATTGGTCATTTTCAATCTACGACTGTTTGTGGGACACTGCTGTGCGCAATTGGCTGCCGCGTTCGCCCACAAATATACAGTCAATTCACTTTACAATGTGTTCTGTGAAGCGCTTTGGGACGTCCTCCCGATGTGAAAAGCGCTATATCAAATGCAAGGATTATTATCATTATTAACACTGGTCTAATGAAATGTACCAGGTGTACTGCCATAGGGTCACTAACCAAGAGATCTCCTTCCACTTATAATGGATGAAAATGAAGCTTATCTGTAAAGTTATCTGTTTGACCCACATATATCTGTCTGCAACACAGAACTGAAGTACTCTTAAAAACGAACAATCTACCAACCTGTGAGCTCAAATTCCTTACTGCTAAAATCATATAAAAAATAGAGGCTTTATTTGATCTCAGCACTAAATAACTCAGTTCTTTAAGTATTGTAGAATGTACAGGGAGTAAATAAATATGAATTCCCATGTGAAAGAGATGGGTGATAGTATCTGAAAGCAGTGGCAGAATAAGAGGAGTGGGATATTATTGCAGAAGTACAGGAATTCAGATCTAGGAAGTGGAAGCACATTTATCGAAGATGCTACTCAGCGAAGGGCGCTGTATAAATGTAACTTGTTGTTATTTCCTCAACTGACAACTGTGCGTGAGTTTTAAAATTATATCGCTATCTTGATGATCTGAACCAGCACATCTATCCAAAACAACAATTAAGATGTGCATTTGTAACCTTGGCATTGGCTGATTCACCTTTTGAATTCAACTTCATTAATGCTGTGCAGATTTGGGAAGCTGATATTAATGATGTACACTCTACTCACAAACAAAGGAGCAGCAACCTGATCAATCATCATTCACATTGCTGACCGATGCCAACGCCCATAGTTCCATCCAGCGTTTGAAAGATCCATTGCAATGGGAACAGAGGAAACCTCCACTTCCATCAGCAGCGGACATCATGGGAATTTAACATTTCAGTTCTTTGGTTAACTCTTCACAAACATCAAGTGCCAATTGCTTGTTGAATCTCATGCTGCCTTATATTTTACAGCCACTTTCTGAGGTAATTTTCCAACACTGGTCCTGCCAGTGCAGAAACTGCCTGATTTACACCTCAGGCTGGTTCCTGCCACACATTGGAGTTGCTTTAAAAGTCCAAACAGCACTGTTAGCTGGGCCAGGTGTCTTCCCCATTAGTACAGGGTCAATGACACTCTCTGCTTTCAAATCCTGCATGATGACCTACCTGTTTGACTGCGCTTTTGGCCACCTCTCTGCTCAACCTCCCGCTCAGTCTTTGTAAAGCATTTTGAGTTGTTCTCCCAATGTGAAAAGCACTGTATAAGTATAAATTACTGTGGCTGTTATTGTTGAGGATAGCAAACTGAACAAATATGATTGAGCTGGAAATCTACAAAAACACTGTCCCAGTCCAATCAGGAAACCATATCCTTGTGTAAGCATTCCGTTGGAGTATTGGCTTTCCATATCTCAGCTTTTGTGCTAATCACCAATTTACATTTTGCAATGTATATGCCTGCTTGTAAACCTTTACTCGATATTCACTGTTATTGTTTAACCCACTTCCCAATACCATCAACTGGGAATGAATTTAAAAGCTTAAAAGATCCAGATTTGCAAAAACACACAACTGATCAGCCACAAAAGTAGTTCATTTCCATGAGCAGCCAATGCCCTGCTGCATAAAATAAGCACCGAGGCACCACAACATCTACTAAAGGCAGCTGTCAAAGTCATTGCTTGATAGAAATCTGACCAGGAAAATGCCAATGCTAAGTTAACTGACTTCATCCTAGACAGCAGTGCAAGGATGTGGCAATTGACCTCTGTAGGAGAGGAGTCATTCTAATCATTCTGTGCCTCCCCTGTGGTCAAATAGCCTGATGGCACTCACAAGCTACACTCACACAAAGAACTGCTCGTTGGGCGAGTTACTGCAGACCTGTAGTTCAGTGGTTAGAGCACTCGCCTTTGTAAGCGAGACACCTGGGTTTAATTCCAGGCAGGGCAAAACATTGGGCAAGTTTCATTACTCCACACACCTAATAATAATCCCTCCAAAAAACAAAAAAATAAATTGGTCATTTTCAATCCACGACTGTTTGTGGGACACTGCTGTGCGAACTTGGCTGCCGCGTTTCACCCACAAATATACGGTCAATTCATTTTACAGCATAATCTGTGAAGCGCTTTGAGACGTCTAGAAGACGTGAAAAGCGCTATATCAAATGCAAGGATTATTTATTATTATTAAACTGTACAAAAGCAAGAGTCAGTGCTTCTAGGGATGGATGAGGAAAAATGGCACAAAATAGGTGTAGAATACAGTCAGATTTACTTCTATATTGTTTCATACTGTGTTCAATTAATTTTCTAACTTTTTGTATGATGACTAGAACACAATACTCCAAATGTGGTCTAACCTAGGTTTTATATAAATTTGACATTACATTAATTACTTTCGTATTTTCTTTCCCTTCAAATCCAAGAGAGGACACTAAAACCATCTGTACTGTATTCATCCCTTCCTCACTTTTATTGGCTAACTCAGCCCAGACCAGTTATCAAATGTCCTGGGCTGTTTGGCTCAGTAGCTCATCAACTGCTACATTTATGCACTGAACCAATGCATGTTCCCATTAGCTTCTTCCTGGAGTTTTCTCTGATACACATGAAATAATAATTCAAGCATACAGTGGAGAAATACTCCCCAGATGAATCTCAAAGCATTCTTCTATGTGGATGGGTCATAAATTACTATTAAAAAGGTATCAAATAAAATATACTTTCTCTTTTGTTTTGGATAACAATGCTATCACTGCAACTTTTTTTCCTTTATCACAAGCAACCACATACTGAAGGTGCTGTGTGTGCAGAACTCATTGGGCTGGTGAGGGTTCAAGGCCAAGTAAACCTAGCGTAATTCAGCATTTAAGAAGCATCCTGCAGTTTTCAACAACATTGTTTTTATTTTATTTACATTATTTGCATTTCAGGTCAGAGCCGCACCTTGAACTTACAGATACCAGAAATGGAGATTATTCCAATTTTGAAACAATCTCACCTCATCTGTGGCTCATGATGTTTACACCAACTTAATCGGGTATCAAATGTCTATGGTTCAACAGAGAATGTCAGGCGTATCCTGACACTCAAGCATTGCAAGAGTCAGGAATTAGCCTTTCCCTGCAGTGTTCACTCTTTCACATGAAATAGTATTTCTATCATGTTAATCAGTGGTTCTCAACCTTTCCTTTTGTGACATAGTAATCAGAGTTAGTGCATAAAACATCTGGCTGGCTAAATATGTCTTACCCATGATATATAGTATACATATTAACATAAATGAAAACTGAAACATTTAATACTTATGATTACTTTTCTAGGGGGACATGGGAGACGAAAATGTCAAACGCTTACCTTTATCCACGTTGCCAGGTTCTCTCCCAGCTTCACATTGCGAACTGCTACCCTATGCTCTCCTCTTGCCTGCCTTGCCTGTTAAAACTTGCTGGGTGGTAATCTTAGATGTAGCACTGGTGACATTTATTTATTTGAGAAAAAAACACAAAATGCATAAATTTTCTAAATCTGTTTGTGAACCTTTGGCGACCCAATTTTGTGAAGCCAATGATGTGGAGCACATGCAATCTAACCCGACTCCTGGAAGAGCATTCATCAGAAACTGACTGAAAAAAATTATAATTGAGGGACTGATGCAATTTGCTTATCATTTATCAGTGCAAGAAATATAAAATACCTTAGCATTTCCCTGATGATAAGCCTATGTTGTATCATATGTATGGAATAAGTAGATCTAGTTTGTAATATGGTATGTAATATTTACCCAAGATTATGAGGTGAGAAATTATTTTGAAAAGTCACTGTCCCTCAATAAATAAGTTTCTTGTCTAATATCTCCACAAAGTGCCTTTCACTTTACATTTAGAAAACAGCTCTCTTAGGTGAGATAAGTTACTTTCTTGAGGCATATAGCCCTAAATCCTTTGAATTCTTCAGCTTAAGACAGTTACGTGTAGAAATTTAAGATTGTGCAGAATTTTGGAAAGCAGGCTTCAATTCATTCTTAATTTGGAAGCCAATTTTCTGCAACCGCAGCAATTAATTTCCAAATTATGACTGAACTCAAGAATGCTTTCCAACATTGCACGCAATAATATATTTTCAGATAATAGTCTTTAGACCTTGAGGAATTTCAGGCTTTAACAATACATGATGTTTTCTCATTAATATAATGTACAACAGTCTATATAAATTAGGTGCTAAATGCAGTGAAATGGTCACTGAGGAAATCAGTTATAGGAGCGAGAGCTGTGGAAAGATTCATCTTTTTATTGGCATTCTTAATTTAATGAAACCACAGATAAAGCAAGGATAAAGTTCCATTGGGTAAAACTGGTTTTGTTATTACCTATAATTTCACTAGGAAATCTCTTATTCCCAAATAGGTTAGTGCTCTGCACAAACACCACCCAGGCTCAAAAGGTTTTCAATTGCAATTAAGAATGGCAATAAGTTCTTGATTCTTGTAGATTTAACTCAGTAGCAATATTACCCAATAGTACTGTGATTTTTGTCCTGCCCTGGTAAATTTCTGCACTAACTCTAAAGCTCAAACACAATCAAATGCTCTAATTTAATTGAATGGAAGCTATTCCTTACAGCTACTCTCAGCTTAACTTACCAAACAAATTATTACTCTGTTACTGTTCTAACGCAATTCTAATAGCAGAAAACATTTAAAAAATTCAAAGGCATTAATCAATAATAACAATCACATGAACAGGAAAAGCTCCAAAATTAAGGATCCAATTTTACCAATTCAAACCCACTAACTCACAAACTCACCAATGTTTAGTGTGCTTAAGCATAAATTTGAGGGAAAATACAGAAATATTATCAAATGGATTGTACAGGTTGTTCAGTTTTGATGGGGGAGTCCTGCAGTCAATGGTTAGAGCATTCGCCTCGCAAGCGAGAAGACCTGGGTTCAATTCCCGGGCAGGGCGACACATTGGGAAAGTTTTGTTACTCCACACACCTCTGTTTACCTAGCAGTAAGTAGGAACCCAGTTGTTAGTCAATTGGCGGATCGCTTTTCCAGGGGTAAAAATCCCTTAAAAAAAATAATAATTTGGGCAATCCATGACTGTTTGTGGGGACACCGCTATGCACAAATAGCTGCCGCATTTTGCCCACAAAATATACAGTCAATTCACTTCATAGTATATTCTATGAAGCGCTTTGAGACGTCTCGAAGACGTGATAAGGTGCTATATCAAATGCAAGAATTAGTATTACATTAGTAAGTGCTCCGGGACACTGTCCTGCGAGAATGCCGCTATATAAATGCAAGTTGTTGTTGTAGTATTAGTTTATTTTTCTTATAAAACAACAACAACAACAACAAGATTCCATTTATAGAGCGCCTTTCATGTCAGGAGGACGTCCCAAGCCGCTGTACAGTTGGATCAGGACCCGAGCAGGGGGGAAATGGTCAGGGTGAGGGAAAGGAAGGGAGGGAGCGAGGAGGGGGTAGAGAGTCGAGAGGGGAGCTGAAGGCACGGTCAAAGAGAAAGGTCTTGAGACCGGCCTTGAAGGAGGAAAGGGAGGAGGCGGCGAAGGCACTGGGGGATAGAGTTCCAGAGCCTCGGAGCTGAGAGGCTGAAGGCCCGACCACCGATGGTAGGGCGGTTGGGGCGGGGGATGTGGAGCAGACCGGAGCCAGAGGAACGGAGGATACGGGCAGGTAGGTAGGGGGATAGTAGGTCGGAGAGGTAGGAGGGAGCGAGGCCGTGAATTGTAGGTGAGGATGAGGATCTTGAATTCGATCCTCTGGGGGATGGGGAGCCAGTGGAGGCGAGCGAGGGTGGGAGTGATGTGATCGCGAAGCCTGGTGCGGGACAGTACACGAGCTGCAGAGTTCTGAATGACCTGCAGTTTGTGGAGGGAGGTGGCGGGAAGGCCGGCGAGGAGAGAGTTCCCATAGTCCGGCCTTGAGGTGACAAAGGCGTGGACCAGAGTTTCAGCAGCGTGAGGGGTGAGGTAGTGCCGTAGTCTGGTGATATTCCAGAGATGATGGAAGGCGGTGCCAGTTGTGGTGCAGATATGAAGGAGAAAGGACAGCTCAGGGTCGAACAAAACGCCGAGGTTCCTGACCGGCTTTGAGAGGTGGAGAGTGCAGCCTTGGATGCTGATGGTGTCAGCGCCTGAGGTGCGGAGGCGCTGACGTGAGCCAATCAGGAGGGCCTCAGTTTTACGCGCGTTGAGCTGAAGAAAGTTGTCTCTCGGTTTAAAGTGTCCATCTTGTTCCTAGATGGACACTTTAAACCATTTGCCTCACCGTTCAGTGCAATACAGATTATTTTATACTCTGCACTGGTTGAGGTTTCAAGTTTCTGCTGGGAAACTTTAGTTACATAGCTTGGTTACCCGTTTGTGACTTGCATAGTCCTGTGACCTCTCTTTTACAGCTGCCGTTGCTGATTGTCAGTCAGAATACTGCTCTCTTAAAGAAACAGTATCACAGTTCTAGAACAATCTAGCCATTAGATATGATGAAATGAACAGTTTGCTGTGGAGTAAGCAAGGGTGCACGACATGCACAGTAATAATATCCAAAACATCAGAAATGTCTCAAAGAGCTTCACGGAGAATAGCTGTGAAGTTATTATGTATTTATAGCAAATGATCACAAAGTAACTATTTAAAATTCATTCACAAATCTACAGAAGAGCACCTTGGATCCACACACTGATTATTTGCATGAGGAACTATCTGCAATGATGGTAATTTGCTTAGTGGAAATATATACATATGCAAAGTGTCAGGGTCACGATTTTAATGGTGACGGAACAAGACAAGGAGACACGCACAAACAGAGAGAGATGTATGCACAAAAACACAAACACAGAAGAGAGAGAGAGACACACACAAATAGAGAGGAGAGTAACACACACACACAGAAGCACATGGAGATATACACATACACAAACGCAGGCAGACAAACACACATACAAGCAGATAGAAAGACAGATAGAGACAGAGGCACACGCATACAGAACATTCTGCGGCCCGCGTTAAAGAATCTGTTCTGGAATTTGGTCCTCATCAAGGAAAAGTTTAGATATCTCGGCTATAGGAGCTCAGCTTTTCCTTTGATGAAGCAATTGTTGTCATAATAATGACCACAACAGCAACCAGTTGTTTAGTGCTGGCTACAATTGCACTGAAACAGATCTGGAAAAACATCTGTTTATTGGGTCTTTTAACAAAAATGCAACAGACATATGGGAATGATTCTCTGTCCGTCAGTAAATAGACCGACCTTGGCAGACAAATGATCATATTCTCCATTAGTCAGGTTACTGAAAGTTCAAGGACTCATCCTTTTCAAAACTGCAGCGGTAGCCCATAACATGGCTAAAATTAAGTTTGCTAGCAGCTTTGATCAACTGTGATATTCACAGCTTCTCAAATTGACCAATTTCATAATTATTATTGAATGATGTGTTAATGAAGTTTGGCATTGGTTTGGGGTTTGTACCCATAAGTAGAACCACCCTGTATGTTCATCAGTGCATTGGAGATGTAGGAAACATTAGTATGTGCTGCTCTTGGCCTGTGACCTGGTTGGGGTTCAATCCCGTTTGATGTAACTCTTTGATTGAAGTCCCATGTACCAATGGGAACATACATCTTCTAGCTGGGGCAGAGCTGAATGCTGATATCAACTATGTCTGAGTAAAGGGATTAATTAATCTTGCACATGGGGAGAAGAGAAGAGCCACGAATAAAGGAACTCCTTGGAGGTTGTTTTCTTGACAGCCTGTTGTCTGATACTCAATTAATATTCAGGGAGATATCCAAACATGGTCCAGGCTGGCACTCCAGTGCAGTGCTAGGGGAGTACTGCATTGGAGGAGTTGCCATCCTTCAGATAAGATAGTAAAACAAGGTCCAAACAGCCTGTTCAGGTGGATGTTCAAGATCCCATAATGCTATTTGAAAAGAGAAGAGGGTTTCTTCCAGTATCCAAGCCATCAGTCACCTAGATAAAATGAATCGTTTACTTCATGGCTGTGTATGGACGCTTGCAAATAGACTGTCACGATCACCTTTCCTGACTCACTTGACATTCACGCATATGTGCACATATAGCAGGACTCTTTGGTATAGCCATTGGAATTGAGACTCTGGCTGATATTCCACTCCCAAATTAAAGAGCAATGAAGCCAATTAAAGCCTCACCTGTTGCTCCATCTGAGATTAAATAAGAACCAGGGTTTGAATCTGTGACTTTCGTGTTGTACCTCACCAGGGAATGCCTTTAACTGCAGACCATCAGTGGTGGTGATACTGGAGAGAGCATATTATTTTGTAACTTCTACCTTGGGGGCAGAGGTAAGCGAGGTCTCCTTGGAGCTGAACTGTCGGAATCGAGCCAGCCCTCTGTGGAGGTCTCGGTAGTCCGGTCCTGAGCCAGGCGGGTCCAAAGTATTCCAGGGCACTGTTGATAATAACACAGCCTGGCTCATTGGCAGGATCTGGAAGGGCAGACCAGTCACTGGGGCAGGAAGTCATCCCACTCAGCTCCTCTTAACCCTGAAACCCAAAGCCCTAACGAGTAGGATTTTCTTAGTGGATAAGCAGCGGGAAAGCATGCCAGACAGCCATATCAATGCACAAGCTATGCGGTTTTAGCTGATTATATTTTATTAGTTTGATTTCTTCCCCTCCCTTCCGTTCTCCCCCCTGTCCCCAGCTCGGGTCTGAAATGTCCAGTGCCTTGGGACATCCTCTCGACGTGAAACTCTATACAAATGTAATCTTGTTGTTGTTGTTGTTAGACTCCAGGGTGCTCCAACACACACTCTGGGATTCCCAACCCTTGGCTCTTGCCAACCTGCGCCTAATACTTTTCGGAATTAGGTGTCTCTCCAGGGAGAAAGTGCGCATTCCATTCCAGCAATCAATCTCTGGGATTTCCATGTGTCGGTGGGATTTATGGAAATCTCTGCTTGGTTTGGATACTCTTAAGCACAGTGATGGGTTTCTGCATGTGTCATACACCCACCTGATCAAAATATATATATATATAGTTTACTAGTTTTACTCCAATGGCACATTTTAGAATATTGGGTGAGAATTGTGAGTGTGATGTGATGGTTATCACTGGTGTAGTCTGTCATTCTGGGATATTTGAGTCAAACTGGTATCTCATGAAGCAAGTCTCAACTCTCGATCCACAGCAACTGTAATTGTGCCTTTTGGCCCTGTGCCACTGCTGGGGAAGGATGATCACATTCGTGGCTGGTTAACTTCTTAACTGTATTTAATAATGTGATATCTCCAGTGAACACATCACACCTCACAATTCTTATTCCATTGATTCTTTTTGTTTTTTGTTCCTATAAAACCTGTTTTACGCAACAAGCCATAGCTGATGGCATTATATCATAGCTGTAATGCCAAAATTGCAGGTTTTTCTCTCCTTGACTAGAATTCTACATCACTGATGCAATGTCTGGTGCTGGAACATACAATGCCATTTTCTGCCTTTCAATGCATAAGCCACATTCACGTTCTTAAGGGTCAAATAGTTCACATCTAAGTTATTGGAGTGTTAAGCCTGAATAATAATATCACCTAGGAACTATTGGATGGTTTAACTTGCTGCTGGTGTTAAGTTAAGAACCAGATTGGAAAATTGCATATCAGCGGCTCAGCAGTAACTGAGCAGAGTTAGCACCCAGTTACTGCTACCAGTAAGTCCAAAAATAGGGTGCTGGTCTGTTTGCTGCATATAAAAAACATTTGTAGAGAAAGCAACCTTAAATCAGTTGGAAAAAACAGCTGGTGCACAGTGACACAGTAAATACTTTATTCTCTCGGGGGAGAGGGGCAAGTGGGAGAGCTTGGGAGAACAGGGGAGAGCTCAGGAGAGGGTGAGGAGACAAAGGTGGGGGGGAGAGAATGGTGGGGAGAAGAGAAGTGGGGGGGAAAGAGGGGAGGGGGGCAGAGGAGGGGAGCAAAAGAGGAGGGGGGGTTGACGAAGAAGGGGAGGAGGAGGAGGAGGACACTCTCTCCCTCCTCTCTCAGGCATTCTCTGTCTCCTCTCACACCTCTCTCTCCATTATACCCTCTCACACTCTCTCTTCCCTCTCACACTCCACCTCACCCTTCTTAATCACTCTCCCCCCTTCTCCTCCCTTCTCGCACACACACTGCCCCTATCCCCTCTCAAACTCTCTCTCGATCACCCTCTCTCAATCTCTGCCCTCTCTGTTTCTTTCTTTCCCCCTCTCCCTCACATTCACTCCTCCCTCCCACCTCACACTCTCTCTCTTCCCCTCTCTCTCAATCTCTCTCTGTTATCCCTCTCCATCACTCTCTCAGTCTATCTCTCTCTCAATCCCCCTTTCCTACCTCACATACTCTGCCTTCCCCTTCTTTCTCTCACAGGTGGACAAAATGTTGTTTGTCACCTTGACCAGAGCAGTTTCTGTGAGCAGCACGGAAACCCGATTGGAGGGGCTCATGTAGGCAGTAGTAGGAGAGGAATGAGCGAAGCTGGGAAGCAATAACTCTTTCAAGGACCTTCAAAAAAAGAAGAGAGGTTGGAGGTGGGCTGGTAGTTAGAAGGCAGGGATGGGTCCAGGGAAGGTTTTATTCAGAATGGGGGTGATTGTACCTGTTTTCAAGGGGATGGGAACAGTCCCAGATGAAAGGGAGAGATTGATGGTGTTGAAGAGTAGAGAGGCAAGGAGGTGGAGCTGGGAGGTAAGGAGACGGGTGGGGATGGAGTCAAGGGAGCAGGTGTTGTGTTTCATGCTGGATATGGTGATGATGAGAGAGGAGGGGGAGACAGTTTCGAAAATGTGGATGAGGGATGGGTAGGAGTCGGAGTGTGGGGGAGAGATGGGGAAGGAGTGGCAGTTGGGAGGGTGGAGGCAGCTGAATGGATCCCCTTGATTTTGGACTCAAAGAGATCCAGCATCTCCTCACAGTCAGAGCTTGAGGAGAGAATGGGTTAGGAGTGGGAGCGTGGACGGAGGAGCCGGTTGGTGGTAAACAACTGTTCAATAATAAGATTGATCTTACTAACAATGCAATGAAAGAATACCTTCCATTATTTATGGGGATTCTCTGGTCTCTTAGGATTTAGGCACCAGTAATGTGCTACAAGACCTAGTAATTGGGGTCTTTTGATCAGGCTGATTCCCAGACTAATTGTATAATTTACTGCTATGCTTGTTTACTATCTCTTTCATAGAAGTGAAGAATGCTGTGTAAGCAAAACAGAATTGTTCACTATAGAGCAAGACTGAACACAAATACATTTTAGAGGCTCCTTGTTAGATTATTGTTCTCCCGGGGTGCAATTTATGATTTTTATTTGTACATTTTTGTAACGCACAGAGGGTGAAAAACATGATATTTGATAACAGTTTTGATGCTACCAAAAATCTATTAATAATAGAATCTCAAATATCAGCACAATCATTTGCTCAATTCTCAAATTAATACAAATATGAAATATTGCATTAAACTATTATTAATTTGATATAGTGCCTCATCAGGTCAAAATGATTCAAAGTGCTGTACAGGATTTACTGCAGAGCGTAGTGACTATTTTGTAGGCAACTAATGAAACCAATTTGTACACAGCAATATCCCACGTACAGTCACATTTGATACCTCTGTTTACCTAGCGGTAAGTGGGAACCCAGTTGTTGGTCGATTGGCGCATTGCTTTTCCGGGGGCAATAATCCCTAACACTAACCCTAATTGTTAAATTGTTTAAAAAAAAGTGGGCTTTGATAATGATAAGCCTGAGAAATTCAGTTAGTATTTGTCATGTGCCTGAGGTTGCGGAATGTTAGCGAACAAAAATAGGTGCACGTTTAATTGACAGCCCATGAACGTATGGTGAACGCTTCCCATCGGGGCATTTAAAAGCCTCAGTGTTCAAAAGCTGCTTGACAATGATGCTTATTTTGATGATAAACAGCATCAAATGCTTCCACATGTTGAATCAAATTAGGACTGAATCAAATGGTATCCAAGATAATGATAATAAACAAAAATTATTTAGTATAGCGCCTTTCATGTCATAAAGTACTTCACAGGATATATTGTGTTTTGTGGGTGAATGCAGCAGCCAATTTGTGTACAGCAATGTCGCACAAACAGCCATGAAGTGACTGATGACTAATTTTAATTTGAGGGATTGTTTTATTTGGCGAAGATGGCGTAAAGGTTACTCACTAATAGCTTGTATAGTATTTGTCTTGTCCTAACAGAAACCAGCAAGTCCTCTCCCACCAGTCACATGTTTTTGCGGGCGATGGAAAAAAAAGTAATCATTTGGTCACTCAATCATGACTGTTTGTGGGGCACTGATGTGCACAATTTTCCACAAGGTATACAGTCAATTCACTTTGAAGTATGTTCTGTGAAGGCTTTGAGATATTTCAAACATGTGATAAGGACCAATATCAAATGCAAAGATTGTTATTGTTGGACCTGCCGATCCCTATGATTAGGGCAGCTTTCAGCACCGATATTTCCTTAAGCAGAACCTCACCATCCAAGGATGCACAGTCCACCTCACTGAGCCAGTCCGGAACCTGGGGACTTGTTTGACCTTCAACTATCCTTTCTACCCCACATCGGTGCCATGACTTGCTCTGCCTTCCCCCACCTCCGCAACATCGCTCGGCTCCACCACTGTCTCACACCACAAACTGCCGAGACCCTCATACACGCATTCATAACATCCAGGCTTGACTATGCCTGACTCCACAGTTCAAGATCCTGGTCCTCAATTTCAAAGCCCTCCATGTCTTGCCTCCACCTAAGTCTGCGACCTCCTAACCCCCTACCAACCTGCCCGCTCTCTCCACTCAGCAGGATCCGGCCTGCTTCACGTACCCCTCCTCGCGCCTCCCATCATTGGTGGGCAAGCCTTCAGCCACTCTACCCACACCACCTGAAATTCAATTGCATTTGTCCTCAAAGCACCTTTTCACATTTTGAGGACAAGGACATTTTGCATTTAAATAGTGCCCTTCACACACGACAGCGTCTCGGAATGCTACACAGTGATGTAGTCGGACACTGAGCAAGGGGAAGGGGGTCAAACAGATAGGTCTTAAGGTGGGTTTTAATCAACAACGACTTGTTGAAAGATAACAACAGCAACAAATTATATTTCTATACAACTCCATCCCGCAGCCCCTCTGCCTCGTCCCCTCCCTTGCCTCCTTCAAGATCCATCTCAAGGCCCTCCTCTTCGACTGTACTTTTGATCACCCTCCTCCCCCCCTGCCCTCCACCCTCCCCGATCCCAACCCCCAGCTCGGGTCCAAAACACTGATTATCCAACGCCTTGGGATGTCCTCTGTCAGGAAAGGCGCTTTACAATTATTGTTGTTGTTGTGCCAAAACAAAAGAAGAAATGTGCTCCTGATATCTAATTTGATCATTCAATTAATTGTGGGATCTTGCTTTGTGTAGCAAAGCCACCATATTTGCCTACAAATGCCCAGTTACAACACTTGAGCGCAACTCCCTGTGAAGTATAAGCACTATGTCAAATGCAAGGATTATTATGATCATTGAAATGACTTGTTATCCCCTTTATATCTATTTCCATGACAGTTATTTTTGATTAATATGAACTAACATTGTTCAGACTCTACACCAGAGCATTTGTGATAGCGTTAGGGGTAATTAACCTTGCATTACTTGCTATCATCTTTGACTAATGCAACTTGTCACGATAGATTGCCTGCAAATCAAACCATTTCTTTGAAGTTGCAACACTGGAAAGAACTCTATTCACGATGAGGAAACAATCATTTCCATTAGGTATTCAAAATACTAGTAATTGGCTCATTATAAAGCTGAGCTGGGCTTCTGAAAGTTTTGCCCTTTCCTGAACTGATATTAATTATAATATTTTTTATAAGAAAATGGGTTTTCCTATTGTAGCGTTTAGCTCCAGTTTCACACAGTAGAAGAATTAGATTTTATTGCTGGTAAATCTGCTGTGGGTTCAAATGCCACCATTTTGGGGGTTTTCTGATTTCCCACTCCAGTAAAGTATTGTAACCGTAGACTGACTCCCCCAAGTCTAGCAGATACAGGTACACAGAGAAACAGTTCAAGAGGCACAGGTTTATTGTCACAGGGGGTAAACCTTAACAGTTTGACAGTGATATGCCTCACTCCTTACACAACGCAATCATGGAGGGATGCAGGCACTTGGATTCATGGTCGGTGTCCTTCAACCCCTCTTTTCGTGCAAGAGACCTCACAATCCCCCCCTGTTCTAGATTCTATGAAAGCTCAGGCCAGTCAGACCAATCAGGCCAGTCAGGCTCCAACAAGGATGAGGTATGACCCAAGAGCCTTCCTCACTCTCAGTTCCCAGTGTTACAGTATAAATATGACTCAGAAGAATACATGCTTTCACTGGATAAATAAATAAACAACCATTGTAGATAAAACATCAGAAAATGTCTATGGTAAGTACTTGCCAACAAGAATTTTCTAGTGAAGTAGAAGAAGAAATCTGTAGTGGGTGGGTAAGTAGGTGAGTAGGTAGGAAATACTTGTATTGGATACAGTGCCTTATCACATCATCAAAACGTGTGAAAGAGATTCACAGAATTTATCATTTACTGTAGAGTAGTGACTGTATTTTGTAGGTGAACACAGCAGCCAGTTTGCACACAGCAATGCCCCATTAAAATTGGGAACTTCAATTATCCTAGGATATACAGGGACAAAATGTGATGTGGAAAAGTGTGAGGTTATTCATTTGAGGAGGAGCAATACGAAAAGGAACTAAATATTAAATGGTACATATTTAATACATATGTAAAAGGAATAGAAGAGCAGAGAGACCTAGAGGTGGAAAAGCAAGTGGACAAAACTGATTTACCCAATACATGATTCTTAACCTATATAAATCAAAGAGGATACAGTGCTATTTACATAGAATTAGGACTAAAACAAGCTAGTTCACTTCAGAGTTTATACTCCACATGAGCCTCCATCCCGCCTATTCCCCTCATCCATACACCACTATTCCCTTCTCCCTCAATTTACGTATTTAAACATAAATGTATTACCTTTAAACACGTTAATACTTTCTGTTTCAACCAGGCCCTCCGCCAGTGAGTTCCACATTCTCAAGACTTCTGTGTAAAGAAGTTCCTTCTAAAGTTCCTTTTAGATTGCTAATAGCTATCATGTTTACGCCCCTTCGTTTGGGTTCACCACCAAGTGGAATCAGTCTTTTAATGTTCACCTCATCACTTCCTTCATATTCTTAAACACCGTCACCAGGTTTCCTCTCAATTGTCTCTTTTGCAGAGAGAAAAGCTCCAACCTGCTCAATATTTCTGGATTACTGTAACCACTCATCCCTGGTAACATCCTATTAAATCTATGCTGCATTGCAGTGGCTCTTTGTGAGTCACTGGCTCTTCTGCTCCTGCATTTCCTTTCTCTTCATTTTGCAACATGTTTCTATCATGTTTTACCTTTTCCTTCAGTCATAATCTACCCAGACACATTCCTGAGGCCAATAATGACCTTGATGATGTCCTGACTGACAATCTCCTAAAATTGGTCACTCACTCCTACTTGTTGGACATTGGTGTGTGCAAATTGACTGCTGTGTTTACCCACAATATATAGTCACTGGACTTTACACTAAATGCTATGAAGCTCTTGATTCCACTTTTAGTACAGACACTATCTACAGCACACTGAGATGCTATCCTCCATGAAGGACACTAAATAAATGCAAGTTGTTGGCATTGTATGCTTTGAGACGTCCTCCTGACCAAGGAAATATACCAAATATAAGGATTATTATTGTAGACAATATCAACAACTTGCATTTATATTGCACCCTTCACATGGATAGTGGGACGTCCTCCCGACGTGAAAAGCGCTATATCAAATGCAAGGATTATTATTATTATTATTATTATTATTATAGTGTCTCAGAGCTCTTAACAGCAGTATGTTTGGCACCAAGCTGGAAAGGGGGAAAGATACCAAAGGAACGGTTGAAGAAGATAGTCTTTAGGTGTGATTTGAACATAGGCAGAGAGGGGTTAAGATGGAGGGATTGAGGCAGGGAGTTCCAAAGATTCAGGGCACAGTGGCTGAAAGTATGGCCACCAATGGAAGATACGGGGGAGCCTAGCAAGAACTTCGGTGATGGTCATATGGAGCCTGGGAGGGGTGAGAACACAGCAGTTTTGTATCATTTAGATCTCGTTAATAGTGGAGCTGGGGAGAGCGTTGAAAGAATGTGGGTAAAAAATATTGTTCATTATGTTGTGGATGTTTTTGGAGATTGATTCGGACTGGCTGCTTTTTAAATGTTACAACCCTTCCAGAGATAACAAGTCAAACCTGTAAGTGGGATCTCCTTGGAGTTAAACTGGTGCTTGGCAATGAATTTTGGAAATGAGTCAGCCTTCTGTGATGGTCTTGCCAATCCAATTCCTGAGCCAGGGGGCTCCACAGTATTCCAGGGCACTGATGATGACAGCGCAGCCAGCCTGGCTCATCGACAGGACTTGGAAGGGCAGACCAGTTACTGGGGACTGGGAGTCATCCCGCTCAGCTCCTGTTAACCCTGCAAGCCTAAGTCCCAGCGGGTAAGGTAATCCTAGATGGACAAGCAGTGGGAGAGCTTGCCAGCTAGTGATATGAATGGCAAGCAATGCGGTTTTAGCTGGTTAGACTCCAGCAGTACCCTAAACACACATTCTGTGGTCCCGAAGCCTTGGCTCTTGCCAATCTATGCCTAATACTTTCTGGAATTGGGTACGGAGGATGCGTCCTTCCAGGGAGAGAGAGCACATTCCATTCCTGTCTGGAATCTATGTCTGAAATTTCCCTTGTAGGTGAGATGCATGGAAATCTCAGCTTGGTTTAGATACTCTTAAGTATGGTGATGGGTTTCCGCATGTGTCAGACACCAAGCTGACCCCCATCCCACCCCCACTCCAAAAAAATTTGATCAACGTTAACATTCCCACTTAGAAAAATGTTGACTCTTTTAACTGAAAAATCCATTAACTCTTGGAGTGGTAAATCCACTAGAATCTCAACCCTTAGTAGAAAAGTAAATTGATATTTTGGATGAAAATGCTCCTTCATTTTCAAGCTCAAACTCATATTGCAGTGCTGGTGATAAAACTGTCTTCAAATTGATTATGATGTTGCTAGCTCTATTCACTGCCATGAGATGTGTCTGCACTTCTCAAAAAATCTCATTAGTTGTTTGAACTTGACAAGTATATCCAAGGATACTAGACATATGTGGCTCGAAGTGACAAACTTAAGCTTAAGGCTTTTTTGGTTTAGCAGACAACTTCTGAATGAATGCCAGGTGCTGGAAGATTAACTAATATTTCTACAATGATACTCAGTGCTCTTTATCAATGACGACTATTGTGCCAATGGTTCCATCAAAACACCGTCTAGTGATGAATCAGGCAGCAGACATACATCAATGCACCATTCTACCTACACATTAGTTTGTTTTTCTAGTCAGTCGAGTATCTGACACCCTCATATGGAAATCAATCACTATGCCAAGAGTATCAAAACCAAACTACAGGTCTCACATTTCTATATATGCATAAAAAAAATGTTGTGCCCAGAAAGGAAAGCATAATCTCTTCCCGGAGACCTGATCCCAGAAAGTATTAGATGCAAGAGCCAAGGCTAGGGCCCTCAGAGTTTGTGATGGTATGCTACTGGAGTTTAACCAGCTAAAGCCACAATGTTTGCCACTGCTTGTTCAGCTAGGACAACCCTACCAGTTAGGCTCAGACACTAGACTATTGAGACCAGCGTAGAAGATCGACTCGATTTCCACATTCCTTTTTCAGGCACATAATCATGGAACCAGTTCAACACCAAAGACTTGCCTTCCCCCCCACTCCCAGGAGGATTGTAAGTTGTTTACAAAAACAGTCACTGCACTTGCCATTAATTACTTGTAAAGCACCTTCAGATGTTTCAACATGATAAGACAGTTATATAACTTCCCATTTTGGATAAAGATGTCACATTAGCTCAGTTGACTGAAGACTGTGGTTTCAAGCTCCATGGGTGGGCCATGAACATCCAATCTAGATTGAGACTCGAGTGAAGTACTGGGAGAATACTGCATTGTCAGAGGCGCCATCCTTCATCTGTGTTTGCCCACAAATACTCAGTCACTAAATTTAAAAGTAATTAGAGATGATTCAAAGTGATAAGGCTCATTATAGTCTCTGAGGCTGCTCACTGAACTGTGGACTCGAAAGCATTCACAGATAATTAAACATTGGTCTGAGAATGGTGAAAGAACACTGTACATTTTACATGTAATCCTGAAATCAATGTTTCAAATGGTATCTATCGATGGGAAATTCCGTAATTTATAGTTTAATGGTGAGGCATTTATAAATGAACAATGATCTTTAAAAATATCAAATCTTTAACTCTTCAAATCGCAGAATGAGCTGAGGTTGGTATCTCTGGCAGGGCAACAGCTGGGGTGCGACAATTGGCCTCAGTGTTGTAGCTTTGCTAATGATATGAAAGTAGCATTTCTATTCAGGATAATATACAAAAGTGAAGGAGGCCGGAGTCAGCCTAAAAGTGACAGTGGGTTGTGGAGAGGGGTGTAAGCAGGTCGGAGAGGTCGGGAGGTTGGTGCCAGGTCATGAAGGGATTTGTAGACAAGTGTGAGGATCTTGAAGTCTCATCTGAAGTCCGGCACTTTCGACAATACTCCTCCCAGTACTGCATTGCAGTGTCAGTTTAGAATTATCAAAGTCCCAACATTGGTTTTAAACCCAGTCTTCTGTGCCTGTTCATGGCTGTTTGTGGGACATTTCTGGGTGCAAATTGGCTGCCGTGTTCGCCAGTAAATACATAGGTCACCAAACTTTACCATAAATCCTGTGAAGCATTTTGCAACATTTTGTTTGCATATTAAGGCGCTACACCAAATGCAAACAATATTATAAAGAGGTTTGATTTTAAGTTAATGATCACCAAAATCATCTCAACAAATTTTCCTTGCAACCTCCAGAGAACCTGTCACTATTCCTCCAGAAAACGATTACCCTATACATTGTTTAGTAGACCTATATATTCTAGGTGATATACAGTGGTTTGATGTTGGGCTAACTATATCTTAATGAACTCAACATGAATAGTCTCACTCCTCTCTGAAGATCTGCACTGTTGGCTTATTTTTATTTCTTACTAGCTGCATTCCCTTTGCTCTCTTATGTTTAATTAGACTGCCATTGTTTCATTTTCTCCAAGAAATTGATTAATTTTAAATGTATAAAGACCTCATTCTGTCTTGGTCTGTGAAATTCAGGCATCTGTTGTTTTGCTTAAGAAGCATTTAGGGAATAAATACATTTCTAAGGACCTGTGATCTACTTCATCTCTTTTTTTTTTGTTGGGCACTTTACATAATCACTTTATTCCTGTCTTTTATTACATAGAATTACACAGAATGATATGGAATGGAAATGGCAATTGAGCCCAACAACAACAACATTAAATTTGTATGTCACCTTTCACATCGGGGGGATGTCCCAAAGCACTGGACAGAATGTGCACCCGAGCTGGGAGTTTGGATCAGGAGGGGTGGATGGCAGGGAGAGTTTATCCAGCTAGCACGTGCTGCAGTTTATATCCCACACAAGCCTCCAACCCTTATAATCTCCTCTCCTCAATTCCTTTATTGCACTAATTTAGTTTTGGAGAACCTGTCTGCCTTTATTTATGATAGAATATGGACCATGTTGGTGTCTGGAGTGGCTGATGGTTTCTCCTCTAGCCCCCACACCATCTCCAGGCATTCCCCAGGGCTCTGTTCTTGGTCCCCTACTCTTCTATATCTATATGCTCCCTCTTGGTGACATCATCCGCAGACATTGGGTCAACTTCCACATGTATGCGGATGACACCCAACTCTACCTCTCTGCCTCCACCCTTGACTCCAGGACCACTGCCGTCTGTTGGACATGAAGTCCTGGATGAGAGCTAACTTGCTTCAGTTGAACGTCAACAATTTCGAGGCTTTCCTGATTGGCTCCTGTCAGCACCTCCTCACCTTGGCGTCTTCCTTGACCCTCAACTATCCTTTCGAACCCACATCTGCGTCATGACCCGCTCTGCCTTTGCCTTCGCAACATCGCCCAGCTGTGCCACTGTCTCCCGACGTGAAAGGCGCTCTATAAATGGAATCTTGTTGTTGTTGTTGTCTCACACTGCAGGCCACCAAAACTCTCATAAACGCTTTCATTACATGGAACCTTGACCGGCCTCCCCAACTCCTCCCTCCACAGGCTGCAGATCATCCAGAACTCTGCAGCCCGTGTCCTCTCCCACACCAGGCTCCGTGATCCTATCATCCCCATCCTTGCCTAACTCCACTGGCTTCCCATCACACAGAGGTTACAGTTCAAGATCCTGGACCTCACCTTCAAAGCCCTCCATGGTCTTGCTCCGCCCTACCTCTGCGACCTCCTACCCCTACCATCCTGCTCACTCCCTCTGCTCAGCATGCTCTGGCCTGCTTCACGTCCCCCACCTCACTCGCCCCACTATTGGCGGGCAGGCCTTCTGCCACTCTGCCTCCACCATCTGGAACTCCATCCTGCAGTCCCTCCACCTCGCCCCCTCCCTTGCCTCCTTCAAGACCTATTGCAAGACCCTCCTCTTTGACAGTGCCTTCAGTTACCCTCCTTCCCCCCCATACCCCCCACTCTCCCCAATCCCAACCCCCAGCTCAGGTCCAAAACTCTCTGTCCAGTGCCTTGGGACGTCCTCCCGACGTGAAAGGAGCTATACAAATGTAATTTTGTTATTGTTGTTGTTGATGTCTAGGACATCATTGCGTAGCACGTGGCTATTTATTGCAAGTGGTTAACAAATTTAAGACGATTTGTTCTCTTAGTTCACATGTAGACGAGTTGAGGTCATTTGGTCAGGTCATTTGGCCTGTCATCAATTTAATTGCAAGCATGCTCATTGAATAATCCTTGATCAGATAATAAAATCCCTTTTGGAAGTTAGAATCATGCCGCGCCATTCAGCCTATGGTGTCTGTGTATGTGCTGCACAGATCCATTTTCCTGCTGTTAAATTGAATTCAAATAATGTGCGTAGCCATCCCAGGTGCCTGGGCACAGAATGGTTGCAGGCTGCTGGCATATCCCACTTGTAGTTGATGTTTGTAGTTTTACCCACAGCTGTAAGGGGAAGTAGGTAAGATTGACGGGTAAAGAAAATTGAATACTTCTAAAACAAATGCTGGCTGAGACAGCAATCATGTTTCAAATAATGCCGCATTCTGGACTGAAAGATAGGGACCTTCTGATTATTCATTTCTGGTACATGAATTAAGCAGAATTTAAACATTTACACATTGCAACAAAATATCATAGGATTCTTTCTCTAATGTGTTTTGCAATAATCTATCTTCTTCTATCTATATATACTAATAAAACAACAATATCTGTCTGCACTTCCAGATGGATCTCAATGACCGATTGACATAGAGACATGATATATACCTCATCGGAAAGGTCTTGTAACCAGGAGTGACATGGGCATATTTGTTTTCAGGTATCTTCTATCGTTCATGAGATATTTTTAGTTTTGCATTTTTCGCTGCAGTTACACCTGGTGGCCACGCTGGCTGACCATGGCTCTGTGGCATCCTTTGTCACAGAGCACGCACGGAGTCAAGTGGCGGGAACAAAATAAAGAACACAGACGAAGTTAAGCCGCAGCAATATCAACAACATTTTATTTTTAAAGCCCTACCACTGAGTCCTCCCAGGTGCGTAAAGATAAAGATGAAATGTCTGTCTGTGTATCAATCTACATTCCATATTGGATCCTTTGGTTGCAAGCATAGCTGCAACGGGTACATCTATGTTTCTTTTTTGTTCATGATTGTTTGACATGATTGAAGTAAATTAATTGCTGGTTCTCAGATTTTGGGAAGACTGATTATTCTTGAAACATCTGTGGGGTAGAAGAATAGTCCCATCAAATCTTAAAAACGTTCTTTCTTATCTCTGCAGTTGTTTCGTCTATGTTGCTGGAATTGGCTCTATGAATGTTTGTAGGGCATTGTTGTGTTCAAATTGGCTACCATATTTGGCCACAAACATCACAAACACTGCACTTTACCATATATCCTGTGAAACATTTTGGGATGTTCTCCTGGCATGAAAGGGGCTATACCACATGCAAGAATTATTTATTATTATTTAAGTTTGAGGACGAAGACAACATGATAGCAAGTTCAGTTCAATTAACGGAGCATGTAGTCTTCTGTTAATACATTCAACACAGATCTTTAATGGGTTATTGTCTTATTCAAAGGGTGGTATCTCTAATAATGCAGCGCACCCCAGCACCGCACTCAAATGTCAGCCTGGAATATGAGCTCAAATTAACTGGAGTACAGCAAGCAATTCGGGACATGATTATAAAGCGGATATCTGAGTTATGGAAAGGGCATACATAGTTCAGGTTCACATAAATGATACCAAGTATCAATCTATAAAGTATGACTCATGCTTGGTATCACTGGGGCTTTTTTCACCAGAACAGAAAAGCCTAAGGGGGAATCTAATAGAGGTTTTCAAAATACTGACAGGTTTCGAGAGTTTAAATAGTGGAAGATTATTCCCACTGGTTGATGAATCAGTAACCAAATGAATTTCACAAGTCAAAGGGAAGGTTAGTGGATTATTTTCATATCGAGGGTAATTAGAATGTTTTGTCACAAGTCACCATTGCAACTGAGTCAATCCCAAGATTTACAAGAGAAATTGATCAGCCTTTAAAGAGGAACACTACTGAAGGGTATAAGAAATAGCAGGGAAGTGGATTTCCGGTAGTTATCTTCAGCGAGGGATGATGATGGAATCAATTAATCCTTTTTTGATTTGTAATTGCTATTTACTGAGAAATAGCTTGTAAATAAATCCTTTGTACTACTTTTTAATATAGTCTAATCCAGAAATGAGAGAGACACAGAGAGAATAGATCTTGGTGGAATTTCTCTTCATTCATTTGATTTTGAGTTTTGATTGTAAGTGCTGAGGGTAAATATTTTGAGGTATTGGAATATGATAGGCAGACTTAAAATAATTGACCCTGTGTAAATAACTGGCAAAAGTGATGCATTTATGTCCAGGATGATATCCCTTTACTGTTTAAACCCATGTTAAAATACAGGCTGTGTTAATAGTGCAGCTGAAACAACCTCCCTGCTTAAATTGCAGTTTTCTTCATTGCGTAGTTATTTATGAATAGAGTGCACAAAGGCCTCTGTTTGCCTTGCGGGCAGTGTGATTTAATTATTTAATGCCCTGGCTACATTATCCTGTGGAACACAGCAGCATCAAGTTCCAGTCCTGATTCTGTTCTGCTATGTGATCACAGAAAGTTGGTCTCTGCAACTGGTTTATAGGCTCTTTACTAAACTAGGCAGATGGGCTGGGAATTGGTTTGAAAATATGCAAGAAGGAGAAAATCAGAGAATAAGTGTTTGTTAAAGGCTGCCGCATTCCTCGTTTGGTGGTGGTGATGGTAGTGGGAGATGAAATGAGACAACCCAGTCTGGCTCAAACCTTCTGAAGCAAATCAAAGGGGACTTAGGTCAGAGCGAAGTTCACCTGCCCCCTCAACAATAGGGACCAAACATCCATGTTCACAACAGACTAACAGCTGCCAGCTCAGCTCCTCTGAGGCTATTCTTTAACTAGTCACTGGGATGTTTGCCTGAGCTGCCCAGGGTGGTGTGGCTTCTTTAGTTTGATGCCTTAGAGGGAAGAAATTTGCTTTTGGTTGTACCTTTTCCTGATACGATCCAAAGTGTGTGCTACTGCTCTGTGGCACAGCACATTAGTGTGCCAAAGTGTACTCTACTGGACTAGCCATATTTGAAGGTTTCCTTACCAATGCAACGACATATTTATGTAGCACCTTTCACATAGAGTAACGTCTTGAAGCACTTTACGTGGTAGGGAAGAATATTGAGCACAGTCGAAGAGGTAGGTTTTCAGGCAGGCATGAAGACAGAGAGCAGGCAAAACAGAGGGGTCAAGGGAAGGAGTTCCAGAAGTTAGGGGTGCAGAATTTGAAGCTTAGCCACCAATGGGGGTATGGTTAATGTGTTGGATCCACAGCAAGTCTGAGCTATCCATGCAGAGGCAGAGATAAGAGAAGTGATGTAAGAGATCAGAGAGATATAGGGAGATGCTAAAGCATGAAGGGATTTATAGATGAGGGGAAATTGATCCACCGAGACATAGGGAGTCAGTGGAGCCTGGCAAGGACTGGGAGATGGACATGCGGAGTTGGGTTTGGGTGAGGTTGTGGGTAGCTTAGTTTTGGATACATTTTGGATAACATATACACCAAACTTTTCTTACAATGTTTGAGGTCCTACAAGACAATTGCTATTTCAATTTCCTGTGATGTGCACAGGCAAAGTATTGCATTGATGACACGCTGAAGGTTAGTTGTTCATTGGTTTGAGTGCTTCAATTTATTTTGAAGGTTTATTCAAGTCTCGGAACTTTGCTCTATTATATCACATTTGAAAATGACAGGCCTTTACTGGGAGCTTTCCGGTCAGCCTGTCATTGTACTGATGCAGTGAACAGCTGGAGCTCAGAACTGCTCAGATCATTCGAGTGACTCTCAGGGTTTTTTTTCAGGTGCACTTCATACAGAAATACATGTCGGTGAATTTGAATCATCCCATTCTCTGTCCAGCTCACCTTCGTATGACAGTATATTTTAATGTTGCTAGCAGATGCCAAAGACACCAGCATGTCAGCGACACTGCAGTGGAAGGACTGTCACTTGCACCTGCACAGCGAAAGGTTACCCCTCTTTCTCTTCTCAACAGCATTTATTTTTGAACACTCAGTGTATTTTGGGCTCTCATCTTTTGGTGACAGTCCACTCCAGCAACCACTACAGACTTACTTAAATTCATTAAATAAAAGAAAATGGCATAAGAGGGTTGAAAGTTGTAATGTTGGTGACACCTTGCCATTGGAAAATGCTCCTTGCAATTTAAAGAGCTTTTTCCGCTGGGAACTCCTCTCCCCCACGCCCACCACCACTCCCCATACACCACGTCAACTCATGAGACCTCGGCTCCAAGGCAATCTGATAAGGTAGTCCAGTCTGTACAATAACTCATACCTTCTGGTGTCTAATCAAAGGGTTATTGACCCAGGTCTGAGTGAAGAATAACCTCCTACCCCTCAATAACAACATGGATTAGAGGAGAAACCGTTTGTGAAGATGAAGTAACAGTAAATTCAGTTTACAATATATTCTGTAAAGCTCTTTGAGATGTTTTAACAATGTGATAAGGTGCTTATATCAAATGTAAGGAGTATTATTAGTTTATAACAAAGGTCAGAAGTACCATTTTCCCAATCCTCTAACAGCTGGTGTGACATTCAGGGGGTTCTCTTCCCTTCAAAAAATTGTTTCACATTCTGACTTGCTGTCTCAGTGGCCAGACACCAGCAATGTTATCGTTTTCTTGGGAAAGTGCTTTTCCAACCCTGGAGAAAGCTGGTTTTGCTTTGTTTTATATTTGGTATTAATAATAACAACATGTAGCAAACAAGTATTATAACAACAAATGTCTCAACAGAATTGACTCTGGTGTTTGCTGAGAGCGCTGCAGGTCCTGGGGGACTACAGTATTGCTAGCCACTGGCAGGCAAGTCACAGAATTCCCATAATCTAATGCATGCTCCAGCAGCCTTAGTTCAGTAAACAATTTTAGCCGTATAGTTTAATGTCTGCCTACAAGGGCTGCCAGCAAACTAGGCAACAATGCTACCTCAGAGATACCGCTTGGCAGGAAAGCTGGCGTGTGCAGCTATTGTTTTCTCTGCAGTATTTTTTGATTGATGATAAGTTGTGCAGCGCTTGTATGGAATTCTGACTTCACTAAGCAACTTTGTGGCAGTCCTTTGGATATAATTATGCAGAAACCTGACAATTAATAAATTACCCATATAATAAGGATATATATATATAATAATATAACTTGGCATAAAATTCTCAGTTTATCGGGGGGAAAAAAAATATTTTTCTGAACTGGCTCAATCTCGGTAGTCCAGTTCCCGAGCCAGGCTGGTTCGCAGTATTCCAGGGCACAGCACAGCCAGCCTGGCTCATCAACAGGACTTGGAAGGGCAGACCAGTCACTTGGGACAAAAAATCATCCCACTCAGCTCCTGTTAACCCTGCAAGCCAAAGCCCCAACTTCAACCTTTCTCATCCTACTACTTATATATTCCCCTTACATAGGTGACAAGAACTAGTAAACCGTTCAGGCAACAGCTTTGAAAAGAAATTCCTTGCTGTGATTTTTTTTTAGTCAGCCGGGTGTCTGACACACGCGGAAACCCATCACAATGATTAAGAGTATCCAAGAGTATTGCTGGGCTTGTAGGATTAACAGGGGCTGAGTGGGATGACTCCCTGCCCCCAGTGACTGGTCTGCCCTTCCAAGTCCTGCCAACAAGCCAGATACGCTGTTCTGTCATCAGCAGAGCCTTGGAATATTGTTGCCCAGGAGCTGGACTACCGTGCCTGCCAAAGAGGGTGGGCTCGATTCTCACATTCTGTTGCCAAACTTGTCACTTTTGGACCAGTTCAGCTCCAAGGAGACCAAGACTAACCCACACACCCCCACCCCCCCGCCCACCCAAGGAGGATAGTCCCTGCTGTAATAAAATCCCAACTTTAATCCCTTTCATGCCAAAACCATTGAATGCCCTGTGGACCCCTTGGATGCCATTCCCAGTCCAATTCAAAAGTACTTCCCACTTTTATCCAGGTTTTATAGAGAGATAGGAACAATTCAGAATTCTCTGTTTTATTTACAAACTGAAGAGACTACAGTTAATTGCTTCAGAAACTTTTAAACCAAGAAAACAAACTTATCTTTGGATTAAAGAAGCCAATAATTAAGTTCCTTTAGAGCTGAGAAGCCACTGATAAGTAAATCAATGAGTCTCTCTGCTAATTAGAACACAGAAGCGATTTGAATGTTATGTCAGGAATTCTGACTCATGTTACAGATACAGACCGATACTCAGATATAAGAACAAACTGTCTGATACATCACACTAGCATTCAAGTTTGAATACTAGAAATATATACACAGTGCCATTCATTGTACTTGAATTTGCATTCTAGGTTGACACCCCAGTGCAGTACTGGAGGATTGCTGCATCGCCAGAAGTGGAATCCTTTAGATGAATCCTTCCTTCAAGCTTTTCGAAACGCCGTCCGGCGAGGAGGGTGCTATATAAATCGAAGTTGTTGCTGCTGTTGAGACATTAAACCAAAGTCCGTCTGCTTGTTCAGGTGGATGTCACAGAGAAAATAACTCAAAGATGTCGCAGAGAAAAATTGCAACACTATTCATATCACTACCAGCATGGTTGCCAAATAGCTGTGCAAACTTAAGATAAATAAATCTCAGAGGCCAGATAAATTGCATCCGAGGATCCAGAACTAAGAGAGCAAGTCACAAAAACTCTGTGCAAATCTTTCAAAAATCACTGAGTACTGAAGGGGTGCTGAGGGGCTAGAGAAAGGCAGATGTTACTCCTCGTTTTCAAAAAGGTAATAAAAGTGACTCAGGAAACTACAGACCAGTAAGTTTGACGTCCATATTAAGGATAAAATCATGGAGCATCTGGACAGAAATAAAATTATAGGGAGACGGTTGAAGCAGAAAGTGTTGATTATTTCAAACATAGATTGGATAGTTTTCCTTTAGGTAATAACATTATTGGATATAGTACATAGGTAGTTTGGGACATATGTGCATGCCAGGAAGATGGAAGGCGAACTAGATGGACCTTGGTCTTTTCTCGTCTAGCATTTCTTATGTTCTTATGGATGTTCAGGTGGATGTCACTATTCAAAAAGAGAAAGGAGTTTGTCCCGGTGTCCTGACCAACAATCCTCTAGTGTTTCATTCATCTCCTGTATGTTTAAAAACAGCCGTCATCACCCCGGTCCTCATAAAACTTTCCCTAAACACAATCCTGCTCTCAAATTACCGCCCCGTCTCCAACATCCCTTTCCAAGGTCCTTGAATGAATCGTTGCTTCCCAGCTTCGCTCCTTCCTCTCCTGCTACCTCCTAAACAAACCCTTCCAATTGAGTTTCCGTGCTGCCCACAGCACAGAAACAGTCCTGGTCAAAGTGACAAATAATGATCCGTCCACCTGTGACCTCCCTCTGTCTCCTCATCTTCCTTGACCTCTTTACTGCCTTTGATACCGTTTATCATTCTATCCTCCTCCATGGCCTCTCCTCTCACCTCAACCTTCATGGCTCTGCCCTTGAGTGATTCAGATCCTACCTTTCACACCATCGCCACATGCTTTCAGCCTTTCTACCCCCACCCTTTGGAATTCCATTCCACATTCCCTTCACCTCGCTCCCTCTCTTGCCTTCTTCAAGGCAGGTCTCAAGACCCTCCTCTTTGACCTTCGGCCACCCCCCCTATCCTCCTTGCCCTCAATTCTCTCTGACTCCAAACCCCCTTCTTGGGTCTAAATCCCTGACTGTCCAACGCCTTGGGACGTCCTCCCAACGTGAAAGGTGCGATACAAATGTAATTTTGTTAATTTTATATTGAATTATTTGTGTGTTCTTCCTTTAATCATACTGGCTGCTGTGTTTGTCTACAGAAATAAACATGACAAAAAAGGTCCCTGTAAAACCCTCTGAAACATTTCAACATACCAAATCATATGGAAGGATTTTTATTAATAGATATTGTGTCTTACATGCAAAAGTTTAGGATCAAACAGTGGAGTCAGCAGCCAAGTGTTGGAGTACATCCTACCTTACCTCTACCAAATGAATTAAGAATTAAATTAATTGGTCACATTGGTAAATGTTAATCTGAATGAAAAAGGAATTACTCAACTAACAGCAGTCCTAAATATTACTGTCTGAAAACACTTGGCAAGCAACAATCACGGCAGGAGCTTGGGAATTAGCAGCCATGTGAGTGGTGGCCATTGTCCGCCTATTGCTAGAACTTGCTGATTGTGGAAAAGGATTGGAATTTGCAGAAGTGCTTATGTTTCAATTTGGGTCCTATATATTATCTCCTGTACCTTGGCGGAAGTCTGCTTTGGCACGGATATCAAACTGAGTTTTACATTGCTGGTCCCTTGTGTCAGGAAATCAGATAAGATGATCCTAAGCAATGCAGCTGTCGTCTGGTATATACAATTTGATATGGTAGCCTGGCAGAGGCCAGCTATGCGTCTATGCATTAGAAACATAGAAATTGAGAGCAGCTGTCTCTGTCATTGCTGGGAGCGAGGCTGACCTCACTCCAGATCATTTTCGGAATCAGCTCTAGTCTTCTGATAGAGTGCAAGAACTGGTTGATTTAAAAGTGGAAATTATTGATAACACTGGCATTTACCTGTCCAATCTATCAAGGTGATGATCTTTAATGAACAGATAGATACCTTTGCTTGTCCTGCCTCATCTAAGGAACCAAACACTGCCATTTGTCTTGCATGGCTCAGTGTGCTGGCTGGTACCTCTATTTATAGCTTGCACATACTCCAGTGGGTATTAATAGCGTACACTTTACCAACAAAATTCGAAAGTAAAATGCATCAGATGAGCAAACGAACAGGCTACATTCCTTCTTAGTCCATTCATGAGACTCTACAGTATCCCTGTGCAATGAGTTTACACATAGGAAAATGATGAATATTATTTTCGGTGAAATTATGCATACTGCATCATGTTTGCACTTGTACTGTATAAGAAAGTATGTTTGTGAAGCTGCAAGTAGTGTTTGCTGAATGTACCCAAGGGGATAACACAGCCCCATCTGTGTTATATAGAAATGGTGCACCAAGGCAAACAGCCTGAATTTCAGTGTTACTTTAAACAAACCAGAGAGCATCTAAATCTGTTATCGTTTCTAGTGCTATCTCTCTGAGTAAAATCTGAAGATCACAAAAAGGTTTTGGATGAAGAAGGCCTTCTGCTCATTTGATGTCATCTTTCAAGGTCAGAAAAATCCTTTGTATATATGGATACTGATGAATGGAATCTTTTGCCTGAAAAAATAAAAACTTGTGAAAACACAAAGGTTGTTCAGAGGTCATTTATATAGAGTTACATAGACTGTACCGCACCGAAACAGGCAATTTGGCTCAATTGGTTTGTGCTGGTGCTTGTACACATCTTGATCGCTTTACCTGTCACCCTCCCATACCCCACTTTCCATTAGTACATCAAGTTTCCTTTTGATGACTTTCGCATAAAAGTAAAATTCAAAACTCCGCACCATGGGATCTTTAACATCCACCAGAACAGGCAGATGGGTCCTCGGTTTAACATCTGATCAGAAAGACAGCACCTCCAACAATGCAGCACACCCCAACACTGCACTGGAGTGTTAGCATAGACTACATGAGTTCAATGTTCTCACATGGGGCTTGAACCCACAAATCTTTGAGGCGAGAATGCTATTAACTGAGCCAGGCTGATATACAGAGATTTCTGCTATGCCACCCACAAAGCTTTGCCTCTGATGGGAAATCTTTGCTGGAGTACTGTGTGCCACATAAAGATTATGGATGGACTGTGAAGGAACATGTCGACTAAGCAATGTTTGTCCCTCAAAAGTCTCCTGGTGTTTTCTGTGAATTATTTAATGAGTAATAGAGGTTTGTGTAATAGTTGTGTAATCCGCACTGGTACTCTCATTTTCTAGTCTTGACATATAATTGATATTGTGTTGCAGTGTGCAGCCATACTACAATTGAAGTAATCTAGCCCTCAGAGGTTCTTCTGCAGAGTTTACAACCTAATCCAGACAATCGCTGGCCTCATGGGGATGTCTGTGAATGAAATCAGCTATTAAATATCCTCCGGTCCACATAAAGGCCAGAGGGAAATCGCAGCTTTTCAAAGCTGATCACTAAGCAAATTGAAGGCAACAGACCAACAATCTGACTGTATTAGTGCAGATAAATCCACTATTATGCCAGCTACATCCACAGACAGCTTTGCATAATTATTAGGTGAAACTGCAGGATACTCGCCTCACCAGACAAAGTAATAACAGTGAATGTCAGCAAATTGAGGCAGAGAATTCGAGTTATCTTCTACTTCCTGGTACAGGACAGGACATTCTGTTCAAATTCAGTTGTATTTCAGTCCCTATTTCAAACGTGACCTTGTTTCTTTTATCCAGTATTATCTGAAAACATTGGCTTACACAATACAGGAGAAATTCTCCATTATCACTGATAACAGGTTATATCTGCTATACAATAGTTCTGAACATATCCTTAGGTGTCTCCTTACTCACTCGAGTTGAATTTCACAGAAACATTTTCTATGCAGAGAGACACCTTCAGCCCATTGTGTTTGTGATTTCATACCGCACTCCTCAGCCATTCTGCATAATTTCAGGCACAGTGATATGAAAATGAAATTGAGAATAATTGATTTTTCATATTGAGAAATGGAGGCGATGGGCTCTTATAACTGTGCCCCATCTGGATTACTGAGAGAAGAGAAAGAGGCAAAATCAATTAAACAATAACAAAGCAAGGGGTGAAATTTGCAAGATGCTATAATATCTTTGAGGTGATAACATGATTATAGCTATAAGTAAATTAAGTCAGTATCCTGTTTTAGGTCTACTCAAATGCCAATCTCTGCATTGTTATAATATTCCTTACACTTGATATAACGTCTTTCACATCAAAATGTCTCAAAATGCTTCCCAGAGTACAAATTAAAGTATAGTGACTGTGTGTTTTATAGGCGAATGTGGCAGCCAATTGACACACAGCAAATATCCCACAAATAACAAGAAGTGAATGATTCCTTTTTATATATGGGAATTGTAGTAATGATAAATTGGTCACTTAATCCACAACTGTTTGTGGGACACTGCTGTGCACAATTGGCTGTCGTGTTTTGCCCACTTATTATATAATACATATATAATACAGTCAATTCACTTTACAGTTTATTCTGTGAAGCGCTTTGAGATGTTTCAAGGATAATTATTTTATTATTGTTGGCCAGTACATCAAGAGAAACTCCTTTCTCTTTTCAATAGTGCCAAGGAATATTAACATCCATCTGAACAGGCAGACATCTCATTGGAAGACCAACAGCTCTGACAAATCATTGAACCACTGCATTAATAATAACCACATTAATAATAATAATGTGTGCAATTGGCTGCTGTGTTTTACCCACAAAATATACAGGCCATTCACTTTACAGTATGTCTTGTGAAGCACTTTGACACATCTCAAAGACATAATAAGGCGCTATATCAAATGCAAGAATTATTATCAATATTAATAATAATCCTTGCATTAGACATAGCACATTTCACAATGTCTCAAAGTACTTCACAGGATATACTGTAAAGACTGTGTATTTTGTGAGCAAATCACTGCAGCCAATTGCTCACAGCCAATTGCTCATAGCAATGTTCCACATAGAACCATGGAGTGAGTGACCAATTTTATTTGGGGGATTGTTGGCCAAGATGCAGGGAGAAACTCCTTTCTCTTTTCGAATAGTGCCATGGGATCTTTAACATCCACCTGAACAGACAGAAGGATGAAGGACAGCACCTTCGATAATACAATACACTCCCAGCACTGCATTAGAGTGTTAATGTGTTAACACTAACGCACTAAGTGTTAACACTGCTAAGTGTTAGCTTAGACTATGTGCTTCCAAGTCCCGACGTGGGGCTTGAACCCACAACCTCTGACTGAGAGGTGAGAGGCGAGGCTGACACATGCGATTAAAGCTTCACCAGGCTTAGCAATTTTTCTATTTCAAATTAATGTGATACAGTGGATCACCAAGTTTTCTCCTCCCACATCTGGGTGAAACTTCCAGATCTTACACATTATTCACCAATTTACCCAGCAGAATCAAAGTTTCATTAATTTACTATACAAACAAGTGCATCACCTAAAAATCAATCGTTTTTTAGTACTTAAATACCATTTGTGAAAGATGTCTGGGTGTGTGCCAATATTATGATGCATAATAATAATAATAATAATCCTTGCATTTGATATAGCGCTTTTCACGACGGGAGGACGTCCCAAAGCGCTTCACAGAACACACTGTAAAGTGAATTGACTGTATATTTGTGGGCGAACGCGGCAGCCAATTGCGCACAGCAATGTCCCACAAACAGTCGTAGATTGAAAATGACCAATTTATTATTGTTTTTTTTTGGAGGGATTATTAATAGGCATGTGGAGTAAGGAGCTTGCCCAAGGTTTCGCCCTGCCTGGAATTGAACCCGGGTCTCTCACTTGCAAAGCGAGTGCTCTAACCACTGAGCTACAGGACTCCACAATGACAAGTACCCATGTGTATCTTTTGGTTATAATTTTACATCACTGTGAGATTACAGACATTGGCAGCACATTATTCACTGATTCTGCGCTCCAAGACGCTACCCCAGGTGAAGGGTGCTATATAAATATAAGTTATTGTGGTTGTTGTTGATTCTGCAAAGCACAGCACAAATCTATTCCACATAACAAGAAACAGACATAGTGTGCTGTGCAGATGCATTGTTATAGAAAAACAATGCCATTTTTCCAATATGCCAAAGCAGCAGGACAGGAGGACAGAAGTTCAACAGCAATAACAACATCATCAACAACAAAATTACATTTGTATAGTGCCTTTCACGTCGGGAGGACGTCCCAAGGCGCTGGACAATCAGTGTTTCAAACCCAAGCTGGGGGACGGGATAGGGCAGGGTGGAAGGCAGAGAGGTAAGGAGGGTGATCAAAGGCACAATCGAAGAGGAGGGTCTTGAGATGGGTCTTGAAGGAGGCAAGAGAGGGGACGATGTGGAGGGACTGCGGGATGGAGTTCCAGATGGCAGGGACAGAGTGGCTAAAGGCAAGCCTGCCAATTGTGGGGAGGGTGAGGTAGGGGATGTGAAGCAGGCCGGAGCCCACTGAGCGGAGGGAGCGGACAGGTTGAAAGGGGTTTTTGAGGTCCCCAAGGTAGGGGGCAGCAAGGCCATGGAGGTGAGGATCAGGATCTTGAACTGTATCCTCTGTGTGATGGGAAGCCAGTGGAGTCGGGCGAGTATGTTGTTGATAGGTTCATGGAGCTTGGTGCGGGATAGGACAAAAGCTGCACAATTCTGGATGATCTGCAACCTATGAAGGGAGGAGTTGGGGAAGCTGACAAGCAGGGAATTTGCATAGTTGAGCCTGGATATTATGAATGCATGTATCAAGCTTGGGAAGGGTAATTTCAAGGTAGAAACCAGGAAGAATATCTTTACCCTGATAATAATTAACAGTTGGAAAAAGTTAATCAAGAAGATGATAGAGGCAGGATGCTCAACCGATTTAAGAATCAGCTTGACATTTCATATACTCGTAGTTTACATGATTATTTTGTGTTAAAATATAAGATTCCAAAGAATCGTGGAAAATTCATACATTCAGTCTTAAACTGGAAGCTGGTTCTTTTTAAGGACTGTGAAGAATAGGCTATGGTTAGGTGGAATTTCAACAATAACAACCAATTATATTTGTATGGTGCCTTTTATGTCGGGAGGACATCCCAAAGTGTTGAATAATAATCCTTGCATTTGATACAGTACCTTATCACATCGCTCAGACATCTCAAAGCACTTGACAGGATATACTGTAAGGTAAATTGACTCTATATTTTGTGGGCGAAACGTGGCAGCCAATTGCGCCCAGCAGTGTCCCACAAACAGTCATGAATTGAGTGGCAAATTACTATTATTTATTTTTATTTTGAAGGGATTATTACCCTGGAAAAGCCATCCAGACAGTGGATAGTCATGGATGAGCACCCAAATCTTTGATGCTGTAAAGGGGAGACAGTAGGATGTTTTTTCTGGAAGAATAAGATCAAACAGGTGAAGGATTTTCTTCATCTGAACTCTCGCTTGTGATTTTTTGATGTTTTCACCATCTTCATAAGTCATGGTGCAGGTCTTTACCAATCACAGCTGGAATCTTCCTGTGTAAAAATTGACTGCTGCATTTGTCTCTAAATATACAATCACTACATTTACAGAAATTCCCTTTGAAGCGCTTGGAGGTGGTTCAACGTCAATATTATTGTAAATAACCTACATAGGGAATTTAAACAGAGCAGCATATCTGCTTCCAACAATCTACCATTCTCAACCATTTGTGCGCATTCAGCATCTGAAATAGATAGAATAGTATAGGGGAAGCATGCAGTTCATCATAGAATGGGACTGTCCATGTGATATTCAACACACTAAGGAGTAGACATTCCACCTAGATTTAGATTTATTCTATTTGGTTGGGGCCGAAGATTTCTGTGTTCCCATTGTTGCTGCATATTTTCCCATACTGTCCACATCCAAAACCCACATGCTGAACTGGGCAAACAATTAGACTGGTTGAGTAAGAATCCAAGATCACAGCACATTTTCAGACTGGGCTTTGGACTGAACAATTGCACTAAAGTCAATCATCCTTCCCTATCCTAACACCTCCATCTAAAAGGCCGACTTTTCAGATCTTATGCCCATAAAATACCTCCTTCCACTCCTTTATTTTGCTTTCTCTCCATCTGTCTTCAAGTCCCGCCTTCAAACCTAACTCTTCGACCGAACCTCTGTTAATCTCCCCTATCTCTCATGCATGGTGTCCGACCCTATCACTGTAAAGCACTCCAAGGTATTATCTTACATGATGTGCGCTATTTAGAAACAGGTTCTTGTTGTTGCTAATTGACATTTCAGTACCACTTCATGAAGGTTACCTCAATTAGTATTGTGTGAAGCAGTAGGCAAAACCCACATCCAGAGTTGGGCAAAGAATGAGACTGGTTCAATGAAAACTTAAGGTGGCAGCACACTTTCAAACTGGGCTTTAGACTGAACAATTGCACTAAAGTTGATCATCCTCCTCTATCCTAACATCTCAGTCTAAAAGAACATGATGATTTTCTGATGGAGCTGAATTCATTGAGAATTAAATCTAGTTTGGCATGATAACATTTCATTATATGAGGAACATGACTTTGCTAGGTTGGCTGAGTGAGCTTTGCTAACGAGCAGATTAATGAAATACAGAAAGCATTGGGTTCAGGTTCTGCTTTTAATAAACAACCCAACTTTCTCCCACACCTGCTCCGAGGAAAAATGTTCTCATTGTGAGACTTACCCAGACCCAAAGTATACAGTCAGTTCTGGGTCAGAAAGAACTGAGCCTGTGTTAACTCCCATGTGTACAGTTATTTCAAAATCGCATTCTTGCTGTTGGTTTTCTGTCCGTGAAGATTCCCTCACCACCATGTGAGGAAAGTCCATGGAGGCTAGTAGTGTACAAACTGCACTGGGCTGCATAGGCAGGCTGAGAGCTCAGCTTGGAAGACAGCATGTTTTATATTATGAAAATTATTGATGAAACTAAGCTATGTGAATAATTCAGGAACATCTGGACTAGAAGCAGATGTGGCAAAGATAGATTACATAAGGTGAATGCAAGACACTGCATTGTTGAAACAAGGAACAGTAAATGTGTAGAAATGTAGGGATTTTATTAGCAGAGGTGTGGATAGAACAGAATATAGCTGTAATTATTAATCCTGCCTGAAGGATCCAATCAATGTGAAGTAGCTTTTAGCAAGGCTAGTCAAATAGTTGACTATAATTTTAAATAATGTATCCTAACCTGTAGAAATGGTTTTAAAGCCATACGTGGAATGCAGTTGAATCATGCATACCCTCAAATGACATTGAAGCCTTGAAGACTGCTCCAACAGGAACAACAAGGGCAAGTCCAGTGCTTAAGGGAGAGAATCAGAAAACTGAACTTATCATTGGATATGACCCATGTCTGTTAAATGCTGAGAGGTTTAGATAATGTGGATGCAAGCAGGTAATTTGATCTAGCCAGCAACAACAATTTACACTTATATAACACCATAGGCATTGGAAGGATGTCACACAGCACTTTGCACAGCTGGTTGGGAGTCCAAACTGGAGGTGAAGGGAACTGAGGAGAGTGGGGAAGGGAAACAAAGATGACTGAAAGTTTAGTCAAAAGAAAGGTCTTAAGGCAGGATTTAAATGTGGGGAGGGCGGGGACGAGGTGGAGGGACTTTGTGTTGGAGTTCCAGAGCGCGGGGGCACAATGACTAAAGTTTCACTCATAAATGAGGTGATCACGAGAACAGACTGTAGGGAATAAAGCAGAACAGGCCTACCCGGGTTACAAGAGAGGTTATAGTCATGGCAGAAGGAAAAATCCATTTAACTGAGCTGCTGCTCAGTGTGATCAAGAAGTCATCTCCTTTGCACTTGTTCTGACGTGACCTATAAACGACAGTTGTGGGGGTCAGTTCAGTGAATAAACCTGCAACATGCTTTACTTAGGCCAACCTACCACTAAGGTGATGAGCTGAAGTGGGGATTTGCTGACTGTTTCACAAACTCTTTCCAGTGGTTGAAATAGGCATCAGTTTCCAATGTCAGGCTAGGCAGCACCCTCAGGTCTATCATTCTACTGCTGCTAAAGTGTTCAATATCCAGAAACTAACCCCTTGTGGAGAGATCCCTTTAAGAGACAATGACAATCAATAAATAACTAATATGGACTTGTTCAGGAGGTATAAAAGGACACTGGAAAAGGGGCACAATGTGTGGTTATTGGAGTCATTTTGGAGTATATTAGATTGTGGATCAAAACTCAAATAACCTCAGTAACTCCAGTATTTTGTGAGTACCTATTACAAACCTATACACACCACTTTGTCCGGGAATATTATGTCAAAGGAAGAAACCTGTGCACTTTTTTAAAAGCATGCATTCATGAGTCAGTTTATTAAATTCAAGGTTACAACAATTCTGTTGTAGTATTAAGTCATCCAAAGCTTCCTCCATCAGCTGTGAACTTCCTGAAACATTTGGCACTAATGTCACACATAAAATGTGGAAGCCTCCGGTTAGCTATGTGAGGTGCACAAACAGGAAGTGCATTCTATGGCTAGGCTGGCAAGTATTATAGGATTGCTTCACACTCGGTCATGTCTGGAATTCTAGCTCGGGCTTCCTAAGGAAAAGTTACAGGAGCAGGTGGCGTACACATAGACACACGCACGCACACCAACCCAGACCACTTTATTATCCCCCAGGTCAAATTGTAATGACCCAGTCTGCTCTCTTAACAGTACATCAAATCAATTGCTAAACTTTCAGTATCTCTCTAGTGAATGTTGTTAACCAATATGGCAAAAGAATTCACAGCTGTTCGAAGATCTTGACTGGGCTAAATATGTACAGAGTCTGAAATTGCTGGTTCAAATGAACTCTTGCATGGACTACAGCAAATCCTCACTCCATACTGAGAGGAAGGGACACAGTCACATTGAAAATGCTTGCGTTGCTCTACATACATACAGTACTCTTGGCATGGGCTCAACAAAACACTCCACAGACTGAGTAATGTCTGGGATCTAAACTCGACTGGTTGGCAATATAGCCCAGTGTCCTGTCTGCCTCCTTTAATGCTGCCTCTCACAGATTTTCCATGGTAAACTAACACCCCTAGATATCTTTCAGTTTCTCCCTTTGCTAAGTTCTATCCAACATCCATGGAATACATGCAACTTCTATTCTTACTTCTGTTATGTAATACCTTGCCATTATTTGTATTGCACTTCATTTGCCTGTCATCAATCCCAATGATTATTTTATCAAACTGTCCTTGGGAGATCTTTACAGCTTCCTCTGATTCCACAGTTTCCCCAACTTAGTACCATCTGCAAATGTAATTATCTTCCATGGGGTCTGTGAATCCAGGTCATTAATACATATAGGAGGATCGCTGGTTTTGACTCCATAGACAATATCTTCCCCCATTTTGACCAAATTTCGCTAACAACTGCCCTCTGCTTCCTTCCCTTAAGCCAATTGCTAATTATCTTCATTATAAATCCTATGATTTTCAATAAAGCAACTGTCTGTCACCACAGGCTGCCAAAACCCTCACGTTCATAACATCCAGGCTCAACTGTGCAAATTCCCTGCTTGTCGACCTCCCCAACTCCTCCCTGCACAGGCTGCAAATCAGCTAGACCTCTGCAGCCCATATCCTCTCCCTCACCAGGCTCTGTGACATTATCCTCGCCCGGCTCCACTGGCTCCCCAGACTCCAGCCTCTCTGCCCCCACCCTCTGGAACTCCATCCCACAGTCCCTCTGCCTCAGCCCCTCTCTTGCCTCCTTCAAGACCTGCCTCAAGACCCTCCTTTTTGGTTGTGCCTTCTGTCACCCTCCTACCCCTACCCTCCCCACTCTCCACCCCTCCTGATCCCAACCACTAGCTCAGATGTGGATCCCTGACTGTCGAGCACTTTCGGACATCCTCCTGACATGAAAGGCGCTATACAAATGTAATTGGTTGTTGCACTTTGAGATACTATTATTAAGAATTATTATTTTAATATTATGTCCATATCTTTCTTTTGATATCAATGACATGTGTTTCTAATATTTTGTCAATGTTATTTTGGAAGTCTATAGAAGGAAGGACAGTAAAATTTCTTTACAGGTTTCATTGGAATACAAAAATCAGACATAAAATTTGAATGATGTTTTCATCGGTAATATGAATCTGTACACCTGCAGGATTTAGTCTAGTGGTTTGGAAGAACATGTCTTGTTAAATATAGGATGTATTATATTGACCTGAAAGCATTTATGGCATGTTTCAATGCAAAGGGTCATGGCACATTTTCTTGTCTCATCACATTTCAAAGTAAATAGAAATTCCTTTGGCATACCAAACATCTACAGTGTACAGTATGCATGATTTATAATAATCCCTGCTCCATCTCCTCTCAACACAATGTTTTGTAACTTGCAATAATCACAGACTGTCTCCTCTATATACATTTTATTTGGTCAGCAGGATGCATGAAACATGCGGAAACCCATCACCATGCTTGACTTGCCAAAGCAGACTGAGAGTTCCATATATGTATGCCACCTACATGTGGAAATGTATCTATGTCTGGAATGGAATGTATACTTTCTTCCTGAAGGGATGCATTCTGATTACCTAACTTCATATCCTATTAAGCACAGAGGATCAAGGCTTGTGAACCCCAGAGTGTGCACAGGGGTACTTCCGGAGTTTAATCAGCAAAAAATGCATAGTTTGCCATTGAGATCACTGTCTGACAAGTTTTCCCACTGCTTGGTCAGCTGGAATCATGCTACCCGTCAGGTCTTTAGCTTGCAGATTAACAGGAGCTGAGCGGGAAGAATCCCTGCCAGTGTGTGAGTGGTCTGGTCCTGTAAATCCTGCTGTCAAGCCAGGATGGCTGGTCTGTTCACCAGTACTGCCTTGGAATACTGTGAACTCACCTGTCTCAGAAACCTCTATATATAGTGCTGTGATTTACAATAATTCCCAGATTGTCTGCTCTGTATGGTGATATGTTATTTAGAATACTCCTGTTTTGTCACCTTTAACATATATAGGTTCTTCATTTATGATATTCCCACATTGCTCGATGGTGTATGTTTCAATCATATCAGAATGTTTGTTTGGAACCACTCTCTCTCGGAATTTTGTGAGCAGTAATTAGAGACAATCTGACAATTTCTTTGATGGCTTTGGGCTTTCATACCCATTACAAAGATTTACAAATAATGTACATTACTAGACAAAACTCAAATGTCCCAGGCATTGCCAATGAGCCCCTGTCCATTTCTGATTTCTTGGCCTGGCTACTCAATGGCAGAATCTTCCCATCAGATGCAAGAACCTAGATTGCCTTTCTCACCCTTTAACAAGGAGCAACTGTGTTCAGAGGGGAACGACATCCTGTTAGCAAAATACCAATTGAAGGACAAAGTGTGCAGACAGTAGTCATGTAAGATGGATAAATATAGCATTTGTGAAAGAAATCTCAAATGAAGTGAGCGCAAAATGAAGGAAACTCAATCATACTAAATGTACTGCAGATAAAATCTGAATTCTGTTATGCTTTTGTTTTCATTTACAGTTCAGAATTATTTTAAAACTGCTTTATTTATTTTGGCATTCTTGACCCTTTTCAACTTAGGCAATAAGATTTAACCTTTCCAAATTTTCACAAGCATCTAGCAGTTGCTAGCACTCAGTTGGCTTGAAGCCGCATTTTGCATTTCGTAACATCCTGTGCTGATCATTTTGGTCTCATGTGGGCTTTGATATGAAGCCTGAGAAATTCAGTTAGTATTTGTCATGTGCCTGAGGTTGCGCAATGTCAGCGACCACAAACAGGTGCATCTTTAATTGACAGTCCGTGAACTCACGATGAACGCGTCACATCAGGGCACTTCCAGCTTCACTGTGCAAAAGCTGCTTGATTGTTTGTGGATCACTGCTGTATGCAATTGGCTGCTGCATTTTTGCCCACAATGTATGCAGTCAATTCACTTTACGGTATATTCTGTGAAGCGCTTTGAGACGTCTGAACAACGTGATAAGGTGCTGTATCAAATGCAAGGATTGTTATTATGAATAATTTCATAATCAGGTTACCTATCCTACTATGTGTAATTGGAAGATACCAACCATTAGAGTTTTACATTTGGGGGAAATTTAGTTGAGTCACAAGAAAAACTAACTTGAAATATTCCTCATGGTAACCAGATTTTAATGCACAGTAACAACAATTCAGTGAACAGAGTGAAATGTGAAAAGCACGAGCAGATATGGTCGCAGATACCGGATTGCACCGATCACTTACACTTGATTAGGGAAGCATGAGATTAGTATGGATTCTGCAAGTCAGTTCAATGACTGGACATAGCCAAGAGCAATCCTTTCTGAAACACATGCTTCAAGATCAAGCACTAGGATGAGATAAGAAATAGAATTCTCTCCGATTATTAGGAAATATGACTCCCTGTTATGATGAAAACTTTCACAGTTAAACTTTTTTTCTTGATTATTAGTGCAGCTGTAGTTTGCCAGAGTAGGTATCATCTGAAGAAAGGTCATCGACCTGAAACGTTAACTCATTGTCCTCTCTCCATAGATGCTGCCTGACCTGCTGAGTGTTCCCAGCGACTTCTGTTTTTATTTTATTTTAAGTATAATCTGTATTGTATTGATAACTTTATTGCCAAACAATGTGGTCATTTCACAGGACAGGCTATCAAAAGGAATATACAATGAAAATTACAAGGATTCAGGTTTATCAAATGATGAGATTGAGCTCATAGTTTAGCTGACACTCTAGTTACAATGCTGGGAGCACTATATAGTTGGAGGAGACATTAATCCAAGAACCTTTCTACCTGTTCAGGTGGATGTTAAAGATCCTATGTCACTATTCAAAAAGAGAAAGGAGTTTCTCCCACTATCTTCCTAACAATCCTCCGATAAAAAATTGTCACTAACCTTATGGGTGGGACATTCCTGTAAGCAAATTGGCTGTGGCGTTCACATGCAAATGCATAGCCACTACACTTTACAGTAGATCCGGCAAAGCACTTTGAGATGTCTTGACTACATGATAAAATGCATTGTCAAATGCAACAATTATTATTCATATTATTACTTCTTTTAGGAAGTTGGATAAAAAAGCTACATGAACGAATAGTCTGAGTTCTACCAAAAGGTCATCGACCTGAAACGTTAACTCATTTTCCTCTCTCCATAGATGCTGCCTTATCTTCTGCGTGCTCTCAGTGACTTTTGTTTTTATTTCAGACTAGCTGTACCCGTTGCAGCTATGCTTCCAAACAGTTTCATTTAATCGGCCTCCTCTCTTTCATCTGGCATTTTTATTTGTCCTTGAAAGATTAGATCTTCGCTTCTTAGGCATCTTTATCCCTTAAGATTAAGAAAATGTGCTATTGAACTCATTAGCATCCCTTGTTCACATATTTGCACACATATCCTTTTGGGACGACTCCTGTGAGAGGACTCCTGTTGGGAGGACTCAGTGGGAAGACTCAGTGGAAGGACTCCTGTTGGGAGAACTCAGTGGGAGGATTCCTGTGGGAGGACTCCTGGAGAGGAGGATATCCTTTCTATCTGTAGCCAGACAGTGCCTCCTCAACCTCCTGGATCTCTTTGCCGCCTTTGACACAGTCAACCATGCCATCCTCATCCACCGCCTCTCCTCCCTCATCCATCTTAGGGACTGCACTCGTATGGTTCGAGTCCTACCTAACCAACCGCCTCCATTTCATCTCAGCAAATAGTTTCTCTTTCCGCTCTGCCAGGTCACTTGCAGGGTACCCAGCGTTCCATCCTCAGCCCTCTTCTTTTCCTTATCTATATGTTCCCTCTGGGCGATGTCATCTGCAGACCCAGGATAAACTTCCACATGTATGCAGATGACGCACAAATCTACTTTGGCTTCTCCAGTACCAACTCCAGGTTTGCCGATGTTCTAACAGCTTCTCTGCAGACATTAGGGCCTGAATGAGTGCAAACTTCCTGCAGCTGAATGTAGTCAAGAGGGAACCATACTCTTTGGCTCCCATCAATGTTTTCACTCCTGAGGATCTAACCTCCCTGGGTTCTCCCGTAGACTCACAAAAACAGTGTGCAATCTAGGCATCTGGCTCGACCTCCACCTGTCCTTTCTCCCCCACATCTGGTCCCTGACCAGGAATGCCTTCTTCCACCTCTGCCACATTGCCCATCTCTGACGTACCTTACCCCAAATGCAGCCAAAACCCTCATGCATGCGTTTGTCACTTCCTGCTTGGATTACTCACACACGCTCCTCGCCGGTCTCCCCAGCTCCACTATTCAAAAGATCCAGCTCATCAAGAACTCTGCTGCCCACATATTTGTCCAGACCCAACTCTGTACCCACATCTCACCAATTCTGGCCAGGCTCCACTGGCTTGCCATCACCGAATGGATCAACTTCAAGATCCTCACACTTGTGTTCAAATCCCTTCACTTTTTGGCACCTCCCAAAATCTCCGACCTCCTCATTCCCCAATCCACCATCCGGTGCCTCTGCTCGACTGCACAGGCCTCCTGCTTGTCCCTCATACCCTCCACCCCACCATTGGAGGTTGGCTTTCAGCCAATATGCCCCGAACCTCTGAAACATTCTCCCCCAATCACTCCGCCTTACCCCCTCTCTCCCCTTTTTCATGTCCTGCCTGAAGACCTTCCTCTAAGACCGTGCCTATAGTTACTTTGCACCCCCCAGCTCGGAATCAGGCTCCACCACTGTTAAGCGCTCTGAGATGCTACTCTGCATGAAGGGCACTATATAAGTGCGATTTGTTGTTGTAGAGGTAGTTAGGAGGACTCCTGTTGGGAGGACTCCTGTGAGAGTACTCAACAACAACAACAGCAACAACTTTGATTTATATAGTGCCCTCTACGCCGGACGGCATCTCAGAGCACTTCACAGTAACAGATTCTGGGGCTGAGCCAGGGGGAGGAAGGTGACCAAAGGCGCGGTCTAAAACCTGAAGATAGGAAGAGAGGGCGCGAGGTGAAGGGAGTGAGGGAGGGAGTTCCAGAACCTCATGGCGTAGTGGCTGAAGGCACTGCCGCCGGGGGTGGAGAGGAGGACTCGGGGATCAAGGAGGAGGCCAGACCCGGAGGAACGTTGGACACGGTACTCATGTGGGGAAGACTCCTTGTTGGAGTCCGTACATGTGTGATGAGCTGTTTAGGTCACGATAGGAGATCTACTTTGTTGCAGAATACCATGCATACCTTTTTGGATAAAAATTAAAGCTTTTTTTATATATTTTTTAATATAGCTCATCAACAATAGGCGATTCCACCCCCAAAATATGTCCGTGACGCTCCCTCACACAAGACCTTCCCGATGAGGTATAAATCATGCCTCTACATCAATCGGTTATTGTGTTCTTGGCGGACAGACACACAGACAGACATTTTGTCTTTATTAGTATAGATTTCCAGCATCTGCAGTATTTTGCCTTTTGAACGAATAGTCTACTGCCTAAAGCTGTTACAATCTAACAAGTTGTGATTTCACTTTAATACATTTTTGTATGATGTCTGTTGATTGCTGTGAATCCCTGCTCAATCTCGGTGCAACACCAGTGAAAACTTTGGGAAAGTCTGTGGTAAGTAAACTTCACATCAGTTTTTGATTTAATAAATTTGAAATGAGGATGAATGCCCAAGAATAATCACATGACATCGGTCCCTTAACCATCAGCATTGCTTTGTTCCTGAGCAATAAGTGAAGAGTGGGAAAGATGAAGCAAACAGAGATTGCTTTAACCAGTAACAATAACAAATTGATGTCCTGAAACAAGAGGGACCTCTAGTGCCGGTCTAAAACCCACTAAAGTATATGTATTAATGTATGCACAATAAAAGTACTACACGATTTAGTGGTAAATCATGCAATAATTATCTTTATTGTACTTTTACAAAGTTAAGTTTAAATATTGCATGTGTAGTGAGGAGAATTTTAGACGAATGTAGCAAAAGCAATGCAGTAATGACTTCAATAAGAAAATTGAAGACATCAATAATGTATAAAGGTTATGTTCCAAAACTAAACTACCAAATCTTTTGGACAGTTAAATGTACTGTTCTATGACTGCGAACAAATTGTACTGCTTAGCCTTCAAATGGGAGTGACACCCCCAGGCAGTCCCAGTTCATGTGGGAGCTTCAAACAATATTATTTCGTAAGTTATGAATGAATGGAACTAATTTCTTCCCTTTCACTGGATATTTCTGTCAAAAAACATTTGTAATGTTTTTCTAAATTTACAAATATATGGATATTGCCCACCACAAATAATTGATGTTTGCCTGATTTCAACCCTCCCAGATAGGAGGTCGCAGAGGTAGGGTGGGGTGGGGAAAGGCTGCAGAGTTCTGGATTACCTGCAGCCTGTGGAGGGAGGAGTTGGGAAGGCCGACAAGCAGAGCATTTGTATAGTCGAGCCTGGAGGTGATGAAGGCATGAACAAGAGTTTCAGCAGCCTGAGGCGTGAGGTAGTGGCGGAGTCGGGCGATGTTACTAATATCCATATACTGTATAGTGTAAAATTAAGCACCTCAGATGCATTATGAAACACGACTGATGTGTTTGCAATGTTATTTGATACTCTGGCCATGAAACTTACCAAACTAGTGGCTGCAATGGGCGACCGGGGCAATTTGAATTTCAGTAACATCTCCCTTTGGACCCTTCATCAGCAATATCTTATAGTCTGCATGTTGAATACAATGTAATATGTCTGCTAATGCCAGTAGCAAGTTGGACTCTGTTTGTGTGTGTCAGAATAAGAATGACTATTCCTGCCAAAGAAGTTAAATGCTAAGTAAAGTAAATTTACATTTCTAAAAAAAAGCCAGTTTTTCTTTTGATTATCAAATTATCTCAGTCCTTTTGAAAAGCACATATTATGAACAGAATTTTATAGAGAAATGTATGCATTATATATTGAATTATTGCTTACAATATTAATAATAATAATCCTTGCATTTCATATAGTGCCTTATCACATATTTGAGATGACTCAAAGCACTTCACAGAACATATTGTAAAGTGAATTGACTGTATATTTTGTGGGTGAAACGCGGCAACCAATTGTGAATAGTTGTGTCCCACAAACAGTCGTGGATTGTGTGGCCAAATTTTTTTTAAAAGGGATTATTACCCCCGGAAAACCGATCTGCCAATTGACTAACAACCGGGTTCCCACTTACTGCTAGTTAAATAGAGACATGTGGAGTAAGGAAATTTGCCCAATGTTTTGCCCTGCCCGGGAATCAAACCCAGGTCTTCTCGCTTGCGAGGTGAGTGCTCTCATCACTAAGCTACAATTGGTGCTGTATCGCAAGAATATTGATTTCACATAATATTGTAAGTCACACAAACCTTGGTAATGTTTGTGCCATTTTGTTCAATGCTTCCTGCATATAAATGGTAATGAATTTGATTAGAACAGTGAGCAGCTGTCTGATCACTGATGCAGTCTCTAATGGTTGATTGCAGCTTAATGCCAAGATTTCCAAAACCAGCAGTGACTGTCCCTTGGAGACTGGAACCCGTTTAGGAGATAACAGGTGTGAGAGCACCCGCTGGGGAAGCCCTGAGTTCCTTTAATCTCTTTCTGTCAGCAAATTCCATTACAGCCATCAAATTGAGTACAGATACATTGGTGGGAATTATCCACATGAGCCATTATTACCCATTGTAATATGTGTAACTGTTCTACATTGTACATTGGGCAATGTTGCTGCTCTAACATTCAAATCCTGAAGTCTAGCTTCCTAGATTTCCACATCCTTCCTCTTTCGCCACAAACATTCAAGAGCTCTTGGTTTCACCACTTTTCAGGAGAAGTGCAACATTGTCCCATTGAAAGAGGTCTCCTGCGCATTCAACAAATATGGTGCTGGAACAGAACATTTTCTGACTTGGATCCCATTTTTCATTTGAGAAAGAGGTTTTCACAAATTCAAGTTCCTCCTCCTCACCTACAAGGCCACTCACGGCCTTGCTCCCTCCTACCTCTCCGACCTACTATCCCCCTACTTACCTGCCCGTACCCTCCGTTCCTCTGGCTCCGGTCTGCTCCACATCCCCCGCCCTAACCACCCTACCATTGGTGGCCGAGCTTTCAGCCTCTCAGCCCCGAGGCTCTGGAACTCCATCCCCCAGTGCCTTCGCCGCCTCCTCCCTTTCCTGCTTCAAGGCCGGTCTCAAGACCTTTCTCTTTGACCGTGACTTCAGCTCCCCTCTCGACTCTCTACCCCCTCCTCGCTCCCTCCCTTTCCTCCCCTCACCCTGACCATTTCCCCCCTGCTCGGGTCCCGACCCAACTGTCCAGCGCCTTGGGACGTCCTCCCAACGTGAAAGGCGCTCTATAAATGCAATCTTGTTGTTGTTGTTGTTGTTTTAAATGGAGTCTAAATTATAAAATTTATAAATAAGTTTTTAAATGGAATTGAGAAAATAAACCCAAAACAACAAATCTCCTTGTCCCCCCACTCACAGACATCACAAACCTCTCCCTGTCCACTTTAGACACAGCCGTCGTCACTCCTATCCTTAAAAAACCCTCCCGAAACCCATCCCTACATTCAAACTACCGCCCCATCTCCAACCTCCCTTTCCTTTTCAAGGTCCTGGAATGTATCATTGCTTCACTCCTTCCTCTCCTGCCACTCCCTTCACAGACCTCTCCAATCGGGTTTCCGTGCTGCCCACACCACAGGAACTGCTTTGATCAAACTGAAAAATTACATTTTGTCCATCTCTGACCAGGGCTCCCTCTGCCTCCTCATCCTCCTTGACCTCTCTGCTGCCTTTGATACCTTTGACACTCTATCCCCCTCCACCACCTCTCCTCTCACCTCAACCTTCATGATTCTGTCCTTGAATGTCTCAGATCCTACCTCTCACACTGTTTCAATTTCATCTCCACAAACAGCATCTCCTCCAGCCCCCGCACAATCTCATGCAGAATTCCTCAGGACTCTGCTCTTGGTCCCCTCCTCTTCAATATCTACACATTCCCTCTTGGTGATATCAACCGCAGATATGGGGTCATCTTCCAAATGTATGTGGATGACACCTAACTCGATCTCCCTGCCTCCACCCTCAATTCCAGGACCACTGTTATCTTGACAAAATATCTGTCAGACATCAAGTTCTGAATGAGAGCTAACTTTCTACTTTTTATTTACCAAGAGGGTAGTAATGACTAGAATAGGTTACCAGGAAGGGTGGTTGAGGTCTGGATGCAATGAATATAATAGTTTGATGCTGTGATCGAGGCGGTAGAGTGGGTATTCTGAAATGTTGACATCAGATGGGCTGAAGGGCCTTCATCATTCAAACCGATTTTGTGATCTTCTGAATGTGAAGTGTGAAACTGCTTCTCATCTTCAGCCAATTTGTCTATTTGGGGAGTTGTATTGCAAATGGGCACTCTAAAGAAAGCACAAAGATTTGCAAATAATAGTCCAGAAAGATGCTAAGAGTTTGTATGCTTCAAAAAGGAGAATGCACATTACACAGAAAAAGACACTGAGTTGTGAACAGCAATTTCTGGCAGACACTGGAAGTATACAGAAGGTATTCAATGGATTAGGGTTAGGATTTACCTCTTTGTCAGCACCTATGGTCACCTCCCCTTTCTTACTTGCTCAGCATCCCACCTTGCCACTGTTAAGCACTCTGAAATGCTAACCTGCATGAAGAGCATTAGATAAAAGCAAGTTGTTGTTGTTACCAGAAAGGCTAAGGCCAGGACACTGGGCTCATTTAAAAAAACATGTTGTCCAGCAATGGGGAAAATGAAGTGTGAAAGGATGAGATCAAATGAGCCGAAGAGACTTTTCATCCCAAACTCTCCTGTGATATGTGTGCATAGCAAAACCATGAGTTTAAGAGTTGAGGCTGATGATATTTTAGTAGCCATCTGTAGAAATCCAGCAAAGTACAACTCTACATCTAATTCTGGAAAATGTTTTGAAGTCTAAGCAATTCTAATGACAAGAAAGCATCAGCACTGACAAGACTTGATTTGAAACCTGGGTGACTTTTCTGTGAAATCAGGAAATCTTGATTGATGCCCATCAATCACTGAATTCATCCCCTTTGCATATTTCAGGTTTGATGGATGCTGAGATTTCTTTCATGCCACGAACATATACACATTCTATCTCACTCAGTTGTCTCTCAGAAAGCTTCAGCTTCACTTCAAAAGCAGCAACATAGTGGAGCAGTCTTGTCTTTTCCATGAATTAGCAAATTCATTTAATTGAACTGATTTGTCAGATCAATCGGGAAAGTTAAATCCGCAACAAACGTAAGATCCACCTCTTTCCTATTCCTGAGCCTTTGATTAAAAAATATGTTCATGCAGATAAAAAGTTCTCTGCAAGGTACTTCAGTTAAACCAGCAAATGTCTGTGAAGAAACTAGGATCCAAACACACACTTTCCATTTTATCAAGAAAAGTGATAAGTGGGTGGTAATTTATGCTGCTTTTACTTTTTGCTCTGGTCAAAGCATCCCCTAGATAAAATCAGTCCTTCACTTCATGGTGGTTTGTGAGAAGCTGCTGTGCCAAATTGGCTGCCCCGTTGGCCTATATAATACACAGACTTTATAATGAAATCCTGTTAAGCACTCTGAGATGTTTTGCTGACATGATGAGTCTCTGTATCAAGTGCAAGAATCATAACTATTAATTTATTTTGCAGATCCTGAAACTCAAAAGGTAACCAAACAGGAAGTCACCACATTTTGAATCTTTGGCAACTTTAATTGGCCTCCGGACCTCTGGAGACAGCCACAAGTAAATGACATTTGGCAGATACCCATGTTACCCACACTACACTCCCATCACACCATTCCATGCCAAGCTCCACTGGCTCCCCATCACAGAACGGATTGGTTTCAAGATCTCCTCACTCATCTACACATCGCTTCCCACCCTGGCACCTTGAGGCCAGGACACTGGACATTTAAAAAAAATGCTTGATGCTGTGATGGGAGGATTGGATGGTGAATAGTCTATAGGGATAAGATCAAATGGGCCAATGGGGTATTCTTCATCTGCACTGACCTTGTGATCTTGTGATAACTGTCATGGAAATAATATTGTCCTCAATATCACTACCCCTTTTAATGGAATGAGAAAACTTTAAGGTAACTTTTCTCATTCATAGCAAACTGGGGGAAATTCTCCCCTTTGTGTCAAGTAGATCTTCAGTGACATTGAAGTGCTTGTGAATGCCTTGGGCAAAATGTAGCAGCTGACTGAGACTTTTATCATGAGCGCTTCCATCAAAGGCTATGGACTAAAGGTAACTGTGGCTGACCTTTATGTGAGATTTATCTTTGCACTGCATTCTACTATGGTTGTAAGCATCAGATATTGGCCTTTCCTAAGGCTCCAATGAACATCCCTCAATGTAAACTCCTTATCCCTAGACAGTCTCTGTCTTTGTGTAGTTCAATAAGCAGTTTCCTAATTTGCTCTTGTTTGATGCCACTGGAGCAGTAAACCTCTGTTGATACTTCTGAAAATTTCTCTTCAACTCTTTCAGTTTGTATTCTCTGCGTTGATTTACTGCCCTTCACGTAGGACAGCAGTGGCCAACCTCTTTGGTTAACCAACAAAATAAATGTTTCTGGGTTGAATATTTCTTGATTTATGGCATAAATCAATGCTACTTGGTTATTCTCTTGATTGTTTTGTTGGCCAACCAGAAAGATAGGCCACCACTGAAATAGGGTAATGTCTCAGAATGCTTTACAAGGACAAGGTCAGACATTGAGCAAGAGAAAGGGGGGGAGGGAGGTAAGGGAGAGGTGGCCACCCTTTTGAAAAGGTAAATTTTGTGGTAGGACTTTAAAACAGAAACAAAGCAGTGAGATGGAGGGAGAGAGGGAGAGAGGTCCAGAGTTCAGAGGTACAGGATCTGAAGGCTTGGCCGCCAAAGATGGCTGTGAAGAGAGCTTACTTGTGGAGCCCTGTAGCTCAGTGGATAGAGTGCTCATTTTGCAAGTGAGAGACCTGGGTTCGATTCCTGGCAGGGTGAAACCTTGGGCAAGTTTCCTTACTCCACACACCTGATAATAATCCCTCAAGAAAAAAAAATAAAAAATTGGTCATTTCAATCCACGACTGGTTGTGGGACACTGCTGTGCGCAATTGGCTGCTGCGTTTCACCCACAAAACATACAGTCAATTCACTTTATAGTATATTCTGTGAAGCGCTTTGAGACATCACGAAGACGTGATAAGGCACTACATCAAATGCAAGGAATATTATTTTTATTATTATTATATAATATCCCTTCAGCCCCCTTAATGCCCTTTCTTCCCAAATATCTACTCATTCCCAAACAGAAGGTTGTTCTTCTTGAAAACTGCAACCTATCTAAGCCAAAGTGACAATAAGGATTCACAATTGATTCATTGTCCTCAGGTAAATCAGCTGGAGTTACCATCACTGATCAGTATTCATCACCCATTTCCCCATCCTTCCCCACAGGTTGACAAGGTATTTGATAATCGTTAAATTTGTTTTAAACACTGCAATTTTTACCACAATATTTGTGGCTAAACCTTCAGCAACTACGCCCCTAAACTCTGGAACTTCCTCCCTCTACCCTTCCATCTCACTTCTTCTCCAGGTTTCTTTAAATTCCATCTAAAGTTTATCTCTTCAAATGTGCTTATGGTCAGCTTGCCTTTCTCCCTTGTTTGCAGTCCAACCCTGTCTCTGTAAAATGCTTCAAGACTTTAACCTATGCTTAGGGCGAAACCTTGGGCAAGTTTCCTTACTCCACACGCCTAATAATAATCCCTCCAAAAACAATAATAAATTGGTAATTTTCAACCTACGACTGTTTGTGGGACATTGCTGTGCGCAATTGGCTGCCACGTTCGCCCACAAATATACAGTCAATTCACTTTACAGTGTGTTCTGTGAAGCGCTTTGGGACGTCTTCCTGACGTGAAAAGCGCAATATCAAATGCAAGGATTATTATTATTAGGGCACTATAAATGCAAATTGTTGTCGCCCAGTTAGGAGGCTGAAATCACATTGAATGGCTAGAAACCACATGAATATGGTAAGACTATAGCTAGTGTCTTTGAAGCCATGAAATGTAGGAAAAATGAAAGTTTGAGCTGAACAAAAGTGAGATACCTTTTGAGACACTGTAGACTAATTGGACTCCAGTATTCACCTTTAGGATAATAAACGAAAGAATCTCATCACTCTGACAAAAAGCCAGAAAGCAAAACATCAACCTTATTTGTCTTTTGTCGGTTTTTGGTATTGAAAAGTTCACTTTTTTTCAAGTCTGAAAATCCTGAATTGGTTACCGAAAGTTACAATTATTGCAGCATGTGCGGTTTGGTAACATTGCATTTTAGACCCTGTAATATTTAAACAATCTGCTACCCCCATGTCGTAACTTCCGCCTTATGAGAGATTTCATGTTGTGGAAGAGTACACACACATCTGGTATCAGAAAGCCTTATTTATTTCTCTCCTGGTCACGTGTTGTCCGTGAGATCAGGGCTCAGACTCAATCGGTTTACCGAATAAGTGGGGTGATGGCAGCAATCTTCCTAAGGCCCTGAAAAGTAACAGGAGCAACCTGGAAGTTTCATTTTGGAATGGACCCTGGTATGCTTTGTATCACGAATGACTGACTGACTGCAGGATGACTGAATGCTTTGTACTGCGAGTAATGACTAAAACTGAATCTGAACGGCGAACACCTGTAAAACCGCCATGTTCCACAACTAATACATTTTACAATAATGCTTGTGCTAAGCTTTTCCTACAATTAGTCAGCCTGTCACATGACAAACAGGTATGGGTTTTGTACTGTTTAAAGCACCAAGATATGCACTGGGGACTTGTGATCTAGCCCAGCTTTGTTTACTTGCTGTTTTCTGTGTTGTACAATTTTTTCAGTAGATACTGATGTGAATTATCTGTAAAAGTCTAAATGACTTTGTTCCTGGGTATCTGTAAAAGAGATTACGAGTTTGACATGATCCAGATCAAACTTTGGTGTCAGCCTGGCTCACCTCCTGGCACTCTGGTCTCTGGGTTGTGTGTTCCACCCCCAAACTGGGACTTTGAATTCATCAGACGTGCCATGTTTTCAATGAGATGGTAAACCATGTTTTCATTTGCCTATTCAGTGGATGTTAAAGATCCTGTGACACTATTCAAAAAGAGAAGTGAATTTGTCCCAGTGCCCTTGACAATAGTCCGAAGATTAAATGAATCATTCACTTCATGGCTGTTTGTAGGACATTGATGAGTAGAAATTGGCTGCTATGATTACCTACAAATGCACATTCACTACAATTCTTTGTGAAAACAAAAACAGAAGTCACTGGGAACACTCAACACGTCAGGCAGCATCTATGGAGAAAGGAAAGTGAGTCAATGTTTCTGGTCCATGACACTTCGTCAGAATTGGGGCATGTTGGGAGGGAGAAGCTTTTAAGGGTTAACAGAGAGGGGGGAGGCAGGGCAAGGAAGACAAAGGAGAAAATGGGGTAGAGGACAGGGGATGATGAGTTAAAGAGGTGTTAATGAAGCAAAACAAAGGGGGGGAGGTTGCAACAAAACAGGGAGTAGAGGTGTTAATACAGCAGAACAAAGGTGGGGTCGTGGGGGGAAGATTAAGCACATCATCAAACACAAGAAGGGAAACAGATAGTAAAGAAGGAGAGCAGGGTAAAAGGGAAGAACGAAGATCACATCGAAGAGAAGAGCAGAACTTCTTCAAGGTAGGCATTCCTAGAAGAGAAGTGGCAGCGAATTAAATATAAACAGAATGCAAAATACAGTAGTATCTGCAGTACTTTGCATTTTGTTTATATACAATTCTTTGTGAAGCGCTTTGAGATGTTATAGGCACTATATCAAATGCAATGAGTAAGTTATTTAATTTTTATTTATCCAGGATTTTAGTCTACATTTTCTCATCAGTCTCTCATGCTCCACCACAATTGATTCAAATCGTCACTGCCTATATCTTCACCCGTACCAAACTCCATACTCCCATCACCTCAGTCCTCTCAAGGCTCCACTATTGCAGAATGGATCTATTCCAAGATCCTCACACAAATCACTTCATGCCCTGGCACCTCCCTACCTCTCCAACCTGCTTACACTCCACTTCCTCTACCCACCCGCTTCACTCAGCTGGCTCCAGCCTCCGGCACATTCCTCATCCCCTCCGCTCCACCATCAACGTATGTTCAACCACAACAAATTAGTGGTTTTGATGAACTTGTTCACTTCAATCCACAACAGTTTGTGGGAACCTGCTGTGCGCAATTGGCTGCCATGTTTCGCCCACAAAATATACAGTCAATTCACTTTACAATATATTCTGTGAAGCGCTTTGATACGTCTTAAAGACATGATAAGGCGCTATATCAAATGCATGGATTCTTATTATTATTATTCTGACTCTGACCTGTTTGTGGAGTCCTGTAGCTCAGTGGTTAGAGCACTCGCTTTGCAAGTGAGAGACCTGAGTTCAATTCCAGGCAGGTCAGGGCGAAACCTTGGGCAAGTTTCCTTACTCCACACGCCTGATAATATTCCCTCCAAAACCAAAAACAATAATAAAATTGGTCATTTTCAATCTACGACTGTTTGTGGGACATTGCTGTGCGCAATTGGCTGCCGCGTTCGCCCACAAATATACAGTCAATTCACTTTACAGTGTGTTCTGTGAAGCGCTTTGGGACGTCCTTCCAATGTGAAAAGCGCTATATCAAATGCAAGGATTATTATTATTATTATTATTATTGGAGAACCTGAAAATCTTTGCCTCAATTCTTCCACCTTGCCCCTCCTTTCCCACCTTCAGATCAGAGGACCATCCTCTTCGACTGTGCCTCGGGTCACCTCCCACCTCTCCCCAGCTCAGGTTCAACCTTCGCCACTGTTAAGCGCTCTGAGATCTACCCTGGTTGAAGAGCACTATATAAATGCAAGTCGTTGTCAGAGAGTAAATTCTGCAACAGTTGTCTGATCAACTAATTGAAGTTGGACTTTGAGGTTTATTTTTTGGGATTTGTAAATGGATTCAGAATTAATGAAATAATAATAATGATAATAATCCTTTCCCCAAATACAGATATATCTGACTCTGACCTGCCTGAACTCAGCTCAGGTATCAATTTCCTGTCAGGAGTAAGGAGCCTCCGTTAGCAGCATTCGTGACTTTATAGGAATCAGAAAGGGTTTGTCAGCTTACACGGGATCATGTGTGCTGATGTAATCATGTTTGCCAGGCAGAGAAAGGGACTAGTTTTTTAGTGTTTTAAAACTAGTGTTTTAGAGCATTTCAATCGATACATTTATTAGTCAGTACGCAGCTAGCTTTAGAATAGCAAGCAGACGGATGTGTTCTCAAGTAGTTTGCGAGAAAAAACACATTCATATCGTTGTTCCATGTTGTTCCGTGCTTGTTTAATGCTTCTATTTGTAGCACCTTATAATATAGTTAGTATGCAACAGCAAACGCCTACAAACAGGACTGAGATGAATGAACACATGTAGTAATTTTTTAGTGATTTTCATGAATTGGACTAAGGGAGGTATAATGGTCAGGGTGCCAGAAAACACTCTTTCCTTTCTTTGAAATAAAACCATCAGAAACAGGCAGAGACAGGACAACAGGCCTCGCTTACGAGACAAGAACTCTAACAACAATGCTACAGAACTCCACAAAGTATTGACTAATCCACTCTTTATATTAACCGATATGAATCCTGGAGATGTTAAAGAAAAGTATGTTGGTTTCTCCTTGGTAACTTAACCATTGCACTTATCCAAAGCTTTATGTAATGCTAACAAGTCAATTGCCCGGCTTTGTGTATTTTATGAGTGTGCACGGTTGAGAGGCCTCATTTCATTTCCGGAACGCTACATGACAAACTGCGATTGATAAAACGGCCACGTAACATAAACACTTTTATATTCCTTTACTATTTACAGTCCCTGAACAAACAACACATCACTGAGAGCCTCACAACACCAGACACACATGGAGAAACAGAATGCTTTGGAAACTCATCACATGTCAATGGCAGGAACCCTGGAGTGACATTCTAATGCACAGTCAAAGGCCTATTCACAGGGCCTGTCTGTCATTGCATTGAACACAGGTCGGGGCTCAAAGAAAGCCTGAGAGACAGTCACTCACAATATTATCATTTTGACTTTTGTAATTATAGTTTGGCAGCAGGAATGGTGATGTGTTGTATACAGAGTGAGAGACTGCACCCCCAGAGCCTAGTGCAGGAGAGGACACAAGCTGCAGAGTTCTAAATAATCTGCACCTTGTAAAGGGAAGAGTTGGGAAGTTCAGTGAACGTGCATAGTCAAGCCAGGATGTAATGAAAGTGTGGATCAGGGTCTCGGCAGCCTGGGATGAGAGGCAGTGGTGGAGGCGTGCAATGTTGCAGAGGCGTGGAATGGCGGAACGGGTCACTGCACGAATGTGGGGTTTGAAGAATAGCTGAGGGTCAAAAAGGACACCAAGGTTTTGGATTGGCTCAGTGAGGTGAAGGGTGCAACCATGAATGGTGATAGTGTCAGCGGCTGAGTGAGGAGGAGCTGCCGGGAGCCAAGCAAGAGGACTTCTGTCTTACAACAACAACAACAACTTGGATTTATATGGCGCCCTCCACACAGGATGGCGTCTCAGAGCGCTTTACAGTTTCGGATTCCGGGACCGAGCCAGGGGGAGGAAGGTGACGAAGGGCGCGGTCAAAAAGAAAGGTCTTTAGCAGAGACCTGAAAATGGGAAGGGAGGGAGGAAGATGAAGGGAGTGAGGAAGGCAGTTCCAGAGCCTCGGGGCATAGTGGCTGAAGGCACTGCTGCCGAGGGTGGAGCGGAGGACTCAGGGGACAAGGAGGAGGCAAGACCCGGAGGAACGTCTTACCAACATTGAGCTGGAGGAATTTGCTCTCATCCAGTACTTGATGTCAGACAATTAGCCAGGACATCAATGGTCGTGAGAGATATGATCTGACCCATTCAAGGACAGAACCATGAGGTGAGAGGAGAGGTGGTGGATGAGGATAGAGTGGTCAACGGTATCAAGGGCAGCAGAGAGGTTAAGGACAATGATGAGGTAGAGGGAGCCCTGGTTGCAGATGGACAGAATGCCATTTGTCACTTTGACCAGAGCTGTTTCTGTGCTGTGTGCGGCACGGAAACCCGATTGGAAGGGTTCGTGAAGGGAGTGGCAGGAGAGGAAGGAGCGAAGCTGGGAAGCAATAACTCATTCCAGGATCTTGAAAAGGAAAGGGAGGTTGGAGATGGGGTGATAGTTTGAGAGCAGGAATAGGTCCAGGGAGGGTTTTTTTAAGGATAAGAGTGATGATAGCTGTTTTTAAAGGGGGTGGGAACATTGTCAGTGGACAGGGAGAGATGCCTGTGAGTAGAGGAGCAAGGAGGAAGAGCTGGGAGATAAGAAGAGGGGTAGGGACGGGGTCGATGGACCAGGTGGTCAGTTTCATGCAGATTATAGTGGTGGTAGGAGGTAGAGGTGGGTTTGGTTGTCGGAGGGAAAGAGATTCAGCAGTTAAGGGAGATGAAGTAATGAAATGGCGAGGCTCTGAGTGATCACCAGGTCGAGGAGGTGACTGCAGATGAGGGTGGTGATGTGGAGGGAGAGATTGAGGGAGGAGAAGTCAGCAGAAGTAGAGCAGAAGAGGGTGAAGTGAAGGTTGAATTTGCCTCGGATGAGGAGGCATTCGGAGCAGAGTGAGAGGGAAGATAGGAGGGTGGAGATGTCGGGAAGGAAGGTGGGGGAGGGCTTGGGGGAAAGGTCGGAGGGGTGATGAAGGGTAGGGTGCTCAAAGAAGGGGAAGGTTCCAGAGGAGTAAGAAGATAGGCCGAGCCGGGACCGGGAGATGTGATCCACACCACTACCACCGCGGTTAGGTTGTGGGGTGTGATGGAAGGTGCAGCCGGGTGGTGTGGCCTCTGACAGGAGGGAAGGTGTCGCCTGGAGTGAGCCCAGGTTTTGATGAGGGCGAGAATGTCGATGTTTTCGTTGACAATGAGGTCTCGGATGGTGAGTGTTTTATTGGAGAGGGAGCAGACATTTTGTAGGCCGATGCAGAGGTGACAATTGGTGGCAGAATATGGGGGACGAGAGGGAGGAGCGAGAGGATTCACGGGAAGGTGGGGATGTGGATGAGGAAGGAGAGGTTGGATGGGACTTGCGTCGAGAATGGGGGATAGGGCAATCAGAGTGGCTGTTGTTGGACAGTCAGCAGTGTCTGCCACAGTGGGCCTGACGGAAGATTCACAGGCTGGAGCAGAGGGAGGCTGTGAGACAATTGAGCAGAGATAGGAGTGGGGGAGGAAGGTGGAAGAGGAGGACTGAGCGGGAGTAATGGAGGGTAGAGGACAGGGATGGAGCGTTTTGGGGAAGCAGCTCAGGTCGGTGGTGGCAGCCAAAATGCATGCAGCTGAGACTAAGAGACTAAGAGTGGTGGGGGGAGGTCAGCGTGGCATGGTTAGCCCGCTGGCATGGATCATCATGGGGAGAGGGAGACAATGTTATAATCCCAGTGAGTCAAGGCTCAGAAATTCAATATGAATTACAAGAGCGTACAAATTAAATGCTGTTGATGGGCTACTGCAGCTATTTTATATATATATATATAGATATGTATATAATTAATCCCAGGTACCGTGAAAATTAAGAAATCATATGAAATGTCCTGTGCTGCCTGTTGCTAAGATGCTAATTTGTGCAAGTGGTTGGAAATGTCAGCATGTCAGCCACAAACACATTGGTGTTGAATTTCCCAGCTGGATTAGTAAAGACTGCTCACCCTTTTCATGGAGTAACTAGCAGGGGCCCAGAAACATTTGGTCTTTTATTGTATTATTCTGAAGTAGTCTAATGAAGAGCCATATCTGTAAAATAAAAGTCTATAAATCTGTTCTCTTCTTGTGACTTCATTGACTTCCACACAGCTAGTCTCGGCCTCTTTTTTGGTATTAATGCAAAAGTTTTTGACAAAAACAAACAATAAATTGATTTTATATAATGCCCTTCATGCGGGGTGGCATCTCAGTGCCCTTGAACCACACTTTTATCTATGATGGGGGCAAAAATTAGGTTCTTAAGCATCATTATCATTGCATTGAGCAGTAAAACATTGTTACCGACATTTAACTGTCGTCATTTGCCTTCGACCAATAGGTTCTCTCTCCATTTATCTGAACCTGGTCCTGAATCCTGCTCCTGGGGAAAGGGCAGGCTGCACTCATCCCATCCTTTATCTCTCTAGCACACAGTGCCTCCTAGAGGGTTATCATAATATGGATTGTTTTGTCGGGGATGGCTGTGGGAACAGAGTGGATTGGGGGTATAAGGTAAGCAGATGCAGAGGAAGAACATGGGAAAAGAGCAGGGGAATTGATACAGTAAACCTCACATGAGTCGTATCAGTTGGGCCAATATATTTAATATGACTTATGCAAAGTATGAGTTATGTCAAATTTGCATAGAATATAAACTCTTGAATGGGACTTGGAGAGATAATAATAATCCTTGCATTTGATACAGCGCCTGATCACATCTTCAAGATGTCTCAAAGCGCTTCACAGAATATACTGCAAATCGTAGTGACTGTGTATTTTGCGGGCGAAAAGATGCACAATTTAGGCAATTATACAATTTGTACAGATAAGATTCTTGCTAGTTTTACTGTATTAAGATAAGTTACTTTTTTGAAGCAGCAGACACCAACAAATACAATGGGTCGAATGGCTTCTTATTGCATCTATGGTTCTACATCGCTACCAGCTCACTGTTTCCGTTGATTGACTGGTGAAAATATGGAACATGCTGAAATGAAGTTTTAGCTTTTCTGGGAAGTATTACGGGGGTATCTGGTGCTCACAACACTTTATTAAGTTAATGTGTTCCTGGTCCTGGAAAAAATCTAATTTAATCTAATTCAAGCCAGCAAGCAACTGTCATTATTGGAATGCACCACAGCATGCGTTCCTCATTAATCGTCTGCCTCATTCATTATGAACTGCAGTGGTGAGGTTGCATCTGATTGAGAGTAAAGCCAGTTTTTGTGTTGTAAAAGGAGAAGCTGGATTGAAATGATCTGAAATGGTGGAAGCAGATTTGAATGTAGATTTCAAAAGCGAATTGGATACATACTTGAAAAGGAAAAATTTGCAGGGCTAAAGGTTAAGAGCAGGGGAGTGGGACTAGTTAGATAGCTCTTCCAAAGAGCCGGCACAATGGGCCAAATGGCCTCCTTCTGTGCTTTAAGATTCTATGATTTCCTATTAGATATTAACATCTAGTCAGAATGAGGCACAGAGCTAAATTTAATGACGTCCATGGTAAAACAGCATACCGTATATCAACCACAAAACTGATGTTAACTGTTGATCACTCAGCTGTTAAAGTCATAGACTGGGGTAAAACAGCCATGAAGACCCAAGCGGTCTGATGCTCAGTCAGTGCTGCACTCAGTGATCTCAGCCATTTTGTTTTGGGGTCAGCCTGGTGTCTGACAGATAGGGAAACCTATCAGCATGTTTAAGAGTATCCAAACCAATCTGAGATTTTCATACATCCCACCTACACATGGAAATCCCGGAGATAGATTGTTGGAATGGAATGCGCATTCTCTTTGGAGGGACGGACGCATCCTGCTAACCTAATGCTGGAAAATATTAGACGCAGGTCAGCAAGAGCCAAGGCTTGGGGAAGCCAGAGTGTGTGTCGGGGTACTGCTGGAGTCTAACTAACTAAAACCACAGGGCTTGCCATTGAGAAGCCCCAATACACTAAGCAAGAAACAATATGTAACGGTGGTTGCTTTTTCTCCCGTCCTTGAGAGGTGCAAAATTTCTTCTGGCATTAACCCTGAGAATATTAACTTAACATAGAATAATATGCAGAAATTTATAAAATTCTTATAAATTTTGGGATCGAGTTCCAGAGAATGGGGGCAGAGTGGCTAAAGGCTCACCAACCCCAGCACTTAATTTGGAAGTCAGTTTTCCGAGCCGAGGGGGATGAGTGTGGCTTGCTGGGGAGAGAAAGGAAAAGGCCAATTAAAAAGATGGGTTTTAAGGCAGGTTTTGAAGGTGAAAGTGGCATAGTGGAGGAACTCTGGGATCGAGTTCCAGAGAATGGGGGCAGAGTGGCTAAAGGCTCACCAACCCCAACACTTTGAGACGTCCTCCCGACGTGAAAGGCACAATATAAATGCAATTTGTTGGAGTTATTGACTAGTGCTGATGAAAGCAGATGAGGAACATGAAACAGGTTGGTGTTTACTGAGCAGAAGCGGTGGCTGGGGCAGAAGTGTTATAGGAGGTTGCAGAAGTAGGGTGAAGCAAGGCCATAGAGGCACATGAAAGTGAAGATTTTTTATTTGATCCACTAGAGGATGATAAGTCAGTGCAACTAAGTGATGAGGGTGATAGGCTCATAGAACTTGGTGCAGAAGAAAAAATGGGTTGCAGAGTTCTGAATAGTTTGCAACTTATATAGGGAGTTGCTGGAGAGTCCATTGAGTAGGACTTCATAGAGTAGTTAAGACATGAGGTGATAAAGGCATGGATGAGGGGCTCAGCAGCCTGGAGGGAGAGGTCATAGCAGAGTTGGGCAGTGTACAGAGGTGAAAGAAAGCAGAGTAAGTGTGAACGACAACTGGGGATCAAACAAAGCACAATTTAAGCAAGTCACTATATACATTTTAGACAGTATATGAATCAACCAGTATTTAAGGCTCCTAATGTAGACTGTTTTAAGAACGTGCAAGGGAGCTACTGTTTATCTCACAAGGTTAGTATTCATAGAAAACAAATAAAACCATAGGAACAGACTTTAAAATTGTCGGCTTTATTTGCTTTATTTAGTGTACACTTTCCCCCAAGGCTTCAAGAACACACAATTCCAGTATCCTATTTTCTTAATCCAATACAATGATCTATTCCATCAAAATATGTCAACTCTGAACTTTGCACCTGCCACCCCTCCAATGCTTCACCCAAGTGACCAATGTGTTTAGACACAGTATTTGCTGTGCAGTATGAAACAGAACTTATAAATATTTAAATGACCTTTCATAGCACCAAAATGTCTGAAAGCACTAGTAATTATACAAGTGTAATGATTGTTTTTGGAGCCAAAACACAGCAGCTATTGACCAACAAACAGCCACGATTGACCAATTAATATAGAGGACTGTTGGCCAGGAATCCCTTCCCAGAGAAATTCCTTTCCTTTTCTCATGTTGATCTTTAACATCCATCTTAAGAGGCAAACAGGACCTCTGCTGAATATCTCCATCTGAAGGACTAATACAGTGTTCCCCCAGTAATGTACCAGACTGTAAGTGTAGCCAGGGTTGTCCAACTGTTTGGCTGCTGCGGGACGAATTCCCTATTTGAGAAAGATCTATGGGCAGCATAAGCAATATATTGTGTTTCCAGAAACATAACAACATTTACACACTACCTTTTTCATGTTGGAAGGACATCTTTACAATGTCGACTGGGCATCTGAGCTGGGGGTAGGAGACAAGAGAGGTGGGATAGGGACAAGAAAAGATGACCAAAAGTGTGGTCAAAGAGTTAGGTCTTGATGTGCCTTGAAAGAGGGGAGGGAGTCGAAGGGACTACAGGAATAGAACTCCAGAGTGCAGGACCTTCTCCACATCCCACTCCCCCACCGTCCCCACTCCCTCCAGTTGGACAACATTGGGTTAGACCATGAGCTTCAGTCGTGATGTCGGTCTCAAACATACAGTTTGGACAGAGTTAAACTGTTTGACCCAGAAACTACCATCTTAGCCAAGCAAATACACAATAATAATAATAATAATAATAATAATCCTTACATTTGATATTGCGCTTTTCACGTCTTCTCGAAGCACTTCACAGAATATGCTGTAAAGTGAATTGACTGTATATTTGTGAGTGAACGCGGCAGCCAATTGCGCACAGCAGTATCCCACAAACAGTCGTGGATTAAAAATGACCAATTTATTATTGTTTTGTTTTTTGGAGGGATTATTATGAGGCGTGTGGAGTAAGGAAACTTGCCCAAGGTTTCGCCCTACCTGGAATTGAACCCAGGTGTCTCACTTGCAAGGCAAGTGCTCTAACCACGGAGTTACACAATGATATTTTTGTTAGCACTTAACATAGAATTTACTTTATGCAGTGCAATTTGACCTTAAATAGCCAGCAATATTATATGTCATTTGCTTGTTACGTTAATGCAGCCTATAATTTAATAATGAAAGCACTTTATACACTGCCTTTTTTCAAAATGTAATGGTTTGAAACACAATTTAAGCATGGCAAAGTAATGTGAAAACTTTCTGAGTTCTCTTCAAGCTGGGAGTTAATTCATTTTGTAGTGTTTTATGCAAGTTCCCTGAAACCTTCACTAGGATTAGGTTTGAAGGCTTAAAGTAATTTGAAAACGTTTCTGTAAAACATTGATAATAATAATAATAATAATCCTTGCATTTGATATAGCGCTTTTCACGTCGGGAGGACGTCCCAAATGCGCTTTACAGAACACACTGTAAAGTGAATTGACTGTATATTTGTGGGCGAACGCGGCAGCCAATTGCGCACAGCAATGTCCCACAAACAGTCGTAGATTGAAAATGACCAATTTATTATTGTTTTTGGTTTTGGAGGGATTATTATTAGGCTCTGTGTGGAGTAAGGAAACTTGCCCAAGGTTTCGCCCTGCCTGGAATTGAACTCAGGTCTCTCACTTGCAAAGCGAGTGCTCTAACCACTGAGCTACAGGATTGATCTTGTGTTGCCATTAGGTATATGTGAGAGCCTTTTTGTTGGACTCCCCAGCTTCTCCCTAAACAAGCTGTGGACCATCCAGAACTCTGAATCTCATGTCCTCTTCCACATTAATCTCCATGAGCCTGTCACCACCATACTCACTTGGTAACTCACAGTTACCGTTTCCTGCAAATCATATTCAAGATCCTCGTTATCATGGTCAAATCCCTCTATGGTCTCGCCCACCATACTTCTGCAACCAAACTGCCCCAGGCGCTCATTCCCTGAACTTTCAGTTATTCTGCCCTGCTCTCCATTGCAAATAACTTCAGTCTCATCCCTTCTAAAGCCTGCTTTAAGGTCTGTCTTTTTTACTATGCTCTCAGACATCTTCCACCCCCTCCCCCTCCATTCACCCCCCTTCCATCTCTATCAGGTCTCACCTCAATCTTCTCTGTTCCAATGAAAATAGGCCCAGTTCCTCTAGTCTCTCCTCACAAGTCAAACCTCACATCCCTGATATCAACAACAAAAACAAGTTACATTTGTATAGAGGATGTCCCAAGCTGCTGACATCCTGGTCAATCTCCTCTGTACCCTCTCTCGGGCCCTGAAATTCTTTCTAAAATGGGGTGACCAAAACTGGATGCAATTGTTCGTAATGGACAGAATAATTTCTGGAATATTGATAATTCCCATTGAGAAAGGCTGCTTAGAGAGCAAGATCTAGCTTTTGACTGAGACATATGGACATATGGAATGATAAGATAATAGCCCAAGGAGACAGGTCAAGTGGAAAATGAAACTATTCCCTCAGTAGTCGAGAAAGGAATTAAGAAGCTGTCAAATGAGAAATCAGAACAAACCACCAGTTGAAGATGAGGAAAAGAGGAAACTGTTCATGTGATACATAAAACCACAGCACCAACCCAAAGGTTTTGAAAATATCCAAAATATATGTCAAAATGACAGAGCGGTACCAGGTATACTTAGTCAGGTGCATACTGTGGGAGAAATGTTGCTGGAGGAATTTTACCAGCTAAGTGCAAATTAAGGAACTGTGAAAGCCTGGGAGCTGCCAGGAAATTGGATACACTCAACACCTTGGTTGTCTGAAAGTAGAAGTTTGAACATTTACAATAATATAACAATTGGGGTGAAAATGCAATGTTTTGTAAGAGGTTTGATCCGAGTGCAGTGGTTACACCAAAGACAAGATCCTAACCGTTGCTGGGATTCTCATTTCATGGCAGCAATTGTTGTTCCTGACTCTGGAGCTGGAGTTTAAGTACTGTTTCATGAGAATTACAAGATAGCATCCCATGAAGCTGACCTAAACTGGGGCGATTGGTAATCATCAACAACAACAACATTGACCTGCATTTATATAGTGCCTTTCACACAGGATTATGTCACGGAGCACTACACTCTGACGGGGTTGGATGCCGAGCAAGAGAGGGGGGAGGTAACCTTATAATAACTGACCATAGGCACAGAACAATAATGAAATCTTTGGGCCAAATCATTTTGCCGAAGCTAAAGGGAGCCAAAATACAGCATTCACTTCCCATGGATTTCTACAGACAGAAAGACTCACCTCCATACACAAAAGCTATGAGCTTCTTACCTGATTCACCCAACTAATTCATTGGTTATTCGCTCAATGCTGTTCGTGAGACATTGCATATAGATTAACTGCAACATTTGCACTGAGGAAAAGCAGTCACTGCATATAGGAAAGTAGGAAATTACATTGGTGTCGACATAATAACTCGAAAGTCAGTCCTACTTAACAAACCACCAACAATACATCTCGGCAACTGTTTTTTCTTCCGCCCCCACAAGAGGGGGTGCCCCAAGGCTCCATCCTTGGCCGCCTTCTTTTCCTTATTTACATGCTCCCTCTCAGCAGTATCATCCGCAGACATTGGGTCAATTTCCACATGTATGTGGATGATACCCAAATTTACTTCTCCTCCTCCAGCTGTGACTCCCAGTCCGTTGATGTCCTGTCAGCTTGTTTGATGGACCTCAAGGCCTGGATGAGCGCAAATTTCCTGCAGCTGAAAGGTGGCAAGACGGAACCCATACTCTTTGACTCCCATTAAGGTCTTCTCTCCTGCGGGTCTGAACTCAACCTCCCCCGGGCTCTCCCTCAGACACTCAAACCCGTGACAGCTTAGGCATCAGCTTAGATCCCCAGCTTTCCTTTCTACCCCACATCTGTTCCCTGACCAGGATTGCTTTTTTCCACCTCTGTCACATTGCCCACCTCCATCCATACCTCACAACCAATGCAGCCAAAACCCTGGTCCAGGCCTTCATCATTTCTCGGCTAGACTATTCCAATGCCCTCCTCACTGGTCTTCCCAGTTCCATCATGCACAAAATTCAATTAGTGCAAAACTCCAGATACTCACCCGCACAAAACTCTGTACCCCCATCACACCAGTCCTTCCTAAGTTCCACTGGCTCCCAATTACTGAATGGATCAATTTCAGGATCCTCTCACTCATTTTCAAATCCCTTCATGCCCTTGCATCTCCCTACCTATCCAATCTACTTATCCCCCACTCCACCACCCACTGCCTCCACTCAGCTGGCTCCAGCCTCCTGTTTGTCCCTCATCCTCACCGTTCCACCATCAGGTAGTGGCTTCAGCCACTACGCCCCGAAACTCTGGAACTCTCTCTCGCAGTCCCTCTGCCTCGGCCCCTCCCTCGCCACTTCAAAATCCCACCTAAAGACCTTCCTTTTTGATCATGATTACAGTCACCTTGCCCCTCCCTTTCCCCCTGGCTCATTGTCAGGCTCCGCCACTCACAAACTCGAGGACGGTACCCTGCGTGAAGGGCGCTATATAATAATAATAATAACAATAATAATAATCTTTGCATTTGATATAGCGGTTTTCATGTCTTTTAGATGTCTCAAAGCACTTCACAGAATATATTGCAAAGTGAATTGACTGTGTATTTGTAGGCGAAATGCGGCAGCCATTTGTGCACAATAGTGTCCCACAAACAGTCGTGGATTGAGTGACCGAATTATTATTGGGTTTTTTTGAGGGATTATTATCCCCGGAAAAGTGATCCTCCAATCAACTAACAACTGGGTTCCTACTTCCTGCTAGGTGAACAGAGGAGTGTGGAGTAAGGAAACTTGCCTAAGGTTTCGCCCTGCCGGGAATCGAACCCAGGTCTCTCGCTTCCAAGGTGAGTGCCCTAACCACTGAGCTACAGGACTCCATATCAAAGCAACTTGTTATTATTATAACACACAAGCTAGGGAGCATGCAGGAAGTGAGCAGGTCAGCTGCGAACACACACAGAAGTGGGATCCACAGTAAGACCGCAATATAACCAACTGATTTGCTGCATTTGCCCATATATAACAATAGTCAATTCAGTTCTGATCAAATATATTTTATGAAGAGCTTCAAGACATTTATTTTATACGAAAGGCACTGTATTAGTAACAATGATTTATTTTTCCTGTTGAGGTTCAAAAGATCAGAGCACACATTAGTCTGAGTACACAGCTAGCATAAACCAGCAATGCTTTCACACAGAGAGACACAGTTTGTTGCGCAGCAGAAATAAAGAATTCACATGTCAGAAAAGAAGCCAGAGAGCATTGTCAATAGAAAATGAGGCATCACTCAAAAAATAGTTAACAGAGACTAAATTAGCAATGAGAATATTCACACTGGTATAATGAAAGTGCTGTTCTTATGGTGGTGGGAGGTGGGAGTTAAGGGATATCACTCGGGCAGAGCAGCGAGTTTCACACTGCATCTGGCTGCACTAAGCCTGACCTGGGAGAGTTTTTCTACAGGCGCTGAGAACAAAGAGTGAGAATATTTTCCAGTCCACGCCACTGACATCTCTCACTTTGATGAGCGTAAACATTCATAAAAAACTGTAGTGCCGGGGGGACAGAAGGATCATTACATCAAAGTAATGTGCAGGAGAAGCAAAACTAATTGGAATGAAGTGCTGAGATGGGATCATTAGCAGAGATCATCTCTTCTTAAGGTTTTTGTTTCCTGTAATATTCACAATTAAAATTTGTAGAGATTTTTAGTAAATGAAGGAGTTAATCTCCCTTGGACGCTAAATTTACCAATCGAAGCAGAATGATCTTATAATACACTGTAAGGAAGCTAGGTAATTGGGCCCAGTGGTTTACTAAAAAAAAATCCATCGAGTGAATAGCTCTGCAATAGGTTCTGCGTTATACACAATTATTTTAATGCTAATTCACAAAGTCCCACTGTTTAAAGGGCATTGAATGTTCCAGCGCAGAAATAGGTCATTCAGCCCATTAAGTGAGTTGCTCCTCACTCCAGTTCTACCCCCTTCAATCTCCTCAGCCTCTCTCTTAGCCTCACTGAACCAGTGTGTAATATTGGTGGCTGCTTTGATCCTTGGCTCTCATTTTTCTCTCACTTGCTTCTGTCACATCATCTGCCTTCATCCCTTCCTCAATCTAAATGCAGTAGAAACCCTTATTTAAACCTTTGCCATCTCTTGGCTGAACTTTTCAAATGTCTTATTGGTCTCCCTAGCTCCACCATCAATAACTTCAACTTATTCAAAATACAATACAATGCAGTTAACATTTATATAACACCTTTCACATTGGAAGGATGTCTCAAAGCCCTTGGCAATGTTAGCTGGGCACCTGAGTTGGGGATGGGAGCTGAGTGGGGTGAGGAGGGGAAAGATGACCGAAAGAGCAGTCAAAGATGTATGTTTTGAGATGGGCCTTGAACAAGGGCAAGTCAGAGGGATTCCAGGATGGAATTCCAGAGAGCGGGAGCAGAATGGCTAAAAGCCCGCTCGCAATGGACATTTGCAGTGTAGAATAAGGCCAATCAGTCCATCAAGTCTGCACTGCCTCTCAGCAAGCTGTTCAAGACTCGAATGTTCAGATACCTGTCTACTTCCCTCTTGAAACCCACAATAGACTCCACCACTTTACTTGACAGGGCATTCCACATCCCAATAAAACTGTGTGAAACAAATTCTCCTAAACTCTCCCTTCTCTCTTCTTATGATTATCCTGCCTTAAAACATATCTCTCTGATCCCACCTACTGTCACCTGCGCATTGCCCCTCTCCCCAGTCAGAGTCCGTCCCACCACTGTAAAGTGTTCTGAGATGTTATTTTATGTGATGGGCACAATATAAATGCAAGTTGTTATTGGTGGTGCTTTTCTCCACCAGAGCCATCCAGTCTAATAATAATCATCCTTGCATTTGATATAGCGCCTTATCACATCTTCGAGGAATCTCAAAGCATTTCACAGAATATGCTGTAAAGTGAATTGACTGTATATTTGTGGGCGAAACGCGGCAGCCAATTGCACACAGCAGTGTCCCACAAACAGTCAAGGATCAAGTGACCAATTTATTATTTTTTTGAAGGAATTATTACCCACCAATCAACTATTAATCGGGTTCCAACTTACTGCTAGGTAAACAGAGGTGGGTGGAGTAAGGAACGTTTTGCCCTGCCAGGAATTGGACCCAAGTTTCTCGCTTGCAAGGTGAGTGCTCTAACCATTGAGCTATGGGTCTCTAATCTGTCCATTCTCTTTAATACCCTGATTCAACAATGGTTTGTGGCAGAGAATTCCACAATTCAATCACCCTCCACGTGAAGAAATGTTTTCTATCCTTCCCTTGAATTCTGATGTTGTTTTTCCGTCAGAGAAGTGACAGTAACTCTACCATGTTTCTGAGGAGCAACCTTCCAGCCCTACCTTTCCTGTTTCAGTGACATCGAGCCCCACCACTGTGAAGGACTCTGGAGATATTATCTTACATAAAGAGTGCTATATAAATGCAAGTTGCTGTTCCTATTTTTTTCAGCACTAGTTCCCAGATCCCTGTGTCAAGCAGTTTGCAAAACTGCCAGGTGGGGCTAATTTGGTCTCTCACTCCAGAGTCTTGTTTTATATTAACACCATGGCTCTAATTGCGTGTTTGATATTCATTTGGAGACATAAATATTGAAATGAACTGATGCTTTAATTTCCATTCTAAAACACTGAGGAATAAATTGCATCAATAGATGGGTAAGTCATTGCACCTGGCAAAATAACAGTACTTTATACAATGACCCCCACCCACCCCCACTGGAATGCAAAATAAGTTTAGTGTTGCAGGAAATTTAAAATTCACTATTGCTGTAAGGACTGACTGGAAGTGAGAAAGGAACATTGCTCTGTGGGGAACAGCAAATGTATTCTGCTGAGGCTGACCTTCAAACACATTGTCAGGGATATCATAAATGCTGTAACTGATGTTGCTTGGTACCACTTGATACTGTCATTGGCTACAAAGGTGAAAGGGTTCCATTGTCCGGCACTGCCATTTCTCATGTTGGTTAAGTATCGACGGACTGGCCGTGTCAAATAAAAAGGTATTTGCTGAAAGCATTTCAATTCTATTTCATTGGTCCTGAATTTAGAATCTCTCACACAAACACACACAAGAGAGCTATGTGGCATCAACCTTCTGGATTTACTACTGAGCTGCTAATACAACAACACAACAACAAAATTACATTTGTATAGCGCCTTTCACATCAGGAGGACATCCCAAGGAGCTGGACAATCAGTGTTTCAGATCCGAGCTGGGGGTCAGGATCGAGGAGGGTGGAGGGCAGGGGGGGATGGAGGGTGACTGAAGGCACATCAAAGAGGAGGGTCTTGAGACGGGTCCTGAAGAAGGCAAGGGAGGGGGTAAGGCGGATGCTGGACATCCTAATCCATTGCATCTTAACTAGTAATGTTAAGCCCTCTAGCTGGATATGAGTCAAATAGCCCTCCCTTTCCTTCCAAGGGCTTGTTTGAGTGGAGTTCACTTGGGTTGATATTCTGAACAGAATTCTCAACAAAGTGATAGTCAACACATCATACGTCTTAATTTTCACCTTATCGTGTCCAATTTACTCCACAAAGTGTGATGTCAATATAAAGCAGCAGGTTACAAAATAATGCTTTGCTCTGCCTTTGCTATGGCCTAAACATAACTTATGAACACTGAGAGGATGTGTGTAAGATTTCTATTTCACAGCATTGAGAGCACTCGTGTTCATTGGGACAAGACATTCACTGCCTTCTCATAGGAAAATACAAGACTATCAGGTACATTGATCCCTACGCACTATGTATACAGTAACCATGGTGCTCCTAAGTTAAGGAGATGAGAATCAGCCATAGTTCATGCTTTGATCTTTAACTCTGCCTCCAATCTTCTCCCTTGTGTGTGGACGTAAGGTGGGAAAAGCAACAGGTGAGTGACAGGTGGTTCTGTTTTTGTCCCATTTTTCCAATATTCATGTCAATGTAATTGAGCTGCTTCTTCCTTATAATCCTGATGAGTGAACCTTGTGGAGCAATTGGTAGCTTTTTGCTGTAGTCAATTTCAGAAGTTTTGGAGGATATCATTATTAATTATCCTTGCATTTGATATCACACTTTGGGAGGACATCTTTAAGATCTTCACAGGATTCACTGTAAAGTGCAGTGACTGTGCATATTTTGGAGGCGGGTGTGTGCTGGTCTGTTAGCTCAGATCCAGCAGGGGTCCGCTCTTATTTGGAATGTGCATCAGTGTCAAATGTCAGGGATTGATAACGGGCCGAGCTACAGGAAGTACATTAGGAAGCCAGTTGGTAAACATTCATAAATCCCTGTCATTTTCTGCAGTTGTTCAGCCGAGCTGCCTTTAATTGGAGAGCGAGTGAGGGAGAGAGTCAGCCTGGCTAAGGGAAGGTCTGTGTGTGCCTGATTTTTTGAAAGGTGACAAAAACGTTGCCTGGTTACCACATATTTCATTCGCTTCACAAACTGAGAAGACTTTACTCGTTGACAGAGCTTCACCATCAATATCACTTTCCAATATCAAAGCCGATTAAAGAATAATGTTTGAGATGAACATCCAGATACATTGATTATTTCATTGAACACACAGGATGATTTTTTTCCCCTAGACTCTTTTGTTCGGGAGAGAGCAGAAATACAACCTATTTTATGCAATAGTTGCCACTGGCAATAATTATCACATCACATATGGCATTATTCAAATCTTTATCTTGTTTTCTCCTTTCTTTGTCTGTGGTGCTGACTCTCGCTGGGAAGGCTCTCACTAATGCTGGGCATCTTCGGGTACTTTACCCAATGTGGCTATTCTTGTGTAAGCCCAGACCAAAGAGTTGGTCAGCTTATTCAACAATGTAGGAGTACATTTTTAAGAAGAGGGTCTAAAATGTGCGACAGTGTTTACAATGTTGAATTGCATAGGATTATAGATAAAAAATTTGTCTGAAACTGAATGTGCATCACACCGGTCTGGAGGAATCTAGCACTCGCCTCACAAGCGAGAGGATGCTGGTTCGATTCCCAGGCAGGGTGAAACCTTAGGCAAATTTCCATACTCCACACACCTCTGTTTACCTAGCAGTAAGTAAGAACCAGGTTGTGAGTAGATCGTGGACCACTTTCTGGGGGTAATAATCCCTTCAAAATAAATAGATACGTAAATCTGTACTAATAAAATGAGAAAGTCTGTCTGCGCTTCAAGAAGGATCTCAATAACTGACTGATGTAGAGATATGATTTGTACCTCATCGGAAAGGTCTTGCTTCTGGGAGTGACATGGGTATATTTGTTTTCAGGTATCTCCTATTGTTCATGAGTTATTTTCAGTTCTGCATTTTTTGATGCAGTTACACCTGTTGACCTCCGAGTCAAAGTGGCACTGTGGCATCGTCCATCACAGAGGACATACGTATGTACGCGCACACTGCAGTTACACCGGTGGCTGCACCAGTTGACATTGGCGCTGTGACATCCTGCGTTACAGAACACAGACGAAGCTAAGCCTCAGCAACAACAACAAAATTACATTTTTAAATTGTCGAGTCCTCCCACTGAATGCTCCCAAGAGGAGTCTTCCCACAGGAGTCCTTTCAGATGAGTATAGATAAAAATGAAATGTCTGTCTATGTGTCTGTCTGTGGGTCAATCTGCATTCTATACTGGATCATTTGATTGCAAGTGTAGCTGCAACAGGTACAGCTAGCAAATAAATAAATACTAATTTGGTCACTTGTTCCACAACTGTTTGCGGTATACTGTTGTGTGCAACTGACTGCCGTGTTTCGCCAACAAAGCATACAGTCAATTCATTTTACAGTATATTCTGTGAAGCACTTTGAGATGTCTTGATGATGTGATAGACTTTATATCAAATGCAAGGAATATTATTATAACATAACATAACTTGTAGGAGCAGGAATAGGCCAATCGGCCATTCGAGCCTGCCCCGCATTCAATCATGGCTGATCTTCTAATCTAACTCCAGCTAATAACCTGACCCGGCCTTAAACCCATATCCCTTAATCCCTTTTGCAATAAGAAATCTATCTATCTCAGTCTTGAATCTCTTGAATTATTAATCTCTACACTGTCTGGAAGGAAGGAGACAAGGACAAAGTTGCATTGGGTAGCATAGTACACATCTGGTTAATATCAGGATTTGATAAATCTAGGCTGTGTGCTTCAAAATAATGCTTATTTCTGAAGATCAGTGCACCTTTCATATTCTTTCTTGGTGCAGCTCAAGGTGTGGAGAGTACTGCCCAATGTTCATGTGATCTGTCTTTATGAAAGCAGTGCAGAATAAATTGTTTTCGTTTTAAAATTTCTCCCTGACCCAACTATCCTGCAGACATTTTTCCTTCTATTTGGGTTATGATTTTACAGTTGCAGGTACCTCACTGCCACTCTTTATGTGTGATTTTTGATGGTGGGTCAGGAGCTATTAAACAGCACAAGTCAGTGTAGCCAAGATCAATCCTGTCCACCCCTATTCTCTACACACTGCATGTGCAGCAGAAAGTGGCATCTAGCATTTGGAGAGGGAATCCTGAATGATTTGTCCTACATTTAATCAGGACATTGATACCATTTGCATCACGCTTCTCATTGCCCTTGCTGAGTTCATGGTAATTGATCACAGACCAGTAACTCAACCTAGGCCTTTCACAGCATGTATGGCTCAGCTACTCTTGGACAATTGAACTGAGCCCGGTGACAAATGTTTTGGTTTGATTATAAATACACATTGTGATATCAGCCACATCAAAATACATCAACTTGTCATTATATTATCATTGTAACAAAAGTAATACAAGGTCATTTTGGCTCTTCTCCCTAAACAACAGAATTTGCTTAGCACAATCTCATAAAGACAGCGGCCTTTCAACATTGTGTTTGCCAGATACGTTTCCGAGCAAGTGCAGTAGAGTATTTCAGAGAGTATTTCAGACAAATGTCTGCTTCTTGTTCACAAAAATAGATTTTGTTATCAGCTGTTGAACAACATGTGTCCACAGAATTAAAATTCCCTGCAAATAAGAGACTTGGCTGGCTTAACGGCTTAATTTTCACAGACAAATTGGGAAGAAATATTTTTCATTTGGTTATAGATCAGACATTTATGTTAGATACAAAGATGCAGAAATAATCTAAAATATGCATCAGATATTAATGATGTATTGATATCAGATCAGATATTAAGAAGACATTAAAATAAATTCACTTTTCTTACATACAATAGCATTTCCAATGTTTCCATTGTTCAATGGAGGTCAAAAATAATTCTTAATCCCCTTGCTTTAACTTATATAAATACCAATAGTAGTTATGATGAAGAGGGCAGTTCAACCAATACTAACATTAATAATAATCCTTATGTTTGATAGAGTATCTTTTAAGTACGAGAATGTTTCAAAGCATTTCACCTAATTTATTGTGTATTTTGTAAGCAAACTCAGCAATCAATTTTGCACACAGCAATGAACGACAAACAGCCAATTTTATTTGAGGACATCTGGAGAAACTTCCTTCTCTTTTTGAATAGCGCCATAGGATCTTTAACCTGAACAAGCAGGTGAGACTTCAGTTTCAGATCTCATCCAAAGGACAGCACTTCTGACTAAACAGCACTCCCCCAGCGATGCATTGGAATGCCAGCCTAGCTCCAGACTATGATCTGACACTTGGCTCAGCTGGTAAGTAAAATTGATACCTAAAGGTGACATCTGGCTCTATAAATGTCAGTCCATAATTCTCAACATCTGTGACTGAACCAAAGTTAACCCTCAGGAAGCAGCAAAAAAGAAGCAGAGGAAGATCTTGCTTCACAGGTGGTAGAGAAACACTAACAAACATTGACTGTAAAACTGCTAGGCTCTGTGCTTGATAACATTTTTGATGTATTTTTAAATTTAAAAGTGGCAGGACATCTGCATGGTTGTTGTCCATATACAACAACTTGCATTTATCTAGCACCCTCACATAGGTAATGCATTGGAACACTTCACAGGGTTGGGGGGAGGCGAGAGGGAGGTCCTCTCCCCTCGGATAGGCAACATATCAAACTAGAACGTAGACCCTGATATAGGACACCTATGGCAATAGTAACCTCAAAATGGACAATGCCTGTCTGTTCAAAGACCATTGCATTATATATGGGGCTGTCATTGCTGGTCTGAATGAATGAAAAAGAAGCACGTGACTAAAGGGTAGATACAACAGAAGAGCTACCAATAGAGTGAATTACTTCAAAGCAGTGCAGATAGCAATTATAAAGACAGACATTAAAATGAATAAACCAGCTAATGTCAATCTTCAGGACTTTACTTGTCAAACTTTAGAAATTGGCTGGTTGTGTGCCTAAAACTCCTCTCTTAAACTTGATCCCAAGCATTTCAATTTATCACCGAGGAATATATGAAAGATTGTTTTTTTAATCATAAAGGATCAGAAGTCTGTTCAAACTAACACTAGCTGCATTAAAGTACCCTGATGAATTTGTGAACAGGAAATCCTGAGGTAGTTTAGAAACCGCCCACACTTGGTGATTAATGTGAATGAATCATAGAACAGCACAAATACAATCCTCAAACTATTACCATAGTTCAAACAAGCAATTTGATTCATTACTGCATTGTTTAAGCAGCTAATAGATAATATGCATCATTCATGAGCAAACTATTTTTTCCTTGTAAACATTTAGTAGACTGCAGAATGCAACTTGTCTGATCAATTGTGTGATTCAAGTTTTTGAATGGTATTTAATGGAATCAACAAGAGAGTTAGTTCTCATTCAAACAATAATGATAATCTTTGCATTTCATACAGCACCTTTCACATCAGGAGGCATCTCAAAGTGCTTTGCAGAATCTACTGTACAGTGGAGTGACTGTAGTTGTAGGCGATCGCAATGGTCAATTTGTGCACAGCAATGTCCTACACTCAGCCTTGAAGTGAATGATCAATTTTATTAAGGGGATTCATGGCCAGGCCACTGGGAGAAACTCCTTTCTCTTGTTGAATATTGACATGGAATCTTCAATGTCAACCTGAACAGGACCTCAGTTTAATATCTAATTTGTAATATGGCACCTGTGACAATATAGCTCTCCTACAGCACTGCATTACAGTTCTCCCACAGCACTGCACTGCAATGCAGCTCTCCCACAGCACTGCACTGCAATGCAGCTCTCCCACAGCACTGCACTTGAATGCAGCTCTCCCACAGCACTGCACTGCAATGTCAGCCTAATTTGTGAGTTCAAATTCCCAATGTGGAGTTGAACCCACAACCTTCTGATTCGGAGAAGAGAGTACCAACTAAACCAGGGTGATATCCCATAAAAAGGTAAAATACAACAAACATTGAGTAAATAACAGGGCCTCTTTGTTTTCACTAGGTGGACATTTCTGTTATTTTTGTACCAACAGTTACGTAAATATTCCGAAGAAATAAATGTTTTACTTTTTGTATTTCAGCACTAAAAACATCAATTTCCTCAGTGAAACAAAATGTGTCTGAGCTGCTGCTAATCTGGAAGTTGTCACTTATTTTGGCTGTCAATTCAAGTGGATTGCCTTATTACTTTTCCAGTCAGTGATCGCCATTTATACCAACAAAATATCCTTATAATTGGGTGTTAAGCATATGATATAAACCACATGCAAACCATGTACAGGTCNAAAAAAAATTGTGAGTTGCATAAATCAAAATTTATAACTCTTGCCTCACCTCACTCCTCCTTCCTTCCCCACTTTCAAACCCCATCTTAAAACCTTGTTTTTAAGCTGCAGTTTTGTTCACCTTTCCCCCAACATTCCTCAACTCCTCCCACCCTAGCGACTGTGAAACTTTTCCACATGTCCTCCTGATGTGAAAGGCACTGTATAAGTGTGAAATAGCTGTTGTTGTTGTTGGTCATTAGTTATATAATTAAGGGCACCACTAATTCTCTCTGTACATTTCCATTTACATACAATTTATACAACACAAAAATAGACTCCAGACATGATGGATTATTGTTCAAACAAATTCTACAAAGTCAGCATTTCGAGTGTCACCACTTATCCGTTTAAAGATATACTAAACCTGTCCCCACTGATTCAATTCCTTTTCGTTCATTTACTTTTTGTTCAGTAGTTTCTGTATGCTTCACAAGGTAAGGAAAGCGAGTGAAAAATGTTTCCATTTTCTGTGCCCAATATCAAACACAACTGTCCCGGTTACACTGCCCACTCAGTAAAATAGCCAATTATTCAATAATACAGTCTATATTTCAGCGCTGTACCTCACAGTGTGGACACGTATTCCCTTCACTGGTGAATGTCTCGTCTGTGATCATGCATTTCAGTCCTTTCCACCCATTAAGCCTAAGTCAATGGCATCAACAACATGCAATTACACACCTTTTACCAACAATATCGTCTCAAAGCACTTTGCAGACACAGTGGACATAACGACAACAAGAACAACAAGATTACATTTATATAGCACTTTCACGTTGGGAGGACATCCCAAGACGCTGAAGAAGATGAGCAAGGTGGGAAGAAGGGAATATGAGGGCGTTGAATGGTCAAGGAAGTAGGTTTTTGGGACAGTTTTGAAGCCATGGGAGTTACAAGCAATCCATTTCACAGCTTAGGCAGCACTAAATTTATCAATGGATTTTTCACCCAACATTTGTCAAACATGCTTGTGTTATTGAACCAAGACAGAAACATTTGTTTTGTTTCCTAATGCTTTGCTGTTTGGAACCACTACAAGCAAAGTTTGTTATATTCCCATTACTTTTATTTTGACTTCTGTTTACTCAACTTACTTCATTGTAGATTGACCAGAGGTCTGAATGTAAGTAATTTAATGCCTTTGTCAAATTTTCTTCCATTGACCTTGTCTCAGTTTCCGTGGTGCTTTGTTTGTGCTTAAGTTTTCTAAGAAGGTATTGAAGTGATCTAAAGATTGCATCCGTCCTTTGGGGCCATTCAAAACCAGTCGGTGAATACAATGCTGAATGTGTGGTATTACAGGTAAGTTTGGACTGAATCCATAATTGTGGAGGTTGATAAAAGCGGTTTGTCTGTCACTCTCTGAAGAAGGTTTTATTGAACTCAATGAAACTTGATTGATTTTGTGCTTTGATGCACTTTTATCTCCTCTAAGATATCTAAGAGTTCAAAATGACATTTTGGAATAAGAAAATCATCACAACATTGGTGCAAAACCTATTTTGTGCACGTTCGATTAAAGTACAACATATTGCTTTTCAGCTGATATGGCCATTCATGTGAAATAAAGCACAAGCTTAACAATGGAAAAATAATAGTTATTTATTTCTACGTTGCAGCAAACCTGATTTAGCGCAAGTGACTGCTATAAAAAAGGATTACGGAAGGGCACTAAACTGCAATTGTGTTCTTTCATATTTCATTACCATCCAAATGAAATCCAGAGCATTTTATCAAGTAAGGTAGAAACCCACAAACAAGAACTGAGATTTATTAGCCATTGATTTCTAGCAGAATTGCGAAATAAGGAATTTGAGTAAGGACCCTTTCCAGTGACCGGAATTACATCACTCACATCCCACTGATACATTGGAACTTGGTTTGTGATATTGTGGAATGTGCTGCATCAAAAGGCCACAAAGCCCGATTATTTGGAGTGGTTGAAATGGAAATAGATACTTGCGAAGTAAAGATATTAAGGATTGTAGGGAAAAAGCAAGGAAGTGTGATTAAAAGATCTTCCATGATCCTTCATCTAAAATGAGGGACCATAAATATGAGATAGTCAGTAGATGATCTACAGCAACAACATGACAACAAGTTGCATTTATATAGCGCCTTTCACGCAGGGTAACTTCCTGGAGAGCTTCACAATGGTGGAGTCTGACACAGTCTGACAAATTCTAAAAGGTAATTTAGGAGGAATTTCTTTAAGCAGAGGATGGTGGGAATGTGGAACTCACTGCCATAACCTGTGGTTGAAACAGAAAGCATTAAAGTATTTAAGAGGAAACTCAGTACATATATGAGGGAGAAGGGAATAGGGGAGTGTTGGAGCGGGGAATAGGAGAGAGGAATATGAGGGGTGGAGGCTCATGTGAAGTGTAAAGAGATGAGATGGTATTGGATGACACATTTTAAATCTGTAGGGGTGGGGGTGAGGTCAGGAAGAGATGTTCATGGAAAATGACACCGTGTGGACTGTTTGTATGTTACATTGTGTATTGGGATACTTGGGAAATGTGGAACCAGGCTAAATCTATAGCTGGAATCAAAGCAAACCAAAAGGACCATTCTTCCCGCTTTGTAAACTCTTCTTGCTTTGTAAGGTTATACAGAGCGCACCACCAAATCATTCTTTTCTCGCTTTTAATGGATTCAAAATTTTGCAAAAACATGCATATAGATATCAGGGTTGAAACTGTGGTATTTGCAATCCAGAAGCCGCTCGAATAGCCACAATTACTATTTGCCACTGCACCTGTTTCCTGGCCCACAAAGGGCCTGAAATAGTTGCCAAGAGGTTGGAATGTCAAGGTGCCCTTTTCAAACCTACGAGATTGGGATATCACCCCTGATTTTCTTCCTGATATGTTTTGTTAGCAAATTTGGTGGCAAACTCTGCAATTTATTTCACAAATCAAAAAGTTGCAATTAGAGCACAGTTGCCATTTGCAAATATGGTTTGTAAATATTATGTTTTAAAAGGAAGGAACAACAACAGCAACAACTTGGACTTATATAGCATCCTCCACGCAGGGTAGTGTCTCAGACCCCTTGAAGGAAGGAAGGAAGGAAGGAAGGAAGGAAGGAAGGAAGGAAGGAAGGAAGGAAGGAAGGAAGGAAGGAAGGAAGGAAGGAAGGAAGGAACTACTTCCACACAGCAAATATTAAGTGTGCTGTGATTTTGTCTTTGATGGTGCTTGTTCATTTGCATCAAAGCTAATTCCAAATATGAATTCCACACTTCTTCACAAAACAACAACCGAAAAATAACTATGAAACAAAACAAATTTAGATTGAAAGCCGTACTAGGTAAAAGAGGAATTTATTTTCCTTCTCAAAGCCTGTAGCAGAGTCCTGTAGCTTAGTGGATAGAGCACTCGCCTCACAAGCAAGAGGACTTGGTTTCGATTCCCAGGCAGGGCAAAATGTTGGGCAAGTTTCCTTACTCCACACGCCTATGTTTACCTAACAGTAAGTAGGAACCCGATTGTTAGTCGATTGACGGGGTAATAATCCCTTCCAAAAAAAATTAAGAAAAGATAATAATAATTTAGTCATTCAATCCACGACGGTTTGTGGGACACTGCTGTGCGCAATTGGATGCCATGTTTTGCCCACAAAATGTGCAGTTAATTCATTTTACAGTGTGTTCTGTGAAGTGCTTTGAAACTTCTTGAAGACATGATAAGGCACTATATCAAATACAAGGATTAATATTATTATTATTAAATCCAATAGAAAGTATATGGATGGAGAGCAATTACTGTTCCATCTCCATGAGCGAAGAGAAGGTTTTCTCCAGCAGTTTACACTGTTTGTACTGTGGTTACTGTGACCTAGTTGCTCTAGTGTGCTAGGGTGTGCGTAGCTGCTTTACAGATCTGCTCAGATACCAAGCTGTGCAGCGGATGGTGGGAGTTCTAGTTGTCTTCATACCTCAGCCCGGCTGACAGTATCCATTGAGAACAACACCGCTCGGTGGGGAAGAATGGGCTTGCTATTTTTAATCCACGCTTGCTGTGTAGGAGCAGGATAACGTGCTGGGTGTTGCTATGGGAGCAGCACATTCCCAGACTGAGATGCGCAGAATGAAAGTGGCTGAAGGAAGTGGTATTTCAGCTCTTTCCTACAGGGTTGTTGCACAGGTGTTTTTAACTTTACACCTCAATTGCAGAGCCTACTGTTTCACTAGCCCAAGGGACAAGTCTAGGTGTGTGTGATGGTGGGGTGCAGCATATGTCAACTGAAAAAGCAGAGTCACTATATTTGACATCACACATCACACACACACACATGCATAGGAGCAAAGGTTTGTTATTTTTAAGCATTCCTTGGGGTTGTATTTCTGGTAACTGTACCATACTTGAATAAAGATCTATGTGTGGTGGTTGCAAGTCGTTTTTTTGCCTCCAAAACATTAACAACTGAAGATTGTACTTCTTCTCTATGCAGGAACAGAATGATTTTTTTAGGACATCTTGTTCTAACACGCCCACAGCTCCTTTCATATGACCTCAAAATATAGGCCAGCACCATGGGGAAATGAATAACTCTGAATCCTTTATTCTCAGAGGATGATGGTACTCAACTGCAGGCAATGTAGGGGACAACAGGCAGACGGCATCCAACTATATCAGATAACGCAGGGGGCAACAGGCAGACGGCCGGGTTTGATTCCCAGGTGGGGAGAAAATTTAGGCAAGTTTCCTCATTCCACATGGCTCTGTTTATCAAGCAGTAAGTAGAAATCCAGTTGTTAGTCGATTGGCAGATCACTTTTCCTGGGGGTAATAATCACTTCAAAAAATAAATAAATAAAAATAACAATTTAGTCACTTAATCCATGACTGTTTGAGGGACACTGCTGTGTGCAATCGGCTGCCGCGTTTCGCCCACAAAATACACAGTCAATTCACTTTACAGTATATGCAGTGAAGTGTTTTGAGACATCTCGAAGTCATGATAAGACGCTATATCAAATATAAGGATTATTATTATAACTTGCATTTATATAGCGTGCTTCACACAGTGACACCTTAGAGCACTTAACAGTGAAGAAGATTGCAGCCGAGCTAGAGAGGGAGGAAGTGAGCATAGGCACAGTCAAAGAGTCTGTGTCTTTACTACCTTTCACAGTCACAGTCACAGTTTTTACTACCTTTCACTATCTTTTAAACTCACGGCTATTGCCTGTTTGTGATGGGGCTTCACCTAGACCCGCACCTGCACCAAAAGCACCAGCAATGTATGCAAGGAGATTTCTGGAATCTTGTTCCCAATCAGGAGAAGGAAAAGGAGGAAGAATTAGAAAATGAGTGATGAGGAGAAAGGGTAGCTTACGGAAATGATGGTAGGCTAACATCCTCCTCCGCCTCCCCCAAAAAACAGCATGACCTTCCAACTCCACAGTAAACAGGACAGCGTCACTCAGACCAAGACACCTCAGAGGGCAAGGTCGATGATGGGACAGCACTTCAGTGAGCACCAGCCATGGCAAAGGTGAGGGTGAAAGGGAGCGGGAGATGGTGCCACACAGGAAGGCAACTGGAAGACATTTGCCATCCTAACCTATTTATTAATGAGGATCCCACCCATAGATTGCCAATGCAATATTTGAGGATATTTAGTCTAGATATGAATCCCTATTACAAGAAACTGTACAGCAATGCCCATTCTGAGCTCGGAGTTGTTTGCTATTGAAGCCAATGAATCTTCCCAACTAAGCGCTCAATGTCTATCTCTGAAGAGAAGTCAGTGTCAACCACAGCAAATGCTAAAGGTAGCTAGACATCTGTAATCTGTTCCAGGCTAGTCCATTTCTGGTTTTCGGTTAAAACACATGAAAATACTGCAATAGAGATTATTTGTTTCTAAAGATCAATCTTTATTCTATATTTTTGAAACTACAGCAGCAAAGCAAATACTCAGAATTACATGCTTCTGATCATATTAGAAAAATATAAAGTACTCCGAGAGTGGAAGAAAATTTTGTGTTAAAAAGGTGTATTAGTTGGGGGTTGAAAATATGATGTTTCACAACTAACGTATTCAGTCTGTTTTGAAATATTGTATAATGATTTTCATGCTGTATTTTCTCTATGTTGAGTCTAATTGAATACTTGAAAGAACCTAAATTTAAAAATCTGTTAAATCAAATTTATAAATTGCAGATATCAGGCCGAGTGAAAGCTAAAGGAAATTTAATATAAATCATAATCTGACCTAATTTGGACCAGAAAAATTCTAATTTGGACCAAAATTAGTTAAGTAGGTGAGAGGGGAGAGTGGGGAAGGGAAAGGTAACCATAGATGTGGTCAAAGACCTCTGACTTGACGACAGAATTTGAATGCTCATACAGAACAGAGGTGGGCAAAAAGTCCAAGTTACTCAAGCAGAATGGGCGAGCAGAGGATTGGGGTAATAATGATAATAATAATCCTTATATTTGGTATAATACCTTTCAAGTTAGGAGGATGACTCAAAATGCTTCATATGATATACTGTAAGGTATCGTGACCGTGTATTTTGGAGGCAAATACTTCAGCCAATTTGCATACAACAATGTCCCACAAACAGCAATGAAGCGAATAACCAATTTCATTTGGGGAACGATTGGACAGGACATCAGGAAAACTCCTTCTCTTTTTGAATAACATTGTGGCATCTTTAATGTCCATCTGAACAGGCACGAATGAGGTGGAGATCGGAGAGATAGGGAGGACCTAGAGTGTGAAGGGATTTATAGATATGGGTGAGGACCTTGAAACTGATCGGCTGGGACTGGTGAGGACTGGGATGACAGGCATGCGGTGTTTGGTACAGGTGAGTATGTGGACTTCAAACTTTGGATACGCTGGAATTTATGGATAGCGGTGCGAGGGAAAACAGAATTAGTTCCTCGGTGTAGTAGCATGATCTTTGTCTGTGTTGACGGTTATCATTAAAGATTTTAGTGTAATAAAGCCACCTCTTTCATCATCATGTCAACCTTATGTCTACCATGGCCTCTCTCAGCTGTATTAGCTGGTGTCAGAAGTGGAATGCGGTGTGCTAAAATATCCTTGATATCCTGATCAAGTGACCAAAACTGCACACACTATTCTGGAGGTTGTGATCAAATCAAATTCTAATACAATACAAATTTACATTTATGTACAACAACAACAAAATTACATTTATATAGCGCCTTTCACGTCAGGAGGACGTCCTAAGGCGCTGGACAGACAGAGTTACAGACCCGAGCTGAGGGTTGGGGTGGGGAGGGAGGAGGGCAGGGGAGGAAGCAGGGAGATCGAAAACATGGTCGAAGAGGAGGGTCTGGAGGTGAGTCTTGAAGGTGGCGAGGAAGGGGACGAGACAGAGGGACTGCGGGATGGAGTTCCAGAGGGTGGGCTCAGAGTGGCGGAAGGCCCACCCGCCGAGAATGGGGCAAGCGAAGCGGGGGACATGAAGCAGGCCAGAGTACGCTGAGCGGAGGGAGAAAACAGGATGGTATGGGGTTAGGAGGTCGGAGTGGTAGGAGGGAGAAAGACCATGGAGGGCTTTGAAGGTGAGGACCAGGATCTTGAACTGTATCCTGTGTGATGGGAAGCTAGTGGAGTTGGGCGAGGATGGGGGTGATAGTATCATGGAGCCTAATGAGGGAGAGGACACTAGCTGCAGAGTTCTGGATGATCTGCAGCCTATGGAGGGAGGAGTTGGGGAGGCCGACAAGCAGGTAGTTTGCAAAGTCGAGCCTCGATGTAATGAAGGCGTGTATCAGGGTTTCTGTGGTCTGCAGTGTGAGAGAGTTTCAAGCCGGGCGACGTTGTGGAGGTGGGGGAAGGCAGAGCGGGTCATGGCGCGAATGTAGTGCCTTTCACAATAAGAAGAGGACATCCTAAGGCACTGGACAGTCTAAGGTTTGCATCTGAGCTTGGGTTGAAGCTGAGTGAGTGGGGGCAAGGGGCTGAGACGAAACAGATGGCCGAAATCATAATACTTAAATTGTTAGAATCTCTTTGCATTAATACTCTATCTATCTGCTAATGCAATCAATAATTTAATTGTCTTTCTTCAATATGACATGGCAGTGGATTGATGGTTTTACTAATTTATCTACAATAACTGCTAGACATATTACCTCATTAAAATCCTACTGAGAATGAATTAGCAAAAGGCATTCAGATTTTTTTTCCAGAGTTCAGAATTTGGTTGGAATTCAGACTCCTTCCCCCCTACATATATACAAAACCACACATACACACATAAACATACAGAAGATACAAGCACACATATGGGTACATTCACCGGCACACACCATCCATTTGCTCACATACATCCATGTCCACACATACAGGATTATTATTATTACATGCACAGACAAATTTAAATAAACACACACATAAAATATACATGCACACACATAAATACTGCTAAGCTTTACATTTGATATAATAATAATCCTTGCATTTGATATAGCGCATTATCACATATTCAAGGTCTCAAAGAGCTTCAAAGAATATACTGTAAAGTCAATTGACTGTATATTTTGTGGGTGAAACATGGCACCCAATTGCACACAGCATTTATGATGATATATGTCATCAAGACATCTCAAAGCGTTTCACTGTAAAGTGTAGTAACTGTGTACTTTGTAGGCTAATGGGCAGCCAATTTGCACAGGCCAATGTCACAGAAACAATCAAGAAGTGAATGATCAATTTTATAAGGAGGATTATTGGCCAGGACACCTGGAGAAACTCTCTTTGCTTTTCTAATAGTACAATAGAATCTTTAACCTACACCCGAACAGCCATCTCATACGAAGGACTGCAGCAATAATCCAGCACACCCCCAGTACTGTATTGGAGTGTTAGACTCGACTGTGAGTTCAAAGTCCGGAAGTGAAGGTTGAACTCACAACTTTCTGGCTCAGAGGTGAGAGTGCTACCAACTGAGCCAGGCTGGCACACAATAAACACCTTACATGGATACAACCTTCCCACAATGACGAAAAAGTAACCCCCTCAGGTAAGAAATAGACTGCATGAAGTATATTACTTCAGATCAACAGGTCCCATAAAGTGTTCAGGAAAAGTTCATTTGAAATACAGTCTCCTCCCTTCTCCTCATATCTTGTTCAGATAATGAGCTCCTTTGGTGAACACCCTCTATTCTTACATAGACAATTACATTATAAATTACCATTAATAGTGCAAAATGTACACATGGAAGAAAAGAGCATTTTTATTTAAAAATAATGCATATGTTTAAACAGAATTTCACTGCACATATAATAGATTCTTCTAATACCTACCCTGCGGCATTTCAGGCAGGGCTGTGAGCTTAAGCATCTTGCTTGCCTTGAATCCCTGCTTCATCTGTGAAAGTTTCATTTCTCATATGTACATCATGTGATTTTAAATATCATCCATGGGGGGGATAAATATCCAGATTTCAATTTTTCTCTGAATTCACACAGGGAATAACAAAGTAGCACAGCAGCAATAACTTTAATCTCATTGAGGTTCTCCAGCTCGGCTTGCAAACCTCGGGAGGGAGATTAGAGAACTGCTTTCTGTGCTCCGGTTTCCGAGAAATCTTTAATCATACTGTCATTCATTCAATCTTGGTCTGTGCTGACTCCAGTTACATGCCTTCTGCCATCTTATATCTATTTTTGTTTCAGCACCTGAAGCCCCGCAATGCATTTTTGCCTCTTGTTCTTCAAAGAATTTGCAACTCAGTTATTACTCCACCGTCCTGAAATCCTCGATTATAACAAAAACCTTCCTGTGGCTTTGATGTGGCGAGACTTGGCGGGGAAGGTTATTTGCAGAGGTGAATAAAGACATTGTAGAGACCACATGGCGATACCAGTAAATGGTAAATCATTCGTCGTCACTCCCCGCAGTATGAGTACAAATCTTTATAAAGACAAATTGAATCTGGGTTGGGAGAAATTAGTGTTTTATGATGTAATCTAAGTTCACACAACACAATAGCAGAACCAAATTTAGGTTTGCTCAGTTATCCTGCATATGATAGCATTATTCTACTAAAGAAGCAAAATAAATTACATTTCTATGGCATCTTACCATATCAAACTGTCTCAAAGTGCTTCACACGTAATTGCAGTCAAATGTAGTGATTGTTGTAGTGGGGGCAGAGTGGCAGAATGAGGAAAAGATAAATGAAATAATGGTTAAGAAATGCCTAACTTGATTTAAAAAATAATGGCCCCACTTTCTGGAACCACCCCTCCCTCCCCAGGTTCAAAGCCTGCATCAAGACTTACCTCTTCAACTTTACTTTCGGTCATATTCCCCCTCCCCCATTACCAACTTCTTCAGCTCCCATCGCTTAGCTCTGGTGCCCAGCCAGCAGTGTAAACCACTCTTCCCTATGTGAAAGGCACTATATAAATTTAAGTTGTATTGTATTGTAAAAGCTCGACTGCAGGACGAAGGGAAGACTTAGGGGAACAGCAACAACAAAATTACATTTATTTTCACGTCGGGAGGACGTCCCAAAGCGCTGAACAGTCAGGTGTCGGGGCCCGAGCATGGGGGAGGGGTGGTGTAGGGGTGAGGGAAGGCATAGAGGTGACCAAAGGCACAATTGAAGAGAAGGGTCTTGAGACTGACCTTGAAGGAGGCAAGGGAGGAAGCGAGGCGAAGGGACCGTGGGATGGAGTTCCAGAGTGTGGGGGCAGAGAGGCTGAAAGCTCGGCCACCGATGGTCGGGCGGGTCGGGCGGGAGACATGGAGCAGACTGGAGCCCACTGAAAGTTGGTAGGGAGTCAGTAGGTCAGAGAGGTAGGAGGGGGCAAGGCCATGGATGGCATTAAAGGGAAGTAAAGGGACGCACAGACTTGAGGTCCTGGGAAAGAATGAGTTTAAGTTGGAGAGGGGCATTGAATGTTATTTCGACACAGCGAGGATTCAGAGAAGAGGAAGAGCATGTAGCAGCGCAACGTTTTGGAATTTCTGGAAGGAGTAAGAGAGGAAGATTCAAGAGAACAGAGACCATAGTGGTTTCAATAAAGAGGAGAGAAAGACAAGACAGATACCAGGAGATCAATATTTAATCAAACAGAAAGTGAAAGGGTCAGCAGCCACGTTTAGTCACTGTGTAGCTGTTCATTTTTACAGCTAAATGGAGTGGTGTGATTTTTTTTCACAGCTCCCACTGCATTTCACCATTCCCTGTTTATCTGAATATAATGTGGGCTAACTTGTGGTGTTTTGTGACTGATTCCGTGATCAGGAATCTGAGTTGTCTAAATAGGGGCTCCTTACGGTAATCGGAAATACATCACATCACATCCTGTGGTGTCCTGTCATGTACTGGTTAGAGCATTCGCTCCGCAAGCAAGAGGACGCTGGTTCGATTCCCGGCCAGGGCGAAAACTCAGGCAAGTTTCCTTACACCATACTGCTTCTGTTTACCTAGCAGTAAGTAAAAACCCAGTTGTTAGTTGATTGGCGGGTCGCTTTTCCGGGGGTAATAATTCCTTCAAACAAATAAATAAATAAAATAATATTAATATAATCACTCAATCCATGACAGTTTGGCTGCCACCTTTCGCCCACAAAATATACCGTCAATTCACTTTACAGTTTATTCTGTGAAGCACTTTGCAACATCTCGAAGACGTGATAAGGAGGTGCTATATCAAATGCAAGGATTATTATTATTATTCACCCACAGGAGCTCTGCACCGCTCTGAGAGGATTTATTTCTGGAGCATGGTCAAGTCCAGGTCCAGTAGGTCAACGGGAATTCTACTGGGATTTTATACTAAGGAAACTAATTTAGATATCGCAAATTAGACCCCAGATGAGTATTGTTTCTCAATGTTTCTTAAGTCTTTCTTCATAGAAACATAAAATGTCATGGTTGGAGTTAACACTAAAGTCATTGTATACACCTGGTAAGTCTCCCATATCCGCTCTACCTTTCAGTAGTCATCACCCAGTATGGAGAGTGCAGACTAATCACTGTACTGCACCCAGGAAGGATTTGACTGCCTTCATGAGTCTGTTTGTCCTCAATGAAGTTCACAAGATCAGTCGTGTTGTGAAGGTATCTGTCGTGCAAGTATCAAACGTTAGCAGCCATGTAATTGAGTACACACGATCTCAGCGTGATCGCTATGAAATCTGACAGGCTTGACAGCCAGTAAATCAGTCAGTAAATGTAATGATGTTAATAATAATCCTTGCATTTGACATAGTGCTTTTCACGTCTGCTAGACATCTCAAAGCGCTTCACAGAATATACTGCAAAGTGAATTGACTGTATATGTGTGGGTGAAACACAGCAGCCATTTGCGCACAGCAGTGTCCCACAAACAGTTGTGGATTGAAGTGACCAATTTACTATTGTTTTTTTTCTTGAGGGACTATTATCAGGCGTGAGGAACAAGGAAACTTGCCCAAGATTTTGCTCTGCCGGGAATCGAACCCAGGTCTCTCGCTTGCAAGGCGAGTGCTCTAACCACTGAACTACAGGATTCCATTTTCTTGGAAACAGAGGAAGGAAATGGGCTTAAATTCCATCCCTGGTTTCACATCCATCCTAACGCATTTCCATCTCTCAAAGAAAAAAGTATACAACTGCTAGACACCAACTTGGTGGTCTTTGGTGTCAGGGCAGCTTGTACAACTAAAGCAGGAGACATTTCTGCTGTTAATTACTGTAATTATTCTCCTGTTGAAAATGAAACATTACTGTTGCAGTTGTGAGACTTCTTTCATTCCCTTCCCAGTAGGAGTGGTATGCTTGTAGTCCATTTCATGGTTCAATAACAGCACAAAGAATGTCAGGACAATACTTTTCTGGATCATTTCTACAGTTGCTTTCAAAAAGGCTTCACTGTGCTCCTGGGGAACAGAAGTGTGGGCGTGGGGGGGGACTGGAGAGGAATGTGTGGGGTTTCTTTGGGGCTAAAATGGATCCAAGGTGACGTGCCTAGCAATAACATACTTGAATCAAGTCAATCCCATGTAGTGGTGTCGGTAGTCATTCTTGAGCCAGGCAGGTGTGCAGAACTCCAAGCCACTGTTAATGGCAGACCAGCCAGCCTGCTCAACAGCAAGATTTGCAGGAGCAGAGATATTTCCAACTTGGCATCTGTTAACCCTGCAAGCCAAAGCCCTAATGTACAGCATACACGCATTCATAACATCCAGGCTCAACTATGTAAACTCCCTGCTTGTCGGCCTCCCCAACTCCTCCCTACAACGGCTGCAGATCATCCAGATCTCTGCAAACCGTGTCCTCTTCCGCACCAGGCTCCGTGACCCTATCTCCCCACCCTCACCCGACTCTACTGGCTTCCCATCACACAGTTCAAGATCCTGGTCCTCACCTTCAAAGCCCCCATGGTCTCACTCCCCCCTACCTTTGCAACCTTTTAACCCCTACCAACCTGCCTGCTCCCTCTGCTCAGCAGGCTCTGGCCTGCTTCACGTCCCCCGCCTCGACCGCCCCACCAATGGCGGGTGGGCCTTCAGCCACTCTATCCCCACCCTCTGGAACTTCATTCTGCAGTCCCTCAGCCTCGCCCCCTCCCTTGCCTCCTTCAAGACCCATCTCAAGACCCTCCTCTTCAACCGTGCTTTCAATCACCCTCCTTCCCCCCCTGCCCTCTACCCTCCTCAATCCCGACCCCCAGTTTGGGTCCAAAACATTGACTGTCCAGCGCTTTGGGACGTCCTCCCGATGTGAAAGGCATTATACAAATATAACTTTGTTGTTGTTGATAATTCTAACTGGACAAGCAGTGGGAAGCTTGCCGGACAATGTTCACAATGGTAACCTGTGTGGTTTTAGCTGGTTTTAAACTCAAGTATTTTCACCCACAAAATATACAGTCAAATCACTTTACAGTATATTCTGTGAAGCGCTTTGAGGTGTGATAAGGCACTATATCAAATGCAAGGATTATTATTATATATCATGGCACACAGCCCCCGAGTTATCGCAGGTTATATCTACCTTCTGTTGGCAAACAGTGAAACATATGGAACTTTGCAAAAGGTGTGCGTCAGTGATCACATGTGGCTGAGATAAATGTTGGCAAAGGCACGAGCAGCTTAAAATAGCAGAGCTGAGCATGTGGCACGAGAGAGAGGCTGGCTCTAGGAATCAGCCATTGGAGTCACAGATCTCTCATGATCTCTAACCATTGACTGTGTTTTTGATAACCAGTGTTCTCCGATGACAATATACCAATTTTAACTGTTAAAAAAGTACATAAATGACTTAGGATATGGCAGGGAGAGTCGGAATCTCGCTTTGTCATGAGATTCTGCTTTATCTGCTGGCAACGTTCAAACTGATCATAGGAAAAAGAAAAACAGATCTAAGAAAATGAGATGAGGATAGATGGCTTGGAAGATCAAACAACAACACAAAATAATAGGCCAAATGACCTACTAATGTACATCATATTGTCTAATGCCGATGAGCTTGAATTCTAAGAATACAAAATCACTGATAAATGAGATATTCCCTGTGGTAATTGGAGGTGGAGATGGAGCAGAATTTAATAGAATCATTTGTTTAAACTCTGATTAGAGAGGTTGTGTCAGGAGCCTGTTGAAAATTCAGATCAAGGCATCAGGCTGCAAAACGATCCTCAGGAATGATTTTCCAGAAGTTTTTGTGAATCTCATTCTTCCTTGAGAGGAACAAAGGGTTACCCTGCAGTTCACTCATCTCCATCTAAAAATTCTTTGGTTGCTGCTCAATCAACACCTCCATCGGATTGTTGAATAGTTGGATGCTGGACTTGAGACCCTCAAAATCAGCAAATCTGACATTGAACTCATCCAATAGCTCTGCTATGATTTCCGAAAAGCTGCGAAAATCAGCCTTGTTAAACTCAGTTGCAAGTTCCATGCATTATGGAAAATGAGTGAGGTCGTTCTGCAAGAGAGATGAGTTCAACAGTTGTAGCTTTATGCAAAACCTGTCGACATCCCATAAGGTGCGAAATATTCAGATTTCTACCTTGTAGTTGAAGATTGAAAATGTTATGATGGCTTGTTATGTCTGTTAAGAAAGCGAATAGATAAGTTGGATTTTCTAATTCCTCTTCAAACTTTGTGGTGTTGCTCTTTACATATTCCTTAAGAAATGAAAGTACCTCCTTCCTAAGTGCAAAAAACTACACAAGACAGTTGCGCTCATTCAGGCAAAGCACTTCTGAATAAAGAGGTAAACCATGATATTCTGCATCTAATTCTTCGAGGAAGTTTATGAACATTCTGTGACTCTGTGCTCGATTTCCTCCACTTTGATGACACTAGTCATCACATGACTCATTTTCACTGATGTTTCTCAAACGGACTCCTGGTGTCTGATGCAATGGAAGGCAATACGTTCAATTCCATTTTGGCTCAGCAAACCTATCAAACCATTTTTACAGCCGGTCATTGATTTTGCACCCTCCATCATGATGCAAGAACACTTCTGAAATTCACCGTATTTACTGACAGTTGAAGTAAGAACCTTGTAAATATCCAACCCCTTTCATCAATGGTTTTGATGAAAATTAATAGTTGACTGATATTAGTAACGTCAGTGCTCTCGTCTAGAATTAATGAGAAGTACTTACATTTTTCAACGATTGTCCTGAGCTTTGGATTCACGTGTTCATTCATGCCATTTATTCTCCTTGGCACAATTTGGTGAGACAGTACTACACTTTCAGAATTAGTGGCCATTTTTACATCACCAAATGCACAATTTTTGTGCACAATTTTTTTACCATTTCACCGTCTCTAAATAACTTCTTAAACTTCGCTAGCTGGAGACAGATCTCATTATATGCAATCAAACTGACAGCTTTTGTGAAAATGTGCTTTTGCTTTTGCATCTGGCATGTCCAGTCTTTGATGAGAGCAACACATGATTCTCCAGTATATTTGATATATTTTGTCTTGTGTTGTGTGTTGTAGTGCCTTCTGATGTTGAACTCCTTCAACATGGATATTACTTGCAAGCAAACAAGGCCCTGAGGTTTTCCGTTATTTTCAATAAATAAGTAATAATTTTCCCACTTACACTGAAATCCTCTATTTTCCACTTCTATCTTCTGTTTCCTATAGAGACTCATATTGCTGCTGAGCCCAGATTCTCCCTATATCTCCCCAGGTTACCCGAGGCACGAATAGCGCGGAACCTGACTGGGGGGGGGGCGAGGGGTTGGGGGGATGGGTTACAGTGGGTGGAAGTGGTAGCTGGAGCAGTTCTCCGGCTCTGCCCCTCTTCCTGCCTCATGCTGCTGCAGCGCGCAGACCAACCAACAACAACAACAACAACAACAAGATTCCATTTATAGAGCGCCTTTCACGTCAGGAGGACGTCCCAAGGCGCTGCACAGTTGGGTCATGACCCGAGCAGGGGGGAAATGGTCAGGGTGAGGGGAGGGAAGGGAGGGAGAGAGGAGGGGGAAATGGTCAGGGTGAGGGAGGGAAGGGAGGGAGCGAGGAGGAGGAAGAGAGTCGAGAGGGGAGCTGAAGGCTCGGTCAAAGAGAAAGGTTTTGAGACCGGCCTTGAAGGAGGAAAGGGAGGAAGCAAGGCGAAGGCACTGGGGGATGGAGTTCCAGAGCCTCGGGGCTGAGAGGCTGAAGGCCCGACCACCGATAGTAGGGCGGTTGGGGCGGGGGACGTGGAGCAGACCGGAGCCAGAGGAACGGAGGGTACGGGCAGGTAGGTAGGGGGATAGTAGGTTGGAGAGGTAGGAGGGAGCAAGGCCGTGAATGGCCTTGTAGGTGAGGATGAGGATCTTGAAATCAATCCTCTGGGGGATGGGGAGCCAGTGGAGGCGAGCGAGGGTAGGAGTGATGTGGTCCCGAAGCCTGGTGCGGGACAGTACACGAGCTGCAGAGTTCTGAATGACCTGCAGCTTGTGGAGGGAGGTGGCGGGAAGGCCGGCGAGGAGAGAGTTCCCATAGTCCAGCCTTGAGGTGACAAAGGCGTGAACCAGGGTTTCAGCAGCGTGAGGGGTGAGGTAGTGCCGTAGTCTGGCGATATTCCGGAGGTGATGGAAGGCGGTGCCAGTTGTGGTGCGGATGTGAGGGAGAAAGGACAGCTCAGGGTCGAACAAAACGCCGAGGTTCCTGACTGGCTTTGAGAGGTGGAGAGTGCAGCCTTGGATGCTGATGGTGTCAGCGCCTGAGGTGCGGAGGCGCTGACGTGAGCCAATCAGGAGGGCCTCGGTTTTTCGCACGTTGAGCTGAAGAAAGTTGTCTCTCGTCCAGGACTCGATGTCGGACAGGCAGGCTGTCAGGACATCGGTGGTCGTGGAGTTGAGAGTAGAGGAGGAAAGGTAGAGTTGGGTGTCATCCGCATACATGTGGAAGTTAACCCCATGTTTGCGGATGATGTCACCGAGGGGGAGCATATAGAGGGTGAAGAGGAGGGGACCGAGGACAGAGCCCTGAGGGACACCACATGAGACAGTACGGGGGGTGGAGGAGAAGCCATTCGTTGAGACGAAGTGAAGACGGTGGGAAAGGTAAGAGCTAAACCATTCAAGGACAGTGCCTTGAAGGTTGAGGTGGGAGGACAAGCGGTGGAGTAGGATAGCGTGGTCGACCGTATCGAATGCTGCCGATAGGTCGAGGAGGACGAGGAGACAGAGGGAGCCCTGGTCACAGATAGTCAGGATATCATTGGTGACCTTGACCAGGGCAGTTTCTGTGCTATGAGCAGCACGGAAACCTGACTGAAGGGGTTCAAAAAGAGAATGGGTGGAGAGGAAAGAGCGCAGTTGGGAGGCGACAACTCTTTCCAAGACCTTGGAGAGAAAGGGGAGGTTGGAGATGGGCCGGTAGCTTGATAGCTGCGACGCATCAAGGGAGGGTTTTTTCAGGGTGGGCGTGATGATGGCAGTTTTTAATGGAATGGGGACAGAGCCAGAGGAGAGGGACAGGTTTATGATGTCAGTGATGTGTGGGGCAAGAAAATGGAGCTGGGAGATAAGGAGTGGAGTGGGGATGGGGTCAAGGGAGCAGGTGGTTGGTTTTAGGGATAGGATGAGTTCAGTGACAGAGGGTGGGGAAACGGGTACGAAGGTGTGTAGGGGAGGATGGGTAGGAGTCGGAGTGTGGGAGGGAAGGGGTGGGTGGTGGGTGGAAGTTGGAGGGGAAGTGACCGCGGAGCGGATTCCCTTGATCTTGGATTCAAGGAAATCCAGCATCTCCTCGCAGTGAAGGTTGGAGGAGATGACCTGCGCGGGGTGGCGGGGGGGACGGAGGAGTCGGGATGTGGTGGAAAACAGTAGCCTGGGGTTGTTCTTCGCCTCCAGGATTATCCTGGAGTAGAAGGACGACTTGGCCGAGGCTAGAGTGGAGCGGTAAATTTTGAGGAGGTCCAGCCAGATTTGTCGGTTGACCGTTAAGCCAGATTTGACAAAGGTTCGCTCAGCAGCCCGCACCTTGCATTTCAGTGAGCGGAGGTGGGTGGTGTACCAGGGGGAGGAGCGGGAGTAGGAGACAGTGCGGGAAGTGATGGGGGCAAGAGTAAACCACAAGAGAGGGGCAGCCAGGAGCTAAGACTGAAGTACAAAATGCTTTGAAGGCCACATAAAATCACCCGCCTGTTAGACTACGCTGGTCTAGACTATGTGACATCAATTACTCACCGTGGGGCTTGAACCCACAACCTTCTGATGACTCAACAACAACTTGCATTTATATAGCGCTCCTCACGCGGGATAGCGCCCTGACACACATGAATCACCTGTGAATCTATAACATAGTGATACTTTTCTAATCTGCTAAATTATTGTGGAGATAAATGCCAGCATCCAGTTCGTGGTCGTGTTGGTGTCAGGGATCGAATGTACTTCCAAGAGAGGCCATCTAGATCAGTAGATTACAGACAGTCTGATTTACCAGCTACTTTAGTGTCCATAGCACAAATGAAAATCTGCAAGGTAATACCTCGGTTCAGTCATTAGTCTTTTCACCTGTGGGCCAGTAGGTTTGAGTTTAAGCCCTATATCAAGAGTTAAGATCATAATCTAGGCTGACACTCCAATGGAGAATTGGGAAGTACTGCATTGTTGGAGGTGACGTTCTTTGGATGAGATGTTACATTGTTAAAGTTGAACATCAAAGATCTCATGACACAAATGAAAAAGAGAAAGGACTTTCCTCAGATTCCTGGCCAACAATCCTCCAGATTAATAAATCATTCATCTCATAGCTGTTGGCCCCAGAAATGATCACTAAACTTCACAGCAATTTCTTGACTTTCCAACGTGATAAGATGCAATAAAAATGCAAATTCTTTATTAAAATGTAGCACTGCTTACCAGAGTTGGTGCTTTTGCCGGTGATGTATTCTCAAATGTCACAACATGGAAATGGACAATAATCATCCAGACCATTAAACTGGCAGAGATTAATATGCTATTTATTCTACTGAAAGCTTATTACTGCATTTTGCTCACAATGCTGCAGCTAGTGTTTGCAAAGGAGTGCTAAGGACTAGCTCAGCTAGCTGTTGTGTTTACACCGTGGTTAGCATTTTAGTTACAAATGAATAACCAGCAGTGTGCATGATCCCTCCCAGAACCCTGACCATATCCCTGCCTGGTTCAAGTTCCTTCACTTATTCATCCAACTATCGGTAGGCAAGATTTCAGCCATTCTGCTCCCGCTCTCAGGAATTCCAACCCCCAGTCCACCTGAAGACCTTTCTTTTCAACTGCGCTTTCAGTCACTGCATTGTGTAACATATTAGTTATAGCACTCGCTTCGCAAGCATGAGAACACAGTTCAATTCCTGGGTGGGACGAAACCTTAGGCAAGTTTCCTTACTCCACATGCCTCTGTTTACCTAGAAATAAAAAGGAACCTGTTTGTTAGTCAATTGGTGGACTGCTTCCTGGGATAATAATCCCCTCAAAAAAATAATAATTTGGTCACTCAATCCACGACTGTTTGTGGAACACTGCTGGGCACAATTGGCTGCCGAGTTTCTCCCACAAAATATGCAGTCAATTCACTTTGCAGTATATTCTGTGAAGCATTTTGAGATATCTCAATGACATAATAAGGAGCTATATCAAATGCAAGGATTATTATTGTATTTTCTCCATTCTCCACCCTCCTTACCTCCCATCACACAACCTGCATGAGGACAGAACTCAAATGTTGGGAGGCCAACACAGTTCTTATGCAAGTTGTTATAATTCTGTAATATTAGTGTTTGTTCCAGCTTGACAGGAAGTGGTCTGAAAAAGTAGTGAAGGGACAGGCTTCAGGAGATAGAGTGATACCTGCCTCAGGAAAATGACTAAGGATTAACTCTTGCCACCTGAGCAGCAAAAGCAAAAATCACAATGTTGTCCAATTCCACCAACGACAGACACGACAACAACTTTGAAAGCCCTTTGTGTGGAGTTGGCTGGGCACTTCCTCTTGCAGATTCAAATTTGCATTCAGTGCTTCATTAGCAATGGAAATGACCTCCTCCCGCAGCAAAACATGCACAGACATTGCGAAGCCAAGGCACTGCACTCAGGAATCACCGAGGAAACATCTCAATTTAATTAAGGTCATTCACATATGCAAATCAAGCTAGTCCTCGTGTCACCTATCAAACTAATAATGATAGAGTCATGAAGATCTGTGATTTGAATAATGTCTGGCCTCTGTACATCCAGTAAACAGACAATTTAAAGCAAGCAGAGCTGATTTTCCCCCGTATCAAATAGATTCAGGGCAAGAATTATATTGAATACCATGAACAGTTACAAAAATCATATCAAGAATGTGGAAAATACAGACCAAGAAAAGGCCATTTCTTCACAGAATGTTTTTTCATAAACTGTATACATTTCACCAGATCCTGGAGGCTACTAAGCCACCAAATCTCCTCAAAGGAGCAAACAATGACAGGTAAAACCTCTGCGGAATTTCTCCACAAATTGAAAAGATAACCCATTGAAGCTTCAAGATATTTATCCAACCTCACAACCCACATTATTAAACCCTGACCAGCTGCATCCTATACGTGGTATTTCCATGGACCCAGCAGCAATGGAACACTGAGATTTCCCTACAGTGTCCGTATAATTTCGTATTGTGTCTTTGCAGATCTTTATCCTATGATCTTCAAAGATGTACTTAAAAAGATGCTTACCCGCTTCTTAACATGATGAGGTATTTTGCTCTCACAAGAAAAGCTTGTACCATCGATCTTCACACATAAAACACACACAGTCTCTGCATTTTAGAATATGTCCTGTGAAGTGCTTTTGTCAATTATTAGTATTATTTTCTTGCCAGGAAGAGAAAGACCTGATTTGAATCATCCTTGTGATGGGAGAAACATCTCGCAATGCCCATTTGACTTCTTGACAGATTTTAGTAATAGGAACTGATAAAATCTCCCCCCCACACACACATACACACACACAAACACATATAGATGCATATCTTATATCTTATATCATACAAATATATCTATACTAATAAAATGACAATAGATACGTAAATGTATGCTAATAAAACGAGAATGTCTGTCTACGCTTCAAGAAGGATTTCAATAACCAATTGATATCAAGACGTGATTTATACCTCATCGGAAAGCTCTTTCAACTGGGAATGACGTGGGCATATTTGTTTTTGGGTATCTCCCATGATTTGTAAGTTATTTTCAGTTTTGCCTTTTTCGCTGCAGTTACACCTGGTGGTCACCCTAGCTGACCGTGGCGCTGTGGCATCCTGCGTCACAGACCACGCACATAGCCAAGCGACAGGAACAAAATAAGAACATGGATGAAGCTAAGCAGCAGCAACTACAACAAAATTACATTTTTAAAGCTCCGAGTCCTCCCACTGAGTCCTCCCAAAAGGAGTCCTCCCACAGGAGTCCTCCCAGATGAGTATAGATAAAGATGAAATGTCAGTCTGTGTGTCAATCGACATTCCATATTGGATCCTTTGGTTGCAAGCCAAGCTGCAATGGGTACAGCTGGCATAAAATATATATGTTTGCTAAGTGGAGGAAGTAGCTGATGGAGTAGAATCACAGGAGGATGCAGAGGTACAACAGCGCTCCTCAAGAGGGGTAGCATTCCAGAACGCTAGAGTAGGTCGAAGCCATGAAGACATTTGAAAGTGAGGCCGAGGAACTCGAGTTCAGTCTACTGGGGCTGGGGATCCAGTGGACCCAAGTGATAATGCCAGTGATAGGCTCACCTAGTGCGGGAGAAGACATGGGCTGCAGAGGTTTGGATGACCTGCAGTTTGTTTAAGGAGGAGATGGGGAGATCAGTGAGCAGGGAAGGCATTCTACTAAACCAAGCCCAAATTGTTAAATGTTCCACAATTCTGGGCAATTTTAAATTTTAAACCCGTTTTAAGGCCAACACAAGGTGGAATTCTGCGCCTTTGGTCTCAATTGTTCCTGCAAAGAAATCAAATTCAGTTCTGTGACCATCATTTTAGAAATGACAAGAAAAGCTTTATAAACATCTACAAATTTCACCACACAATCTCTCTCACACATAGGACACACAGGCTCACTCTTGCAATGTTAAATTATTCCAAGATTTAAATAATGCAAATGAACTTGTGTAGCTGCTAGGGAACCAAGGTCTTTACAACCTGACCCCATATCTATCACAACACTTTGTAGAAAGCCAGACCCAATAACACAAATCACAGCCCAAGAGTGGTTTGCATTTCCTCAAATGCTCCCATTCTAATATGCTTCAGATGTCATGATTCATCAAGTAGCAGTGTAATGAGAGGCTACTGTGTATATCCTACATGACCTTAGATTGTACTCAAATTGCTATTCACTGAATTGTGCTGATTTTACCATAGCAACAGGAGCTCTTTGTTACGGTTTATTATATCCAGCTGAATGGCACACTGAGAGGCACAGCAGTTCAATCTGGCTAATGTGTCTTTGACGTAGAACGCGAGACTTGTGTATGCTTAACATAAAATACAATGTTGTATCTGCTCATTATAAAATTCAGAGCAGCCCATAATATTTCATCTTTTTAAATATACATGTTTAAAGAAAATAAACAATAATAACTTAGTATAATTCGTGGTGTGGGTACTTCACTATTGTTAATGACATATCCTTTCTAATGTTTTGTGTTACGGGCAAAGGTTTTCTTATTTACAAATGTGTTTACAGATGTGCATGAAATGAGCTCCTGAAAATGACTAAAAGTTTCAGCGTCATCCGCTAAAAGGCAAATCGGAGGAAGATCTTAGTATTTGCCCAGTATTGTGTTTCTATGTGCAATCTGATGATTACTTTAGACTAAATCCACAGCTCTGTGTTGATATCTGGCATTTGGTAGAGTGGAGCAATAAAACTAGCAGGCACACACCTCTGCAAGGGGCAGAGTATGGAGGAATATATTTACCAGGATGTTTACCAGAGATAAGTGGAATCAACTATCAAACTACTCCTCTACAAATCACACAGGCACTACAATTTACAGCATCTTATGTGAAGCACTTTGTGACAACCTCCTGACGTAAAAAGTGCTGTATCAAATACAAGGCTTTTAATTGAGAAAGACTGAATAGATTAGAGCTTTTTCCCAGGAAATGAAATGATTGAGAGGGGACTTGTGAGAGGTGTTTCAAATTCTGAAGTGACACAATAGAATAAAAATACTGTTTTCACTTGTTATTGAGTCCCCATAACAATGGGAGGCATAAATATAATGCTATAGCATTTCTAAAAGAGAGTTTAGGAATAATTTTTGATGCAGAGGGTTCAAATGCTCATTGTCTAGGACCTTGGGACATCCTCCTGATGTGAAAGGCTCTACACAAATACAATTTGTTGTTGTTGTTGTTTATAATGTGGAACTCACTGCCGGAAGCTGTGATTGAAGTAGAAAGTATCATTGTGTTTAAGAGGAAATCTGTTGCACACATGACAAAGAAGGATATGGTGGTGCTCAGGAGATTCATACGTAATGTAAACCATGGCACGGAATGGCATGTTTCAGTGTTGTAGATTCTATGCAATATAGGAGACAAGGATTGGTTACAGAATTAGTGTGAGACCATGTACGTATTTCTGTCTGTCTGTGGTGAAATCTTAAACGCTTCACAAATCTAGGGGTATCCTCACTCTAGGGGTATCCTCGTGTTCAAATCCATTCACTCCCTGGCATCTCCCCACCTCTCCAATCTCCTCAATCCACCACCGGGCACTTTCGCTCGGCTGGTACCGGCTTCCTGCTCATCCCTCGCACCCATCGGAGGTCGTGCTTTCAGCCATTAGCCCCCAAAACTCTGGAACCCTCTCCCTCATTCCCTCTGCCTTGCCCCCTTTCTTCCTCTTTCAAATCCCGCCTGAAAACTTTCCTGTTCAACTGAACCCTCAGTTCGGAATCAGGCTCCGCCACTGTTAAGCGCTCTAAGACACTACCCTGCGTGGAGGGCCCTATAAGTGCAAGTTGCTGTTGTTGGTATGAATACTCTTGAGATGCTAAGTGAGTTAACTGCATGGTAACTGCATGCACTAACAGTACTGAATGTGAATATGGATCCAGGTGATAGCTTGATAAATAGATCATGTACACAAAAGACTAAGAAACTTCCATCTTTCAATATGAACATTCAGCATTCTGCCTCCTGCATTACTGTAATAAGAAAGCACCATTTAATGGTCATTAGAGGCATGTTCCCAGTTTATGATGTGATAATTGAGAAGCTACAGTCTAGCCCTGTGCTCTATGTTAGCTGCTGTGCAAATGAGAGGCAGGTGGAACAGGAAGAGGCAGCAGTAACCTTCTGAATACAATTTTTCTGATATGCTAAAGCAATTACAAAGTTTATACATCTATTATGCTAATCCATAAAATGTGACCTTTATTTTAATTGTAAATTTAACGTGCTGCCTCAACCTTTGTGGGATTTTACTGCTGCCTTTGGGAAACTTTACATTGACAGATTATTACTGAGTTGAGATGAGCCTTGAATTCAATTGGTCTTTAGAGGGTCCGAAATTTGACTCGTCTAAAAGTGAGTCTGAATCTATAGTTTGTCCCACTCAAGTGTATTCACGGTAAGCAAAAGGCATGGAACAGCATAAATGCCTACCGCTTTTGATTTGAAACTTAGCACCAACCAAATGGCTTCCCCACTGAACCACCAGCAACTGAGTGGACACATCAGTATCATAGATCTGCAGAACTCTCCCCCTCGGGGCTAACTTACCACACTCGCAAAAGCATGTGTAAATAGAGGATGCTGATGGAATATTTTTCAAGCCGACCTTCTGGAACTCCTCTCAGACAGTGATCGGATCCTCTCCCTCACACCCTCCGCCCCACCATCGGAGGTCACACTTTCAGCCACTACACCAAAAATCTCTGGAACACTCTCCCTCAATCCCTCCACCTTGCCCCCTCTCTCCCCTTTTTCAAATCCCGCCTGAATACCTTCCTCTTCGACCGTGTTTACGGCCACATCCCCGCCCACCCCAGTTCGGAATCAGGCTGTTAAGCACTCTGAGACGCTACCCTGTATGGGGGGCGCTATATAAGTGCAAGTTGTTGTTTCTAAATCCCTTCATGGCCTCACACCTCCCTAATTGTCAGGTCTGCTTAGCCCCCCACTCCCCACCTGCTGCCTCTGCTCGGTTGGCTCCGGCCTCCTGCTTGGCCCCTCATCCCCTCCGCTCCACTATTGGTGGCCGTGCCTTCAGTCACTATGCCCCGAAACTCTGGAACTCTCTCCCTCAATCCCTCCGCCTTGTCCCCTCCCTCCCCACTTTGAAATCCCGCCTAAAGACCTTCCTTTTTGATCGTGCTTACAGTCACCTCCCCTCTCCCTATCCCCGCCGCTCGGAGTCAGACTCCACCACTGTGAAGCGCTCTGGGACGCTACCCCACATGAAGAGCATTATATAAATGCAAGTTGTTGTTGATTGTCTGCTAGGAACCAGGAGCCTACTGTGGTCTGAATTCACAGGAGATCAAAGAGGTTGTGTGGGGTAAGGCTATGTAGACATTGGAACAAGACAACCCAAAGTACCTAAACAGCTAAATATGGGTATTTGAATGCATTCTCCAAACCTGTCCAACTAAAGAGAGGAACAGTACAACAACTGTCTCAGATTCTTCCGCTTGGCACGACTCAGCTCAAGTGAGAAACACCAATTCCCTGTGAAACGTTTTGAGACATCTCAACATTACAGGCACTGCATTAAGTGCCATGATTATAAGCAATTTAATCACACGCTGTCACTGTGCAATGCAAAATGTTCTTATCAACATGTGTGACACAGTGGTTAATGAGCCAGTTATACTGAAAATTTGGCTCCAACAGACAGCGGAATTTGCCTCAGAACAGTGCAAGGTGACAAAGTTCTTATAACTGCTGGTTAGGTTCAGCTCTGTAATAGATGCAAGTGCTTGTGCATACAGGTGTGCTCCACTGACTGCCATCAATATACCAGTAAAGCTCTGACAGGACTGCTAGCTATTTACCAACTTTAATTCGCTCCAGCACACCACTTAGGAACTTTACAAATACACATTTAAAAGGGGAAAAAGTTACCTTCACATCAGTTGTGATTCCACTATTGTGACAAATACTGTCACTTATACTCTATAACTCTTTTCGTGAAGGACGAATAGAGACTCTCAGCACTTTCCATTGGTGATAAGAATAACTAAGGAGAGAGGAGGAGAGGGAATTTGAGGGCTTTGACCCAATGGTATAGCCAAAAGAGACATTTTGGGGGGTTTTAAAACCAGCCAGAAAGGGAGCAAAGCCTAAGGGATTTGAGGAGATGTTTCTGGAGAGTAGAAGTAATAGTGTGAGACAATAAGAAGTCTTATGTTTTCATATAGTTACTTGTGTGCTTTGGTCTTCTTTCACCTAGCAATATTTATGTTCTTATGTTAAGATGCAAGCAATGAGGGCTGGGACCAAAGATTAACGAGTGAGTAGTGACTGGCGTGAGGGTCGAAGGTTCGGTTCATAAAAGTGGGTGAGTTAGGCTGCTGGCTGGCACTGGCGGGGTGAGGTAGGCTGCGGGTGGAGTAGGACCATTTGCGGATCCAGGCACGGAGACAGAATTTCAAAATTCCCGCCTGAACCACAGGAAATGAGCGACCGCTGAGATCAGATGGGAGTGAGCGACCGTCAAGGCCACGGTTAGTGACAGGCGCGGAGACCCCATTTCCAAATCTCTCGCCTGATTAATGGCCTAATCTCGCGCATGATGTCACTTACGGGCGCCATTTTCAAATCCTCCAGGGTAGTGTAGTGCAAATTTTTCTATCCTTTTACTACCTTGTCCTCCCTCCTTTCCCTTCCTGTCTCTGGCACCTAAACCATGATCGCCATCCCCTCTCTCTCCCCCTATCTCCCGCGGCGCTGTTTCCTGTAGCCCATGGCCTGATGCTGCCCCGCTGATCACTCACTCCTGGTGTCTGCATGTAAGTTTTGGCTAGCCCCCTGACCCGAGCCACGCCCTCTGAAAATGTTCCTGCTCCTACCTCCCACACTCTGCTACTCCCACTCTTTCCTTCTCTCCCACCGCTCTCCTCCGCTTCTCATCCCACCATTACCTCTCTCTGGGCATTCTCCACCAGGCCCATCGTGGCTCTCAGCATTAGTTGTCCCAGAGCAGCCACACCACTGCCCATCGCTTACTCTCTCTACATCAACCACCTCCAAAAGGCAAACATCCCTTCCCCCTCCCTCATCCATACCCTCTCCAACTCTCCCACCTCCTCGAATTCCATGGTCATTTCTCCCTCAAGACCCCAAATCCTTTCTATACCACTCTCTCCTCCATTCCCCGCACTAGCAAATCTATCTGCATTTCCCTCCAAGATGTCCGCTTCCTCTCAAATAAAGCCCTTACTATCCATTACCTCATGCTGGATAAGCACATTGATATTCTTTGGCTTATGCAAACCTGGCTCTCCCCCAGTGACCCTGTTCCCCTTGTTGAAACCTTCCCTTCTGGCTATACTTTTCATCACACCCCCCCCACCCAAACCAATGTGGTGGTGGGGTGGCCCTCATCACCCAAGCTTCCCTCGGTCCATTCCTCTGGCTGTTTCTCCTCCTTTGCACACCTCACCCTCTACCATCCCTCCACACTCTCCCTCAAAATTTGCCTAATTTACTGTCTCCACAAACCTCCTGGCTCCTTCCTCAGTGATATTTCCTCTCTCCTCTCATCTCTGTCCCTCTGCACTGAACATCTGCTCATAATGGCTGATTTCAACCTCTGCCTAAACTCTCCTTGCACCACCTCCTTGGATTTCACTGCCCTCCTCTCCTCCCTAAACCTCACCCTCCACATCAACTTGCCGACCCACAACTGAGACCATCCCCTCGATCTCGTCATCACACATGGCCTTGACATTTCCGACTTGTAAATCACTGACAAAGGCCATCTCGGACCACTTTCTCATCTTCCTCTCCTCCCACATCCCCCTCCCCCTTCCAAACCCTGCACCATTTTTTTTGCGCCCCTAGAAAAAGCTTCCCCCCGAGTCCCTCACCAGTGCCCTCTCTTCCTCAGACCTCTTCTCCCTCTGGCCCTCCACCCTGCTGAATAACCATTTCTCCTCATCCTTTAGTTCCCTGGCTCCCCTGAAATCCAGGGCTGTTTCCAAATCCATCCACTCCCCCGGTACAAGTGTCATCTCCACTCACGTAAAATCCAAACCCGGATGCTCGATCGAAGCTGGCAGAGATCTGGTCTCATGATTCTGTGGTTCGAGTACCTCCGCACCTACCGTCTCTCCCTTTTATTCCACAGTCACCCTGATGGCCAAAAACAACCCAAAGAACGTACATCACTTCCTCCGTGCATCCCCTCAAGCTCCCTCTATCTTCACATCAAACACCAAGTGCGAAGTTGTCCTAGACTTCTTCGCCTCAAAGATTGAAATCATCCACTTGGCTGCATCATCCTCGCCCCCCCATCCCACCCAGATCTTCCACATCACCATCTCCCTCTGCCACGGCTCCTGCCATTCCCCCCTTCTTACACTGCTTTGTCCCCATTTCTCCCTCCTCCCACTCAACCACAATCAACCACATGAAGTTCATCATCTGCTGCCTTGACCCCCTCCCCACCCAGCTGCTGGTCACTCAACTCCCTCTCCTCTCCCCCCTGCTGGCCGACACGGTCAACGAGTCTCTCTCCTCAGGCTCTGTTCCACTCCCCCCGAAAACTGCTATCATCACACCCCTCCTCAAAAACCCACTCTCGATCCTGCTAATCTCTCACACTACCTTCCCATTTCCAACCTACCCTTCCTTGCTAAAGTCCTAGAATGCATTGTTGCAGGTCAACTTTGGTCACACCTCTCCCTCCATTCCCTCCTCGAGCCCCTGAAGTCTGGTTTTTGCCCCGCCCACAGCACAGAGACAGTGCTTGTCAAAGTCACAAATGACATCCTCTCTAACTGTGACCAGGCCTCCCTCTGCCTCCTCATCCTCCTGGATCTCTCTGCCGCATTCGACACAGTCGACCACGCATTTCTCCTCCACCGCCCATCCTCCATTCACTCATACAGTCAATCTATTTCACAGTGTATTCTATGTAGCGCTTTGAGACGTCTCGATGATGTGATAAGGTGCTATATCAAATCCAAGGATTATTATGCTATTTTAAGATAATTGGCACAAGAACCAAAGGGGAGATGAGGAGAATTTTTTTTCTTACACGGAGAGTATTTACGGTCTGGAATGCATTGCCTGAAAGGTTAGTGGAAACAGATTCAATAACAACTTTCAAAAGGGAATTGAATAGGTACTTGAAAAGGAAAAAATTGCATGGTTATGAGGAAAGAGAGTCGGAGTGGGATTGATTGGGTTCTACCAAAAAGCCACTTGCTATTCCAGTTTAGTACATTGCCTTCCATCCCATGTGCCTAAAGCCTATGCACTGAACCTCTCCGACCTCCTCACTCCCCATTTCACGACCCAGCGCCTCTGCTCGACTGGTAACAGCCTCCTGCTTGTCTCTTGCACCCTCCGCTCCACCATTGGAGGTTGCGGTTTCAGCCACTACACCCCAACACTCTCCCTCAATCCTGCCACCTTGCCCCCTCTTTCCCCTTTTTCAAGTCCCGTCTGAAAACCTTCCCTTTCGACTGTGTTTACAGACACCTCACCCCACCCCCCCACCCCTTGGTTACTGAACCACCTGGCAGTGGAAACAGAGGAATGTGATTCAATCTGTACCATAGTCAGTCATCTTAAAGGTCAAACTGTGCAAACTTTGATTGGTTTTCAGACTGACATATCTCATTGAATACGGAGAAATCTGGTCTGAGGAAATCTAACGATCCCAGCTAATTGCATTCACTTGCAACGTAACTACCCTATCAAATGATGAACTATTGTATTAATAACAGTAATATATTATTATAAGGAATAATCACACTTCCCTCTGATGAAGGGAGAGAGAACTTTATGTTGCCACTTTGTAGCTTCTATATAATATATAAATATATAAAGGGACTTTAATTATGTGGAGAGACTACAGAAGAAGGGATTGTTCTCCTTAGAGCAGAGAAGTTTAAGACAACAACAACAACAAGATTCCATTTATAGAGCGCCTTTCACGTCGGGAGGATGTCCAAAGGCGCTGGACAGTTGGATCAGGACCCGAGCAGGGGGGAAATGGTCAGGGTGAGGGGAGGGAAGGGAGGGAGCGAGCGAGGAGGGGGTAGAGAGTCGAGAGGGGAGCTGAAGGCACGGTCAAAGAGAAAGGTCTTGAGACCAGCCTTGAAGGAGGAAAGGGAGGACGCGGCGAAGGCACTGGGGGATAGAGTTCCAGAGCCTGGGGGCTGAGAGGCTGAAAGCCCGGCCACCGATGGTAGGGCGGTTGGGACGGGGGATGTGGAGCAGACCGGAGCCAGAGGAACGGAGGGTACGGGCAGGTAAGTAGGGGGATAGTAGGTCAGAGAGGTAGGAGGGAGCAAAGCCGTGAATGGCCTTGTAGGAGGAGATTAATGGCCTTAAGAGGAGATTTAATAGAGGTATTCAAAATTATGAGGGGTTTTGATAGAGTAGGTAGGGAGAAGTTGTTTGCACTGCCAGGCGGTTCAGTAACCAAGGGACCTGGATTCCAGATTTTATTATTATAACCAGAATAAACCCATTCCAGCTACGTCTGTGTTGTGTGATTAATGGAGGTCTGGTTTTGTCTAGCACTGGGTAACAGGGACGATGGTTCACACACACTATTGTTGCAATTCATTCCAAGGGTCTCTACGCTGTGTGGAGTCCACTAGCATGGTGGTTAGAGCACTCGCCTCGCAAGCGAGACGACCCAGATTCGATTCCCAGGCAGGGCAAAACCTTAGGCAAGTTTCCTTACTCCACACATCTCTGTATACCTAGCAGTAAATAGGAACCTGGTTGTTAACAATTGACAGATCGCCTTCCAGGAGTAATAATCCCTTAAAAAAAAAAAAATTTGGTTGCTCAATCCACGACTGTTTGTGGAACATTGCTGTGCGCAATTGGTTGCCATGTTTCGCCCACAAAATATACAGTCAATCTATTTCACAGTTATATTCTATGTAGCGCTTTGAGACGTCTCGATGATGTGATAAGGTGCTATATCAAATCCAAGGATTATTATGCTATTTTAAGATAATTGGCACAAGAACCAAAGGGGAGATGAGGAGAATTTTTTTTCTTACACGGAGAGTATTTACGGTCTGGAATGCATTGCCTGAAAGGTTAGTGGAAACAGATTCAATAACAACTTTCAAAAGGGAATTGAATAGGTACTTGAAAAGGAAAAAATTGCATGGTTATGAGGAAAGAGAGTCGGAGTGGGATTGATTGGGTTCTACCAAAAATCCACTTGCTATTCCAGTTTAGTACATTGCCTTCCATCCCATGTGCCTAAAGCCTATGCACTGGTCTAATATGAGGAACAGGTTCAACATTTCTCTAAAATCCAGGTGAATAACATGTACCATCTCATCCCTATCCATTCAATCTACAATGTGCTCAGAAAAATCAACAAAATCTAACATATACACTTTGAAATGTCTGGTTTACTCAGCCATTCCTCCTTATCTTTTCCTCCCTACAATTGCCACTGCCACCCTCCATTACATCACTTCAACCATCAATGAACGAATAACCAATCCTCACCATCCACAGAGAACCTGGAAATAGCAGTATCTCTGAATTCACCTCCACAGTTCATAAGAATAGCACTTGTAGTGAATACAGAATACAGACAACAACTTGGATTTATATAGCGCCCTTCATGTGGGGTTGCATCCTGGAGCGCTTGGGACTGACGGCGGAATGAACTAAGAATAATATATATTATGTTGTTGTGTGTTACAGCATTTTCCTCAGCCACATCTTTCAGCTGATACCTTCTCCTAGCATCAGCTACATCTTTGATTTTGGTAATTCCCATCAAGAAAATCACTTTTTTTTACGTGACCCATATACTTTACATCTCAGTATCTCTAAGGCTGCTGCCGTCGTCAATCAGAGTGTCATGAGATTATTTCTAGCATTATTGACACAATCCAATGCTGTATCTGCCATCCACTTTAACGTAAATTACTGCGTATGAGTTCCATGTTAGTTCCTCTGTAATGGTCAACTCCTCTCCATGGACTCAGTGCTATCAAATACAATCTGCTATTGCCCATGAAGTCACTCCTATGGTATCTTTACAACACATTTTAATTATTACTATTATTGATGTGAAACTAAACAAAGACTTTACATTTTTTTCCCAATATAATGACTCATTGCTTCACTATGAAGTATTGCCAAAGTATTACACTCTCAAACTGGCCCCCTAGATTTTATAATTTTGAACTTTTGACCCATCTTGTTCTAGTCTAAAGCAATTTCTTTCCCTTTGTGTGCTATATAATCCCATTCTACAACTCTATATAATTGTGTCCATTAGAACAGAGAGCAAGAACTAAAGCCTGAAAAGAGCCCAATGGTTAAAGGGCTGATTTGGAAGAAACGTCTTTACATTGGTTTGAACTCCACTATCATTTCAAAAAGAACAGTTCTAATCTATTTTCTTTCATTTCAATTTGCTTAGTGGAATGCTGAGCACATTTAACTCCACAAAGCAAACACAAAATCAGATCCCAGTCAAACTAATGCATCAAATAATTCAATTAGAAATTGGCTTACTTTGTCTCAGTGCTGCAATATTAGAATGCCACATTTATGCCGTGATTCTTGGTAGATGTGAAGCAGAGTCTATTAGAGACGGGATCAACGATGGTTATTTTCTGACTGATAGTTGTGATGTGTTTCAGGAAAAATCACCAATTGAAAGTCTCAGACTAGTGTACAGTGGATGTCATTCCATTACAGTAACAGAAGTAATTCAGTTCAGCAAGGTGAAGACTTAATAGTCTTCAATCCAAGAGACCAAAATGATACGTGGTTTCAGAAGTGGAACTCAGAAATCTCATACTATTGCAGGAGGGGATATTTTTATGAGGTCAAAATCAAAAGTATATTATTGAGCAGAGTAAAGGTTTGTATCTGACCTTTGCTATATCTGATCGAAGAGCAATCATTGCAGATATTGGTTTCCGAAGTGGGGAAGTATTCCATTTCCACAACACTAATGTCTCTCATCTTGGTGAGTACAAGTACCCCCGCACCCCACCCCCTTCCCATAAAAACTATTAAATAATAATTTGCAGCAAAGATATTTGGTGAGAAATTGCACATTGTGGTATTTATTCCAGCAATCTCCACAAATCCATTTTTAGAATTACCTGCAAATTCAATCCTGAGTTGGATAGGGGCAAAAACTAATAGAAATGAAAGAAAAAAAACTTGCATTTGGTACAGCATCTTTCACATCAGGTGGACTTCCCAAAGCATTTCACAGAAGTCCACTTTGTGGCCTGGGAGGATCTACGCGTAACTCGCTACTCCAGAGAACAAGTCACTGAGCCCTTTTCCCTTGTTGTGATGAGTTAGCCAGAGTTTGCTATATTACACCCAATGACATCAAAACACACACGTATGAAACGTGATTTACTACAGGGGGGTTCCAAAGGTCGTGTAAAAGTAGCAAAGGCTCAAAATGCACAATTGCTACAATTTAGAAGCACGGTTGGAGTTCAAAGGACCACAATATTAATGCAGTAACCGATATCATTGAGAGAATGAGAGAAATGAAACAAATCCTGTTATTCTCCATTCCTGTTTATTCATTCATTCCTCTAATTCTGCTTCATTACCAGACTAGCTGCAAATCGTGCTTGCAGATGTTCACAGCCATTTCAAATGGTTAACGTAAGGCTGCTAGGTTTTTGTAGCTGAGAAATCATTGATAGTTTGGAAATTTTAATTAAAAACAATTGAGGAGGTGGACAGAAACTCCAGAGAGCACATTTATTAAAAGACGTGGAATATTGCTTTAACAAATCAGAAATATATTTTTTTTAATTTTTTATCTGGAATATCAGTAATTCTAGACTTCAGCAATATAGAAACACTATTTAATGCAGTGACACTATTTCAAGAACAAAAGAAGCATAGTTTCCATAATTACAAATCTTGAATACAGTATTTTAATATTTATCCAATAATCGCTGTATAATGTTCTGTTTTATGCATTTTCAGAGACAATTCTTGTGATTGTTTTTCATTAGAGCCTTTCTTTTCTGAAAACATTGTAGCCTCAGACATCTTGTGATGTTCGAAGGTGCACATGAAGGTTTGCTTTGGTTTCGTGTGGTGAGCAATGCTAACTGTTATCGGTGCATCTGCCATAACGGAAGAGGTTTTAATGATGTTCATGTCATTCATTTAATGGGACTAAAGTAATACTTGTGTGTTAGTGCTATTTTTTGACTAACTGCTAATTGCCTTGTGGTGGGTGTTTGTGAAATGAGCTTTACATCAAACCTGTCACTTTCTCAAGAATTTCTTCTTTCATTAACAAGCTGTCAATATAGTGGCAGCAGCCACCCTTTGGTTCATAGCTTCTCGTTCAATACTGCCATAGAGTGCAGGAAATACGCAGACGTCTGTTGGGGATCTTTGAACAATCTAAAGATAGTTTGAGCTCCAATACAAACAGGAGGCTGCAAAATATGTGGTAATTTGAGATCCGCTTGGTATAGAATGTTTTTTTTTCTCTGGCTCTATTAAGGCAGCCTTAGGTTTACTTTGTCCTATATCATCAAGTTTTGAAACAACGGTACAACTTTCACTTTGTCACAACACTTTTCGTATAGCATGAATGTCTCGAAGCATTTCACAAAGACGATGGTGGTGAAGATGGCAAGAATGTTGTACAATTACCACCATGTCAATATCCTCCAGCACTTTAACAGTGTTTCTCGACAAAAGCCAGGAAGAACTAGAACATTTTTAAATATTGAATTGTGCTCAAACATTTAGACCAACTTATAACATTTGTTATCACCATGACTTTTCATTCCTCCACCCTTAGTTACTCATTAAAAGGTTTGATTCTAAAGGGTTTTAGAGGGTTATGGGTTCTAAGCCCCATGACTTGAGCTCCCAGTGCAGCACTGTTAGAGGTGCTGTCTTTTGTATGAAACAGTAACCCAGGCTACCTTCTGCCTGTTCAGGTATTTTTTGAAAAGGCTGCACGGCAATATCTGAAAAGAGAAGGGGGTCTCCAAAGTGAAATGATTAATGGGAAGACAAGCTTAGTGATTTTTTTTTAGGTCATATTGCTCAACACTGTTTTAAAAAAGAAAAATGAGTTGTCCTGGCCAACAATCCTCCAGATTAATTGGCGTTATGGCTGTTGGTGCGACTTTGCTGGCACAAATGAAGGCAGTGAGTTTACCTACAAAAATTAGTCAACACATTTGGCAGTAATTACTTGTGAATTCCTTGGAGACTTCCTTGTGATCAGCCGTTATAAGTTGCAAGTTCTTATTTCTTACTTTTACATCGTGATAAAGAGATAAAGATATCTAGCACACGCGGATACCCCTCATCAGGAATATCAAACCAGACTGAAAGTTCCAATGAAAGATTAACAGGGTCACAATGTGGATGTATCTAGCTCGACCCCCCCCCCCCCCCCCCCCAGGCACTAACCTCAAATGAAAACACTGGTGTACCCTAAATCAAGTGAGAGCTGAGGTGGCAAACACTGGTGACAATATGACCAAGTGGAAGCTGACAAATGACCCCAGATGTGAATGAGAAGACCCAAGGGAAACATTTGAACACTGCCAGGTGAAGTGCCCCCTGTCAATATCCTGTATTCCCAAGGAATTATTCAAGATAAATGACAACATCATATCCTGGCTGTGATTTTGGAGTGACAAACTAGGATGTTGAACCTTTTTACTAATGATCTGGCTCTCATTTTTTCAACCTTGGCCTCGGAAAGGCAATGATTACAATCTGAATTGGAATCTCACATTGTCTCTGAGATTCACAGTGTCACCTTTGCCATCACTTTATGAAGCAAATTTTACAATTTATCTCTTAGGCTACAAATGACAACACCCAATAGAGGTTACAGACCTTTCTTTAGCAGATTTTTATAGATTCCTGAACATTTTGAATATTGTTTCCTTAAGAAATCTTTGTGGTTTTGTGGGCATTACAAACGGCAAATGACAAGAAATAAAAACACAGATGTTCTGTAACCTGGAATAAAATAGCAATACTTATAATATTATTAATGGAAACATCAACCTTATGGTAGCTTATCGTTATTTGCTTAATTGACACCAGAATTTTAAGAGGTGTCAAATGGTATGGTTTAACATTCAGAGACAATTGCCTGGTTACCAAATAATCCAAGTATCACAAAAGCAACCATTAAAAGAATACAGTACAATTATAGCAATTAGCCAAAAATCCCAGAAAATTAAGTGACAGAATGGTTGCAAGTGATATTAGTTGGTGCCTGTTGTATTTGTATAAATAGCCCAATTGTGTATGAACATTATGCAAATTCACATAAAGCTGATGGCCCACTGTTTCAATATATTTCTTTGATTTTTTTTGCACAATGGTGTAACCAATTAAACATTATGGATCACCTCAACCCCTCACAATTATCTTTTTAGTCAAATGCTTGGAAACTGAACCATTTCAACAGACTTTTATGTGGATATGATTAACTCTGAATAATAATAATAATAATTCTTGCAATTGATTTAGTGCCTCTCACATCAGGAGGAATTATCAAAGCACTTCACAGGATATACTGTAAACTGTAATGATTTGATAATAGTCAGGATTAGATAAGGTTTGATCTGATTTGAATCTTGTAAAGTTTTTACTCTGTTAAATTAGCAGAGGCTTTCACCTACACACTACACCGCTCCTGTCTCTTGCAGGATTGCTTTGCTGTTGCTGAGGGGAGTCTTAAGGCCAGAAGCTCTGAGTATCAGCAATTATTGGAGCAATGCTGCCATAGCTCAATTGTCAGCAAGTTGTCTCTTTCTCTGCAGAAGGCAACAGCTGCTCCCTGTCAAGTCTGGTTGGTTTTCACAAAGTAACTTCATTCATACTCATGCATAAGCAATAAGCATTTATTAATTCTCTGGTTTGGTGCAGAGCTGATCCGTGGATACAGGCAGCAACCAATAACAATGCTAGAATTATCACACTGGGTCAGTTAAGAAATGCTGATGGAATTTCAGTTAATATTTAGGAATTGGTTTCAGAGTGAGCACTCCGCAGCTGGTTCAAGGATACGATACTCCTTGATTTTAAATGCACAAAGCTATTTTCTGTAATTTCTCTGCAGAGAAATCTTCAGGTCCAGGCATTAGATAATAATAATAATAATCTTTGCATTTGATATAGCACTTTTCACATCGGGAGGACGTCCCAAAGCGCTTCACAGAATATACTGTAAAGTGAATTGACTGTATATTTGTGGGTGAACGCGGCAGCCAATTGCGCACAGCAATGTCCCACAAACAGTCGTAGATTGAAAATGACCAATTTATTATTGTTTTTGAAGGGATTATTATTAGGCGTGTGGAGTAAGGAAACTTGCCCAAGGTTTCGCCCTGCCTGGAATTGAACTCAGGTCTCTCACTTGCAAAGCGAGTGCTCTAACCACTGAGCTACAGGACTCCACAAATCAGTGTTTACACCAAAACCAGTTGACAATTAAAAACCAACCGAAATTCTTCTCAACTGATTTGATGTGTTAATGATCACCTTACTTCCTTTCCGTTGCCCAGGCCCTTCCCCGTCAGTCGGCAACCGACCCCACAAGATCAGTTCTGGTGAAGAAGGTCCTTCCGCCTATTTGATGATATCCTTCCAGAATACCCGCCCTACTATCACAGCATCTAACTGTATTTTTAAATGTCCAGTGTCCTGGCCTCAACTAACCATCCTTCCTCTTGTTCCAGGTTTGCCTTTTCAATCCCATTTCCTTTTCAATCACTCCATAAGGTGTCCGCACCTGAGTTATCTCCTTTCAAGACTAGCCTGTCCAATTGTTGACTGATGCTCATAGCTCATTCCTCTTACGCTGGAGACAGTAGCATAACTACAATGGTGCAAGTGGTGCAGTCGCATCAGGGCCCATGAGGTTGTGGTGACCCTAACCCATTGGCAGTGGAACAACAATGGGTTCTCTCACTCCCCATCTCAATATAACCTGGTCACTCATGCACTTCCCTCGGAAGAGAGGGAACATAAGGAGATGGAGATGGTAAAGGTAAGCAACATTTTAAATGCTTGACCAGGAACACCTGAGGTCTTGTGACGCCACTGACTAGGGATCATCCTCGTTGCCTTCTTCTTTTAGTGCTTGGGCAGCCCCTTTATGTCACTGTAACCAGAGCTGTATTCAGTATTCTAGGTGTAGCATGACTAGAGCACTATATAATTTGAGTATAAAGTCTGGGGATCTAAAATCAACTGATTTAGTAATTTTGCCCAGCACCCTGCTTGCCTTGTTTATTGCTGCCTCACACTGTTTTGACATGGTGAACAATGATTCACAGAACACTCCGGAATCTCTTTCAACTTCCCGCTCAGCCAGTTCTATCCCATCCATGTATTACATGCACTTCCAAATCTTTCTTCCTACATTTAGTACTTTACATTTATCTGTAGTCAACTTCACTTACCAGTCATCAATCAGCTCATCTGATACCAATTGCCAAGCGCTTCAAAATGTTATCCTATGTTATCCTATATGTGAAGGGAGAGAGGAGGGAGAAGAGATATAAGTCCAGTTTTTGTTGTTGATATGCACATTGACTGGAGCGCTTGATGACTTTCGTGAGTCTCAACCCACTTTAAATATCATTGAATCATAGAATTGTATACAGCACAGAAGGAGGCCATTCGACCCATTGTGTCTGTGCCGAATCTTTAAAAATCAAATCAATCCCACTTCCCCGTTCTCTCCCCATAGCCCTGCAAACTTGTCCTCCTCAAATAATTATTTACTTCTCTTTTAAAAGTTTTATCAAATCGGCTTCCACCACCCTTTCAGGTAATGCATTCCAGATCTGAATAACTCGCTGTGTGAAAAAATTTCTCCTCACTTCCCCTCTGTTTCTTTTAACAACTATTTTAAATCGGTGTCCTCGGGTTATCGAGCCACCCGCCAGTGGAAATAGTTTCTCCTTGTTCATCCTATCAAATCCCCTCATAATTTTGAAAACTTTTATTAAATCTCCTATTAACCTTCTCTGCTCCAAGGAGAATAATCCTAGCTTCTCTAGCCTCTCCTGATAACTTGAAGTCCCTCATTCCTGGTACCACCCTGGTCTATCTCCTTTGCACCCTCTCCAATGCCTTGACATCCTTCCTAAAGTGTGGTGCCCAGAACTGAACACGGTACTCGAGCTGAGGCCTAACCAGTGTTTTATAAAAGTTCATTATAATTTCCTGACTTTTGTATTCTATGCCCCTATTTATAAAGCCAGTATCCTGTATGCTTTTTTAACAGCTTTATCTACCTGTCCTGCCACCTTCAACAATTTACTTATATGAACCTCCAGGTCTCTCTGTTCCTTCACCCCCTTTAAAATTCTACCATCAGCTTATATTGCCTCTCCTCATTCTTCCTCCCAAAATGTATCACTTTGCATTTATCCACATTAAACTTCATCTGCCACGTGTCTGCCCATTTTCCTAGTCTGTCTATGTCCTCTTGCAGTCTGAAACTATCTTCCTCACCCTTTACTACTCTTCCTGGCTTAGTATCATTTGCAAACTTGGAAATTGTACTCCCTATACCCAAGTCCAGGTCATTTATATAGATCAAAAAGAGCAGTGGTCCCAATACCCAGCCCTGGGAGACACCACTGCACACTTCCCGTCAATCAGAAAAACATCCATTCACCACCATTCTCTGCTTTCTGTCTCCCAGGCAGTTCTGTATCTATGCTGTCACTGTCCCTTTAATACCGTGGGCTTCTATTTTGCTTATGTGGCACTTTATCAAACGCCTTTTCAAAATCCATATGAACTACATCAACTGCTCTACCTTCGTCCACCCTCTCCATCACTCCATCCAAAAACTCTTATCAGGTTTGTTAGACACGATTTGCCTTTAACAAATCTGTGTTGGCTGGCCTTTATTAACCCATATTTTTCTAAGTGAAAATTTATTTTAACCTGGATAGAAGTTTCCCCACTACTGACATTAGGCTGACTGACCTGTAGTTCCCGAGTTTATCCTTCTGCCCCTTTTTGTACAGAGGAGTAATACTTGCAATCCTCCTCTCCCAACAACCTTTTTAAAACCTCCTCTCTGTTTATGCTCATTTTATTCAATTTCACTACCCTCTTCTCTGATACTGTGGCATTGGCTGCATCCTCTTCTTTTGTGAATACAGATGCAATGTACTCATTCAGTATGTAAGCCATGCCCTCTGCCTCCACAAGATTTCAACAACAACAACTTGGATTTATAAAGCCCTCTCCACGCCAGACGGCGTCTCAGAGCGCTTCACAGTAACGGATCCCGGGGCCGAGCCAGGGGGAGGGGGAGGGGGAAGGGGAGGAAGATGACCAAAGGTGCGGTCGAAAAGAAAGGTCTTCAGTCGAGACCTGAAAGTGGGAAGAGAGGGGGCGAGGCGAAGGGAGTGAGGAAGGGAGTTCCAGAGCCTCGGAGTACAGTGGCTGATGGCACGGCCGCCGATGATGGAGATGAGGACTCACGAGACAAGGAGGAGGCAAGACCCGGTGGAGTGAAGGCAGCGAGCACTGTTGTGAGGAGAGAGGAGGTCAGAGAGGTGGGGGGGGGTGCAGAGGATTGGAAGGATTTGAAGACAAGGGTGAGGATCTTGAAGTCGAGTCATGCCTGGATGTGGAGTAGAAAGGACAATTGACGGTCAAACAAGGTGCCATTTCCCCTTTGGTCCCTAATTGGCCCCACCTTACCTTTGACTAACCTTTTATTCTTTATATGCTTAAGAATTTCCTTAGGGTTCCCTTTTATAAAATATTAATCATTTCTCATACAATCTCTTTGCCCCTCTTATTTCTTTTTTCAGTTCTCCTCCGTACTTTCTATATTCTATTTGATTATCTTCTGTATTTTAGACCTGACATTTATCTTAAGCCTCATTTTACTGTTTTATTTCACATTGGAAAGACATCCCAAGTCACTGGACAATCAGGGATTTGGTCCCGAGCTGGTGGTCGGGATCGGGGAAGGTGGAGAGCAGGGAGGGTAGGAGAGTTCTGGATGATCTGCAGCTTGTGGAGGGAAGAGTTGGGAAGGCTGACAAGCACGAGTTGGCCTAGATGTGATGAATGGGTGGTTGAGGGTTTTGGTGGCCTGAGGGTTGAGGCAGTGGCGGAGCCAGGCGATGTTATAGAGGTGGGGGAAGGCAGAGTGGGTCATGGCACAGATGTGGGGTGGAAAGGACAATTGATGGTCAAACAAGATGCCAAGGTTTCAGACTGGCTCAGTGAGGTGGAGTGTCCATCCTTGGATAGCGAGCTGAGACCTGTGGAGTAAGTAAAATTGACTAATGTTTCGCCCTGCTCGGGAATCGAACCCTCTCACTTTGCAAGCACCCTAACCACTACACTGCAGGACTGTAATACTGTACATGCAAAGGGCTGTTTTATTTAATCTCCATTCAGGAAAATACATTATGAACAGGAATCCAGAGGCTGTAAACTGCGATGAATAACAAGTATCCTGAGACCTGTTCTGTACTAACTTTTACTGCAGTCAGGAGGAAGGAAGAGTTTTCAAACCAGCAGTTCACTAATGAATATTCAACTTGTGGACTTTGCCTTTGTACGGCTATTAATAGATCCACAAATTGATAAATTGATAAGGATCCATTATTCTTAAGTGATATATTGTTAAATATAATTTCCTGAATTAACCTGATTTTTCCCCTCCTCGCCTTCCATGCCCCTATGTATTCCCCAGCAGAACTACATTATAATATTTGTTGATAAAATTGCCATGTACAAATTGGCTGCCACATTCACCGTAAAATACACTGTCACTACACTTCACAGCTCTATGATCATCCTCCTGACATGAAAGACCCTATATCAAATTTATTATTGTTGCTGGAAGAACCTGCAAACAGGCAGTTAAGCACATACAGTAGAAGATGAACAGGCTGATGGAGCACTATGGGGAAGCTGTCTGTTTCAATATCCCCTGCAATGTTAGTTTCACGACGTACCTAAGAACTACATTCATTGCAATAAATCATTGATAAATGTATCATATAAATATAGCAATAAAATGATCACCTTGTCAGGTATCTATTGCTGATTGTTCTTAACCTGCCAGGTAGGAGCAGGACCAGATCACTTCTAAATCAGATAGTATAAGTCAAGTGCTGTGTTGGTAACCAGTTTGCTCCTGACATTTTAAAATGTCATATCTACCTGAATTTAGAATTTTGTACCTCAGGTCTCCATTGCCCATTATTAACTGCACCTACAGGGATTAGATGCACCGCTGCAGACCCCTTTTGTAATCCCAGAACAGTTCTCGGTGCTGCAATTTCACTTCCATGGGCAGCAAAAGACAATGACCTTGAAAATCGTGGAAGGTCATATTCCACCATAAAAAGGATGATGATCTACAAAGATTAAGCAAGCATGACATATACAGGAGACGTAACCAGACGTTTATAAATCACCTCAGCTCAGAGTAGAAAGGTTATTAACCTTTTTTATTAAGGTTGTCACTGGGCATAAATGCCACTGCAGATGCTGCAAACGCTGAAATATTAATGTTTTTAAGGTATTTGAGAATCTTTAAGTGAGACTGGAAAAGACAATTGCTGTCCATCCACGGCTGGTCTCAAGTGTTTTATATCTTAATAATGCATAAATGACAACTGGGGAGTCTGTGGATCAATTGAATGATTCCTAAATTTACCCCAGGTGTTATTTTGACAAGAGATCCAATTTACCCCTGAAATCCTGCTTTTGAATTGGAGATCAACAAATCACCTTGTTTAAAGTTAAGAGAGGTTGGTTTCTGTCCTCTGCCTTGTCCTGACTGAAGGATGCCTGTAGCTGTTAAAGTGTAGATTCTCTCAAACTGAAAGGATACGATAATGTACAAGGACTACAGGTTTAGGGTCACAAGATGAAAATTTCTTAGTGCAACATATTATCACTAGCGGAAACTGATAATGAATGGGATCAAGACAGTTGATAACAGTCACTATGGCAATGCAACCCCACACCCCCCCAATGGTATCCCAAACATGCCAGATTGCTGATTCACTTCATATTGTCTACTAATATCCTGATAACCAACACTCCAATCCAAGGGTCGGCAAGTCCAATGGCAGCCTGGGGCTCTCTTTGGGGCAAACTATTGTGTCAAAGCCGGGGATGGGTGAAAAAGAGGGGACACACACATGGCTAGTCTTCTTTTCACTAATGGTCACCGCAACATAAGGGGGGTTCCCAGACCCTGGAGGCAATGCAGAGGAGAGGAGAGCGATGAGGATGATCCCCAGTGTTAGAGGAATGAGCTGCAAGCAGTGGTTAGACAAGCTGGGGCTCTTCAGTCTTGAAAGAAGATGACTCAAAGGGGACCTCATAGAGGTGTACATCATTTTAAATAGGATTGAAAAAGTAAACCCAGGTCAATAATAATAATAATAATAATAATCCTTGCATTTGATATAACGCTTTTCACATCGGGAGGACTTCCCAAAGCGCTTCACAGAACACACTGTAAAGTGAATTGACTGTACATTTGTGGGCGAACGTGGCAGCCAATTGTGCACAGCAATGTCCCACAAACAGTCGTAGATTGAAAAGGACCAATTTATTATTGTTTTTGGTTTTGGAGGTATTATTATTAGGTGTGTGGAGTAAGGAAACTTGCCCAAGGTTTCCCCCTGCCTGGAATTGAACTCAGGTCTCTCGCTTGCAAATCGAGTGCTCTAACCACTGAGCTACAGGACTCCACTCCATACTTTAGCATGTATCAATATTGTAAAACAAGAGGAAATAGATTCTGAGTTGTAATGGGAAATTTCAGGACAGATACCAGGAAGTTTTTCTTTATGCAGAGGATAATCAATGAGTAGAACAGGTTGCCAGGAAAGTTGGCAGAGGCCAGGACTCCCTGGACTGATTAAAAATCAGCTTGATGCAGGGGTGATGGGATTGTAAAATAGGTGTTCTGGAGGGACGAGATCGGATGAGCCAAAATCCTCATTAATGGTGTACAAATCATCTGTGGTAATAATTACCAGACTGTACTTTTCACTTCATCCAATTCAGAAATCATACACAGAGCAGGCATTTGGTTCACCCTCGGTGCTCGGCCATCATTGGAGCTAATTACTCTAATCTCAATTTTCTGTTCTTTCCCTTCTTTTTCCAAATTGTGCCATGGAATCTTTAACATCCATCTAAATAAACAGTCTTTTTCCTTCATGTTTTGATTCTCTAAGAGTTAAAAGAACACAAGTATGTTGTCAGTTAGTATCAGGAATGAGCCTTGCAGATCACTATTGGCAATGGCAATGCTCTCCCACTGAATTTCCTTTGCACTGTGACCACTGTGACTTCCAATTCAGAGTGCAAGGAAGTGACAGTGATAAAAATTACTACTTGCATGGAGACAGATTGTTAATATATCCTATTTTTAGAACTTTTCTAGGGACTCAGCAAAGTACAGAATAAGTCCTGGCTCCTGTATCTGAATATTTTATGCAAATGTTGCAATTGAACAACAGCAATACAGTCAGTGCTCTGTATCCCCACATGGTTGGCATACATATTTTATTAACAAAAGCTGTCACTCACTGGAGAATCTGATCCCAGGAGAAGTTGCTCTCAGATCCCAGAAGCCACCAGTAATGAAGCTTTGGAGTCTATCATATACTAATCAGTATATATAGCAATCTTATCCCTTTCATCTCAACCGTATATTTCCCACTATAAAGAAGCGATGAAATGATTGCCAGTTTTAGAGATCAGAGTTAGATAGACTTTCCTATCACCAGATTCATCAGCTTCCAGCCTGGTAGACTGCATGACTACAAACAAATCAAACTACATTAAATACCACACGAGGAATCCCGCTAAAACAAAATTCTTAACTAAACTGCACTATATCTGTACAGTACACCAATCAACATGTGTACTGGGGAGGGTATTGAGGGAATATCTGGGTCTGGGACATGGAGTTTAAAGTGCAGTGTACAGAAATCCTCAACAATTACTCCAAGGAGTCAAATAAAAATATGTGACACCAATCAGTGGGAATAACGTAGAGCAGAGTTCTCATTGTACTTCCAGTTACCAGAACAAGCACATATTTGCAACACTGAGTTGTTAGTAAGGATTTCCATTAAGAAAGGTTACAGCAATAATGATCTTTACATTCTGTGCAGTCTTTCACGTCAGGAAGACACCTCAAAGCATCTTGCAGGATTTACTTTGTGTTTGAGGTGATTGTGACAGGCAATTTGACATAGCAATGTCCTACAAACAGCCAGTTAAAAATTACCGATTTTATTTGGAGAATTGTTGGTCAGGACACAGGAAGAAACTCACTTCGCATTTTGAATAATGCCAAAGGATCTTTAATGTCCACCTGAATAGGCACCTCTTCAGGCAGTTTAACGTTTAATCCAAATGTTGGTATCTCCAACAATGCAACAGACCATGAGCATTGCATTGGAGTGTCAGCATAGACAATGTGAGTTCACATCCAGGGTTGCGATTTGAACCCACCACCTTCTGACTCAGAGACAAGAGTACTATCACTGAGCCAGGTTGAAACATAAAGGTGGTACTAGCTGGACAACCAGTGGGAATCTTGTGAGAAGGAAATTCCTTTGGTTCCAAAGTCTTATTTGCCAATAATTACAATAAGAAAAGACGTTCCAGTTATAAAGCACCTTTTGTGTGGGAGGCTTAATAGGCACAGTGAGAGAAAAACAAAGAATGAAACACCATCAGGCCTCTGCTTGTGCCAAGAAAGCACACATCTTGCTGCAGGGAACACTTCAGTCACATTTTCTTACTCCTCTTCTAGTTGTTCAATAAATGTCATTGCTACTAGCAACATATCAGTTCAAACTGCTGGAACACTGGAGTTTAAATGATGTGTGCAGCCAGAGTTTCTCCTGTAGTAGGTAACTTACACATCAATATAGAGTTTTGGAGCAACAAAAGGTATAGCCAAACAGCATGTCTCTTCTGCACTCTTGTTAGGCTGTTAGACAGTTTAACTTAAACCCAGTTACACTGTTTTGATTTTTTGAGAAATGCAGAAAACCAGCTTCCAAATTACAACTGAAGTTAAAAATTTAGCAGGTTCTTAGGTTCTAAGCTAAGAAAAATGGTGTGAGGCTAAAACTATGAGGGCAATAGTCAGATGTAGTCCTGTAGGTATTACTAATTGGCTGGCACTTTTCGCCCATAAAATATACAGTCGATCAACTTTACAATATATTCTGTGAAGCGCTTTGAGATGTCTCAACGACGTGATGAGGCGCTATATCAAATACAACACTGCCTACACAGTTCTTGTTGGGGGAGTTATCCAGCATCATATCAAGTGCTATTGTTAGGAATCTGTTCTAAGCATCCATTATTCTTGAGGGAAAACAATCTTTTAATGTCTAGCTCTGCTTGAGGGTTTTTTTTATTTGATGTTTACAGTCTGTGCACAGTAGTTCTTTTCTCATGTTGATTTATTTAGATTACATCCACATCAACTATGTTGCTCATCATTTTTAGAAGCCTAGGATTGCGTTCTTCCGTTTCTTTTCTAATGAAAACTATATCAGCTCAGCAAGGCTCCCCTCACAGAACCATAAAAATGTACAATAGCAGGCCTTTCAGTCCATATTTGTGTGGCTGTATTTGTTCCTCCAAGAAGCCATCCATCCGATCCCAATTCCCTGCTCTTTTATGAGTTTCTCCCATCTCCCAAGCTACAATTCCTCACAATAAAATTGGTCGTTAACTTCAAGGCTGTTTTTGGGACACTGCTGTGAGTAAATTGGCTGCCTCGTTTGCCTGCAAAATACACAGTCACTACACTTTATCCTATGAAGTGCTTTGAGACATTTCAACAATGTGATAAGATGCTATATCTAAGGCAAAGATATTATTTCCCCCCCTGCACTCTTATATTCTATCCACTATTCTTAAGGAAAAAATAATTCTCCTAATCTCAAAAATTTTGCATGTTTTAATTTCAAACCTCTGGCTGTGTATCAGCTTCTGGTGCTGATATCTCACTTAGTTATAGAGTTTGCTTTGTGTGGAAGCAAACCCACCTTGCACACAGAACGATGCAGACAAAGCAGTTTTAAATTTAGTTTGTTATTTTTTTTAACCAGCAGGTAGTAAAAAAAACACAGCATTGTCACAGTATGCACTTGTATCTCTTTTCAATCCAATCCGAATCAACGTGGTAAATGATTCCGCATGAAATGGAAGGGCCAAAGGAAATAGAACTGAGGTCAACTCATTAGCTGCATTACCCGCAGAGAGATGTAAAATTTGTTCTCACGCATCTGCTCAAATCATAGCCTCCACCCAGTGACACCAGACTGCTCTGAGTGTCTGCAATTGGTGGCACCTCACCAGCACACTGGCACAGCACTGCTGTAAACTGAAGCACAGCTACAAGTAATCAAATCCTGGCATATAATGAGAACCGGCACTGCCCAGCAGTTGGGGACACATTATCTTAACAAGCAGCTTCAAGAAAGTTTTCAAGTGCAAGGCAAATGGGTATGCGGGCAATACGCAGCTTTTTAAATACCACACCGCACTAACAAGCAGGCTTGAAATACACAAGAGCAAGAGCTCTGTGTCCCTACCCTATTCCAAGTGCAAAATGTTGGGCAAGTTTCCTTATTCCACATGCCTCTGTTTACCTAGCAGTAAATAGGAACCCGGTTGTTAGTCAATTGGCGAATCGCTTTTCCGGCAGTAATAATTCCTTCAAAAAAAATAATTGGTCACTCAGTCCATGACTGTTTGTGGGACACTACTGTGCGTAACTGGCTGCCGCATTTCGCCCACAAAATATACAGTCAATTCACTTTACAGTATATTCTGCGAAGCGCTTTGAGAGATCTCGAAGATGCGATAAGGCACTATATCAAATGCAAGGATTATTATTATTATAATCCACCATCAGCAGGCAGGCAGACTTTCAGCCATTCTGTTCCTGCTCTTTGGAACTCCTTCCTGGAGTCTCTCTGACTCTCTTTCACCCTCTGGTCAAGACTCATCTCAAGACCTTCCTCTTTGACTGGACTTTTGGTCATCTTTCCCCAGCCCACCCACCACGGCTCCCACCCCAGCTCGGAAGCCCATTCAGCATTGTTAAGCGTATTTGAACAGTTCTCCCGATGTGACAAGCACTGTTTCAATGATATAGCGAAGCATAGGTTTAAAACATCCTGAAAAAAGAATAAAACAGCAGCAGCCATTTCCTCAAACCCTATCAAGTTATTCCAGTTATAGGAATCAGATGTTTTTTTTTAAATCAACGTAACTTAAGAATTTGCTGGGAGAAAGAAGACTGAGATCCATTCAGTTCACCATCCTGGCAGTCGCATGACATGTTGTGTCCCAAACTATATATTGTATCCCAAAATATTATTTCCTAATGGAAATAAATCTAATTTGTTCTTGAAAGAATCGACATTTTCTATAAAATATTAAATAGCATCCATTCCCATCTGGCTACTAAGCACCACCAGTTTCAAAAACAAGGCATGGTTTAGCGTGTAGGACTGGAGACCTTGTTCTGCGCTGCCCCACAGTGTGCACCAGTAGGAAGCATTCCTTTTCAACCTATCTGAGTGAGATTGTCATTTTTTGTGCTAATTAGGATCAAATGACATGACAGCTCCACACGTTTTGCTCTCCAGCCTATTTTCAGTGTTTGTCAGTTTTCAGCATTCACACTTAGTCGTTTTTTGAATCTCACAAATCAGAATTAGCATGTTGAATCAGGCTGGTAATTTTTATTCAATCACAGTTTCCTGTGTAATATAATATCCTTCCACTCAGTTAAGGCAGATTTTTCTTGCATGTTTCCACTTGACACCGAAAGAGAGAGAACATCAATAAAGTACCTGCACACGTTCTAGAAATAAACAGTGCAGAGATCCCTTACCCCTGATGAACGATTCAGTACTATAATAAAACATAATCCTTGCATTTTACACAATGTCTCTGATGTCAAAACATCTTAAAGTGCTTCATAAGTATTTGTCAAGTGACTAGCTGTAGCTCAGTGATTATATTTGCAGGCAAGCTAACACACAAAGAGTCCCTGCACACTCATTCTGTGCTATGCTTAGCTGGAGAGTCTGCTAAATACTTGAGGAGAGAATGTTGATGCATAGTGATAGCTTATATTAGTTTGTATCCAAAGTCCTGCTTCACTTGATATTTACTGTGTACCACTCATTATTTTATGCGAAATTGCAAAGGATGGTAAATGCTTCTGAATGTTTTGTATGTCCCTGTACAGCTTCAGCAGATGATATATTCATAGAGATGTAATTATTGGGACAGATTGTTTTAAAGACCATTCCCCTGATCCTCCGGAGAGCCACTGGTGTGTTGTGCTCCTAAACTCTTTATCAAATAATTGCTTTCATCTCTCAGATCTGACAGACAATCCCAACAAGAAAACAAAACAGCAGAAACACTTTCTGTGTTTGTTGGCCAACAAAGCCAAGGGGTCAATCAAAAGCAGCCTGTAAAATGCCTTCAAAAGAATTGAATGCTCACCAGTGAATGGTCTTCACTGCAGAATGCTTATTTGCCGATTCTGCACAACTGATTGCCGCTGCAGAATACTGAAACAGCAACACAAATACAACAGTACATGAAAAAGCGTGCAGTACAATGTGTCAGTTTGGAGTGCACAGTTGCCTCCTTTGATCAAGTTTTATGGTAATGGTGCCCCTCTTTCACAGAGCCAAAGAGCAACTTTTCAGCATCCCAGTAAGAAATGAGGCTTTTAAATCACTGTGCAATAAAAGGTTTGTGTTCACACAAGCCTAAAATATTTTATATAATCGTGGAGTTTAGCTGCTGATGAACATTCGGCTTTTACTGAGTCCTAGTAGTACGAAGGTTGAAAGAACAGTTGCAGAGATGTAAATAGAACCCAGAACAGCGGAGAATTTGGTCCTTTAAGTGTGATCTGACATTTAGCATTTTTATAGCTCCTTATATCAAAATGTTTTGCTTCCTCCCTCTCCTCTTTCAAGCCACACCTCAAAATATACCTCTTTGAGCACAATTTTGGTCTTCTTTCCCTTCTTCATTCCCCTCAGCTCCCACCCTCAGTTCCAGTGTTCAGCTAGAATTGTCAAACTCTTTGGTATGTCCTCCCGACATGAAAGGTTGTATTGTATGAAGAACTGGTCAGTTCCTCTCTCAAATCCAATTGTGCCAGGTCCGCAACGCACTCACTTTACCGAGAATACCAAATTCTCAGGCATTTGCTTCTTCTAGGAAATCCCACTAAATTTCTAAATATTTACTCTTTACCAAATGTCCCCGCCTCCCCCCTTCTGTACAGAAATGTTTTCTGTTTCTTACTGAACAGAGCATAATAATCTCCTATATTCAGCCAGGCTCAGATCAAGAGTTCCCTGTTCAGATTATAGCCAGTATAAGCAACTTCCTTCTCTTCAAATGAATGCACCACCAGACTGCTTAACCACCAGCTTGTTTATAATAATCCTTACAATTGGTAGAGCCCCATTCACGTCAAGAAGTCATGTCAAAGCACGACACAGGATATACTCTAAGTTTAGTGACTGTTTATTTTGTGGGTGAATGCAGCACACAATTTGTGCACAGCAATGTCCCACAAACAGCCTTGAGGTGAATGACCAATTTTATCTGGGGGAATTTATCTGGAGGACCCCAGAAGAAACTTCTTTCTCATTTCGAATCATGTAATGGGATCTTTAATACATACCTGAACAGGGTGATGGGACCTCAGTTTAACATCTCATCCGAAGCACGACAACTCCAACAATGCAGCAGACCTTTGGAGTGTTAGCATAGACTTATTTACAAGTTCCGATGTAGGACTTGAATTCACAACCTTTTGATTCATAGATGAGAGTGCTACCAACTGAGCCAAGCTGACACACAACAATTTAATAATCAAAGCTATGCAATGCATTAAATAAATGCAACTATGTTTTACAATCTGCTCGTGTATAAAAGCAATCCAAGACATTATTTTGCATGAAGCACGCCACATTATTGTTATGAAGTTAAAACTGAGACCCAGTGAATAACCACAAAATAAGAAAAATCTCATAGACACCCAGAACTATTCATTCCTAACAAACTTTAGCACTAGATGTATCATAGCAACCGCACGAGTCTATCTACATCATCAGAAAGTGTTGTGTGCTTCTCAGTCGCTGCAGATTGAAGTGTCTGTATTAAAAATGCAATTTTCGTTTAATGACAAAAATCTTGAAGTTTGTCAGCACTTTCATGGTGGAAATGGAGCATAGAGTGAGCAGGCGCTGAATACCATAAATATTTAGTATGCTTTTTCTTGTGTGGTTGGGTTACTCATTGCATATTTTGGATTTGATTTGTTCTGATCGCAAACCTGGGAGTGATTGAAAGCATTTGCAAAGGGCATTAACCACTGAGAGGCACCTCAAGGGCCACATCTTGTGCTGTGTGTAGAGAGACGAAGTAGAACAATCTCAAAGCATTGTTGCAAAGCCTGTTAAGAATCCTGCTGGATTTGTGTTATCACAGAACAAAGACAGAAGTAAAAATAGCCATCTGGAACCTGCGGTGGACTCTAAAGATATTATTGTTCTGTAATATCAAGTGCATTTAAATTTCAGGCCTTAAAATGTGTTAGCAATATATAATAATATCCATTCTTGAATTTGACCTGGTGCTTTATCACATAAGTGAAACATCTCAAAGCACTTCACAGGATTTTACTGTAATGCTTAGTAAATGTGTATTTGCTGGCAAGCATGGCAGCCAATCTCCACACAGCAATGTCTTACCAACAGCCCTGAAGTGAATGACCTCCTTAACCTCCCTGGCCCTTCTCTCAGACTTACTTGAACCTGTGCATAACCTGGTATCAGGTACAATTCCAGCTGTCCTTCCTATTCCACATCTGGTCTCTGATTATTTGCTCCACTTCCACTATATTGCCCATCTCTGACCATAGCTCACACCTAATGCAGCTGAAACCCTTATCCATTCATTAACTTCCACCTCGATAATGCCAATGCCGTCCTCGCCAGGCCTCCCAGCTCCATATGTATAACTTGAAGATGAGGAACCCATTGACACAAGTGGCTTTTGAAGTCAAGTAAACAAGAAGAAGCATCATCACATTTGGTATAGTGACTTTTATATCTCAAAGCTCTACACATGATTATACTGTTACTTACGTCAGTGTCAGCTTAGACTGCGTGATTCCATGTCCCATGGAGCTTGAAACCACAACCTTTTGTCTCAGAGGTGAGACTGAGATACTAATCAACGAAAATAAAGAACTTCCATTATTATAGTGCTTATAACATTGATACATCTCGAAGCAATTCACAGTCCGCACCGTTACGTGTTGATTGTTCTAGAACTGTGGAGGCTGAGAGGTAAGTCCTTCAGATGGGGCATTAGAATTGGGTCTCTCCTGATTATTCTTGTGATGTTAAAGGTCCCAAGATACTATTGAAATGAGTTTCATGCAGTGACTTGGGTCAACAGATTTTTTAAAAAAATATGTAATTTACTTTTTGTATAAAAGAAAGAAGTTCGTCCTGTTGTTAATGTTAAAATGCCTTTCATGACAGAGAGGTCTTTAAACCCCTGACCAGCTCAGGTACTCCTGAAGATGGTCGCTCCTCATTCTCCAGTGAATCAAATTGAAGATTCTGCCTCCATGGCCTCACCCTACTCTACCTCTGTGACACTCCTGCAACACTGCGCTCTGACTGCCCCCTCCGCTGAGTGAACACTGCTTCATATCCCCACTCAATCCGCCCCACCATCAGGTGAGGTTTCAGCCATTGTGCCCACACTCTCTGGAGGATGGATGGGTGAGTGGTTCTGGAGGGATGAGATCAGATGGGCTAAAGGGCCTTCTTCATCCAGACCAATCTTGTGAGCTCCATCCTGGAGTCTCTTCACTTCACCCTTTCCCTCCCCACCTTTCAACCCTGCTGTAAGACCTTTATTTTTGACTGGTCTTTCGATCACCTTTCACCCCAGCCTCTTCTGCTCCTGCAACCCTCAGTTCAAAGTGCTTTGAGACATCCTCCAGACATGAAAAGCACTGTACAAATGTAAATTGTTGTTGTTGCTGTATCGTGGGCTGCCTGCAAAAAATGTCTGCTACATGTTGTGTAACTAATTATTTGGTATTCACAGTTAATTTACACTAAAAACACCACATTAAATCATAGTTAACTTCAGACACTGGAGGTTAGGCTGGCAAGTACTGCATTAACATTTTCACATTGTGATCAATCTTTTCTGCCTGTCTGACTGCTTTAAAAGTTAATCAAACGCGAGCAATAACTTACTTGTGAAAAAACATGGTGTAGTTATTATTTAGCAAAATGCAGTACATCTGCGTTTCTTTCTTTGCTGTGATTAATAGTTTACACAACCCGGAGAAAAACACACAGAAGCACCCCAGGAATACTTTTGGCTGACAACTAATGAGGAGCCAAGATGCAGGCCATGATTCTCTCTACATTTCATTAGTATTTTCACACCCAATTCCATCTGCTCCCACTTCCTTATAAATAGTTCAAATAATTATGTTCTTACTCATGCCTATTTTTATAGGAGTTCATATGTGCCTTTACCCTCCAAACCCTAGAACAGGCAACCCAATGTTTTCATTGTGACAAACATTACATCTTTTAAAACTTTCTGCCAACATTTCTCTTCCTCTCCCACAATCTGACTTCTCTTACATTTCATAGATTCTTAGAGGTAAAGTTTGCTGACAGTTTAAAACATTTCTTTTGGTAAGTGTTACTAAGAAATGTTTTCTAACAAGTGGCATCCCCCTCTCCAGGGGAGTTGAATAGTCTTTTTTGCAGTCTTTTTTTTGGGGGGTGGGGGTAGGGGAAGGTTAGGGGGGGGAGTTTTTTTGGTGGGAGGGAAAAAAAGGTTTTTATTTCATGTAATTTTTTAGTCACTGGGGCAATTTTTAACAGAACAGATTTTTAGCAGAACAGATTTGGCTTAATATGTTTCTTGATCATTCGAAGAGGGAAGAAATCCACTCTTTCCCCAGCCTAGAACTATTAATAATACTTGCATTTGATATAGTGCCTTATCACATCTTCAAGACATCTACAAGTGCTTCACAGAATATACTGTAAAGTAAATTGACTATATTTTTGTGGGCAAAATACAGCAGTCAATTGCACACAGCAGTGTCTCACAAACCATTGTGGATTAAGTAACCAATTTATTATTATTATTTTTTTGAAGGAATTATTACCTCTGGAAAAGCGATCTGCCAATCGACTAACACCGGGTTTCTACTTACTGCTAGTTAACCAGAGGCATGTGGAGTAAGGAAACTTGCCCAACGTTTTGCCCTGCCAGAAACGAACCCAGGTCTCTCGCTTGCGAGGTGAGTGCTCTAACCACTGAGCTTCAGGACTCCACTCCATTAAGTGATCGTCAGGCACAGGCCTCAGACACATCCTACCCGATCAGTAAAACATTAATTTATGGTTGAGGAGAGCATGGATTTCTACGGGTCAACCCTGGAAAATTAATATTCCAAAAACAACAACAACAACTTGGATTTATATAGCGCCCTCCATGCCGGATAAAAAGCTGTGATAGCGTTGAAAACCGAAAAGGAAGGAAACACTTACCTGGAGGATTGTACTGCTAACTTACGGGCATTAGATTATACCGGCGTTAAAGAATGAACATTAGAACTAGAGGACAAACCCTGCGATTGAAGGGAGGTAAATTCAGAACAACTCCACAGAAACATTACTTCAGTGAGCAACTAGTACATGTTGCATACTAGAACAGGCTCTGTAGGGCAATAGTGGAAGCAGAAAATGTTGACTTTTTTAAGAACAAATTAGATAGATTTCTGTTAGGAAATAATATCTCAGGATAGTGTGTATAATTTGGGACATGACATGTGCATGCGACTGCCAGGATGGTGGAAGGTGAACTGGATAGATTTTGGTCTTTTCACCTAGCAAATTTTTATGTTCTTACGTAATGCCATAACCTCACTCCAGTGCAGTTCAGGTTCACATGGTTAGAGTTGCGCACTGTCCTTTACCTTTGTGCAAACTGATGAACTCAAAATTCACTGATTTGATTCATTACATCGAGGCTTGACTATGCAAACTCACTGCTTGTCGGCCTCCCCAACTCCCCCCTCCAGAGGCTGCAGGTCATCCAGAACTCTGCAGCCCGTGTCCTCTCCCGCACTAGACTCCATGACCCTATCACCCCCATCCTTGCCCAACTCCATTGGCTTCCCATCACACAGGATACAGTTCAAGATCCTGGTCCTCACTTTCTAAGCCCTCCATGGTCTTGCTCCCCCCTACCACTCCGACCTCCTAACCCCCTACCATCCTGTTTGCTCCCTCCACTCAGCGGGCTCTGGCCTGCTTCACGTCCCCCACCTTTCTCGCCCCACTATCAGTGGGCGGGCCTTCTGTCACTCTGCACCCACCCTCTGGAACTCCATGCCACAGTCTCTCCATCTCTCCCCCTCCTTCGCCACCTTCAAGACCCACCTCAAGACCCTCCTCTTCGACCATGCTTTTGATCTCCCTCTTCCCCCCCCGACCCTCAGCTTCGGTCCGTAACTCTGTCTGTCCAGCGTCTTGGGACATCCTCCCAACGTGAAAGGCGATATACAAATGTAACTTTGTTGTTGTTGATAATACTAACTGGACAAGCAGTGGGAAGCTTGCTGGACAATGTTCACAATGGTAACCTGTGTGGTTTTAGCTGGTTTTAAACTCCAATATTTTCACCCACAAAGTATGCAGTCAAATCACTTTACAGTATATTCTGTGAAGTGCTTTGAGGTGTGATAAGGCGCTATATCAAATGCAAGGATTATTATTATATATCATGGAACACAGCCCCCAAGTTATCGTAGGTTATTTCTACCTTCTGTTGGCAAACAGTGAAACATATGAAACTTTGCAAAGGATGTGCGTCAGTGATCACATGTGGCTGAGATAAATGTTGTTGTTCAAATCTAGTTGCGAGTCAAGAGCCTTGCAAAGCAAAGTGAAAAAAATCCCAATGGATAAATTAAGTTCCATTGAAAACATTTCCAACACCAGTAATAAGGTCAAGAAAGAAGTCAGCTGCTTTATTTTTTAGCAGGTACATGTATTTTACTAACTGTGATTGGCAGATGGGATAAGATCCCTCATAACCTGGATGAACTCCAGTACATAAGTGAAGAAAATAATGGAGTTAGTGAAGGAGGAAGCTCACCCATCAACAATTTGGAAGCCACATACTTAAACATGAACAAATAACACCAACTCTGACAGATACCATATTGTTCAGAAAATGACTCTAAAAAATGCAGATAAGAAAGCTAGTCATTTTTTTACATATAGTTAGCTTCCAAGGCACCATAACACCTTCTCAGAAAGTCTGGTGATGGGCAAGAAATGCTGTCCCTGCTAACATCACCCACATCCTGAGACAGATAAAATAACAACGATTAGCTTTCTTATTCTGCTTTTTCTAGAGTCATTTTCTGAATAATGTGGCATCTGTCGGAGTTTGTGTTATCTGCTCACGTTTAATTGCGTGGCTTCCAAAATAAGTGAAATAAAACTGTAGGGTGTCTGGGTTATGACAGGATGCCATTGTCTCAGAGGTCAGTAACCTCTCCAAGACATTACTGACAGACCTAATTGAAAAAGTAGTAACAAGAGGATGGTTATTGTTGTTATTTTTTTAATTTGGACATTCAATTCGCAACTGTTTGTGGGACACTGTTGTGTGCAATCGTCTGCTCCGTTTCGCCCACAAAATATACAGTCAATTCTCTTTACAATACATTCTGTGAAGTGCCTTGAGATGTTTCAATGATATGATAAGGATCTATATAAATGCAAGGATTATTATTATTATCTAACTAGTGAATCCCAGATGAGTCTTAGTTGGGACTCTGGAACATGGCTCAGAAGCTGATTTCACAGGTCTGAAACTGCAACAGATCCAGATTTGCTGGTTAAAATATTCCTCAAATTTTCTCCCCATCAAAGCCTTATCAAAACAAATCAACTACTTCAAGGGAATTGCAGAACAGCTGGGCTCCACCAAATCAGGTGACATAATTTGGAAAACACAAGGCAAGCAATTGTAAGAAGATCAACCATTTTTAACAGGCAAACTAAACCCTTTGATCCTGATGGATCCACATGTGATGGATCAGGATCAAATGCGCAGGCATTGGATATGAACTTGAAACGTACTAAACTGAACTGAATGTTCCTTCTAATAGTGAGTGGTCTTACAATTTAACCTGATGCTGGTACTACCTAACTAGACTTCAAAGTCAACTCTATTGTTAGGTGATTGGCAAGTAGGCCAGTACAGTGCTCAAAAAATACAGTTCCTTATTTTTACACATCTTCCAGCCTCAAAATGGCAAGTTACTTGACCCGGCAAGAAAATAAATTTAGCAATGACGTTGCGCTACTATCCAATTTTCTCCAAGATTACAGCACATTAGATGGTAAAGCAGAAATTGCCATATGCTGGAATTACACCAGGTATGGTGCATCCTATCACTCTAAGAGTGAAACGTAAAGCAAATCCACCAACTCAGAACCTCACCAGCAAGTTACATTGAAAAACAAAAGGAAACTGACAATACAGTGGGCCCATTCATATCACATCTAATTGGTTTCACCGTCTTTCTCTTAAACATGAAGAGCTACAGGGTATTGTTCATGCTCTGTTATTATCTTCCCAACCACACCATCATTAAATGCTACTTGTAAGAACCTGGCGGATTAGAGCAGATTCCATTCCCTGTCTCCCTGTTGTTTTTGACCGTGACATTTTTTCAGCATTAAAGGTACATGGGAGCTGAATGAAATGTCACTTCGGTAAGTTTGTGGGGATCCGGATATCCTGGTTTCTAATCACTGTTTTATTTTCTACTTCAGGAATGGATCAGAAGACAAGAATTTGGACGAGTCAGATCAGCTGTTCTTCTCTAGTTACTTAGCATTTGTAAGTATAACAACAACAACAACAACAATTTGGATTTATATTGCGCCCTCCACGCCGGATGGCGTCTCAGAGCACTTTACAGTTTTGGATCCCGGGACCAAGCCAGGGGGAGGGGGAGGAAGGTGACCAAAGGCACAGTCGAAAAGAAAGGTCTTCAGCAGAGACCTGAAAATGGGAAGGGAGGAAGCGAGGCAAAGGGAGTGAGGAAGGCAGTTCCAGAGCCTCGGGGCATAGTGGCTGAAGGCACAGCCACCGAGGGTGGAGCGGAGGACTCGGGGGACAATGAGGAGGCCAGACCCAGAGGAACAAAGGCAACGGGTGCTGTTTTGAGGAGAGAGGAGGTTAGAGAGGTAGGGGGTTGCAGAGGAGTGTAGGGACTTGAATACGAGGGTGAGGATCTTGAAGTCGATCCTCTCTGGGATAGGCAGCCAGTGCAGTCTGGCAAGGACTGAGGTGATCGGGGAGCGGAGTTTCGTACATGTGAGAATGCGGGCGGCAGAGTTCTGAATGAGTTGATTTTATGAATGGCAGTGGATGGGAGACCGGCGAGGAGGGCGTTGGAGTAGAGGTGACAAAGGCATGGACCAGAGTTTTAGCGGCTTTTGGGGAGAGATATTGTCGGAGACGGGCGATGCGACGGAGGTGGAAAAAGGCAGTGCTGGTAAGAGACCGGATGTGGGGGGGGAAGGATAATTGGGGGTCGAACCTGAGGCCTAGGTTGCGTACGGGTTCGGAGAGATTTAGGGGGAGGTCGGGTAGGTGGAGGAGGTGAGAACCATGAGATTTTAGACATTGACGAGAGCCAAAGAGCATGGCTTCCATCTTGTCAACGTTCAGCTGAAGGAAATTTGTGCTCATCCAGCCCCTGAGGTCTGACAGGCAGGCTGACAGAACATCAGGCGACTGGGGGTCGCAAAGAGAGGTGGAAAAGTAAAGCTGGGTGTCATCTGCATACATGTGGAAATGTACAGTCTGCGGATGACAACAACAACAACAACAACAAGATTCCATTTATAAAGCGCCTTTCACGTCAGGAGGACGTCCCAAGGCGCTGCACAGTTGGGTCATGACCCGAGCAGGGGGAAATGGTCAGGGTGAGGGAGGGAAGGGAGGAGCAAGGAGGGGGGAAATGGTCAGGGTGAGGGAAGGGAGGGAGCGAGGAGGGGGAAGAGAGTCGAGAGGGGAGCTGAAGGCTCGGTCAAAGAGAAAGGTTTTGAGACCGGCCTTGAAGGAGGAAAGGGAGGAAGCAAGGCGAAGGCACTGGGGGATGGAGTTCCAGAGCCTGGGGGCTGAGAGGCTGAAGGCCCGACCACCGATGGTAGGGCGGTTGGGGCGGGGGACGTGGAGCAGACCAGAGCCAGAGGAACGGAGGGTACGGGCAGGTAGGTAGGGGGATAGTAGGTTGGAGAGGTAGGAGGGAGCAAGGCCGTGAATGGCCTTGTAGGTGAGGATGAGGATCTTGAAATAAGTGACATCCTTAAGAGGGAGCATATAGATAACATAGCGTAACATGTAGGAGTAGGAGTAGGCCATTCGGCCCTTCGAGCCTGCCCCGCCATTCAATCATGGCTGATCTTCCAATCTAACTCCAGCTAATAACCTGACCCTGCCTTATCCCCATATCCCTTAATACCTTTTGCAATAAGAAATCTATCTACCTCAGTCTTGAATATGTTCAAGGACTGAGCGTCAACAGCCCTTTGGGGTAGTGAGTTCCATACATTCACCACCCTTTGAGTGAAGAAGTTCTTCCTCAACTCAGTGTGAAAGGGCTGGCCTCTGACTTTAAGGTTGTGACCCCTGGTTTTAGTTTCTCCAACCAGGAGAAACAATCTCCCACTATCTACTCTATCATGCCCTTTGATGATCTTATAGGTTTCTATAAGATCCCCTCTAATTCTTCTATATTCTTGAGAATATAGGCCCAAATTGGTCAGCCTATCCTCGTAACTCATCCCCTTCATCCCTGGTACTAACCTACAACAACAACAACATGATTGCATTTATAGAGCGCCTTTCACGTCGGGAGGACGTCCCAAGGCGCTGGACAGTTGGGTCAGGACCCGAGCAGGGGGGAAATGGTCAGGGTGACAGGAGGGAAGGGAGGGAGCGAGGAGAGGGTAGAGAGTCGAGGGGAGCTGAAGGCACAGTCAAAGAGAAAGGTCTTGAGACCGGCCTTAAAGGAGGAAAGAGAGGAAGCAAGGTGAAGGCACTGGGGGATGGAGTTCCAGAGCCTAGGGTTGAGAGGCTGAAGGCCCGGCCACCGACGGTAGGGCGGTTGGGGCGGGGGATGTAGAGAAACCTATAAGATCATCAAAGGGCATGATAGAGTAGATAGTGGGAGATTGTTTCCCCGGATTGGAGAAACTATAACCAGGGGTCACAACCTAGTAAATCTACGCTGCACCCCCTCCAAGGCAAGTACATCCTTCTTTAAATAAGGAGACCAATACTGCACACAGTATTCCAGGTGTGGTCTCACCAGGGCCCTATACAGTTGCAGCAAGACTTCCCTACTCTTATACTCTAATCCTTTCATAATGAATGCTAACATACCGTTCGCCTTCCTAATTGCTGCTGCACCTGCAGACTAACTTTGTGTGATTAGTGTACAAGGACACCCAAGTCCCTCTGGACGCTAACACATTCCAATCTCTCCCCTTCTAAAAAATAACCCGCTCTACTGTTTTTGCTACCTAGGTGGATGACTTTGCACTTCCCTACATTATACTTCATCTGCCACCTACCTGCCCAATCACCTAACCTATCTATGTCTCGCTGCATTTTTTTAATGTCGTCCTCTGTGTGACACTTCCTCCTAGTTTTGTGTCATCCATGAATTTAGATATATTAACTTCAATGTCCTCATCTAGATCGTTGATGTAGATGGTAAATAGCTGAGGACCAAGGACTGATCCTTGTGGCACTCCACTAGTCACATCCCGCCAATCTGAAAAGGACCCGTTTATCCCTACTGTTTGTTTCCAACCGTTAACCATTCCCCAATCCACGTTAATATGCTCCCCCCAATTCCATGGGCCTTTATCTTTTGGACTAACCTTTTATGCAGCACCTTATCGAATGCCTTCTGGAAGTCCAAATAGACCACATCCACTGATTCACCTTATCTTGTTCACTCGAAATATCCTCAAAAATCTCTATGAGATTTGTCAAACATGACTTCCCTTTTGTAAAGCCATGTTGACTTGGCCTAATTATACTGTGCTCCCCTGGATCAGAAAGAGGAGGGGGCCAAGGATGGATTCTTGGGGTACCCCACAGGTGACCGGGTGAGAGCGGGAGGAGAAGCCGTTTGTGCAGATGTACTGCTGTCGGTTTGTGAGGTAGGACTCGAACCAGGCGAGCGCGGTCCCACTGAGGTGGATGACGGAGGAAAGGCGGTGGAGGAGGATGGCGTGATCGACTGTATCAAACACGGTGGAGAGGTCCAAGAGGTCAAGTAGGCAAAGGGAGCCCTGATCACAGATAGAGAGGATGTTGTTTGTGACTTTCACAAGTGCAGTCTCTGTACTGTGGATAGGGCGGAAACCAGACTGGAGGGGTTCGAAGAGGGCGTTCTAGAGCTTTTGAGAAGAAGGGCAGGTTAGAAATGTGGTGGTAATGGCTGGGATTTCAGGGTGGTGGGGGGGGGGGTTTCAGGAGGGGTGTGATGTCAGCAGTTTTGAGGGGGGCAGGGACTGATCCGGAGGAGAGGGACTGGTTGATAATGTCAGCCAGTAGTGGGCATAGAAGGGGGAGCAGTGTGACCAGTAAGTTGGTGGGGAGGGGATCGAGGCAGCAGGTGGTGGGTTTCATGGAGGTGATGGTGGATGAGATTGAGGAGGGAGAGATAGGAAGGAAAGAGTGTAGAAAGGGGGTGGTGGTAGGAGCAGATGATGAGGAAGGTGAGGGGGGCAGAGAGGGCGTGGTGATGGGTGACAAGGGGCAGGAGGATGAGGCTGCCTGGCGGATGTTGAGTATTTTAGCAGAAAAGAATTCCATGACCTCCTCGCACTTCGCATTGGATATGAAGATTGAGGAGGCCTAAGGGGGGACACGGAGGAGGTAGTGGGTGGTGGGAAAAAGGATTTGGGGATTGTTTTTGGTCTCCAAGATGATGTTGGAGTAAAAGGCCGTTTTTGCGCATGTCAAAGAACGGCAGTAGCTGTGGAGATGCTCGAGCCACAGTTGGCGGTGAACTGTCAGGACAGTTTTCCGCCATCTGCGCTCGAGCAGACGGGTTTCGGTTTTTTGGCAGTGGAGATGGTTGTTGTACCAGGGGGATCGGGTGGGTTTGGAGATGGTCCTGGATTTTAGGTGGACGACGGAGTTGAAAGTGGAGGAGAGGCGATCATGGAGCAGCTGGATGGCTGCTTCAGGATCTCCACGGGTGGAAGGCCAGTCGGATAGGATGTCTAATGATGAAAGGGCCTTTGTGATGGTCTCGTGGGTAGCCTATTCCAAGGCCGGTAGAGGATGGTTGAGGGCTTGATGGAGGAGAGAGGGATGTGAGAGGAGAAGGAGATGAAAAAGTGGTCCGAGATGGCCTTGTCCACTATGCTAAGGTCGGAAATGTCAAGGTCGTGGGGGATGATGAGATTAAGTGCATGACCATGGTTGTGGGTAGGTGAGTTTATATGTAGGGTAAGGTTAAGGGAGGAGAGGAGGGCAGTGAAATCAGCAGAAGTGGTGGAAGGGGAGTTTAGGTGGAGGTTGAAATCGCCCATTATGAGTAGGCGCTCGGAGCATAGGGACAGGGAAGAGAGGAGAGTGGAGATGTCTGTGTGGAAGGAGCCGGGGGGTTTAGGGGGACAGTAAACGAGGAGGATTTTAAAAGGGAGAGAGGGGTGGAAACGGGTGAGGTGTTCAAAAGAGGGGAAGCAGCCAGAGGAGTAGGGGGTGAGACCAAGGGAGGCTTTGGAGATGAGGGCCACCCCGCGCCATGTTGGTTTGGATGGGGATGTGGTGGAAGGTGTAGCCTGGAGGGGAGGCTTCCACTAGGGGAATGGGGTCATTGGGGGAGAGCCAGGTTTCGATGAGCCCAAGGATGTCAAGGTGCTCGTCCAGGGTGAGGTCGTGGATGGTGAGGGCTTTGTTTGAGAGGGAACGGACATTTTGAAGGGAAATGCGGGTGGGTTTGCTGGAGGGGGGGGAGGGAGGAGAGAGTGATGCGGAAAGGATTTTGGGGTGTATAGGAGAGACGGTTGTGGAAAGTGGAGAATTGGGGAGGGTACTTGTGAGGGAGGGGGAAGTTCAATTTGCCTTAAGGAGGTGGTTTGAGTGGAGGGAATGAATGATTGGATACTTGAGGTTGCTGCTCTGGGACAGCCAGTGCCGGGAGCCACGCTGGGCCCAGCGGAGGATGCCCAGGCTGGAGCAGAGGGATGTGGTGATGGGGTCGAGGAGAGAGAGGGCAGGGAGGGTGGTGGGAGAGAAGGACAGAGGGGGAGAGACACAGAGGGGGGTGAGAGGAGAGACATAGAGGGGGGGGGTGGGAGGAGAGACATTTAGGGGGAGGCTCAGGTCGGGGCGGCAGCCAAAACGCACACGCAGAGACCGGGAGCGAGCGATCAGTGGGACGGCATCAGCCCTCAGGCTTAGCCTCCCAGGTCATGGCCGGGATGTACAGAGTTGTTACCCCAAATAGAAATATATAAATATCTAATACAATACATCAAAAAAACAATGAAAACAAAAAAATTAGCATGTGGAGCCTGCAGCTGGGTGGTTAGCACACTTCCAAGCGAGAGGACCCAGGTTCAATTTCTGGGCAGGGCCAAACATTGGGCAAGTTTCCTTATTCCATACACCTCTGTTTACCTAGCAGTAAGTAGGAATCTGAGTGTTAGTTGATTGGCATAATCCCTTTAAAAAACATTTATTTTTCATATAAATTTTGTCTCTCAATCCATGGCTATTTGTGGAACACTGCTGTGCACAATTGGCTGCTGTGTTTCGCCGAGAAAGATATAGTCAATTTACTTTACAGTATATTCTGTTTAGCACTTTGAGATATTTCAAAGATGTGATAAAGCGCAATATCAAATGTCAGGATCATAGGATTATTATTATTTGCTTATAGAACGTTGGAGGGAATAAATATCCTCTTTAAGAAGACAAGATATTTAAATGCAAGGGGTAGAGGTAGAGATATATAATTATTATAATGCAATAGCTTGATAAAAGTAGGAATTATTACACAAAACTAGTTTGACAAACCTTCAAGCAGTAAAGTTTATGGGTGGCTCAAAGCCAAACTTGGGGGAGTAGCAATTCTGTTGTGGAATAATATTAAAGTGCAAGGATATGAAAACTTAACTCCAGCCAGTAGAATCTGCATACTGATGAACACGAAGGAAATAATCATCTGAGAGTGAGTAAACATCGCTAAAAAATCAACCACTTTTGTTAAAAAACAAAGTGATCCAGATTTGCTCCAGTCTGACCAGGTGAGGTCATTTGCTCCAGTCTGATCCAACTGTACCTCTCTGCCTCCACCCTTGACTCCAGGACCACTGCTGTCCTGACAGAATGTCTGTCAGACATCAAGTCCTGGGTGAGAGCTAACGTTCTTCAGTTGAACATCAACAAGACCGAGGCTCTCCTGATTGGGTCCCGTCAGCGCCTCCACACCTCAGGCACTGACAGCATCACCATCCAAGGATGCCCACTCCACCTCACTGAGCCGGTCCAGAACCTTGGTGTCTTGTTTGACCCTCAACTATCCTTTCTACCCCACATTCGTGCCATGACTCGCTCTGCCTTCCCCCACCTCCGTAACATCGCCCGGCTCCGCCACTGTCTCACACCGCAGGCTGCCGAAACCCTCATACATGCTTTCGTTATATTGAGGCTCGACTGTATAAACTCCTTGCTTGTCGGCCTCCCCAACTCCTCCCTCCATAGGCTGGAGATCATCTAGAACTCTGCAGCCCGTGTCCTCTCCAGCACCAGGCTCCTTGACCCTATCGCCCCCAAACTCAGCCAACACCACTGCCTTCCCATCACACCGAGGATACAGTTCAAGATCCTGGTTCTCACCTTCAAAGCCCTCCATGGTCTTGCTCCCTCCTATCTCTGCAACTTCCTAACCCCCTACCAACCCTCTGCCTCCCCATTTTTTGCCTCTTTCAAGACTCATCTCAAGACCCTCTTCTTCAACCGTGCTTTCGATGATCCTGCTTCCCCACTTGTCCGCCACCCTCCCAAATCCCGACCCGCAGCTCGGGTCCGAAACTCTGACTGTCCAGTACCTTGGGACATCCTCCTGACATGAAAGGCACTATACAAATGTAATTAATAATAATAATCCTTGCATTTGATATAGCGCTTTTCACGTCGGGAGGACGTCCCAAAGCGCTTCACAAAACACACTGTAAAGTGAATTGACTGTATACTTGTGGGCGAACGCAGCAGCCAATTGCGCTCAGCAATGTCCCACAAACAGTCGTAGATTGAAAATGGCCAATTTATTATTCTTTTTTGTTTTTTGGAGGGATTATTATTCAGCGTGTTGGAGTAAGGAAACTTGCCCAAGGTTTCGCCCTGCCTGGATTTTGTTGTTGTTGTAAGAGGAACAAAGTGCAGCAATGCAGAGTTAACAATTTGTCACGAGCTCCTAGGTGGACTGTTCTGTTTTACTTACATTATATTGGATCGCTTTTATATCTTTGCTACCAAATTTGCCAAGTCTGCTATATCCCCAGCACTAGGTATTATAACAAAACACAAAATAGTGCAGATGCTGGAATCTGAAACAAAAACAGAGAGGGCTGGGAAAACTCAGCAGGTCAGGCAGCATCTATAGAGAAAGGAAAGTGATTCAACGTTTAAGGTCCATAACCCTTCGTCAGAACTGGGGCATGTTGGGAGGGAGAGGTTTTTAAGGACAAGTTGAGAGGGGGGGAGGCAGGACAAGGAAGACAAAGAACAACGACAATAACAAGATTTCATTTATAGAGCGCCTTTCACGTCAGGAGCACATCCCAAGGCGCTGGACAGTTGGGTCAGGACCCGAGCAGGGGGGAAATGGTCAGGGTGAGGGGAGGGAAGGGAGGGAGCGAGGAGGGGGTAGAGAATCAAGAGAGGAGCTGAAGGCTGAAGATAAAAAAAAGACAAAGGAGAGAATGTGTTAGTTGACAGGTTGAAGAGGTGATAGTGGGGTAAAACAAAAGGGGGTTTTGTACAACAAAAGGGGGTGTTGAAACAAAACTGGGGAGAAGAGGTGTTAATGGTGCAGAACAGGCAACACACCAGAGAGTGCCTGGGGTGATGATTGTAATGGTAACAGAAAGGTGGGGGAGGGAAAGGTGAGCTGTTACGGTCTGAAGTGGCTAAAATCGATATGGAGGCCAGAGAGCTGTAGGGTACCTAGCAGATAGATAAGATGTTGCTCCTCAAGCTTTCGCTGTGGATCACTGGAACAGCATAGGAGCCCATGGATGGAGAGGTCAGACTGCGAATGGGAGTGTGAGTTGAAATGACAGGAGACCAGAAGATCAGGGTTGACCTTGCGTACAGAACGGAGGTTTTGTGCAAATCGGTCAGCCAATCTGCGCTTAGTCTCCCCAATATAGTGGAGACCACACTGTGAGCAGCAGATACAGTATATTACATTGGTGGTAGTAAATGTAAACCGCTGTCTTACATGGAAGCTGTGTTTGGGGCCTTGGATAGTGGTCTGGGAGGAGGTGAAAGGGCAGGTAATACATTTCTTGCGCTTGCATGGGAAGGTGCCAGGGGAAGGAGAGCAGGTGGTAGTGCTCACAGCGGAATGAACTAAGGAATCCCGGAGGGAACGATCCCTTCGGAATGCGGAGAGCGGAGGAGAGGAAAATATGTGTTTGGTGGATGAGTCACGCTGGAGGTGCCGGAAATGTCGGATGATGATGTGCTGAATCGTGAGGCTGCTGGGGTGGTAGGTGAGGACTAAGGACACCCTATCCCGGTTTCGGGATGGGGCGGAAGGGGTGAGGGCAGAGATGCGGGAAATAGGGCGGACTTGGTCAAGAGCTTTGGCCGTTACTGTTGATGGGAGTCCTCGGTCGAGGAAAAGTGAGAACATCTCGGTTGCTCTGGCGTGGAAGGTTGCATTGTCAGAGCAGATGGGGCGGAGGCACTGGGAAAATGGAATGGCATCTTTGCAGGGGGCTGGGTGGCATGAGGTGTCATCAAGGTAGCTGTGGGAGTTAGTGGGCTTGTAGAAAATGTCTGTGGATAGTCTATTACCTGATGTAGAGATAGTGAAGTAGAGGAAGGGAAGGGAAGAGTCAGAGATGGTCCATGTGAATTTTATGGAGGCTGTGGAAGGTGGAAGCAACATTTATAAATGCTTCTAACTCACTGCGAGAGCAGGAAGCCTCCGCAACACAGTCATCAATGTACTAGACATTATAGCACTGCTGCAGCAGTCGCCAGATAGTGACAATGTCATTACTAATCCATACATACATCACTCCCTTAAATTGAAGCTTTATGAATCACGGCTGCAACATAAAGGATTTATTCACATGCTCCAACAGAGGACACATATTCTGTTTAACTGCTTCAAAAACGTCTGTATTGGCTTTCTCAGAAACGGCAAACACATTTCTCAGAGGGAAAGTTATTTAATTTGCATCGTGTTGGGGGTGTGGGTGGGCGAAGAAAAAGCTATGATGGAAGATGAGAGATTCTTTATAGAGAACTTAAAACAGCAGAGAAAATTTTTTTTTCAAGCGGAGCGAATTGGTTCATTAGCTTTAAAAATATAAAATAGCTTCTTGATGAGACTTAATGGAGAGAAATTCAAACATGCATTTATTAGAATCTCTCCTTTAAGCCTCAGGAAGACAGGTAGTTTCCAGTACAATGGATTCATAGCAAAGATAATCACAGATAATTACCTCCATTAAGAACTCCTCAGGCGAGGCTGTTTCAGAACCTCAGGACATTTTAATAATGGATCTAGAACATTTTATGAGCTGTTCTAACAGAATGTAATCTTACTGCAGAGAAATTAAATATATTAAAGGGCAATGTTTCCATTCTGTCTATAAGGTAATAATAATCCTTACATTTGATACAGCGCCTTCATGTCATGAGGTTGTCTCAAAGGTGTTATGGTATTTACTGTAATGTGTAGTGACTGTGCAATCTGCAGTCGAATGCAGCATTCACCTGTTTGGTAGAAGAAATAAAGATGCCCCAAAGTAGATGGCAAAAATATTCAACTACAGAGGAAATCATGGTAAGTTATGTGAGACTGGACCATAGTAGAAAACAATACATAAAATAGCACAATCAATGCACTGAACTAGAAGTCCATTCAGGAAAGTCTGTTTCAATTACTATAACAACTTCAAACAAAATAGCAGCAGATGCCAGGCTATAAAAGTGGATTGCCTCAAATCTGCTACCATTCTTTTTGGAAGAAAACCAGTCAAGCTGTTTCCACTAATTGTAAAAGGAGCAGAGACAGTAGAGCTGTGATAGCATCTGCTGCTGAACTAGTGGATCCCAAAAACAATCAGAGAAAGTTTAAAGCACAAACAAAGGCCATTCAGTTGGTGATCGATGTAGTGTGAGGCCATGTAGTTAAAACACTTGTAGTAATAATAATAATCCTCACCTTATCACATTGTTGAGATATATCAAAGAGCTTCATAGAATATACTGTAAAGTGAATTGATTTTTTGGGTGAAATACAGCAGCCAATTGCGGACAGTAGTGTCCCACAAACAGTCGTGGATTGAGTGACCAAAAAAATGTTTTTTTTTAAGAGAGTATTATGCCAGGAAGTGATCCGCTAATCGACTAACAACCAGATTCCTACTTACTGCTAGGTAAACAGAAACTTGTAGAGTAAAGAAACTTGCCTAAGAAGTAAACCCAGGTCCTTTCACTTGCGAGGAGAGTACTCTAACCAATACACTACAGGACAGCAACAATGCACCTATCTTGAGTGGATAACTCTCATTACAAAGCCTATATGAATGCTAAATACACAGTACGCTGGCTTTGATGTGATTCAACATATTTGACAATGTGACTTATTTATTATTGGGGTCACCTTGCTCTCATTTAACAAAAAAAATACAATTCGGCTCTCAAGGATTACTTTACAATGATCAGACCAAAGAGCATACTGCTTTTGAAGAACCATCCTCTCTTTCCCAGACACCATCTTAGGAACCTGTGGCTCCAAAGACCACCAAACTAAGGCAGAAGGAAGATATTCAATGAGCAGATTAGCACATAACAGGCCCAGTATCCCAGTTTAATCAAGTAACAACAATGACTTGCACTTATATAGCGCCCTCCAAACAGGGTAGCGTCTCAGAGTGCTTTCAAGTTTGGGGAAGCCACAACAGAGGTTCGTTGAGTAAATGGAATTGTTGCAAGCAAAAGGCAAACTTATAAAGCCTTAATATTTTGTTTTTGGTCTGCCGCGTGTCTGTCACATGCAGAAATCCATCACCACGCTTAAGAGTATCCAAACCAGACTGAGAGTTCCATTACAAACCTTAAGCATCTTTCTAGATCTGTTCCTATATTTTCCTCTCTCTATATTTCTATCTGTCTGTCTTACATTTGTATAACGTCTTTCACTTCGGGAGGATGCCCCAAGATGCTGGACAATCAGGATTTCAACCCAAGCTGGGGTTCGGGATTAGGAGAGGTGGAGGGTTGGGGTAGGGGGGCTGACCAAAGGCGTGGTCGAAGGGTAGGGTCTTGAGACGGACCTTGAATGAGGTAAGTGAGGGGGCAAGGCATAGGGAATGTGGGATGGAGTTCAAAAAGGATGGGGGCAGAGAGGCTAAAGGGCCAACCCGCAATGGTGTGGCACGTCGGGCAGAGGGAGAGGGCGTAAGCCTCTGAGCGGATGGAGCAGACAGATATGTTTGGAGTTAGCAGATCATAGAGGTAGGTAGGGGCATGGCTGTGGAGGGCTTTGAAGGCAAGCAGAGAGTTCTAGAGTCTTGGGTGTAGTGGCCACCAATAATGAAGCAGAGGGCACGAAGGACATACTGGAGGCCAGAGGCAGCTGAGCGAAGGGGGTGGGTCAAGGAGTTGGGTGTAACTACCTCAATCCTGGTTCATGACCTTATATTTTCACTCCAGTGAGAATGAACTGCACTCATCTAGCGTATTATAAAAAAGTAAAAGTTAGTTTATTTTGGTTCAAACAGTCCATTTAATTTCAGGCAAAAACCTCAGAGTGTGTTCACACTCACGAACCAGTATCAGGTGAAATGATTTTTCTTTTGTTTGTTTGCAGCAACAGCACATTACTGTGACAACGCTTCACATGCAGTTCTGGGCATGGATATGAAATGAAACAGGCGAGCAGCTGTTGCTGGGGTTACGTGAAAGGAAAGTAGCAGAGATTGGTATCTCATTGCTGGAGGAACTCTTTGAGAAAGGCTGAGAAGGTAAACCATAATGTTCCAAAATGCAGTTGCGCAGAGATGCAGAGATCTCATTCAGCTACAAATCTAATTATCAAAGCCCCTTTGACTGTTCAACTGTGCAAATATACATCATATGTAGCTAATAAATGTGCCATAAATGAAATTTATAACACCTGATATACAAAAAGATCAATGTGAGTTTTTGAAATGGGTATTTTTGAATGTTTCAACTCTCCATGGTTCTCTCGGTAGCCTATAATTATTCACAGACTAGGGTTTCTGAAAGGTCTTTGCAAAATTTCCGCATTCTATTCTTCAAGGAGTCGCGGGGAGGGAGGAGGAGAGAGGTGAGGTGATGGATCTATTCTTAGCAAAGGATATCATCTGGCTCAATTTCTTTCATGTTATTTTGACACACAATCAATTTACTTTGCGGTCCCCTGTTACACAGCAAAAGACAGAATGAGAACACCTACATTGAGTGAGCCACAGGCTGACACTCGTTTCAATGGTCCTGTGAGCAAGTGTCACTCAGCGCAGAATGTAATTTGTAGGCTCTATCTTCCAGAGCAGAGATTTGCCTACTCCATACTTCCTGCTTCTTTGCTGTTGACCTTTGAGGGCTGATTTAACATGAACGCTTGATTAATTTCATTATCTTTGACATATAGTAGGAAGCATTGTGTTTGAGCTCTGAATAATTAACTGCCTCTTCCTTATTATTTTATAGCCCATTTAATACAAATAATACAATACTTAATTAAAATATTTGTGCGCACATCAATTTTTTCTCCTTGCCTTGTTGTGTAGATTATTTTCTATGCCCAAAGGTCCACAGTGATAGTGGTGAACCATTTATTCTGAATGACTTGAGTTTACAGTACACATTACTCTGTTTCTGTCACCCGGACGCTACCCACGTGAAGGGTGCTATATAGATGCAAGTTATTGTTGTCTTCAAATTGCATTTTGAAACTATAAACCTGTGTCCCTTTATTCTTCTGCCTGATTATATTTAAAACTATTGTTCTGGGTTTACTTTCTCAATTTCAATTAAAATCTTACATACCCAGAAAGTCACGTACGAGAAGTCTCTTTTCAAGACTAAGAACTCTAACACATGGTAATCTCTGCTTGTAGCTCATTCCTCTAACATTGTGGATCATCCTCTGCACTGTAATTTATGGTGAGGTGTGCCCACTGCATGATTCTTACTTATTCGCTCTTGCCACCTAAAGGAATTTTGTTCCTAGAACTCCACAATTAATAATTTCAGAACCATAATAATAATTCTTGCATTTGATATAGCGTCTTATCATGTCTTCAGGACATCTCAAAGCGTTTCACAGAATACGCTGTGTATTTTTGTGGGCGAAACTCATACATGCATACACATGTACATATACGTACACACTTACTTACACAGTACTCCTGACCAGAGCACTATATAGCTTGAGTATGAAGTCTGGGGACCTGAACTGATTTAGCAAAGTAGCCAAGATTTTTTTTTGCCTTGTTTACAACAACTTGCATTTATAGAGTGCCCTTCATGCAGGGCAGTGTCTTTGAGCTATTAACAGCAGTGGAACCAACACTGAGCCAGAGGGAAGGAAAGATGTAATGGTAAGGACGGTCGAAGAGAACGGTCTTCAGTTATGATTTAAAAGAGGGGGAAAGACACAAGGATTGAGTTCCAAAGCTTTGGGGCAAATTGGCTGAAAACGCGGCCACCATTGATGGAGTGGAGGGGAAGAGGGACAAGCAGGAGGCCTGAGCCAGCTGAGCGGAGGCAGCAGGTAGTGGAGTGGGGAGAGAGGAGGTCAGAAAGGTATGGAGGTGCCAAGGCATGAAGGGATTTGTAGACAAGTGAGAGGATCTTGAAAAGTTTATTGCTGTTTCACACAGTTTTGACATGGTCAACGAACACCTCCAGTTTTTTTTCAGCTACCCCAACCAGGCACAATAGCTAGGCAAAGTAGAGTAAGCACAGAGACAGGAGATGACTCACAAGGAGGAGGTGGATCAGAAGAGATGTTTCTGGACAAATTGACAAGATTATGGTAATTGATGATCACTAACCAAGAGAACGTTAATCATGTATGCTCAGCGACATTGAGGATCCTACACTATTTTTAATCTGGTGTACCCAGGTGTGCTGGCCTGTTTTCAGTTCAGGAGATTTTCTCATTAACATTTCTCTTGTCATGGATGTATCAGGTGCTTGCAACAAGCAATCGATATTTTGTGAAGCACCTACATCAATTAATTCCCTGTGTGTCTGGCATCTTTTGCTCTCTGGTCAGCTATTTTGTTCCTTCATGTAGCGCAGGGTGATGCATTTGGAAAGCAATACATTAGGGGCTCACACTCTAAACCTTGACTGGGCATGTTCCTCTGGTTGGTAAAGTTATCAGTTTCTCTGGTCAGTAAAGTTACGTTTCTTGCAGAGTGCTCTTGTGTGAATGTAATAATAATATAATAATAATCCTTGCATTTGATGTAGCCCCTTATCACATTTTCACGTTTCAAAGGGCTTCACAGTATGTACTGTAAAGTGAACTGACTGTATATTTTGTTGGCGAAACACAGCAGCCAATTGCGCACACACAAACATGGATTGAGGTGGATTGAGTGGCCACATTTTTTTTAAGGGATTATTCCCCCCAGAAAGCAATATGCCAATCGACTAAAAAACAGGTTCCTACTTACTGTTAGGTAAATAGAGGCATGTAGAGTAAGGAAACTTACCGAAGGTTTCACCCTGCCCTGGAATTGAACCAGGGTTCTCTCGCTTGCGAGACGAGCGCAATAACCAATATGCTACAGGACTCCACTATACTGAAGTACCTGAGCACATCAGTATTGAGCCCAGCCTAAATTACATGAGCTTCAAAATAATGAATTTACTCTTTTTCTCTATTATACAAGGAATTTCTGAGGGAATGGAAACAATCCTTCTACAGCTCTTTTGATTCTTTCTCTTGCCACATTTTGAATCACTGTAATGACTTCTTAAGCCTGGCTCAGTCAGTAACATTCTCACCACTGCATTAAAAGGTTGTGACTTTATGCCCCACAGCAGGACTTTGAAATCATAGTCCAAGCTGGCAACCCACTCCACAGTGCTGGGAGAAGGGTTACATTGTTGGAGGTGGCGTCCTTCAGATGAGACGTTAAACCAAGCTCCCATCTGCCTGCTCAGGTGAACGTTAAAGATCCCATGGTGCTATTCGAAAAGAGAAGTGAATTTCTCCCAGTGTTCTGGACAACAATCTCACAGATAAAATCAGTCATTCACTTTATAGCTGTGTGTGGGACACAGAATTTGGCATTGTTTTTGTTCAACACAATAACTTCAGTTTGTACTTACATTATGGTCAGCATCTTAAGGCACTGCACAGAGATGATGGGGAACACTGAGCAGGAAGGAGAGGAAGAACAATTTAACTGTGTTGACCAAAGTCATGATAGGAAGGGGTTTTGAAGGTAGGGAAAGGAGCAAGGCAAGGATAATTTGTGAAATCACGACGGCATGGTGACAAAAAGCTGAGCCAAGGTGGGACGGAATGAGTAAGGAGTGAGCAATGGACCACAGTTAGAAGGCTAGAGGGCACGATGGAAAGGTAGGGCTGGAAGAGATGACATAGGTATTGACAGGCAAAAATGGATTTGATATTCAACGTAAAGATCTTAAAATCGATCCATTGGGTTTAAGGATTCAAGATTGTTAAGCAATACAACAGATGTACCGAAGGAATCTTTTGGAGTGTTGAATTGGTAGCCAAGATGGACCAAAATGGTTTGAAAGTTATTACTAAGTGAGGCTCCTAAACATTAGCTCAATACAGGGCTGCCCTGATAATGTCCCATTCTAGTTTAGTGCATTAATATTTTCCAAGTTGGCCCATTGAAAAACCCATTCTATTACTGTAGGTTCAGTGGAAACTGAAGCCCACGTACCTTGTTCTATCCTGTCTAAGAAATTGCAATGTCTTATTCCACCCAGTGTCACATATGCATTTATACCCCAGGAATAAATTGATTTGTAATAACCTACAATACGTAGTCTTATAAGTTTAGGTTTAATCTTTTCTTTAGTGATTTTGACAATTACATTATAGCGACAGCCGGCTTAAGGAGTTTTCGCCAGCGAAGTTTCTTGGCAGGAGACTAATAAAACATGACAGCTTGTATAATACACAGAATATTATGGACAACAAGTCCAATACTCTACCAGTAGGGGAAAGAAAATGGCTTAATTATTTCTCATAAAATAGACATTAGGAGAGTCTGGTTTAAATTGGAAGAGCAATAATGAGAAATATTCTAGAGGAGGTTTCATTAAAATTCACCAGATTAACATATGTGATGTTCTGTCCCTGTGCTGTGTGTGAACTCACACCTGCAGGTGATAATAAGATGCAGCACCAAATGAGCTGAGGAAATGTAAATTACACACCAAGGCAGCGCTGCTGATTTCACATTCCTCTGGTTCTGTTCTGTGTCAGGCTCAGAGCTAATTGCTGCCTAAAGTGAACAGACAGCTGGTACTACTCTGGCCACTCCGAGCTCAAACCAGTAGGATTGAAAGGAAAGGGGGAGAGAAAAATACACTTTGCTATTTTCTGACTGAAAGCATTCCAAGGGGATGAAAACTGCTAAATTCAGTTCTGAATATGACTGCAGGAGTACAAACTCCTTTTGTCAGCGGCCTGAAGTAACAAAAAATCAATGCTTACCCTCTGAGAAGCCCCAGTCATGAACCCATCCAACCTCTTTCCCTGGTATAATGTGTTGAAGCACTGATGCTCAATACCACTTTGCACCTTCGACTTCTTCATTCCCTGTGTTTCCTTTAATTAACCTTTAATAGGTTCTTGTGTTTTATCTGGAAATGTAGTCCCATTAGGGCCATACTGAAAACATGCTGTGGTATCCTGTGTTGTAAGAAGATGATAAACTATGGATTGAAAAGAAACCATTCTCTGCACCAGCCAGATATAATTTGTTCTACCTTAATCTCCCTTGTCCCTGTTTGATGTTCTGTATTTTTCTATTAAGCACTCCGAGATCTTGATCCTACATGAAAGACACTAACATGACAGCAAGTTGTTGTTGCTGATGCACTCTACCCAACATCGAGGGAGGCAACTGGCCACAAATAAATCTCCAGGGAGAAAATGCTCCTGTACAATGTTTCTCCCTCAGCTTCAAAGAGTATTTAATCAATTGTGTTTATTTTTATAACCTTCAAACGCAGAGCATTTTATTATTTTCTTTGTTTTGACTTTCTTTCTTTGCACTCCAATTCTCTCAAATGTTTTCTTGCGTTTCTCTATCAACAATAAAGTGACGAATATGCCAGTTTACTGCATTTAATTGGTTTAATTGGATTAACATGCTACAGTTTACTGCATTTAATTGGATACAGCCAAGACAATGAGCTGTACTCATGAATGTCCAGACAGTTTTATTGTCAATCAACTAACCAGCGGAACAGGATCTGTGCTTTCTGTGACTTAGCCCTGGACTTTACACATTCCTCTCATTCGAATGCAAACCTCTCAGAAACCTATACCATCTGCATGTTACAACATGAGTAATAGATGTCAACCTGGTTCAGTTGATCGCGCTTTCACCTGAGTCAGAAGGTTGTGGGTTCAAAGCCCATCTTTGAACTCATAGCTGACACTTCATTGTAGTGTTTGGTGTGTGCTGAATTGTTGCAATGTTGCCCATAGGATGAGAAATTAAACCAAGGTTGTGTCCACCTGTTCTGGCAGACATTTGAAGTTCCATGGAACTATTTAAAAAAGAGCAGGGAGTTTCTCCTGGTGTCCTAGCCAACGATTCTTCAGATAAAATTGCTCTTTCATTTCATTGGCTGTTTGTGGGAGAATGTTTATGCAAAAATTGGCTGCAATTTTGACCAAAAATATACCATCATTACACTTTACAGTGAATCCCATTAAGCACTTTGGGAAGTCCGCCTGCTGTGAAAGGCACCATTATTTCAAAACAAGGATTATTATTCATATGTTTTCCCTCTTTCAAACACATCTATATTGGAGACAGCATCATAAATAATGAATGTTACGAGATTCTGGACAATAAAGAATTTTGTGAAAAAACTACTTTATACAATTATTTTAACAAAACTTTTTGAAACTTTTTAAAAAGAATATTATATAACCTTCACAATCCATTGCAGTCCTTTGCCTTTTATCTCGATTTACTTCAATAATACAGGGCAACCTGGTTTTAACCCCATCCCAACACAGCACACCTAGTTTCTGTCGCTGACAAGATGGTTTCCTTTGCTAAAAAATAGCTGACTTCAGCTTTTGTCAGGTCATTCCTGATATCATTTCCTGCTTCCATAAGACACCAGCATTGTGTGCACAGGTAATGTCACTTCCTGCGAGTTGTACACTATGCACAGGAAGCAACATGCTAACATGACTTTGTGAAGTAAGTGGCACATAACACACAGCACACAGCAATCAACATCAGTAAATTGCATTTATACAATGTCTTTCTCATTGGGAGGACAGGGTTTATACCCGAGCTGGCAGTTGGATTTGAAAGGAATGGGGGCCAAGGGGGTGGTAAGATGACTGAAGTGACATCAATGCAGATGTGACAACCCAGAAATCTTCAGGTTTGCTGCATATTGCTTTAAGGCTTATGTGCAGATACCAAGACCACTGAAGTTGGTTGGATGTTTACAGCACAATTGGCACAGTTTGAAAGTGACTTTAACATTTTTGGAATAGCATCAAATGTAATGAAACTGCTGCAGAGCCGGCAACCTGCGATCTTTTTGAATGTGGCAGGTGAGGGAGCAAGGGGATATTTTGCAACCCTAGAGAGAGGTGGAAATGCCAGTAGAGGAGATGATGACTATTATGATGGAAAGATGCTGTGGGAAAAATAATGAAATAATTGACTGAGTTAAGTTTGGAACAAGAAAGCAGGGACCCACAGAATCATTCAATCTGTACTGAGTAGTACTAAGATCCCTAAGTAAAAGTTGTAATTATGGAATGTTAAGAGAGGAAACAATTCGGGACCAGATTGTAGTTGGTCAAAAAGATAGTAGATTAGTAAGAAAGCATTTGAAAAAAAGGGATCTGACGTTATATTGGCAATGAAGATAATATGGATTGAAGAAGTAACAAAAATAAATATGAGACATTGAGAGAGAGACATAGAAATGGAAACAGAAGAAATAGTTGGAATGATACAGATGAAGAGTATGGAGTGCAAAGAATATACAGGCCAAGAGGGAGGTGGACAAGTGTAGCAAACGCAGATTAGAACATCTTATGAGGAGATGTCCCGCAGAAGGAAAAGAATGCTATAAATGCAAAAAAATGGGAATTATGCAAGATTTTATACAGGGATAGATAACAAGAAACTGTGGAGAGGTATATAGCAAACATAAAACACAGGAGAAAAGTCAAACAAAAAGAAGAGAGTACAAGAGGCCAAACAACCCGAGGAGAACAAGAATTGGGCAAATTAGATCAAGGAAATATGAGGGTGGGGAGCCTGCTCGGATATATAATCCAAAGAAAGTGAACAAGAATAGGAGCATAACATTGACACAGTGGAACTCATAAAGAGAGAGTACAGGAAAAAGGAAAATATGAGTGGATGGTATATCTATGTTGTAAAAAAAGTAAGGAAAATCATTCAGGCAAACTAGATACAAGACCCACAGAAGGAAAACACATTCAAAAAGTTTGCTGTAAAAAGCTGTATGGTTTTGGAGGAAAAACTTAAAAACAGAAGGATGGATCAAAGGAAAAATTTGGAGGAAGGATAAAATCCCCAAATCATTTTGGGTAAAAGATAAAAACGGATAGATATATGGACAAACATGATGGGAGATCAAACAAAGAAAAATAAAGAAAATACAGGAGGAAAAGCAGAAGGAAGATCAATGAGTGGCAGAAATAGTAAGAACAGCCAGATGCGGAAGAGAAATAGAAAGAATGATAGAACAAGATGGAAAAAAAAGAAGAGAAGAAACTAGAAGAAGGAAGATGTTGTATATCGTTTTAAGGTTAAATTGGCATTTGGACATTGACCAATGAGAAGCAAGCAAGCAGCATAAAAGGATTCTGGTAAAGTGACTGGGCAGAGTGTTGAAGAGAATTGAAGTGTTTGCTTGAAATAAAGGAGCTATTGAATTTAAACTGTGTTGTGGATTGACTAATAATACAAGGTTTATTTGTGATGCGGTCGCAGAAATATTGAATTCTGACATCTAAGTGTAATTTGGTTTGATTTTTTTTCCTGGTGATAACCAGATAAGATCCTCCTGAATAAGTCCAGAAACTCTTTAACACCTTGGACTCTGACAGCACAGAACAGCACGCTGAACCAGTTTACAATTCGCTGAACAGCAGCTTGGTTTGATGGGATCCATTTCAATGAACTGAAACACAAGTCCCAGAGTTTCCAACTAATGTGACAGCAATCCTGGTAGGTGCATCAAACACTCAGGGACGTGTGAAGGTAAAAAAATATGAATTCAGAATTTAGGAAGTATCCCTGGCGGTATACACAATAAGATACATACAAACTCTTTAGTTATACATTTACAAACTCATTATGATATATAATAATCCTTGCATTTGATATAGCACCTTTGACAGCTGGAGGATGTCTCAAAACACTTCACAGGATTTTACATTCAAGTGTAGTCACTGTGTATTTTGTAGGTGGATGCAGCAGCCAATTTTTCCATGAAACAGTCATGAACGAATGATCAATTTTATTTGGAGAATTGATGGCCAGGATTCCAGGAGAAACTCCCTTCACTTTTCGAACAGTGCCATGGGATCTTTATTAGGCTGATGGAAACTCGGTTTAACATCTAATCCGAAGGACAACAATTCCAATCTATGACACCCTAGTACTGAATTGAAGTGTCAACCGAGAATGTGAGATCAAAGACCGAACCCACCTGATATTTCAGCTCTCTTTTATCCAAAGGGAAGTAGATAAATAGCCAAAAATAATTAAGTTACAGGAATATGGAAAAAGGCCAGGTAACTGGGATTGAAAGGATTGCTCTTAAAAGAGTCAGCACAGACTCGAGGGGCTGAAGCCTGGGCCAGTTTTTCCTACTTTCCTCCACTGACCTGAAGTTGGGCAGTGGGACATTGCCTTGGGACATCCTCCCAACGTGAAAGGCATTATACAAATGTAATTTGTTGTTGTGTAGTCTTCTTCTGTGCAGTAAATTTCTATGGTTCTACATGCCCAATCTTCTCTCACTCAATTTAGGGAACTCTGGCTGATATCCCCCACACCTGCAACCCAAGAGAGCTGTAAGCAACTATTCTAATCTCACTCTCATCCATCTTGAGATCAACTAATGCAAGAATCAAACTCCCAACGTGAAAGGCGCTATACAAATGTAATCTTGTTGTTGTTGGGGACCATCTTGCTCTTTGTGGCTCAGTACTACAAATGTGCAATGAATGAACCACCAATCAATCCATTCTGGTAACTGCGAGTAATCCAGGACTTTACTCGTCCTCCTTAAAATGAATCACACTTTTAATAGTTTGATGTTGCTGCGGTTTTCAAGCTTTCAACAATATAATATTTAATGTATTTTTCTCTAATGTCAGATCTATATTCCTCTGCAAACTCTGCTGTAAGATTTTCTTTATTAAACTGTATTAAAAAGGATCTCAGCAAGCACTTCCTTCCCTTTATGTACCTAACAAATGCACTGTGAATAGTTCACAGGATCTTCACCTTTCTTACCACCAGATCTATTAAAACTCCTGCAGAGACGCAATCAGGAATTGGATTTCACAAATACAAAATCAAACCTGGCCACTCAACTGGAGCTATTTATGCTGAGCCATTAATCTAGGTTTGCTTTGGGAATAATTATTTCCACCTCCCAAGTCTTTGTGCTGCTGAGTTACCCTAAGGCCCAAAAGCTTTGCTTCTCCACACGCCTTGGCTTTTCTTTGTATTTTTAATAATGTTTCAATGTATTATTTATAAGGCAGTGTTCATAGAAATCCACATTGCATTAGAGTATGCTTTAAGTTGGGAAATACGGATTTTGATTATCAAGATTAAAACTTAGTATGTTTGTATGTTATGACATCAGAAAGGTAGGGGGGAGCAAGACTGTGGAGGGCCTTGAAGGTAAGAATGAGGGTTTTGTACTCAATTCTCTGAGGAATGGAGAGCCAGTGAAGCCAGGCAAGAATGGGGGTGATAGGTTCCTGGAGCCTAGTGCGGGAGAGGACACAAGCTGTAGAGTTCTGAATAATCTGCAGCTTGTGGAGGAAAGAGTTGGGAAGTCCAGTGAGCAGGCAGTTGACGTAGTCAAGCCGGGAGGTAAGGAAAGCGTGGACCACTGTCTCAGCGGCATGCGGTGAGAGGCAGTGATGGAGGTGGACAATGTTGCAGAGGTATGGACAGAACGGGTCACGGCACGAATATGGGGTTTGAAGGATAGCTGAGGGTCGAAAAGTTTGCCAAGGTTTCAGATTGGCTCGGTGAGGTGAAGAGAGCAGCCATGAATGGTGAAAGTGTCAGCGGCTGAGGTGGAGGTGCTGCCGGGAGCCAAGCAGAAGGGCCTCTGTCTTGCCAACATTGAGCTGGAGGAAGTTGGCTCTCCTCCAGGACTTGATGTCCATCAGACAATTGGCCAGGGCATCAACGGTCCTGGAGTCGAGGGTGGAGGAAACGAGATAGAGTTAGGTGTCATCCGAATGCATGTGGAAATTGATGCCATGCCTGCGGATGACATCACTGAGCAGGAGCATGTATAGATAGAAGAGGAGGGGACTGAGGACAGAGCCCTGAATGACGCCACACGTGACAGTGCAGGGGCTAGAGGAGAAGTCATTGGTGAACACGAAGTGCAGACAGTGGAAAAGGTAGGATTGGAACCAGGCAAGAACATTGAGGTGAGAGGAGAGGCGGTGGAGAAGACTAGAGTGGTCAACAGTATCGAAAGCGGCCAAGAATGAGGAGACAGAGTGAGCCCTGGTTGCTGGTGGACAGAATATCATTTGTCAGGGCTGTGGGCAGCATGAAACCCAGATTGGAGGGGTCCATGGAGGGAATGCTGGGAGAGGAAAGAGCGAAGTTGGGAAGCGACGACTCATTCCATGATCTTTGATAGAAAAGGAAGGTTTGAAATGTGGCGGTAGTTGGAGAGCAAAGGTGGGTCAAAGGAAGGTATTTTGAGGAGCGAGGTGATGATAACTGTCTTTAGGGGGATGGGTACGGTGCCAGTGGACAGGGAGAGGTTAACGTGGTCTGTTAGTAGGGGACAAGGAGGTGGAGCTGGGAGGTGAAGAGAGAGGTATGGATGGGGTCAAGGGAGCAGATGATCGGTTTCATATGGGAAATGATGGAGGTGAGTGAAGAGGGGGAGACAGGGTCAAAAGTGTGGAGGGAGGAATGGGGGGTGAGGGTTGGAAGGGGAGCTGGAGGTGGGGAGAGGGAGGTGGGGATGGGGTGTCGGTAGAGGGGCTAGTGGTGGCAGAGCGGATCCCCTCGACTTTGGACTCAAGGAAATCCATCTTTGCAATTGGTGTTAGAGGAGAAGATAGCAGAGGCATAGGAGGGTGAACGGAGGAATTTGTTTATGGTAGAAAAAAGGAGTCTGGGGTTGTCCTTAGCTTCCAAGATAATTTGGAAATAAAAGGATGACTTAGCTGAGGCAAGAGCAGAGGTAGGTCTTGGTGCAGTCCTGCCAGATCTGATGGTGAACCATTAATTTGGATTTGTGCCAGGTGCATTTGACAGAGTGCGCCTGAGATTTGATGGGATCGGAGGTGGCTGGTGTACCAGGGGGATTTGTATGAGTGGAGGTGGTGCGGGAGATGACAAGCATGTCGAGAATGACCGAGAGGGAGTTGTTTAGAAGGGTGGCCAAGGAGGATTAGCCATTGCAGGAAGAGGGCCAGAGGTGTAGGAGTTCAGATGCCTCCAAGGCAGTGGAGAGGGCAAGGAGGGGGATTTTTCTCCAGTGGTGATAGGAGATGCATGTGGGTGGGTGGCAGGGAGGGGAATAGAGGAGTTAAAGGAGATGAAATAGTGATCTGAAAGCAGAAGTCAATGTCAGCTTTATGCACGTAAGGCAAAGAATTTAGGTCTTTCTTTAAGGTTCAGGCATTCTGATTGGTAAAAAGTTTGTTTGCCTGAAATTTGAACATTTTCATAATAGATGCTGCTAAGAAGAAACATTTTTTGAGCAGTTAGACTTCTTACTTAACAAAGCAGACAGAATTCTTCTAGTTTGTTCTCCCTTTCAATGTATACTTTGGTTTTGAGATTTTCTTTTTCAAAAATTTTTTTTTGCTAGTTTTCAAGACCCACCTCAAGACCCTCCTCGTCAACCTTGCTTTCGATCTCCCTGCTTCCCCCCCTGCCCTCCCCCATCCCGACCCTCAGCTCAGATCCTTAACTCTGTCCTCCCGACGTGAAAGGCTCTATATAAATGTAATTTTGTTGTTGTTGTTGAGGCTGAGAACTGATATAATAATCCTTGAGTTTGATATGATGCTTATAATGTTGAACCATCTCAAAAAGCTTCACAGGTAATTGTTGTCAAAGCATAACTAATCCATCCACTCTCTCTAAATAATATGTCGGTCACTTTTTTTTCATAAGATTAGTATCGTACACGAGTATTCAGTGTAGTATTCAGTTCAGCAGTAGAAATAAATCAATGTGCCAGTTTTCAGGGTTAGTGCTTTTTTGCAGCAGTGAACTAAGAACTTCTGTGCCATGTTACCATCTGCGCAGAGCCACCGCAATTGTTCTCCTACTGTGAGCTTTAAAGTCTGAAGCTTGTAATGAGGAATAGTACTGGGACTATCTGGAATGAAGAGAGGTAATTTTTAGCCACAGCGCAAAATAATTGTTTGCAACAATAACATTTATTATTGGGCAGGGATATGCATTTTCAGAATAGAAAATGATTCACTTGCAAAAAAGAAACATAGGAAATAATGCACTTAAGGTCTAAGGTAGGTCATTTCGCCCACAAAACACACAGTCAATCCACTTTATAGTATATTCTGTGAAGACTTTGAGACGTGACAACATCATGATAAGGAGCTATATCAATTGCAAGGATTATTATTATTATTCTCAAGAGCTGAACCCCGAGCACAGGTCTGTGCTACCTTATGATCTGTCCATACAACAACAACAAACAATAAATGACATTTACATTGTGCCATTCACGTCGGAAGGACAGTTAAGGGTTTGCACCCAAGCTGGTGGTTGGAATCAAGTGGGTTGGAGATGGGAGTGTGGGCAAAAGCACGGTCAAAGAGATGGGCCTTGAAGGAGGCGAGGGAAGGGGTGAAACAGAGGGATTCGGGGATGAAGTTCCAGAGGGTGGGGGCAGAAAAGCTGAAGGCCCATCCGGTAATGGTGGGATTGACAGGGTGGGGACAAGGAGCAGGCCAGTGCCAACCGAACGGAGGGAGCGGACAGGTTGGTATAGTATTAAGAGATTGCAGAGGTAGGCCAGAGGTCGCATACCAGAAATCTCTTTAAATCGAGTGACCCAACAGACTCACATAGTGACAGTTTTGTGGGAAATATGACAAATTAACGTGTTAATTGAACATTCCAAAACTAATGGTCCACTACATGTTAAGTAGAAACTGAACATGTGCTCATATCAAAAAGGCTGAGGAACACTGGTCTAAGGTGATCTGGGCAGACAATAGCACAGAACACAGGGGTACTTCAGTGGAATCAACCATTCTGCTATCTTTAGCGAGTATTAGACAAATTACAGGGTAGTTAATTATTCTGATTTCTGACACCTTTTGAGAAAGGCTGTAAGAAACATGGGTGTGGGGGGAGGGAGTAGATTTCTGACAATTGCTGATTGTTCTACTTAAATTTGTTCTACTTATACAAAGTCATTATGTTAATGCACTCCCATCCAAAATTCATAATCTTTCCACCCTCATACCAGAGCTTATCTAAGTGTAACTTCCTAATCTCATATATATATAGTACATATGGGGTAGATTTGTAGTCCGTGGAGTCCTGTAGCTCAGTGGTTAGAGCACTCGCTTTGCAAGCGAGAGACCCGAGTTCAATTTCAGGCAGGGCGAAACCTTGGGCAAGTTTCCTTACTCCACACGCCTAATAATAATCCCTCCAAAACCAAAAACAATAATAAATTGGTCATTTTCAATCTTTGACTGTTTGTGGGACATTGCTGTGCACAATTGGCTGCCGCGTTCGCCCACAAATATACAGTCAATTCACTTTGCAGTGTGTTCTGTGAAGCGCTTTGGGACATCCTCCCGACGTGAAAAGCGCTATATCAATGCAAGGATTATTATTATTATTATTATTATTGTTATTTGTCTTAATAATTAGTATTTATTCCATTCTGTTAGCGCCAAATAAAGTCACTATTTTACGAAACTCCCTGTTTTAATAGCATCAGTGTTGACAATTTGATGTTTCTCTGCTAAATGTTACCAAAACTCAAAGACATACATGCAGTATTTGTATACTATAAATTGTTTTGTTGAATCCTATAGCGTAGTGGTTAGAGCACTCGCCTTGCAAGTGAGAGAACCTGGGTTCAATTCCCAGTAGGGCGAAATGTTGGGCAAGTTTCCTTACTCCACATGCCTCTGTTTACCTAGTTGTAAGTAGGAACCCAGTTGTTAGTCGATTGGCGGATTGCTTTTTCTGGGGATAATAATCCCTCAAAAATGTTTTTAAAAACAGTAATAATAATTTGGTCATTCAATCTACGACTGTTTGTGGGATGCTGCTGTGCGCAATTGGCTGCCACGTTTCTCCCACAAAATATACAGTCAATTCACTTTACGGTGTATTCTGTGAAGCTCTTTGAGATGTCTCGAAAATGCGTTAAGGCGCGATATCTGCCACTCTGCCCATCCTCTGGAACTCCATCCCACAGTACCTCCACCTCACCCCCTCCCTTGCCTCCTTCAAGACACGTCTCAAGTTCCTCTTCTTCGGCCGTGCCTTCAGTCACCCTCCTTCCCCCACTGCCCTCCACCCTCCCCGATCCCGAACCCCAGCTCGGGTCTGAAACATTGATTGTCCAGCGCCTTGGGACGTCATCTCGACGTAAAAGGTGTTATACAAACGTAATTTTGTTGTTGTTGATATCAAATGGAAGGATTATTATTATTATTATTATTATTATTATTATTATTATTATTATTATTGTAGACCTTGGGGACTGCCTAATGTAGTTTGGAGCAATTTTGGACGTTTCACTGCTGGGGCAAGCATTCAGATTCAGTTTTGACTGATGGTGAAGTAAGGGCCAGCTCTGATATTGTCACAAATAGAGCTACAGTTTCCAGAATGGGAACTGGCTGGTTCAAAATCCCATTCAGTGTGAAGCTGGTGGTCAGCTAGAACTACCTGAAAAGGTTATGTTAGCCCTAGCCTTCCCAGGATTAGAGAGATTAGAATTGGCTGGATTTACTGGTCCTGCTCCCTCTTCACTAATCTCCACACTAATTAAAATTAAATTAATCCTTGCATTTGATACAGCGCCTTATTAAGTCATTGAGACTTCTCAAAGTGCTCGACAGAATATATTGTAAAGGGAATTGATTGTATATTTTGTGGGCTAAACGCGGCAGACAATTGCGCACAGCAGTGTTCCACCAACAGTCATGGATTGAGTGAGTACATTTTTTTTGGAAGGATTATTATCCCTGGGAAACAATCCGCCATACACCTGGGTTCCTACTTACTTCTAGGTAAACAGAGGACAACGATAAATATAGCAACACCTTGCATTTACGTAGCACCTTTCACTTGGGGAAGTGTCCCAGAGTGCTTGACAGTGGCGGAGTCTGACCCTGAGCAAGAGGGAGGGGAGAGGTGACCGTAAGCATGATCTAAATGGAAGGACTTTAGACGGGATTTGAAAGTGGAGAGGGATGGGGCAAGGCAGAGAGATTGAGGGAGGGAATTCCAGAGCTTTGGGGCGTAATGGCTGAAAACACGGCTGCTGATGGTGGAGAAGAGGGGATAATGGACAAACAGGAGGTTGGAGCCAGCCGAGCAGAGACAGCGGGTGGTGGAGTGGGTGATAAGCAAATCAGATAGGTAGGGAGGTGTGAAGGCATGAGGGATTTGAAAACGAGTGAGAAGATCTTCAAGTCAATCCATTTGGCAATTGGGAGCCAGTGCAGCCTGCAAGGACTGGTGTGATGGGGGCCCGGAGTTTTGTGTGGGTTAAAATAATAATTCTTGCATTTGGTTATTGGCTTTCAGGCCGGGAGGACACTTCCTGGGATTTATTATAAAGTGTAGTGACTGTGTATTTTGTAGGTGAACGCAGCAGTCAATGTACACACACCAATGTCTGACAAACAGCCGCGAAGAGAATAACCAATTTTATCTGGGCGATTGTTGGACAGGACACCAGAAGAAAATCCTTTTTCTTTTCGAATAATGCCATGGGATTTTAACAGACAGATGGTTTAACGTCTCATCTGAAGGACAGCACTTACAGCAAGTTCAAAGACAGCGGTTCAAAGTCCCAATGTTATAATGTTACAATAAAGTATATTTATTATAACATTACTCATTTATCTCTAGACACATAGAGAATCAGAGGAGTACCTTTCAGAGCTGTTTTATTGCAGGTGTTTCTTTATACAAAAAGTTGAGCTGTATATTGTGCCCTAATATTATTGTGCAGTTTATTTTTTCTGGAAGTGTGGTAGACTAACTCCTAAAATTGTATTATACTGAAGGAGCTGATCCATCATGTGGTGCTATATACCTTTAGGTGCTCTATCGCTGTCATCTTTCACTTGTATCAAGATGTATGTGACAGCTCAATGGTCCCGTCACATGTTACTACTCTCACAGCTTATGTTGTTAGAACCACTGAAACTGAGTAACTTCCCTGCGACATATTGCCAAGTGACTACCATACTCTTTCCTGTACCCAGCACTCAAAGGTCTGCAAATTCACAAATCCTGCCACTGTCTCGCACAATGGTAGCGTTTGCCATGTGCCTAGGCTTCTCAATTTCTTCCTGTAACTGCAACCATTTCTACAGTTGTTTTATTTACTGTTTTGCAACATTGTGATTGCCTTTTGCCTGAATGCAAGCTGGATGTGTCAGGTTTTACTTAGATTCTGTGGTTGCCTTGGGAACAAAAATACAGAACAGGTGCATTGGAAGTCATAATATATTAAACACCAGTTGTTCTGTGATTTTAATATGCACATTGCCTTGTTCTGCATTTATTTTTAGAGGTAGTAATTAATCTTTGGAAACTTTCATTTCATTGAGGAAAAAAGCATTATGATTAACAAGAGACCTAATTATCAGCTGCATTGATAATTCACACAATTGTATCAGGCAGGGTCTCAAAGTGTGAATTTTTCGTAGATTATGAAAAAGAAAGAACTCGCATTTTGATTGCAGCTTATCACATCAAATGTCTCAGAGCACTTCATGAGTAATTACTGTGAAGTACCATGACTGTTTTGTAGACAAGTTCAGTAGCTATTCATACTGGCAAAATCTTGCAAACAGCCATTAAGGAAATGACAGGTCAATCTGGGGAATTGTTGGCCAGGACACCACCAACAACAACAAATGACACTTGTATAACACCCTTCACGTTGGAAAGACATCCCAGGACGCTGGATACTCAGGGTTTTTTGGACCCGAGCTGGGAGTTCGGGTCAGGAGGAGTAAAGGCCAGAGGGGAGGAGTGGGTGTGGGGGTGTGGGAGGGTGGCTGAAGAGTAAGGTCTTTGAAGGGGGTAAGGCAAAGGGATTGCGGGAGAGGATTTCGGAGCGTGGGGGCAGAGATGCTGAATGCCCGATCACCAATGGTGGGTGGGAAGTGCAGGCGACCTGAAGCAGGCCAGTGTCCACTGAGCGAAGGGAGCAGACAGGCTGATATGGGGTTAGGAGGAAATCAAGAGAAACTCCCTTCTGTAAGATACATGCTAATAGGGCGGACCACTTTCAGCAAATTCAGTAGGCAGTAGGAAAAGGCGAGTCTTTCTTTCTGTCGACCTCTAAATTATTACAGGACACTGAAGTGTCAGACAGGGCTGTAGTCCACAGTTTAACCCCACTTGTGGTAACTTCTCTGACATCCCAATTGCACCTCAAACAAACAGCCAAACATCCTTTAATATGGCTGTCAGTTCTGAGGTTTGGAACTGAGGGAAATGTAGCCACCCAAGCCCATCATCCTACACCTCAACCCAAATTTACAGGAGCGCAGGAAAGAGAACGCCAACAAAAGAAATGCATTCAAAAAGTATTGTCAACTTGCACTGATCGCTGATTCATTGGGATTACCAATGGCGCTGTGGATCCAGGCCCACCTTTGGAATGAACCCATTCAGCTGTGGACTGGCTATATGGGAAATTGGGGAATTTCTCAAACAACCCGGTGAAACTCTGGAACACTCTCCCTCAAACTCTCCATCTTACCCCCTCTCTCCCCTTTTTCAAGTCCCGCCTGAAAACCTTCCTTTTTGACAGTGCTTACGATCACAATCCCAAGTTCTTTCGGGGATCCAGTCCACCACTGGGCCCATTACTTATAAATAGAGCACATGCAAATGGGGTCCACGGGTATTTTTGGCATCAGGCCCACAAAAGGTTAATCCAGCCTTGACACTGATCATTAAAACTAACAATCTTGTTGTTGCATCTTTATAATAGGATTAACGTAGACACGCTTTAAGATGTCCTACCTGATGTGAAAGGCACTATATGAATGTAAATCATATTGTATTGAGATTTTCTTGTTATAAAAACAAAGTAAAGCAAAAATAATTAATAATAATCATTACATTTGGTAAAGCATCCTCACATTGCGGGTGAACTCAAATCGCTTCACAGGACATATTGTAAAATGTAATAACTGTATTTTTTAGGTGAACAATGTCTGTTTTTAGTGATCAGCATTGGACAGATTTCCCACAGTCTTCAGTGGGGCCTCTCCAGTGTCTAGTCACAGTAACCAGAGTATGTATCTCCTCGGTTTCCAGTGTTTAATCAAAGCTAGAATCAGAGAGATGGAAGGAGCAATTAAACCCATGTGAGCCATGTAATTGGTCCTTTGGAATAACAATCTCCCTTGGGTATAATTAACCGTAACATCATGGAAATGAGGTAAATAACTAATCAGCTTTAAACAGAACAGTTATTGGTATTTCTCACTATAGTAAACACGTCATAACATACAATTCATTACAACGTAGTATGCTCCTTGACTACAAGGCTCCTTCAGAATGAGATGTTAAACCAAGTTCCTGTCTGCCCATTCAGTTGAGCATTAAAGATTCCTCAGCGCTGTATGAAAAGGGAAAAGAGTTTCTCCCGGGGACCTGATCAACAATCCTCCAGATAAAAAAATCATTCACTCATACATGGTTGTAGGACATCGCTGTGTGCAAATTGACTGCCGTGCTCATTTACAAAATACAGTCATTACGTTTTACAGTAAATCAAGTTCAAAGTGCTTATGTTGACACTTCAGATATGATAAGGTGCTACATCAAATGCAAAAATTATAATTATTATATAACATTCGAACAAAATATTCCAGATTAACAGGACATTCACCCTAAATCTACATATATAATAGCTGGCATGTCTGACTACAAAAAAGTCATTCATTACTGTATAACACTTTGAGAAATGTTTAAGGCATATTTAAAATATAAGTTTTTTTAAAAACAATATAAATGTACAATCTCATCTTATAAAAAAATCATTTTTAATATTATAAGAAAGGTGAAGTGGTTAAGTTTTCAAACTGTGTTGAATAAATCATTAGGAAAAGTCATGCTACAGAATTCAGGGATGTGATTCTTCCCTTGTTGATACATTTACTGACCGTAGGCGAGTGCTTTGTTGTCTCTGTTGGTCAGTAAATTTACCGTCCTTGTTGATGTGATCCTATACTGTAGTGGCATTTTCATAAGGTTACATTGTCAAGCTCAAATGCATTTACTCATTAACATCTAAATTCACCAACAAGAGGAGAATTGCTTCCAAATTAAAGCAGAATTTGACACAAACCAGAAATCTGTTACTCATGCACTGGTACCCATGAGTGGGCAAAAAGAAGGGTAACACTTCCATAAGCTTTTGGGAGTAGGACACATTTTTTCATTTCATTTAGATCATTTACAGAACCCCCTCCCCAATTTTTTGCAAGCATTTCTGGTAGATATGGTTTTATATGTATGGTAATTTAGTTCTATAGCAAAATGAGCTCAGAGGAGGCCGGGACTCTTTCAAGTCCTAGAGGCAATTGGGCACCATGATATAATTGGCCTCATGATATGATTGGCAAACAATGCAGAAAGAAGAACAATTTGCATTTAATATAGCACCCTTCATGTGAATAGTGTCTCGGAGCGCTTAGCAAAGGTGTGGTTTGACGCCAATCTGGAAAGTGAGGGGAGGTGACCAAAGGCACGGTCAAAGAGGAAAGACTTCCAGTGTGATTTGAAGATGGGCAAATAAGGGGCAAGCCAGAGGGATTGAGGCAAGGAGTCCTAGATAATTGAGGCAGCGTAGCTGAAAGCACGCTGCTAATATTGAAGAAGAGGGAGGTAGGGGAAGAGGGATTCAGCTCTCTTTAAGATAACTGCCAATTATTTTTTACAAATGCTTTAACATTTTAGCAAATTGGCATAAACCACCAGATATGCTTTGTTACCTGTGTGATTTGAAAACTCATTTAGCTTTTGATACCTTGAAACTAGTGAGGTGGCAGCCACAATGATGAGTATTTCACACCTGCAACAGCAACTGGAGAAGCCAATGGAGCAGAGGAATTAGCAACATGTCCAAGTATTCAAAATGTAGGAGGTGAGGAAGCAATGTGTAAATGTGATAGACTGATTTGAGAGAATATGTCCTTCTCCCTCAGGCAGAACAAATCGTAGGATTTAGAGACCACTCCTACCCAGCCTTTTACTTTTCTCAAATAACTTTTAGACTAAACAAGACCACAAACAATATTTGGATGAATACGGCCTTCAGACCATTTGATCTTGTAATAATAATCTTTGCATTTGATATAGCGCTTTATCACGTCTTTTAGACATCTCAAAGCACTTCACAGAATATACTGTAAAGTGAATTGACTATTTATACAAACAGTCATGGATTGAGTGACCAAATCTTTTTTAAAACGGATCATGAGCCCCAGAAAAGCAATCCACCAATCAAATAACAACCGGGTTCCTGTTTACTCCTGCAGAATTCCCACCTCACTTTTTCCCAATACTGCATCCACCATATTATAATTAATTCCACATAGAGACATGGACGTTACAGTTGTCAGTGGAGCCTCATGCAAAGTTTAATGTGTTTGCTGTTCTTGCACAGTAGGGCCAAACCCTTATCAGGTTAATAACTGACAAAGGTTTGTTTCACTGGAAAGGATTTGTTTTTAAAGTTATTGATCTTCAAACATGTTACACTAATAGCACACAGCATTATTTATTCAGCTTTCCTAAGATATTATGTTAAAGCTACTGTATAAGCACAGATCAATTAGATAGTTCACAATTCATTGGTCATTGATGGAAAAAGTTGACTTGTATTGCCTTGAGCAGTCAATTTTTGTTGACTTATCATACTGTTGCACTGCATGACTTCAACAACATTTGCCAGTACGTGGTCACAGGAACCACAGCCTCAAAATTACCAGCATAAATCTCTTTCTCTCCATTTCAAACCAAATACCTTAAGCCTTATATATACACCTAGTGAAGAAATGTTCCAGCTTAGAGTCATATCTCTGTTGGTAGTGTTACTCCATAGATCACATGGAAAAATCAGATAGCATAAAAGTTACAATATATTCTTTCGGAGTAAATTCACACTATATGAATTCTACTCCCATGAAACAATTACACTGATATATGATAGTGTGAAAGTTGCAAGGTGTAATGAAAATTGTGGTTGAGGGCAGTAATTATTGGCTGGTGGTACCCTTCCCCTCCCCCGATTTCAGTCCAATAGTTGAGCCTGAAGTTAGCCAAAGACACCGCTGGAGTCGCTTCCATACATTGTGGAAGCTTTTGTGGGATGTCAGAGTAACTCAACAAAAAAATGGAGTCAGTCCGTGTCCCTCCAAGTGGCACTCAAATGCCAAATGTCATTATTTTGCCTTACGTAGTTCCATTACATAATTGCTTTAGGCTGAACCACTGATAATTATCACATCCTTGCAGTTTTTATTCTTTAATGATTTGTGAAATAATATTTAGGGCCGCTACTTTTCATTTTGACAAGTTAAGCTTCCCCCTTTCCCCTTTATTGTTAACTCTGGGAAATTTCCAACTGCGTGCGTAGGCTGATTGTTTGCATTTCCATTCACCGACTGTGACAAATATTATATACATTAATAAAGCTAATCAAATGTCACAAGTAGCTTTATGAATGCAACATTAAATCTACGCAACTAAGATAATCACTTATAAAGTAATTTCAGCAATTTCAGCGCTATATAAATCCAAGTTGTTGCTGTTGTTGTTGAGATCGAAGCCAGCCAATCGGATGCAATGGGTGGTGGAGTGGGGAAATCAGATAGGAAGAGAGGTGCGAGGGTATGAAAGGATTTAAAAATAAGTGAGAGGATCCTGAAGTTGGTCATTTGGTGATTGGGAGCCGGTGGAGCCTGGCAAGAATTGGTATGATGGAGGTACAGAGCTTTGTGCAGGTGAGTATCTGGGCGGCAGAGTTTTCAATTAATTGGATTTTGTGTATGGTGGAGCTGGGGAGATCATTGGAATAATCCAGCTGGGAAGTGACAAAGGCTTGGATGAGGGTTTCAACTGCGTCGGTTGTGATATACGAATGGAGGTAGGCAATGTGGCGGAGGTGGAAAAAAGCGGTCCTGGTCAGTGAACAGAAGTATGGTAGAAAGGAAAGTTGGGGATCAAACCTAACACCTAAGTTGTGCATAGTGGAGCTGAGTCAATTTTGACTTTTTAATCACCAGTCATTGGAGACCAGTTTAAGTCTCGTACCTAGTGTGAGTCATCAGGAGTGATTTTCAGAGCAAGGACTTTGTAGAGAATTTGATTTCATTGTTCTAATGGTTGCCTGATCCTCCCTCTCTGTCAAAGGTGTCCACCTTTTGACCAATGGTAGTTTGGTCTTAGAATTGGTTCATGAAATGTACATCAGCAACTTCCTGTACCTGTAAGATCATCACCATTGATGCTTGTATTTCTAGTGGAAAATCAACAAATGGTGATGCCCAAAGGGTGATCAAACATATCATTTGGTGCATTGTTGAATGTTATTTGAGAAGTTGCTCAATGCTATCTCTAAACAGACAATTGTCATTGGAGAGCAAGTCTTCTGAGTATCATGAACCACTATGTACTGTGGAAAGAAATACGTTTACAACTAATTATCAGATCAAAAACATCTCAAGTAACTTCACAGAAATTCAGGTTAAATGTAATGACTGATTATACAACAACAACTTGCATTTATATAGCATCTCTCACACAGGGTAAAATTCCAGAGCATGTGCTATATGGGCAAACATGACAATTCTTTGTAACACCAAGTCCTACAAAGAATCATGAAGTAGGTGACCAATTATTCTGGATGATTAGCCAAGACACCAAGAGAAACTCCCTTTCTTTTCAAATGGCTTCATGGGATCTTTAACATCTACCTAATACAGGCAGATGGTAAACTTTCCAACAATATCCTACCTGAAGGATACACCAATGAGAGTTGCTGTTGTTGTAAATGCAAGAAAGCCCCTAACTCAGATGATATCAAGCCCTGTATATGTGGTTAATAAATGGCATGGAGAATAGCCTCAGGTATTGATACTGAAATCAATGTTGATATGAACTGGAAGTTAAGTAATCAAGTAATTTTCCCTTGTTAAACACTATAGAGTAGGCCTGCCTTTCTTTTACAGGACTCTTAATCTGATCTTGAACTGCTGCAATGTGTTAATGAGTGTACAGGATATGATTGCGGTTCCTGTTTAAACGGATTTATAATATCATCAGATAATGGCCCAGCTGTTTGAGCTTTTCTTCCTAATGATGATGGACCCAGATCTGTCTGTAAGAGAGAAAAATATTAACAGCCTCCTGAGAAATAATAGCTTCAGTATATTCAGCTACCAAGATATCATCTAATTTAGGATTCGTCTAAACTGTCAGTGAGACTCTAAAGGTGTATATAAGAGGAAAGTAATGAGTTGCATTGAACATCTGCCCAGAACAAGTGAAACTGAAATTGTATAACCTGAAATAAAAAAGTTATAAACACATTAGTTGCGATTAGGCTGCGGAAGTTAGGAATGGAAAATTACAACTATTTATGTAATGACAAGAGTTTCTGCATCGTACACTTTGACACATATATATGAGACAACAGAGTTAGAAAGTTATTGATCATGCACGTGCTATTCTGGTGGAAGTGACTTATTGTCCAATTAAGAACAAAAGGAATATATTGGGTTTCAATTCAGAGAATGGAAGAGAGTGAAACAGGAGGTGTATTAGTGCCCGAGGGCTTTTAGCCTGAGGTATATTGTTCAATAAGTTTCAGATTTGGTGCCCTCACCCCTAGCAACAAACTGTGGCAAAGCAGCAGAGAGTTTGTTCAGTTTCATATCCCTATTGTCCAATGGTTCTCAGGAGCCCTGGAGTCCAGTAGGTTCCGTGACATGTCTTATTGCCAAGATTGCAGATGTCATACACAAGATCATTGCGTATCATCATGTCATATGCAAGATGTCATTGCAAATGGGCAAATGAGGGAAGTTAGGAGAATTTTTTCACACATGGTATGGTTAGGATATGGAATGTCCTGCAGTGGTTGAGGCAGAATCCATAATCGCTTTCTAAAGGGAACTAGACAAATATCTAAAATGGAGTGAGCTACAGGGGTATGGAGAAATAGCAGATAAATGGGACTGAAAGGATTGCTCTTAAAAGTGCCAGCACTGACACGATGGGCCAAATGGCTTTCTTCTGTGCTGTACATTTCTATGGCAGAACATCATTCATCACAGGCGGTCTTCAGAGGTCAGGAGGTTGTGTGAGTAAGAATTTCGTCTTGGTTTGAGGCCTCTGGAAACAGAAAAACACGGCATAAAAAACAGTATCACTTAATGCAGCAACTACAACAACAACGTTTACTTATATGGTACCTTCATGCCAGTAGTGTCTAAAAGAGTTTAACAGTGGCATGGTTTGACACCAAGGTGAAAAAGGAGAGGAGGTAACAGAAGGCTTGGTCAAAGAGGTGAGATTTGAAGGTAGACAGAGAGGGGACAAGATGGAGGGATTGAGGCAAAGAGTTCCAGAGATTTAGATCACGGTGGCTGAATGCATGTCTATCTGACCTGACCTTTAAAACAGTGAGATCAGAAGTGGAATGTGCGTCATCCAGGAACTCGAGCGTTTAGAGCACCTTGTGAACCTTTCCACATTACCAAACACCACCTTGTCATTCTCACTGGCTTTATTATAATTAATGAGCAGTTTGGAGAATACTGCCAGGCTTTATATTCCATACAATGCAGTCGAAAAAAAAAAGTTAAGCGTATTATTCACATAATTTCCAAAACAAAACAACAGAATAATCTCCAATTAGAAGCAACAGTCTGGAGCTCTCAGTTCAATACCATTATTAATCCCACATCAACAGAGAAGACATCTGGAAGAGACTTTCTGCAAAATATTATTATTAGTAATAATATAATGTCGGGCCTCAATGTTCGAATCAATCACATTTAGAGAGATCGACCATTAAATATTATACTTTAAGAATGATTTTTCAAAAATTTCAGTTTCATAAAAAAGATTTATTGAACTACAACATCTACTGTCTAAATATGAATTGCAGATATTGCACTGGCCTGCTCCAATGTCCCACACCCTGCCCTCTCCAACATCGGTGGTCAGGCTTTCAGCCTTTCCAGCTCCACCCTCTGGAACTCCATCCACCTCCACGTCCTCGCCACCCCCCCACCCGCCTTGCCTCCTTGAAGCCCCATCTCAAGACCTTCCTCTTTGACCGTGCCTTTGGTAACTCTCCCTGCTTGCCAGATTCCCCAAACCTTCTCTCCTCAACCATCAGTTTATTCAGAACTCTGCACTTGCCTCCTCTCCCATACCAAGCTCGGTGAACCGATCACCCCTATCCTCATGCAGCTGCACTGGCTCCCCATCCCCCAGAGGATTGAGTTTAAAATCCTCATCCTCACTTTGAAAATCCTCCACAAGCTTGCTCCTGCCTACCTCTGTGACCATACCAACCTTCCCGCTCCCTCCGTTCAGCAGGGACTGGTCTACTCCATGTCCCCTGCCCTGTCCATCCCACCGTCAGGCCTTCAGCCTTTCTGCCCTCACCCTCTGGAACTCCATTCCCAAATTTCTCTGTTTCACCCCCCTCTCCTTTGCCTCCTTCAAGGCCCATCTCGACCCTCTTCTTTGACCGGCCTTCGCTCAACCCCACACATTTCTTGCCCTCCACCCTTCTTGCTTATGACCCCCAGCTCGGGTGAAAAACCCTTAACTGACCAGCACCCTGGGATGTCCTTCTGACGTGAAAGCACTGTATAAATGCAATTTGTTGTTGTAGTTTAGCAAAGAAGTTTCAGAAGTGTTGTTGCACCTAACCGGTACTGATCGTTTCGATTTACAGATGAATTTAATTGACAATATTTCATCGAATGCTTCCCAGTCTCACTCTGTGAGCTCTGACCCTTGCAGCACATCGCCAGCTTGAGCTTTGCGTCACTCAGCACTGCACAGAGACAAGAAAGCCTCAGAGAAAATCCTGCCACATGTGGAGTTAAAACCCAAACAGAACTCTCACTGTGGGTGGAAGAGGTTAACTACCAGTTACTCTTCGGGCAGGTTCCTGACAGTTAGCTCACCCTTTGGGGTTTGGATCGTTTAGGGCTGTCTCAATCTGAACCTACCTCTGATTTATTCACCTCCGTACCTCTCCGATCTACCGTCCGCAGCCACCACTTGACTGGCTCCGGCCTCTTGCTTGACCCTCACGCCCACCATTCCATCATCGAGCGCCACTAAGCTCCGAAACTCTGGAACTCTTTCCCTCAATCCTTCCGCCATGCCCCCTAGTTCCCCCTCTTCAGGTCACCCCTGAAAACTTTCTTCTTCTACCATGCCTACTATCATCTGCCCCTACCTCTGGCTCAGCATCGTGCCCCGCCACTGTCAAGCGCTCTGGGACACTACTCTGGGTGAGAGCTGCTATATAAATGCAAATCTTGTTGTTGTTGCTATTTGTGAAGGGATGGAGCCACTGAGCCTTGTCATCGCTTTGCAAGCGAGAGACCTGAGTTCAATTCCAGGCAGGTCAGGGCGAAACCTTGGGCAATTTTCCTTACTCCACACGCCTAATAATAATCCCTCCAAAAACAAAAACAATAATAAAAATTGGTCATTTTCAATCTACGACTGTTTGTGGGACATTGCTGTGCGCAATTGGCTGCCGCGTTCGCCCTCAAATATACAGTCAATTCACTTTACAGTATATTCTGTGAAGCGCTTTGGGACGTCCTCCCGACGTGAAAAGCGCTATATCAAATGCAAGGATTATTATTATTATTATTATTATCGGCCTTCTAGTGGTTGGGATTGGTATTGCATCAGAGTTTGATAAACTTTCAGGGAGAATGCCAAACCTGGAATTCAGACTACCTTGGTTCTGCTCCACTCTAGCCCAGCTCCCACCAGTGTCTTCTGTGATTGGCCTTTGTATAACTCACTCACTTTGCATTCCCTGAGGCTCAACCTGATTCCCTTTCAGCCTTGAACCAGCTCCCGTTTCCCGCCACCATCCCCACCCCATTCCTGATCTAATGGCTTTTGCCAAGGAATCAGCATCATTCAAGTGTCACCATGCAGTTCTGACTTCAAGGCACAAAATAAGCTATGTTGTGCTCGGTGATGACTGCACTTGTTGCATAAGTGACACTTGATGTGAAACTTGCCTTTTGATAAGTTGTGAAACACTTAACAAAGTGATTGTCGTAGTTACTGTTATTACCAGGTCTGAAAACCCATTCAGTTGACTCACAGAGAAGAGACGCTGCAAGCCACATCAAAACGCTGGAAATTTTACAGGGTGAACTTGGTATGAGTAAAAATATCTCAGCACATTCTTCTTTTATGTCTTTTTGACCCAAGGTTTACATGTGGGCTAAACCCCTCCCTTCCAACCCCATCGTGTGTGAATTTTTTTATTCTGAAGAAGCAGAGAAATCGGAAAGATTGGAGCGAGAGGACAGGTGAGAAAAACACAGAAGAAAGTAGCAGAAAAGGAAAAGAGAGAAACAGCAGAGTAAGAAAAGAAACACAAACAGAAGCACACATTTTTGTTGGTTTTATTCTTAAGGCTGTTGTGTCAACTTGACTCGGTTGGCAGGATTCTCGTCTCTGAGTCAGAAGGTTGTGGGTTCAAGCCCATAACAACAAAAGAAATGCTGGACGAGAAAAAACCAACGGCCATCTAGTTCCCCTTCCTGGTGGTCGCATGCACATGTGTCCCAAACTACCTATGTACTATATCCCATAATGTTATTTCCTAAAAGAAACTTATCTAATCTGTGTTTGAAAGAATCAACACTTCCTGCTTCAACCGTCTCCCTAGGGAGCCTGTTCCACAGGTTCACTATTCGCTCATTGAAATAGTGTTTGCCTTGATTTGTTCTGAATTTACCCCATTTCAATCGAAGCCCACTGACACTCCAATACAATACTGGATTATCGGAGGTGCCATTTTATGGATGAGACGTAAAACCGAGATCTTGTCTGCATGACCAGGTGGACGTTAAAGATCCCATGGCGAAAATTCCATAAGAGAACAGAGTTTCTCCCAATGTTCTGGCCAACATTCCTATGAATAAAATTTGTCATTCATCTTTGGCCATTGGTGGGATGTTGCTGTACACAAAAATAGCTGCTGCATTTGGCCCACAAAACACACAGTCAATCCACTTTACAGTGTATCCTGTGAAGCACTTTGAGATGTCTGAGTGACATGATAGGGCGCTATATAAAGAATTCTCATTGGGTTTTTTTAAATTTAAGATCATGTATAATTTTGTAAAACTCAGTCCATTTTGAAGCTGATTTTCTGCAGTTTTTTTTGTACTTAACCTTTGTTTAAGCCTCCTGTGGATCTGAACGCCTCAACCACCCTGGGCTCTCCCTCAGACTCATCAAACCAGTGCGCAATCTAGGCATCCGGTTCGACCTCCAGCTGTCCTTCCTCCCCCACATCCAGTCCCTGACCAGGTCCGCTTTCTTCCACCTCCACCACATGGCCTACCTCCAACTTTACCTTACCCCAGATGCAGCCGAAACCCTTGTGCACGCGTTGGTCACCTCCCGCCTGAATTACTCCACTGGAATCCTCGCCAGTCTCCCCAGCTCCACTATTCAAAAGATTCAGAACTCTATTTACCCGGACCAAACTTCATACCCACATCTCACCAGTTCTGGTCAGGCTCCACAGGCTCCCCATCACCGAACAGATCGACTTCAAGATCCTCACGCTCGTGTTCAAATCCATTCACTGGCACCTCCCTGCATCTCCGAACTCCTCACTCTCCAATCCACCACCCAGCACCTTCGCTCGATTGGCACCGGCCTCCTGCTTGTCCCTCGCACCCTCCTCCCCACATTGGAGGTCGCGTTTTCAGCCATTACGCCCCAGAACTCTGAGACATACTCTCCCTCAATCCCTCTGCCTTGTACCCTCTCTCCCTTTTTTCAAGTCTCGTCTGAAAACCTTCCTCTTCGACCGTGCTTATGGCACCTCCCCACTCCCCCGCTCAACCTGGCTCAAAGTCAGGTTCCACTGCCCTGAGACTCTAAGCACTCTGAGACACTACCCTGTGTGGAGGGTGCTATGTAAGTGCAACTTGTAAGTGCAAGTTCTTGTTGTTGTGTATTGTTGTTGGTTAAGGAAAGAAGAGAATTGAGGAAAGAGAAGAGCAGTGAGGCCTGGAAGGAAAGTAGGCAGTAAGTTGCAACATCAATTTAGATCATTATCGCTGCAAATGAGCTAAATTCAAATTTCCTTATTTTCATTTTTTTTTGCATAGTTGACATTCCTGTGTAGGGAAATAGTGTGATTTACAGGAAATGTTCTGGTCAAAAGACATGAAAGCTGATTAGATGGATTAACACAGTGCATGATCTATTTGTACTTTGTATTGGTCAAGATGACAAGAAACGTATTCATCTTTGTATATATTTTCAATGTTATTCAAAGACTGATATTTTCATAATGCAGCTGATCAACAACTAAACTGTATTGCACAAATATAATATGGTAAAACTAGCATAAGTCTGATCTGTATAAATTGTATAATCACCTAAGTCGTTCAAGAATTTATATTTTATGCAAAATTGACATAACTCATACTTTGGATAAGTCATATTAAATTTATGGTCCCAACTGATACAACTTATGTGAGGTTTACTGTAATAATAGTTGAATTTGGTACAGTGTATTCAAGTCAGGAGGATGGCTCAAAGCGCTTCACAGAATACACTGTAAAATGCAGTGACTGCAGATTCTATAGGTGAAAAGTGGAAGCTAATTTGAACACAGCAATGCCCCACAAACAGCCTCCGTATTAAATATGATGACTAAAGAAAGATATTATGGTGCAGTTTGCAATATTTCGCAATGGGATTCTGGTAACTGGAAGTAGGTCACACCAACCCACGGGAACTCTGCGCTGATCAATCTATTTCTGGAGCAGAGTTCTCATGGTTTCACAGGAATTACTTATTAAGGCATCCCAGTTGAGAAAGGCATCAAATTGGCCTCCTATATTCGTGCTTACTTTTAAACTTTGAAATCTGCCACTCAGTGAAATCCCCACTCAAGGGGATACCATTTTTAGCTTAGAGAAGTTATACAGAAATAGGCCATGCAATGAGCCACATCACTTGCCTCCAACCCCCCCACCCCTGCCCCCACCCAGCAGGCTCCGAAAGCCTATTACCTCCATCACCCCCAAAAATAAAATTGCTCATTCACTTCATGGCTGTATGTGGGGATATTGCTGTTGAGCAAATTAGCTGCCACACTTTCCCATAAAACACAGTCACTGCAATTACAGTATATCCTATGAAGTACTATATTATGATTATTATTATTTTTATCCTTGCTCGGTTCCATTGATTCCCCATGCCCCAGCAGATCGAATTCAAGATCCTCATTCTCACCTTTCTGTCTCCTACAACACTCCCGACTCAGCCGTTCCCTTCGGTCAGTGAGCACCTTCATGTTCTCTGCCCTATAATCCCATCATCAGTGTGCAGGCTTTCAGCCACTCTATCCGCACTTATTGGAATTCCATTATGGAGTCCCTCCCATTCGTTACCTCCCCTCGTTCAAGGTCTGTCTCAAGATGTACCCCTTTGACCACACTTTCAGTCATCTCTTCCCTTCTTACCCGCCCCCCCACCTCCAACTCCCACTGCCCCCCGGCTCCTACCTCGAGCTTGGGTGCCCAGCCAATCATCAAGCATATTGAGATGTCCTCCCGACACAAAAGGTGCTATAAATTACAGTAAATTGTATTAAGTAGCTGTATCCCCCCACCTATCTGCATTCTATAGCTTTGTCTCTCAAATGGATTCCAGAGCACCTCTTTGGTCTTCATGCCTTTCTGAGCCGCACAACATTCTGTGAGCTGGACAATCATTTGAGGTCAGGATGGCTTGTTGACCCCAAGGATACAGATATAGAAGAATTAACTGCACAGTTACAAGGATTGGCATTAGTCTTTGCATCATAGTAAGAGAAATATTGAACATGAGAAAGTTAACTTGAACTTATACAAAATCAGCTGTTATGAACCACAATGATTTATTTATGCCTTGCAGTGTTTGGAATTATTGTGCTTTCAACAGACCTCAGGTACCTCAACTACTTTGAAAACTGTTGTAAGCTGATTATTTAACTGACTGACCACAGAATACAATGAACAAGCCTCGAGCAATAATAAAGATTAGAAAAATTATTTTCCCACAGAGCAGTGAAATGTAAACTCGGCACCAGAGAATGCAGTTAGTGCTGTGTAGATTGACAGCATTAAAAATAGTCTAGAGAACTGAGCAGGAGGGGAAGAAGAAAAAAGAACATTATATGTTGAAATGTTTGAAGCACTTTATATGTTGAAATGTCTCAAAGTGCTTTACAGTAATTATTAAGTGCAGTATTTGTTTTTGTAGGCAAATGCAGAAGACATTTTACAAACAGCAAGGTGCCTCACATTGTCTTGAATTGAATGATGATCAATCTGAATGCACGTTGTAGCATGGAAATTTTAAAATCCACCTAAATAGGGAGATGAGACCTTTTAACATCTCTTCAGAAAGATAGCACCTCCAACAATGCAGCACTTCTCTGCATTGCACCCTGCATACATGAGACCAAATGTATGATACCAAATACCAACACCAGGCTTGAACGTACAACCTTCAGAGCGTTACTAAACAAACACTAGGTAGAGATGGTGGGAATCTGTGTGTTCTTGAGCTGCTGAGTTGTTGAAATTGCTAAGGCAGCCGTTGCTATTATGGATGATGTGACATTTGAAGTCAAATAGATATCTGGAGACTTATTTGATTTAGTGTGTGATGACAGGAGGAAATCTCCAGAACTTTTCCTCAAGAGATGGAATGATCAGAGTCCATGATGGATTGAGAGTTCAAATAGCCATTTCACATTTCTAAAATCTTGGAATTTCTATGTTGTACAAAAGCATGAAATACGAACTTATATTTTTACTGAAATCATGTTAAACAAAAGGTTTTAATCACTATCACTAGTTTAAGATTTGTCATGGATATAAAACTTTTAACCACCTAAAATTAAAGCTGTTTATAGAATTGTATTGGCCCTGGTTTCAGCCCTCTCACTCTTTGATAAGGCATTCTCATGTACGTTGTGTATATCTATAGAAGGTGTCCTGCCTAGCAATTCCAGTTTATATTAGAGGTTACTCTTTGTATATGTGGTTCTGCATTGTAGCTATCTGGGCTCTGCAGTGTATATCTACGATTTCTGATGTGTTTGAAACCTGAGGTCCTACTCCCACTAAATACAGATTGGGTCATTTTTGCAAATGATGCTTGGAAAGATATTCCCTGCTTTGTGATACATTGCCATGCTTTAGAAATAATGGGACAAATTACCACGGTAATATTGACATAAATCACACAGGGCTTCCGTTGCTCTGTGTGACGAGGTGAGACAAGACCTCAGTTTTCATAAATTGCCAGGAGATGCACCAAGTACTGACATGTTTAAAAGCCTTTTTTTTTTAAAAATAACCCAAATTGCTTTCAGATTTTTCTTTGTGTGCTGTTTCTCTGAGTTTTCAGTTTAATGTGGTGTTCCAACGAGGTTGAAATATATAATATATTTCACTTCATCCATAAAATATATAGTTGATCTACTTTACAGTATATTATGTGAAACGCTTTGAAATGTCTCAATAATGTATATCAAATGCAAGGATTATTATTATTATTATTATTAAGATACAACAACCCTTTATATTCCATATTAAGAGCTGTCACTCCCGCATAGGAATTTAACACACAACCTTTTGCTGCATAACGTTTTTCAATCCATTGAAGAAGATTTTTCATTGATGAGAAAGATGTAAATGGTGAACATGTTCTTCCGACCAATGTGTTTGGCATCACATACTAAGCAGAGAGTTTTAGAGCTTCACAGTCTGATCCCATATCTTAAAATGCTTTTAGCCTGGTTTTATATATTTGCAACATCTATTGTTTTTGTAGCATTATTGATCCATTTTATTAGTGTACGCAGAAATGAAACATTATTTTAGCTACAAGAACGTTAATAGAATGTTACAGCACAGAAGGAGGCCATTCACTGCATCAAGTCTCTGCTTGTGTCTTTCTCCTCATTATTTTTTTCTAACCTCTCTTTTAATTCTTTTTGTGATTATCTTAAGTTTGTGAGCTCTCATTACTCACTAACTAACCAGTGTAAATAATCTAACGCTATTTACCCTATCACAACCCTTCATAATAAAAACAGAACATTTAGAGATTGTTAGAATAGAGACAGGTCAATCAGCACATTGCTGATTTCTGCTGCTTCTATTTCTTTTTGATTACCCTTTTCATTAATCAGATTTTCCAGCTATTTTCCCATATTACTTAATATTTTACTACTCAGCTGCTTATCCAATTCACTTTGGAATGATTCAGTTGAAGAGTCTCAATGAAAATCCTTCTAACTTCTCTCTTGATTCTTCAGCTAAGAATCCTTTCAAGGCCCTCCACGGCCTTGCCCCTTATATCTTTGACCCCCTATCAACTTGTCTGCTCCCTCCACTCAGCAGGCTCCGGCCAGCTCCAGGTCTCAACAACAAAAACAAGATTACATTTGTACAGCGCCTTTCATGTCGGGAGGACGTCCCAAGGCGCTTTCAGCCTCTCTGCCCCACTCTTCGGCACTCCATCCCACAATCCCTTCGCCTCACTCTCTCTCTTGCCTCCTTCAAGGCACAACTCAAGACCCTCCTTTGTGACCGGGCCTTCAGCCGCCCTCCTACCCAACCCTGCCCCCCCATGCTCAGGTCCTGATCCCTGACTGTTCGGCCTTGGGAAGTCCTCCCGAAGTGAAAAGAGCTTTACAAATGTAATTTTGTTGTTGCTGTTCAACACTAATCTTAAAAAGCTCTAACTTTTTCAGTGCTTGTGAAAATCTCCAATTTCACAAATCTCGCATCATAATTAAAACCCTCTTCTGTGGCGTCAGCCTAATGAATCTATGCTGCTCTATAATGAGGTGCACAAAACTGTACACAGTACTCCAGCTATAGCTTAACCAAGATCACGTACAAGATCACAATCGGATCCTATCTTTTGTTTTCCATCTCTTTAAAATCAAAACAGGTCTTTTTATGACCTTATCTTATGGTGAAAGCAGATTTGATAGTAGCTTTCAAAGGGAATTGGATAGGTATTTGAAAAGGAAAAAATTGGGGGAGTGGGACAAGTTGGATAGCTCTTCCAAAGAGTTGGCACAGGCAAGTAGGGCCGAATGGCTTCCTTCTGTGCTGTAAGATTCTATGATTCTATCTACCTGTGCTGCTATCTTTAACCTTTGTATGTGCAAACCAAGATCCATCTGCATCTCTAATGCATTTAAAATCTTGCATCATAAATTGTATTTCCTTTCCCTTATTATCACCAAAACATACTACTTCATAGCTATTTTTTACATTCAACTGCATCTCGTATTGATCTGTCCTTGATCTGCCCAACCCTGCTATTTATTGTTGTTCTGCAGCTTTCAAACTCTTTGTCACAATTTGCCATTGCCTCTTTGGTGTTATTAGCAAATTTCATATTGTAATTCTCATGCTCAGGTCATTAATGTAAATGATAAACAAGAACAGCGCCACTAGAGAAGCTTCTGGAACACCATTCACTTCATCTTCACAGTTCAAAAAAAACCTTCCTTTTATCACTTATTATTTGTTTTATACTCTTTATCTATTATTTTTCATTTTTTTCAATGGTCATCAAGCATTTATAATGATAATAATAACAACCCTTGCATTTGATATAGTGCCCACCATGTTACTGAGACGTCTCAAAGCGCTTCACCGAATATACTCTAAAGTGAATTGACTGTATATTTTATGGGCAAAATATTAATTTAATATTTTATTACTTTAAAAATGTATGAACAGTACACTATATTCTATTCTAAATGTGTGCTTCTGTGCTCCCATTAGTTTATAAATCAGTAGCTAGGAGACATAAAATGGAGCCAGGCTGTAAACAGCAATCCACACCACAAAACTTTTGTACACTGGAACTATGATGGTCTGACAACCAACGTCCTTATGAGCTGCTCCTTTGGTCGTTCATGATTATACTGGGGGAAATCCAATTGGCTGCCAACATCACCAAAAGCACTATGGATTCAGCCTTAGCATTAACCTCTCAATGGCTGATTCATAAAATTTGATAAACTTAGTGCATTGCCCAGTAACTTTTAATAGACAGAAACTTTTCATAAGTATCTGTATAAGGATTGCTAAGTGATCTAGCAACATCAAGTGGCAGAATGTAGGTACTGCACTAACTCTTATTCTCAACACAAACCCAGGCCGACTGCTTCACATCAAACCTTACTCAACACCCAATTATTTGGCTGGACAAATAAAAATACATCTCCACAGGGCTTTCTTCTTATTGAAGTGAATAAGGTCAAAAAACAACCATTAAAGGTTGGAACATCAGAACTTTGTGTTTCTCCAACGTGATGTGAATGTTCTGATGTGCAACAATAATTTGATTTATCGTCCTTTCACTTAGTATAATGTCTTGGAGTCAATATGTGGCAGTTTTGGTGCTGAACAAGAAGGAAAATAGAGGGTTAAGTGACCACAGGTCAAAGTGGTAGGCGGAGGAATCGAATTCCAGAGATTAGGGGTGTAGTGGCCAAATACCAAACAACATGGACTAAATTGACTAGAATAGGCATCCCTTCTGATCTTTCTGGAGGCTTTTGCCTTCAGGAAGGCACACACATAATAGCAAAAACCTGCAGGATGACAAATAAATTAGTGCAATGGGCAGATCAGTGGTAGCTGAAGTTTAATTAAGCTATATGTGAAATGATTCATTTTGGCAGTATCTTGAAAGTAGGAAAGGAGCAAAGAGAATGAGATTTGCAAGTACATAAGAGCTTGAAAGCGGCAGTGCAAGTGGAAATGACGGTGAAACAAGCTAACAGCAATCTGGATTTTATACATAGGGGCACAGAGTATAAAAGTAAACCAATATTAACTTTGTACAAATCATTAGTTTAGCCGCAACTCACTTCAGGAAAGATGTTAAGGCCTTGGAGGTGGTGGAGAGGAGATTTATGAGATTGATATCAGGGATGAGGGGCTTTAGTTATGAGAAGAAATTGGAGAAGCATTGGAGCGGAGGATGTTGAGAAGGGACCCCCATAGAGGTATACAAAATTCTGAGTGGTATTGATTAGAAGCCATAATTAAAAAATAGTCACAAGAAGAATGAAAGGAGAACTTGGGTATTTTTTTCCAGAGTCCACTGTGGGTTTCAAGAAGTAGACTGGTATATGAAAGGTAGAGGGTTGAAGGGTTATGGGGATATGGCAGGGAGTGGGATTGAATGAACACCTTGCTCAGAATCAGAGCAGACCTGATGGGCTGAATCGCCTCCAACTGCCTTCGCCCACCTCTGCAACATTGCCCATCTCTTCCATCACCTCTCTCTTCAGGTTCTCACCCATGCTTATCATGTCCAGGCTTGACGATGCTAATTCCCTGCTTGCTGGACTTCCCAAACTTCCCTCCAGAAGCTGCAGATTATTCAGAACTCTGCAACTCGTGTCCTTCTAGCACCAAACTGCGTGACCTGAACACCCCTATCCTCACCCGGCTTCACTGGCTCCTAACCATCCCCCAGAGGATCACATTTCAGATCCTCATCTTCACTTTTAAATCCCTCCACAGTCTTGCTCCTCCCTACCTCTGCGACCTACTAAAACCTTAGCAACCTCCCCGCTCCCTCCGCTCGGTAGCCACTGGCTTGTTCCACACCCCCTGTCCTGCCCACCATTGGCAGCCAGGTCTTAGCCTTGCCCTCTCCCTTTCCTCCTTCATGGCCCTTCTCAAGACCTTCCTCTTTGAAGATGCCTTCAGTCATCTTCCCACCCTCCACCTCTCTTACGAGTCTTGACCCTCCAACTCGTGGGGGAAACCCTTGACTGTAATGCCGAGGGACATCCTCTTGATATGAAAGGCGCGCTACTGTATAAATGCAATTTATTTTTGTTGTTCTGTTAATTTCTACGATTCCACGATTCTAATCAACACCAGCAGAAAGTAGCTGAAAGGGAACTTGGATCAAAATTGGATTCAAGACCAACTCCTAGGAAGACCAGCACTCCATTACCAGAGTTTATAAAGTTGGGCTGCAGGACAGGAACTGTGAAAAAAGAACATGAGCAGAGAAGAGAAAAACATATCTTCATCAGCAGCTGATAGCAAGTTGATAAATATAGCCTCGAGGTGGTAACACAGTTTCCTGTATGACAGAGGGAAGAGCTGATGTATTTTGAGTCTTGTTCAAAGATTTTCTGGTGGTCTTTGACATTCAATTTGTATCATTTTCAATGTTTTGATGTGTCCTGGCTATGGACGCATCGTGATGACACTTGAACATTGCTTATGTACTTCAATAAGCTGATAGATTTCTGAATGTTTTGCACAATACTAGCCCAGGCTGTGGCTCAATACTGTGGATTTGAAAAGACTGCTTGTGTTCCAAAACAGATTTTTTCAATTCCATCACTGGAGTAAAAGATTGAAAGTTTGTTCAAACTTCACCCTTCTACACTGTGCTTCAATGGCATTTTGCCCATTTACTGCCACCAATACAAAAGCCTACATCACTTGCAAGAGCCAAGTGGCTCCTTTCCATGCATAAATTCGCAATATGTTGACAAAGCATTTATAGTTTCGATCATTGCTCAAACTTTCATTGGAAGTGAGGAAATCTAGAGCAGTCAAACTCAATGCAGAGCAAAGATGGCCATTTTTCTGAAAGCTGAATTGTTTATTCTTATCAAGCAATTCAAGTAAACAAGCTTTTTTTTCGATGAACAGCAAGGTTTATAAAGTTGTGAAATTGAATTTAAGCAAGCTGTTTACATATTCCTTTGCTGCATTTTCACTGTATCAGTTATTCATTGCCTCTGTGCTGTCTGCATCAGTCATTTGTGTATTTTCAGTCCATTTTTCTTCCAAAGGTATTAATGCAGCAATTCATTGTTGAGCTTATTGAGGCTCATTGAGGCCACCCTTGAAGCAACACATGTCTAAGAGCATAAAAGGTTATTGAACCTTGGGGGTAATTAACAATAATTACCAAAAATGTATTGCAACAAAATTACATTTGTATAGTGCCTTTCACATTGGGAAGACGTCCCAAGGCACTGGACAATCAGTGTTTCAGACCCGAGCTGGGGGTCGGGATCGGGGAGAGTGGAGGGCAGGGGGGAGAAGGAGGGTGAAAAGGAGTGTTTTCAAATCCCTCCACTCCTCTGCACCCCCCTACCTCTCTGACTTCCTCTCTCCTCAAAACAGTACCCGTTGCCTTCGTTCCTCCGGGTCTGGCCTCCTCCTCGTTCCCGAGTCCTCTGCTCCACCCTCGGCGGCTGTGCCTTCAGCCACTATGCCCGAGGCTCTGGAACTCCCTTCCTCACTCCTTTTGCCTCACGCCCTCTCTTCCCATTTTCAGGTCTCTGCTGAAGACCTTTCTCTTCTACCGCGCCTTTAGTCACTTTCCTCCCCCTCCCCGTGGCTCGGTGCCGGGATCCGTTACTGTAAACCACTCTGAGACGCCATCCGGCGTGGAGGGTGCTACATAAATCCAAGTTGTTGTTGTTGTTGAGACGGGTCTTGAAGGCGGCAAGGGAGGGGGTGAGGCGGTGGAACTGTAGGATGGAGTTTCAGAGGATGAAGGCAGAGTGGCTGAGTGCCCGCCCGCCATTGGTTAGCTCTCATCCAGTACTTGATTGACAGACATTCTGTTAGAACAGCAGTGGTCCTGGAGTCGAGGGTGGAGGCAGAGATAGAGTTGGGTGTCATCCGCATACATGTGGAAGTTGACCCCGTGTGGATGATGTCACCAAGAGGGAGTATATAGATATTGAAGAGGAGGGTCCCAAGGACAGAGCCCTGAGGAATGCCACACGAGACATTGCGGGGGCTAGAGGAGAAATCATTTGTAGAGATGAAGTGGAGGCGGTGTGAGAGGTAGGATCTGAACCAGTCAAGACAGAGCTGTGAAGGTTGAGGTGAGAGGAGAGATGATGAGGATTGAGTGGTCAACGGTACCGAAGGCAGCAGAGAGGTCAAGGAGGACAAGGAGGCAGAGACAGTCCTAGTCACAGATGGACAAAATGTCATTTGTCACTTTGACCAAAGCTGTTTCTGTGCTGTGGGCGGCACAGAAACCCGATTGGAGGGGTTCGTGAAAGGAGTGACCAGAGAGGAAGGAGCGAAGCTGGGAAGCAACAATTCATTCTAGGACCTTGAAAGGAAAGGGAGTTTGGAGATATGGCAGTAATTTGAGAGCAGTGATGGGACTAGGGAGGGTTTTTTTTAAGGATAGGAGTGATGTTTGACATTTTTAAAGGGGTGGGAACGGTGCCAGTGGACATGGAGAGGTTTATGATGTCTGTGAGTAGAGGGGCAAGGAGGTGGAGCTCGGAGATAAGGCGAGGGGTAGGGATGGGGTTGAGGGAGCAGGTGGCCGGTTTCATGTGGGTTATAGTGGTGGTGAGAGAGGAGGGGGAAGACATGTTTGAATGTGTGGAGGGAGAGATGGGTAGGGGCCGGGGTGAGAGGAGGAGATGTGAGGGGGTAGAATCCCAGAGGGGGAGGGCAGAGGCAGCAGAACAGATCCCCTCGACTTTGGTTTCGAGTAAGTTCAGCATCTCCTCTCAGTTGGTGTTGGAAGAGAGGATGGGCGAGACGTGAGAAGGTGAGAGGAGGAGCCGGTTGGTGATGGAGAAGAGGAGCCTGGGATTGTCCTTGGCCTCCAAGATTGTCTTGGAGTAGAAGGACGATTTAGCAGAGGCAAGGGCTGAGTGGTACGTTTTGGTAAGGTCCAGCCAGATCTGCCGATGGACTGTTAAGTTGGATTCGAGACAGGTGCGTTCAGCAGCAGACACCTGTGCCTTGAGGGAGCAAGATGGCTGGTGTACCAGGGTGACTTCTGTGAGTCGGAAGCAGTTCAGAAAGTGAGGGCAACAAGGGTATCGAGAGTGGTGGGGAGGGAGTTGTGAAGGAGAGTGACCGAAGAGGATAGGTCATTGAGGGAGGAAGCCCAGAAGGGGAGGTGTTCAGATGACTCCAATGCAGTGGAGAGGGAGGGGCAGGTAGATTTATTTTCAGTGGCAGTAGAAGATGGAGATGGATTGAGGGGTTAAGGGAGATAAAGTCATGGTCTGAGATGGCTTTGTCGGTGATGGTGAGGTCCGAGTTGCTGAGGCCCCTGGTGATCACCAGGTTGAAGTTACCAGGTTACCAATAGAGTCCACACTGCAATATGAGAAGTTGGATGGCTCTTCACCAGTCACTGGATCCTGGGTGTAATATATGTCTTTAACAACAAACCTGATGACACATATCCTTGCCAGGTTGTTGTTGGCAATGCCCTTGTCAGTTTCCTTCATCTATATTACAAAGTTGAGGTTGAGCCCCACATCAGGAGTTGAGGTCATCGGGTCTGCATTGTTGGAGGTGCAGAATGAAACATTAACTTTGACGTCAACTCTGAATGAAACTTTAAACTGAGGTTTATTCTGCTTGTTTAGATGGATGTTAACAATCCCACAGCACAATTTGAAGAGGAGTTGAGAGGTTCTCCTGGTCTTCGAGCCAATATTCCTTTCTCATTCAAATTCTTAAAAAAAAGAAATGGTAATTTATTCAATTGCTGTTGATGGGACTCTGCTGACGCAGATCAGATCTTGCATTTGTCTACTTAAAAATCACAAAAATTCATAGTAACTGTGTGAAGAGAGCTTTGAGATGTTTCAATCTGACACCGTGCAAAATCAAATGCAAATGTATTATTTAGTTATGTCAATGTGAGGGATGGCACATTTGCATACTGACTTGGTTCATTTAGTGTAGTTTTGAACTTGGCTGAGGAAGTTAACTGTTCAGGCAATTTGTTCATCCATTTGTGTGAAATTCACAGCTCTGCCTCCATGGACGCTTGTGATGTCAGTGTTCAAATGTATTACCTTAAAGACTTTTTCACAGTGTTGTGTGGCCAGCAACCAGCTCTCCTGAGAATGCCGAGGAAGCCTAATACACAATATTAAGGTGCACTTTTCCACCAATGGCTACTCCCAGAAAACAACAAATAACAGCAAAGTTATATTTGTATCGTGCCTTTCACATCAGGAGGACGTCCCAAGGTGCTGGAACAATCCTGCTAGTTCGTTTTAGGTCTATGAACAGAATAGTGTAATGCAAGTTCAGAATAAGATCTGGATATTGAAGAAAAATGTTATTCTTGACATGTTTACTTTATCCAAAGTGGCAGAATAACATTTGCTAGGATCTATAGAGGTATAGGTATTCAACAACAACAACAACAAATTACATTTGTTAGAGCTTTTCATGTTGGGAGGCCATTCCAAAGCACCAGTATACAGGTATGGGCCGAATGGCCTTCTTCTGTGCCGTAAGTTTCTATGGTTCTATAATGTGTGCTTGTCGGCATAAAAGTTCATAGAATCATAGAATTATACAGCACAGAAGGAGGCCATTCGGCCCATCGTGTCTGTGGCGGCTCTTTGATAGGAGCTATCCAATTCAATCCCACTCCCCCGCTCTCTCCCCATAGCCCTGTAAACTCCACAAATAATTATCTACTTTTCTCTTAAAAGCTGTTATCAAATCGGCTTCCACCACCCTTTCAGGCAATGCAATCCCAATAACTCACTGCGTGAAAAAATTTCTCCTCACCTCCCCTCTGTTTCTTTTAACAACTATTTTATCGGTTCCCACCAAAAATAGCTGATCTTAATGAGGTCTCTTATAGATTGCATTGCGGGCAACAGATACGAGAAGTGGAGCAAGCCTGACCTCTGCTGGCGTTACTGATCAAATACTTCAAGCAGGGCCTGTTATTGTGCCCCTTCTCAAATTTACTGCAAAGGTAGGCAGCTGGAGGGGCTGTCGTCCCATTTGCACCCCTAGGTCTCTGACATTTTAAACAGCAGTACAGTACAGAACAGCACATTCACCCCATAAAGACCTTTACATTTCCTGCCCTTTCTCTCTCTCTCTTTATTTCACTGTCTGTGCCTGAATTCAATTCCCGGGCAGGGCGAAACATTGGGCAAGCTTCCTTACTCCTGCCTGTTTACCGAGCAGAAACTAGGAAACCTGATTGCTCATCAAATGGCGGATCGCTTTTCCAGCGGTAATAATCCCTCAAAACAAAGTTGGTCACTCATTCCACGACTGTTTGTGGGGCACCGCTGCATGCAATTGGCTGCCGAGTTTCACCCACAAAATATACAGTCAATTCACTTTTTACAGTATGTTCTGTAAAGCACTTTCGGATGTCTAGAAGATATGATAAGGCGCTATATCAAATACAAGGATTATTATCTACTTGATTATATTATTGCTTGATTCATTAAATGGTAAATTTATTGTATTATTACTATTTCTTATCCAGTTTCCAAGAGTCAGACTTTTTGTAAAAGATGAATTTTAATGTTTAAATTGGATAATTTCTTTGAAGTTTAAATTAAATTTATATTCTCATTCTCATGATAAACGCACTGGTAAAGATAGGCTCAGATCATTCATGCATCAGACTAGCCAATATCTGATAGAAATAAAACATCTCTAACACTCTGGGGAGGAGATGCTTAGCTCTCTTTTGAGCCAGGATTGGTTGGGAGAGGCAGGTATCGCTATATTGCAAATCTTTAGCCAGTTTCCATTCATCAGGCACCAGAGTAGTTCTATCGAGGCGTTGCGGCATTTGAGAAAGATTGATAATAGAATCATAGAATCGTACAGCACAAAAAGAGGCCATTCGGCCCATCGAATTTGTGCCGGCTCTTTGAAAAGAGCAATGTAATGTCAGTCCCACTCCCCAGCCCTTTCCCCATAACCCTGCAAACCCGTCCTCCTCAAATACCCATCCTCCGCGTTTTTAAAAGTAGTTATCGAATTGGCCTCGACCACCCTTTCAGGCAATGCGTTCCAGATTCGAACAACTCGCTGCGTGAAAACATTTCTTCTCACCTCCCCTTTGCTTTTTTTAGAAACTATTTTAAATCTGTGACCTCGAGTCACCGACACACCCACCAGTGTAACAGTTTTTCCCTTTCTAACCTATCAAATACCCTCATGATTTTGAAGACTTCTATTAGGTCTCCTCGTAACCTTCTCTGCTCCAATGAGAATAATCCCAGCCTCTCGTGCCTTTCCTCATAATCAAGGTCCCTCATTCCTTGTAAATCTTCTCTGCACCCTTTCCAGTGCCTTAATATCCTTCCTATAGTGTGGTGACCAGAACTGGGCGCAGTATTCTAACTGAGGCCTAACCAGTGTTTTATATGGGTTAATCATAACCTCCTGACTCTTGTACTCTATGCCCCTATTTATTAAGCCTAGTATCCCATATGCCCTTTTTACAGCTTTATCTACCTGTCCTGCCACCTTCAAGGATTCATTTACCGGAATCACTGTTCTTTCATCCTCCCTTAAAATTTCAGCGCCTTGGGACGTCCTCCTGACGTGAAAGGCGTTTTATAAATGAAATCTTGTTGTTGTTCTTGTATTATCAACCTCCCCTCATTCTTTCTACCAAAATGCATTACCTCTCATTTCTTCACATTAAAAAGTTGACTCTGGTGCAGTGATTCCACTGTATTTACAGATGCTGCTTGCTTCACTGGCTATAGCTTTTTCACTATCAGGCATCAATATGTCATTTTGGATAATTTGCACTTCCCCCCCACCCATATTTACTTTCACACCCTCCCATAGTAATATTGTGCCTTAGTTGCAATTGCACCTTTTGCCACCAGATGGCAGAATTAACGGGTTCTCATGGTTTGCAATGGGTATGCACAGATTTTATTGGTGATGACCATTTCCTCCAAAAAAAAAAGTTGTTGGCTTAAACTAAATAAAAGCTTAGAATAAATCCATATTCTGCTCATCAGTAGTCATTGCAGTGTTCTTGGAGGCAACAATTGAGAAGGTTGTTGGGTCGTCCTCCAGCACACCCAGGGACCAGTGTAGTTAAATATTTTACGGTCACTAAATTGAATGCAATTTAGTATATTGTACCATCACTTAAAGTTGTTACTCAGCACTGTACTTTATGCAAATTAAATAGAGCAAAACAGTGTGAAAGTCATGTGTGAGAGCGCAGAGATGAGAGAAACTACACTTAGTGATTAAACAACTTGATTATTTGATCTTGCTTTTCACATCAAAAATTTTAAAGCAAGTTTCATTGAAGTACAGCAAATGAACAAATATTACAGCTAAAATGTGTCAGCGATGTCCCACAAAGAAAATTATTTCAGTGATGAAAAATGACTAATTATCTCAGAAGTTTTTTTGTGGGGTGAAGAAAGAGGGTGTATGTTTGGATGATAGGAATATTGAATGAAACACCAGTGGCGCAAAAATGCCTCCAAGCATTAACCTGAAAGACCATTTTGTCAATTTAAGATTGTAGAAACTTCTTAAATGCAATCTTGTATTGTTTGGTTTTCCAGTTCTCAAAAAGAACCAACTGAATTCAAGAATTTTATACAAATATATGCAGTCATAAATTTTAAGATAAATGGACTTGCAGGCTAAGAAGACTGCTTTGAAGTTTGGGCCTCAGATTCTTCACAATGAATAACAATAATCTCTGCATTTGATATATCACCTTATCATGTTATGTGGAGTCCTGTAGCTCAGTGGTTAGAGCACTCGCTTTGCAAGTGAGAAACCCGAGTTCAATTCCAGGCAGAGGGCGAAACCTTGGGCAAGTTTCCTTACTCCACACAGAGCCTAATAATAATCCCTCCAAAAAAAAACAATAATAAATTGGTCATTTTCAATCTACGACTGTTTGTGGGACATTGCTGTGCGCAATTGGCTGCCGCGTTCGCCCACAAATATAGTCAATTCACTTTACAGTGTGTTCTGTGAAGCGCTTTGGGACGTCCTCCCGACGTGAAAAGCGCTGTATCAAATGCAAGGATTATTATTATTATGATTATATTATGGTTATCATGTTATCTGTCCCCAACCTCTGGAATTCCATCCCCCAATCACTCTGCCTCGCCCCCTCCTTAGTCTCCCTTCAAGTCTCGCCTCAAAACCCTCCTCTTCGACCATACCATTGGTCACCCCCCTTCCCCTCCCCTCTCCCCGACCCCAGCTCGGGTCTGAAATGCTGTACTGTCCAGCGCCTTGGGAAACAATCTTGTTGTTGATTATTATAAAGCCACATTCATCTGAACAATATGCAAACATGGCCTTGTCTTTAACATCTCATCTGAATCTCTGACAATAGAATACATCCTCAGTACTGCATTGGAGCGTCAGCACCAAGTGACTAAAATGTAATTGTTGGTAAATTGTAACTGTAGTGTCTTATAAAACCAAAGGATTAATTTGGCTATTTGTGTAAATGTACTAGTGTAATGACTGTTTTGAGGTACATCTGGGTGAAAAGGATAGTTTTATGTTGGTTAATAGAATAATAATCCTTGCATTTGATATAGCACCTTAACACATCTTTGAGATGTCTCAAAGCGCTTCACAGAATAGACTGTCAATTGAATTGACTGCATACTTTGTGGACAGAACACGACAGCCAATCTACACAGCAGTGTCCCACAAACGTGGATTGAGTGACCAATTTATTATTTTTTTGGAAGGAATTATCATCCCCGGAAAAGTGATCTGCCAATCGATTAACAATTGGGTTCCTACTTACCGCTTGGTGAACAGAGGCGTGTGGAGTAAGAAAACTTGCCCAACCTTTCGCTCTGCCCACGAATCAAACCCAAGGTCGTTCCGCTTGTGAGGCAAGTGCTCTGACCACTGAGCTACAGAACTCCAAATTAGTGCAACCGTTATATTGGGGTCTCATTTAGTTTAAATTTAGTCATTTGTAACACACCAATCACAAGGTGCCCAGCTGGGTACCTGCAACCATGATACAATTATGAATCGCTATATATAAAGTGCATATTAGACACCAATTAGACAGATTGGATATGATCAGTTTATATTGCTGGTGTGGTTTGATATGCCCAATAGTCCTCTCATCTGTACCTAGTTTAATATTGGATTTTTTGTCTAAAATTCCTCTTCTGATGATCTTGAACGTCTGATAGAAATTCCCATCAGCAAAATCACTAAAATTCATGGCAGATATTTTCCCCCTTTTAATTGTATGTATGATCACTTCTTACACTATTGAAGAATACTTCATCAGAACAGCAGATAAGTCACGCCCAAATCCATCTTCACCTACTTATACACAGTCATCACCCATTAGTGAAATAATGTGAAATGCTTTAAGAGATGCATCAAATGCAAGATTCTCATCTTTTTCAGATTGTCCTTTTTCTTCAGTATTCTTTTTCCAACTCAGATCTCTACTGTTCCCAATTCTTAAAATTTTAACTCGGCTGCTGTGACCTTCAGTGATAAAATCTTTCAATTTTGCCTTAAGTGACTTTGAAGTCTCAGATTATTTAACCTTTTTGATTCTACAATAGCTGAAGATGAATAATTTATACTTTCCAAAATGTTAAACAGCTTTACAGTTTGTGCACTAACAGTTGTATAATACCATTTACCCATTCAAAAAATAAAAATGCAGCAACTTTCAGACTTGATAGTTTAATGTAATTAAAGCTTAAATTACCATAGATTTACAAGGCCCTGATTAGACAAAATAGAATTAGTGTGATAACAAACAAGATACAATATCATCAGCAAATATTTAAAGTAGTAGCTCAAAGAATAGTCAAGTTATTGGCTCAAAGATAGCTCAGGCCATTAATCACACAACCAAATGTTAGGCTTGCGTGCCATATCATGTCCATTCCTTAAAGCTGATTAGAAAATGTTTCTACTTAACAAAAATTATATAGTAAGCAAATATATTTTTTAAACTGTCGAGATGACACCACTTGGAATTTACCTAATGTTTGTTGCTTGGCAAAAAACTACCCAGAGTTAAGTGCAATCTTCAGTCTTACAAAGGTCTTACTAAATTCAGCATGAACCCCAGAAATTAATAATGTAAGAGTACACATTTGAAGTATTGCGAGGTAATTAAAATGCGACCATTATAAGAGAGCATATTGTTCAGTCAGTCGGCATTTCTCATTGCTGGTAATAAGGCTGCTGAGGCTGAGGGTATCCTGGCAGCTGAGGATGAGGGTATCCTGGCTGCTGAGGTGGCTGTGGTCCTTGGTAAGGTTGTTGTCCAGGCGGCTGGAACATGACTGGCATACCGTACTGACTATAAGCGTATGGATTGTACGCCATCGGCATTTGGTAAAACCTGAAAAAGTAAATTTATTTTTAATAAAAAACATGTTCAATTCTAGGTTAAGCAAAGGTGGGGGGGGGGGTGGGGGGGGAAGGGGGCGGAAAGAGTTGACAAAGGGTAAGACAAATGTAGCTCTCTGTTCATTCCCAAAATATGGACTCATTGGAGACAGAAAGCAAGATTTCCTCAAGTCCCACAATGTTTTAGCCACAGTTGCACACATTGCATTTCAGTTGTTTTCTGAAGCAGATGTGCTAAGAATAACCTTGTAATCTGTCAAAGTCTGAACATAATTGTCTAATGCAAAACATTAACAAAAATACCCAATCATCGATACAGATTGAAGATGTGTTAATATTGTGACTACTCAGGAAGCTCGAGTTCTTGTAAAGGGACATTTGCACTCCTTCAGACTGTACATAGTATGCTGCGTTTTTGAATACTAATCAATCAATTGCAACTTGCAAACCAAACACAATCAGACAATAACGAGCAACAACTTGCACTTATATAGTGCCACATATTGGGAGGATGTCCCAAGGCACTGACCAGTAAAGATCTTGCACCTGAGCTGGGGCTTGGTGTCAAGAGGGGTGGAGGGCAAAAGGGTGGAGGTGGGAGGATGACTGAAGGCCTGGTCAGAGGAAGGTCATGAGAAGGACCTTGAAGGAGGCAAGGGAGGGCAGGGGTGAGGCGGAGGGTCAAAGAACTGATCTTGATGGGCCATCTTTGTGCTGGCTGAGTCATGTCACAGTAGCAAAGCAACATTGTCCTGAAGGTAAACGAAAGTCAGTTCTCACGAAAGGTTATCGACCTGAAACGATAACTAACTTTCTTCTCTCCATAGATGCTGCCTGACCTGCGGAGTGTTCCCTGTGACTTATGTTTTTATTTATTATTATTATTGTTCTGAAGTTGGCTACTACTGAACATCACATTAAGCTGTTTATTAGGCACTGTGGTTCTCCCCTGCCCCAACACCTTAATACAAGCTTTTGGTTTGTTTGTTCAAGCTTATTAATTCGGTACTTTCAGCTAGAACAATTCACCATGGAACAACTTGCTGGCACTGTAGCATAATTTTGTCTCTGTAGGCACAATCAGATGAACTGACCACAAAATAATGACACGGATATCCATACTCTCTTTGGGAATCTTGTTACTATGTATCAGAATTAGGAAATCATGCATCTTTTTGGGCTGTACCTTTTAGGATAAAATGTTTTTAATGTATGACAGAACTGCATTCCCTAGAGTAGAAGAAATGCTTACATCACAAACTATTGGGTTAGGATGAAAATTAAAATCAACCGTGTGCTAGCAATTATTCACAACAATGTGTCAAGAGTAAAATAGTTCTTTCCTTTATGGAGAGAAGAGGAGAGGGAAGGAGTCTTCTTGTGCAATGTAGTTAAGGAGCAATATTGTACGACATTAAGGTGCAGAAACCCTTGCTGTCTTTTTAGGTGAGGGTGGACTATGGTTTGGCAGGAAAAACTACCTTAAAAAGATGAACAGCAATTCTCCCCCCACCCAAATACACACAGGGTACAGTATGGTAGTGAGTAGGACAGTAGGGAATTACGAAGAACAGCGCAGAGTTGAATGGGCTGAACGGTTTCTTTCTCTACTGTTGCATTGCAAGAAAAAAAACTTTCTTCACTTAAAAAGATCAGATTCTGAATTCATTTTCCCTTCCTACATCCCCTGCCTCAATTTGAATAACAAAATGTTGTCCTATTAACAATGCAGTCTCAGTGAAATAACTTACCCAGGATAGCCTTGATATGTGGGGTATGGAGGTCCTTGAGCCTGTGTTGGCATAACAGAGGGCCCAACAGCTGGAGGTGCAGTACTGGGTCCTGGGGCAGAAGCAGAATAAGGTGCAGCTACAGTTGAAGGGACAACAGGAGGGGGTGGGCGAGCAGGAGGTGTAGGTTTGGGTTGCTGGAAAAAAATAAAACATTTTAATGTGTGAAAATAGGTTCAATACAAAGCTATTAGAATGACCCATCGGACTCTGATCAAAATGCAATTTTCTAACAAACTGGTGTGACAATGCCACAATTGTGAAGTTCATTCAGTGGACAAGCTATTACTGCAAGTCATAATCTTCCGCTCACCCAACACCATTTGAACATTGGCCCTCACCCACCTGATAGGCAATTGCATTTCTGACAAGATATGATTTATAAACACAACCATTAATATATCAGAGGCCTGAGAAACTGATAAAATTCACTATTTTAGCTCAGTATTATTGTTGGAAAACATTAATTCATTTGGTAATGCTGCACTACATTAAATAGGAATTTTGAATAACCTCAACATCCGTATGACCATGAACTAACAAACATATGCATTAGATCACAAGAGGTTCAGACCATCAATAAAGCTTTCCTGAATATCAAATCTACTGCTTCTCAATACAGTTACGTAAACAAATCCTGGCCTTTTTCCTACCCAAAGGGTAAAGAACGACTGGAACACGTTGCCAGGAATGGTAGCTGAGTCCAGGACACTGGGCTCGCTTGTAAAACAGCTCAGTGATGTGATGGGCTTTCTTCACCGAAACCAATCTTGTGATTTGGGGGTAAAGTTTGAGGATAAGCAAGGTTGCATGGCATATCCAAATACTTTTACTAGAATGTTCGCTACATAAATAGTAGCACTGTATAGAACTCATTATTTTTTACACAATTAACTCAAGAGTTGCAAAATGTATTTGCATTCAATTTATGGAAACAATTTTAAGAAAATCCATTAATTTAATGAAAATTAACGTTTACCAATAAGTGCTTTTCCCACACTGAGTAAAATCCAGCAGAATGAGCCTGGATAAAGGTGACTCACTGTGATGTTTGACTGAATGCAGTTGTTGGTGAACATTCCACAACACAGTGTAAGAGATAATCCAAGATTGAAATACTTCTGTTGCCAGATTGCTTATATCACAAGTATCACTTGTCTTTAATTATGTCATATCATCCAGTTAATCAAAACATTAATGTAACCTGGAAAACTAAACAAGTAAAAACAAAAAGCTAGTTATGGAATTTAAACTGTTAAGATCAGAGGTCATTCATGAAAATTTGTGTTGGGACTAGTTGAGTTAATAGTACACTCAGGATTCAGAGTCCGAAGGTTGTAGGTTCAAGCACCAAGTTGGGACTTTGAAGACATAGTCATAGGCTGACCCTTCAGTACACTCCTGGGGGAGAGCTACAGAGTTGCCTTCGGATGAGATGTTAAACCGAAGCCCTGACTGCTCGTTCAGATGGGTGTTGAAGATCCCAAGGCACTATTTGAAAAGAGAAAGGGGTTTCTCATAGTGTCCTGGTCAACAATCCCCCAGAAAAAGTTGGTCATTCACTTCATGGCTGTTTGTGGGACACTGCTGTATGCACATTGACATCTGTGTTCACCTAGAATTACTAAACTTTTTCAGTAAATTCTGTGAAACTTGTTGACGTTTTGAAACTCATGTCAAATGCAAGGGCTATGATTTATAATATTTAAAATTAAATTTGTAATAATCATTGCATTTTTTAATACCGTCCTCTATCACATTAAATGTTTTCTTCAAAATGCATTTTTCTGTAAAGTGCAGGGAAAGTTGGTGTAGGTGAACAAAATAGCCATAAAGTTGATGACCAATTTTTTTCGTCTGTTCTAATCGACTTACAAATACCGTTCTGGGTGCTGGAGTGGGCACAGGTGTTGTAGTTCCTCCAGTCATGGTATTGCTAGTTTGGTATGCAGGCACTGCTGGGATATTCGGAGCACTAGGTTGCTTCGCTATGCTCAGCTGCAAATCCCTATAAAACAAGAAACATCAGAAACAATCTGAATAAAATACAAGATACTATTTGTTTTAATAACATAGTAAGTGATGTCAAGAGAAATGTATAATTGAATTTCAAGCATTATAAATTGCATTATAAATCCAAGTCATCATCAGTGGTAAAACTGGGCAGTATCAATACAATACTAATCCACATTTATATACAATAACAACTTGCATTCATATAGCTCCTTTCAGGCCGAAAGGATTTCCCAAAATACTTGAAACATGATCAGAGCACATTGCATTTGAAGAATTAGATCATTCCTAGACAAAGTAACCTGTCTTTCATTGCTATATCCCACATGCTATTAGAATGAGGTAATAATGCCACGTACAAGTGGGATCCACTGTACAGAATGGAAGAATTAAAGAGCAGGTAAGCAATGTACAAGATTGCAGCTTGGAATTTTTAATTCATAAGCCACCAGATCCATATTCAATATAAACAAATGAAAATCCCATAGACCAAAAATATGGCTGAGTCACTATTGTTGACCACTAAAAATATGTTCAGCTCACTGAAACTATGGTGTGACAAATAAGACTTTTCACTTAGGAAATGTTGCACAGGAGGCCTGGGACATTTACGCCAAATTGAACTCCACCGAAGTTTGAACTCTTCTGGAATTACTGCAAGCAGTTTATTCCAAATTGGATGTTTAGTGCCAATGAATAACGCCAGCAATACTCATTACAGTTGGAAAACATTATTTAATGGTAGTAAAACATGAGGACGAGATAATAATAGGCATTCTTCAATACATGGAGTAAAAATAAACAACAATGGAAATATGGTGCAGCCCTGTTCCAACTTGCTTCTCTATAGCACAAAGTGATAACGCAGTTGCAGTGTAAACTACATGCATTTGCAGAAAGTGATGTCGGTGGATATGACGATCGGGAAGTTTTCCATTTTAGCATCCAGTGCTGAAATAATAATGACTTCCAAGTCATCAGGTCTCACCCGATCATTTACTGATTTGTGTATAGACAACCTAGAGTAAATGATGTCGGCAGTGACCCGATGACCTGGAAGTTGACTTTTTTTTAAAAAAAAAGAGCAGGAACCAGCTATCATCCAAGGAGCGACTGAGTACACAGTGAAACTGACTACTTTGTTGGGATTTTAAGGATCCCAACAACAGCAACAACAAGGCTCCAGTACAGTTTTGACAGTAATTTAACCTGTAATATCATAATACTAAAATAATATACTTACTTTAGCAGTTCATCCCTTTCAGTTTTACGAGCAAACACAATGTCTGTACATTTGTTTTGTAATTTCAGAAGGATTTCTGTCAGCTCATTGTAGAACTATCAAAAAGAAACAGTATTAGGCGGATGATAATCAACCACACAACTTTTATCCAGATTTAACATTTTCTTAGTTACCTACAATTGCTCCTCATATCCTGATGTTGCTTTTAAATAATCTTTTCAGATAGTTTAAAATGCCTCTCCTGTGGCTTTTATGTCTTGAGATGGTGATTGCTCTGCTTTGCAAGGATTTTTTAAAATTCCTACAAACTATAACTTATCTTTAAACTTCCAATTTTTAACTTTTTAAAAAATAATTTTTAGCCAGTATCTGGCAAAAAATAAAAGCTCCATTCAAAATATTCCTGATTCACGTGACTGTATATGTCGTTAATCAAAAAAGTGTATTTCTAAAAATGTTAAAAAGTAAAGGGAACACAAGTGTAAGATAGTGACTAGGGGATCCAAAAGTGAATTTAGGAGGAACTATTTCACACCGAGGATAGTGAGATTGTGGAACTGAGGCAGTGCTTGAATCAGATGTATTCAAGGAGCTGGACCTTCACCTGAGGGAAAGGGGAATAGAAGGGCACGGGAGGGAGTAAGGAATAGGCAGAAACTTGTGTAGAGTATAACTACAGTCACAGACTGGTATATTTTCGTGCTGTACATTCTTTGTAAATAAACGTTGAAGGCAAGCAACAAAGGAAAAAATATGTCCATTTCAAGATGTTGCATTTGCCAAAGAATCTAACACAAAAAAGAAATATGAAACTTCTACATATAGAGTGATAAAGATTGAGTTTTACTTAAGGTTTGATTAAAAAAACTACCACATCAAAACATCTGAATTGAAAATGATGGAAGTATCATAACAATCTTAAGATCCGTTCATCCTTAAAGCTACATTGCAACTATGTATTTAAATGGTTGTGAACAATGTCAATTTAAATAGACAGCAACATTTTACAGGAAATAAAATATTGCTCAAAGTATTACAAATGTGTTAAATAAAATGAAGTATCATCAAGAAGAAAACAACTCACTTTTGTTCCTTCTTTCAAATTAGCAACAAGCTCAATATACTGATCATGGGCCGCTGCTAATTTCTTAAGCATTTCTTCCCGTGAATCAGCTTCTGCATTGGACTGCTTTGACTTGGAAAATTCTTCATGATTCATCTGAGAAAAACAGAAATTCAGAGTTGAAATTACATCACCTCCAAGTTCAAATTCACAATCGAGTAATTCAATCTCGATCAAGGGAACATAGTTTCACTAACAAAAGCTGCCTGCAACATGAACACTTGGGACGTCCTCCCAACGTGAAAGGCGCTATACAAATGTAATCTTGTTGCTGTTGTTAATAATTTGACTCCCACAAACAAATGCTGAACAATCCTCAATCAAAAGCAGAAGCAAAACAAACATTATATTAAGCAGGAAGCAGAAAGAAAATGGTGTAAATGTTTACTAATTTGTTCAGAATGCAAGAGTGAGAGAGAAAGATAGATTAACATTTCTGGTGTGGCAAATATTTTGGGTTTGGCACTTCAGAATGTTGGTCATGTTAACTCATTTAGAAAACGGGAATGTTGCTGGTGAAAAGCACACAGGATTGAAAATTAGTTTGAAAATTTGGTACAAGCAAAATATTGTATTTTTGCAAGAGTTCAGATTGCTTTAAGTCTACTTTGAATTAATAAACATATATTGGTGAGAGCGGCTCCAAGCTTAGCCCAGACATATTGACCACAGTAAAATAAACTTGTAACTGAGGCCTTATGTCAAAGATAACTCACAATGACCAAACCTCTGTCAATGTAGCTTCACATAGTCAATGAGAGTAAGTTCTTCGCAGGTAAGACCCTCTCATTGATTTTCATTCTTTGTGGGCAAGTGTCTGAACTCTGTTTGGCAATCCCAGTACTGTGACTTCAAAACCACAGGAAAGTGAACCAAAATCCCACTACTCACATGTTGCTACATTTCTCCAAAACATTGCGCAACTGCCCTATTCTGAAGTGTAAATTACAACCACACAGATGTACTTGACAGTTTGATGTACACAAATTCAGAAAATTAATTTCAGGTTTTCATTTCCATCTGAAAGTAAAATTATGTAGCTGCAATGCAAGACATCACATTAATTCATCTGAATATGAATTATTTATATGCCAATGCATAGATTATATTATTTGCTGCACCATGGCTTTGCTTTTTATTCAGAAATGTTACAAATCATACAATATTAAGTTCACATTACACTACTGGCAAGTTTTTTTTAGTAAAAAAATCTTCAATTTCAAAGACATTTCTTCCATCTATTTACAATTAAAAATTTGACCTCCTCAAAAATCACTTGAATCCTCAGGGTAATATCTAAGCAGAGCAGTAATTTGCACTGGCAAGTTGCTTTTCTCATTGCATTATTAAATTCATTACTTCAATTTAATTTGCAACTATAAAATAAGCCTCAATTCACACAGATTAATTTATATGTTTGAGACAGATGAGCGATGTTTCTGGTTAAATGAAGACATTGGCTAGGAGATTGAAATGCATTTTCAGACAGACACAAGTGGGAAACCTAAGATGGGATATCAGTCAGGTATAATGAAATTGAATTCGGAGAACATCCAGGATTCCAAGAATATGAGAGTTGAAATTTTGAGGTTAGGTTTAAAAAAACATATCCACAAAAACAAACACATAATCTTTTTACATCTTGATGAATACAAAAAACTTTGTATAAAAATAGTTAGAAATGGATCACGTGAAGCCCTGAATGAAACCAAATAATTTCTGCAAAGGATCATTGAGTGGGCAAACAAACACCAAAGGGATGGAGCTAGATCAACAAAGGGGCAGGTTTTTGATCTTCAGTTCCTGTTTTTAGACCATACTGAGTCAGCTGCCCATTGCCCTGAGAAAACAGTTATAAATTACTATTTACCTGAATACTTGATAGCAACTCCTCCTGGCTTTTCAGATTTTTTTGCACTTTCTGAGTATAAGTTCCATAAATTCGATCAAGTTCAGTCACTGAGATAACCTCTTCATTAATAGCCCCATCCTGAGCCAATGCAGTCAAAAAGGCACTGGACATGTCAAACTGCTGTAGCTTGATATCATTCTCTAAAGTTTCCCTTTCCTTCTTTGTTTCATCCAAAGAAGCAAGAAGTGACTTCAGGATTGTAATAACCTATAGCAAGAACATCACAAAGGAAAAATGTCAGAACATGGCTGCAAAAAAGGATTGGACACTTTTACTCTATAAAATAGAAAACGTAAGAGTTATACAGAAACAAGTACTGTACAGTTTGATTTTATCAAGTTTGTTTTCACAGAAAAAATCTGAACGACATTTATTGCTTCCTCAGAAAACACCATAATTCTACATCAATAGTAGAAGTTCTAAACAAAGATACCAGCATCACTGAAATAGGCCAATTTTATTTGTTAAGAGTTAACACCGACTATACTAGATCTCGCCATACCAAATCAGGCACTGCACAAATTCAATAACCTGCTTAAATAAGAATGAAGACTGGTCCAGTGGTATTAACATTTATGTAATAGAATTCTTTTAAAAAAAGTTTTTCCTTTAAAATGATCTGAGTGGGATACAAGTTCTAGTGTCTCAATTATTTGCTTCAACTGTGAAGGCAGTTCTGCAAATAAATCTAGATCAGCACCAACCTGCACTCTTGCTGATTATTTACCATTTTAAATATCATTCACAAAGTGAGTTTTCAGCACCAAATGAATTCCATACAATAGTGCATTTGCATTACACAAAATAGGAATGTGGTGATCCCTCAGTTCAAGTGCCAAGACCCATCTTACCTCAGTCCCTTGTAGGGAGTTTGCAGGATTGCCAGATGGTATGGCAGCATTTAACTCATTTTCAGGATGACAGAGAAGGGCAATAGCATCACGATGAGTGGAATAACGCTCTCGGACCACATTATCTGCTTGTCCAGCTTTGTCCAGAAAGTTTCTGAAATTTCCTCCCTCTTGGGTGGGAAGAAGGAAAATTACAATATTAATTAAAAGATCTTAATTTTTAATTGAACAGATGGTGGACACTTATCTGGTCATTTAGTTATATGTAATAGTATAATAATAACCCTTACATTTGATATAGCACCTTTCACATGTGGAGAGGGCAACATCTCAAAGCATTTCACATGATTTACTGTGGAGGATTGTGTGTCTGTGGGCAAACCATTATATATCTATTTTGTTTTAAAAATATTTTATAGAATATAACTTACTCATAAATACAAGTGAAAAATAGCATTCATTAAAAGATTCTACCACAGTCTAACATCCAATTTATAGTAAACAATGACTTGCAGGATCCTTCTCTCATCTGTATTTGAAGTTTACTGTGCAGTTTTCTCTATAAATTGGTGATACCAAGTGTAGAATGGGAGACCACTTTGATGAACATTTCAGTTATAATATTAGTAATCTGTGAACATGACTCTGACCCTTCTTGTGGCTTGCCTCTTAACCTCCTTTTATAATAATAATCCTTGCATTTGATATAGCACTTTTCACTTCGGGAGGACGTCCCAAAGCGCTTCATAGAACACACTGTAAAGTGAATTGACTGTATATTTGTGGGCGAACGCGGCAGCCAATTGCGCACAGCAATGTCCCACAAACAGTCGTAGATTGAAAATGACAAATTTATTATTGTTTTTGGAGGGATTATTATTAGGCGTGTGGAGTAAGGAAACTTGCCCAAGGCTTCGCCCTGCCTGGAAATGAACTCAGGTCTCTCGCTTGCAAAGCGAGTGCTCTAACCACTGAGCTACAGGACTCCACCCACTGAGCTACAGGACAGACAGGACCTTGGTTTTACATCTCATTCGTAGGGCAGCACCTCTGAGAATGCAGTTCACCTCCGAGAATGCAGTTCACCTCCCTACATTGCATTGGGAATGTCAGCCGAGACTGTATTAATGCAAGTTGTTGTTATTGTTGAGTTCAAAGTCCTGACAGTGGGTTTCAACCCATAACCTTCTGATACAGAGGCAAGAGTATCATCAACTGAGTCACTCTGACACCCTTTTTAAGAGTTTAAACTTGGATACAGAATGCAACTTTACATTTTGTTCCCCAACATACCTGTTCGCAGAGATTTATACAGCTCATTTGAAGGTGTCCTCTGCCAGCGTTGCTGAAATTTCGCTCTAAGGTCATTATCTGAAGATTCCTCTTCATCCAGTATTTTCATTGACTAAGCATAAAATATTCAATATATAAATTTTAAACTTGCAGTATGACAAATGCAAATTCAAAACAGGACTTAAAACGTGTTCAAAACAATTTTTTTCCTGTAGAAACCTGGTTGCCTTAAGGAAAACAACAGGCTTGCTGATACTCTTGTAGATACAACATGCAGATTTCAACAAAATCTAAAAAAATGTGAGGGGCGGGAGGGGAGAGAAGAAAAGAGAAAGTTACCTCCAACAAAATCTCCCGATTTCGCTGCAGAAGTTCTGGAAGGTCTTTTATCAACTGGTCTACTGTCTCCAGGCCACCCTGCTGAATGACAGCTTTGGATTTCTCCAGAATGGACTGAGGAATACTGTGCCCAGAAACATCTTCGAGCGCAGCAGGTAGGTTCAAGGAGGCCAGAACACTGAGAAAAATGGAGAATAAATCAACTATTACATATCCATTATATTGACCTCCTACCCTACTACACATCTCATCTTAGATAGATATGGATGACTCATGAATCAAATATTCTCATTTCTGCCAATTTATTTTCAATTAAATTGGTTTTAGAAGTGAGAGAACATTTCTATCGCTCCCCCTGCAGCTCAGCAAAGATTCATGCAGCTGCACTGAGGTGACAGGGGGATGTGTATAAAGCCCTGGTTAAATCCTTTTTATTTTCATAATTTTAATATATAATAATAATATTTGCATTTGGTATAGTGCCTGATCACGTCACTGAGACATCTCAAAGCACTTCACAGAATATATTTTAAAAGTGGATTTTGTGGGCGAGACATGGATTTCTTGCTTTGAATTTTTCAGGAATTTTATTACATTAATGTAATAAAAAAAATTTAAAGGATAAAACGTCATTAATACTCCATTGACTCAGTCATTCACCTCCAATAGAAGATCAATGAGAGAATGGCAAAGGGAGCGAGATCACAGGGCAATCGGAGATGATGTTGTTGCCCGCCGCTGTGACCCACCAACTCCGTGTTACGGTGGACCTTGCCATGTGGATGGAAGGTGAGTGAGCCAATGTCAGGCTCTACTGCGGCTTAAAGAGGAGTGGGGTGTCGGAGCAGGGCGAGTGGCTTCAGGAAGGCTTGGCAGGTGTCGCAAGCACTTGGGTGCTATTTTTCCCCAATTGAAGCTGTTTTATAAGTTTTGGTTTATTTCATATTTACAAAAAAAACATGGGCTCTATTGCGCGTACACACACTTTTTTCAAGGGAAGGAAACAGGAAATAAATAACAAAATAGCAATAGCAGCATTGTCCTCTCATTTGACTATTTATCTCGGTGGGGGTGGAAGAATCAGAAAGGGGCTAAATGCAGTCTTACGGACACAAAATATACAGTCAAATTCACTTTACAGTGTATTCGGTGAAAGGCCTGAAGATGTCTCAACACGTGATAAAGCACTATATCAAATGCAAGGAGTACTATTGTTGAAAGTTTAATCATACATATAAAATCAATGGGCTTTTATTTTTACACATCTTATAAGTAAAAAAAGTTTGAAACTGCATTACATTACTAAATTTACAGCTTGACGTTTTTATCAAGGGTTCTTAATTACTTAATCAGTATTTACACGGGAGGTAAAATGCTATCATTTGGAAACCCCATCAAAAGTCCTGTCCTTTTAGAAGATTACATTCAGCTACGATAATGTTGAACATGGCTAGAGGGAATAGATTTAACAAGTTAAACATATTTCTAAACCAGTGTTAGGTTTATAAACATGGTTGCTTCCTCCTATGGCCTTATGGCTACTAAGTCCCAAGTATAGAAAATGAGCAAAATAAGGTAAAAACAAAGGAAATCAGACTTTTTTTTAATTTCAGGGTACAGTACATGTCTGTTTGTGAAAAACATGAGCTGATTCAGATATTAACTTCTGAAACCGTCTGAGAAAGATTGTCACATACCCATTGGCCAGGTTATTGGCTTCTCTCATCTGTCCAATGACTCTGTTCACCAAGTCAGCCTTTCTCTGATTGTACATACTCAGAGCTTGTTGCACTGCCAAAGGAACCATCTTCTCAAACAGATCTACAAGTGTCAATTTGACATGGTTAAGAAAACAAATCATTAAAAAGTTTAGTAACAGCCAACATCCTTTCATTTTTTAGCTGCTATTACTTTGCATTATCTCCCCCTACCCCATGACAATCACCAAAAATTCTGTATTAAGATTTTTTAATATAAAATTATAATTAAATATTGTGAAAATTAGTACTCATAAAAAAGTTTTGAGACTGTCCACTCCCACAGAGAAACTGTGAAAGGCAATGCTGAAAACAGGGACCCCCCAAAACTCAGCAGCACCACCAGCAGGAACCTTGCAGTGATTTTTGTACCCGAGATCAAACAAAAATAGAGCTTAGTGGAGCAACTAACTAAGTTGCCTCAAGCCCTTCTTGAGTCACAGTTTGTACAAGTCTGAAGTATAGCAACTCACTTCAAAAACTTCTTAGATCAATCCTGCCTACAACCAGGCTTCCTGGTAATCTATTCCAACTGTTGATTACCTTCTACTTAAAGTAAAATTGCCCTTTACCACTCTGAACCTCTGAAATACTAATCCTATCCTGGTTGAATTGGCCACAAGGCGACATATTTGGCAACGGACTGTCAGAATCGAGTCAACCTTCTGTGGCGGTCTCTGTAGTCCATTTCCTAATCCTGGTGGATCTGCACTGTTGATGACAGCACAGCCAGTCTGGCTCATCGGCAGACAAGTCACTCAGGGCAGGGAATCCTTCCACTTAGCTACCGTTAACCCTGGAAGCCAAAGCCTTAACAGGTAGAACAGTCCTAGCTGGACAAGCAGCAGGAAAGCTTGCCAGACAGCGATAGATGGCAAACAGTTTTAGCATGTTAGACTCCAACAGTACCCCACTCTGGGGTCCCCAAGCCTTGGCCTTTGCCAACTTACACCTAATATGGAATCAGGAAGAGAGTGCACATACAATTCCAACAATCTATCTCTGGAATTTCGATGTGTAGGTGAGATGCATGCAATTCTCAGCTTGATTTGGATACCCTTAACATGGTGATGAGTTAGATACCTGGCTGATTTTCCATTCTTAAATTGGAAAAATCCACATTTTAAGAATTGTAAATGTGCATCTGTGTATCAGTTCTTTTCAGCGGGACAAGGTGTTCATGATGGGCAATTTTAGGGCAACAGTTTTTTTGTGATACACAAGGCAACAGCTGGATCAAGTACCAGAAAGGATGGTAGAGACCAGGACAATTAACTTATTTTAAAAAGTTTCAAGATTTAATGAGAAGGTAGTACGATGGATATTCTGGAAGCATGAGATGAAATAGGCCAAAGTGACTTTTTTCCAATCTCTTGTGATCTCACTTCTCAATCCACCTGAGAGATTTGCCAGTATCCTAATTCAGGAGGAAAAACGCGTGTTCCAAATAAAAAAATTATACACACAAAATTCTGAGGGAGGCTGCAGCCAAGAAAACCATTCCTCAAAAAGGAGCTTGCAGTTGTTCCAACAGCTGAAAAGTAACGGTTCTCATGTTCTTACCAGTGAATTTCTGACTCAAGGGCACATTGACTGGAGTAGGCTTCACCAGTGTGGCCTTGCCAATTGGAGTCAAATCTTTCAGGTCAGGAACACGATCATGGTAAATGAAATCATTGTCTTTCTTTGCAGCTGTCAATGCTCGAGAGATTTTGTCAGACAGATCCTTCACATTGATATACTCATCGTAGCGAGAAGCTACAGTCTTTATCAATTCGGTTGCATGCTGTAGATTCAATTAAAAAAGGTCAGGTGTATTCAACTACTGTATTTTCAAACAAACAATGACATTAGAAGGACGTCCCAAGGTGCTAGACAGTCAGGGATTTGCACCCAAGCTGGGGGTGCGATCAGGAGGAGTGGAGGGCTGGAAGAGTAAGGGTAGGAGTGACCGAAGGCGCAGTTAAAAGAGGTGTCTTGAGATGGACCCTGAAGGGGGCAAGGCCAAGGGACTGTGGGATAGAGTTCCAAAGGGTGAGGGTAAAGAAGATGAAGGCATGACCGCCGATGGTGGGGCGGGTTCCGTGGGATACGTGAAGCAGGCTGTAGTCTACTGAGCGGAGAGAGCTGAGCGGTCACAGAGGTAGAGAGGAATGAGACCATAGAGGGCTTTAAAGACAAGGATGAGGATTTTGAACTCTATCCTCTGGGGGAAATGGGAAGCCAGTTGAGAAGGTTGAGGATTTAGGTGGTTGGGTCATGACCAATCAGCCAGAAATCAAGTAGTTTTAATACATCCCAATTGCTGCTCAATATTCTTCTCTGGTCTGATGAGCAAAATAATTTTTTTAAATTTAAATACAGACTTATAGTATAATTTTACAAACTATTGATCAACCATATTCAATTTGATTTGAAGAATTTAATGTGAGGGAATTTTGTAAAAGTCTCTGAAATCATTTTGTGAAGACCATAGGATTCACCCCAGTGAAAGTGGTGGAACATCCAACCAAATATTTCTAAGAACTTCCCAAGATGAGGGACCAGGTTTGAGATTGAAGTGTATTTCAAAATGTGACAGGGAGCAAATAACAAAACAGGGAACTTGGAAAATACGAGATAGCTCTAAAAGAGGTGCTAGCACCAGCTCAATGGGCTGAATAACCTTCTCCTATTCTTCAATTTCTATGATTGATTTGTCGGTTCAATTTAATTTTCTTGACCGTCAATAGGAGTTTATTTAATTTTCCTTAGATTTCTTGCGATCTTTTCATTTACAAAAATGGACAACTTTTAGGTTATATGTCACTTCCCGTACACCACACTGCAACCATAGTAATCTTATTATCTGGAAGTGGGTCACAATAAAACAGTTTTTTAAAAAAAGTTTAGCAATGGGAATTCATTTTTTCTCAATATGGAGAAAATTATCAATACTTAACAAATACAGATTTTTACCAGTGGCAGGTAGTGGCAAACTCAGCGCCTTGGGACGTCCTCCCGACATGAAAGGCGCTCTATAAATGTAATTTTATATTGTGTTGTATTATTCGTTGAAGATTTACCTGTAATCTTGCAATTTCCTCACCAAATTTCTTCTGTTGCTTTGTCAGAACTGACTGATGGTACGCTGCGTTGGCCTGCATGATGCAATGTTTTGCAGCAAGAATAGGCAGCACTTCCTGGAAATAAAAATACTAACCAGGCGAAAGTCCAACCACAAACAACCACAGACGCAAGCAGGAAAGCAGGAAAGGGAAGAAAGGAAGTTAGAATTGTATTAATATTTTTAGAAAGGTGGATAGGTTAATCATTATAAGATGAGTAGTCAAAGGGAAAAGTATGGTTTCAGGTTTTGGGAGAAGATTAAATCCTTCAAAACGCAGCCCAACACAAAGCTCGCCATAAATGGGACTCAACTAACAAGAATCAAATATTCAAACCCAGTAAATTTCTTCATCGAAAATAATTTCCCAAAGTAGACTGCATAATCTTCACAGTAATTTGAACATTACTTCCGCAGATTGGATTAGATAGTTTGGAAGTAAAAGGTTAGTCGATGAGGTTCCCTCAGAGGATAGAATTCAAAATCTTCGGCCTCACTTTCAAGGCCCTACACAGCCTTGCTCACTCCTACCTCTCTGACCTCCTAACCCCCTATCAACCTGTCTGCTCCCTTCGTTCAGCAGGCTCCGGTCCATTCCATGTCTCCCACCCGACCCACCTTACCATCAGCAGCCGGGCTTTCAGCCTCTCTGCCCGCACCCTTTGGAACTCCATTCCACAATCCTTTCGCCTTGCTCCCTCTCTTGCCTCCTTCAAGTTACGACTCATGACCCTCCTTTACAACTGTGCCTTCAGCCGCCCTCCTACATCTCTGCCCTCCCTCATCCCAACCCTGAAACCCCCATGCCCTGGTCCTGATCCCCGACTGTTCAGAGCTTGGGACATCCTCCCAATGTGAAAGGCACTTTACAAATGTAATTTTACTTTTGATGTTAATTCTTTGGCATGCAAAGACTCAGGAAGTCAAAAGAGCTTGAAACAAGATGCAGGTTTATGTTAATAAATAACTTTGAACCAACTGCAACTTTGACCTTTATGGTTCTCAGTCACTGAGAAGAGAGAGAGAAATAAATGGGAAGGAAACATTTCAAAGGTTTTCCATCAAAATATATCTGTAGTTATACATTAAAAAGAAATGAAGTTTCATTGTATTCTCAACGTTTCAGAACTGAACATTTCTACACATTTAACAATTTGCTTTACTGCCAATGACAAAGCATAGTGGATTAAATTTACAACATTACTACATTCCTTAAATGTCAGTAATGATTTTCCGAAGTTTCATAATCCATTCTTCAGACTGGTTATAAATTTGATAATTGCATACCCCATAAGAGGTAATGTAAATTAATTCTCATAAGGATTATTATTATTTATTATTATGCATTTTCAAGCCATAATGTGAGATCTCTTCAAACCAAACAAGTTCCTCAGTTACAGCCGTATGCTGATTTCAGAACAACAGGCATGTCTTCTTCAGATTACAAATTCACTCAAAAATCTACAGTGCAGACAGATGTCATTTGGCTCATCGCAAAGTAAGGAGATGGCTTCAATTCCACGGCCCTGCCATATCCCATACCCCAGAAGGCCCTCTTTCATGCCTGTCTATTTCTAACTTGAAGCTACAATGGCCTCCTGCTTGTCCCTTACACCCTCTACTCCACCATTGGAGGTCGCGCAATCAGCCACTATACCCCGAAACTCTGGAACATTCGATTCAACCCCTCCGCCTTGCACCCCCTCTCCCTTTTTTTCAAGTCCCGCCTGAAAACCTTACTTTTCAATTGTGCTTACAGTCACCTCCTCCCACCAGCTCGGAGTCAGGCGCCGCCACTGTTAAGTGCTCTGAGACGCTACCCTGCATGGAGTGCACTATATAAGTGCAAGTTGTTGTTGTAAAATGTAAAAACATGTGAAACAAACCTAAAACTGATGTACATTCGGCCACTACTAGTAATCACATTTACAAAATATTTCCCTTTTATCAGGAATTTATTTTTTAAAAGAATGATATATTTTGTCCTAAAAAGTGATGGAGAATGGAACAGGAAAATGGGAGACTTCACTGTTTAGGGATTCCAAAATCAGGGGGAAGAGAGAGAGCGCATAAAATGGAATCAGATGAATTAAAGGGGTTATGATTTGATGATTAAGTTTGTCAATCAGTGAGTAGTCATGAGAGGTTTTGAAGCTGGTAGAATTCAGAAATGTTATTTTAAGCAAAAAGCATGAAAAAAGTTTACTGAGAAAACTGCTTTCAACACAAATCAATATTAATTATAAAAAGTCATTTGAAAAAGCTATGACTAGAAATAAGACTAATTTTGATGATTACAATTCTCTAAAGCCCATAATTAAATAACTAAATACAATGTACTGGTACTCCATTCTCACACATGTTCACTGATTAAGTTGGCTTACTTCATTAAGCAACAATGTATCAACAAATATCCATTTCTACATGGTGAAAACAGATTCAATAACAACTTTCAAAAGGGAATTGGATGGGTACTTGAAGAGGAAAAATTTGCAAGAATATGGGGAAACAGCGGGAGAGTGGGACTGATTGGGTGGCTCTTCCAAAGAGCCAACACAGGCACGATGGGCCGAATGATGGCCTCCTTCTGTGCTGTAATATTCTATAATAAGTGGGAAAGTAAGGACAGTATACTAAACATTTGGTTCTGTATTTAATTATATACTTGAATTACACATCATTCTTTACTGCACTCTTCAAATCTTTTAGAAAATGAAAATGTAAAGGAAACCATGTGATAATCAAGTTCAATCCAGATAATCAAATTAGTTCAGTTTTTGGAATGGTTCATTGACCCCAACATGGGAACAGGTTTGAAAAATACTTTAGAAAGAAATGCTTATTACTCAGAGGTGAAAACAATAATGCATTTATAAAGGCCAAATTTCTCAATAGGGGAAAACTATAATAATAAAAAAAATCTTATTCAAATCTCATTGGTTTCAAAAAAGAGGGTAATATCTTACTAACTAAACTTTGTAAACCAACTTAGTGTAATGTGATTCATAAATACGCCAAACCCAAAGCAACTCCATATACTAATTGACTCCTTCTGTCTTACCTTGGGTAGATTTTCCTTATACTGGCATTGTTTGTAGGCATCACCATAGTAATCTGCAGCTTGATTAGCTAGTTTAGCTATTATTGCATCTTTCATTTTATCTGTAAGACAGAGGTTTCAATAGCGACTTAGATGAAAATAACCACTGACTGTCTTGGTTTTCCCCAGCCCTTAATACAATCTAATAAAAAAAGTTAGGCTTTATTGGACCCAAACCTAGCTATTTAGAAAGGTGCAAGATCACATTTCCAAAACGTTCTCAAGTTCCAAAACATCAACACTGATGGTACAATTCTGTACTCCATTCTATTGGCTACAAAGTATCCAAGATACGCAAGAATAAAGCGATTACTTCTCAGGTATCACAAAACAAATGCCGGAAACCTCATTGTTGGCTGAGTCCAATATCCCATAATAATATTACTTACTTGATATTGCACATTATATTGTCAAGACGTCTCAAAGCGCTTCACTAAATATACTGTAATGTGAGTTGACTGTATATTTTGTGGCTGAAATGCAGCAGCTAATTGGGCACAGCAGCGTCTGACAGACAGTTGTGGAATGAGCGACCAAATTATTGTTCTTTTTTTGGAAGGGGTTATTACCCCCGGAAAGCGATCCGCCAATCTACTAACAACTGAATTTCTTATTGCGAGCAACAACATTATATGTGAGGCACAAACAAATGGCCAATTTCTGCCCCACACTGATGCCACTTCCAGTGCACAGGATATATTGCTAATGTCATATGCTGTACATGCACAGAAAACGCCACAATCACTTCTCTTATAAAGTGGAGGTGCGAAGCTGACAACTGCTAAGCTACGCTTACTGCAATAAAATGCTAAAATTTAGTTTGCTGAACATATCAACAACAACAAGATTACACTGAAAGAGCGCCTTTCACGTCGGGAGGACATCCCAAAGCGCTGGAATGAAATGAAAATGTACTGAATGAAAAAAAACTTCTAAAAAGTGTAAACAACAATGGCAAAACTTTTAAAGAATGCTAATAAATATTTAACCAGATGATATTTTAGGATGGTAATAGAATAGCTAAACAAAACAACATCTAAACATGAATATTTATTTACCCAAGTTGTTTAGCACTGACACACCTGAATTTCAGTTGACATTAACAAATCCATTACATACAAAAAAAAGTAACATTTACCAGCAGTTGCTTTAAGGAAAAACACTTCCTGTGCTTGAGCCAGCATTATCAGACTGAGGGTGCCGACTGTATCTGGAGAGATGTCCATAGTGGGCTCCCGATTCAATGCTGACAACACGGTATCCTTGATCTGTTGAAATGCTCCACTACTGAACTGTTGAGAGGGAAGAGGAAAACAAATCACTTTTTTTTTTACATTATCAGTAACATTTAAGAAGCAGGAGTAGTTGTATTTTCTAAATTGGTCAGCCAGGTGTCCAATACATACGGAAACAAATTATCATCCTTAAGAGTATCCAAATCAAACTAATGAGAGTACCACACATTTTCATTTGCCTGGAATAGAGTACACACTATCTATCCCCTGTTTACCTAATCCCAGAAAGTGCAAGGGGCAGTTAGCAAGTACCAAGGCTTGGGGAACCAAGAGTCCATTGGAACACAGTAATACTCACACAAATTGCATCAGCCAGGATTATAACATTTAATATGACTTGCGCAAAGTCAAGAATTGCAGGCAAACTGTATAAATCGTATAAAATTCGATTGAATTAATAATCTACACTACTCATGCGTAATTTAATGCAACTGGTAAGTGCGCATGCCGTAATTTACCATTGCAGCCGTTAAGAGCACATGTATTAAATCACTCGATTCAATGCGTCTTGACCTGTCACAGCATGTGCACTATGCAAACGTTGGAATTGCATTGAATCTCAGGAAACAAAGTTCTTCTGCGCATGCCTCAACGGATGAAGAAATTTCCTGCTTTATTAATTATCCATTAAGATTTTTGTAATAACAAAACACCTGCATCAACAACATGCAATTTTTATTTACTTTCCAGATTTACATAAAGATGGACCCATCATTTTAAATAGGAATCAGTTAATTTCATTTCAACCTCATTTATTCTACAAACCACTGGAGGACACTAACACGATCCATTTTAAGTCTCACACAGCCATAATGTTTCGCAGCGAGAAGTCACAAAGGAAGATAAATTTAAAACAACAACTTGCATTTATATAGTGCCTTTCACGTGGGGTAGAGTCCCAGAGCGAGCGTTTGACAGTGGCGGAGTCTGACCCCAAGCCAGGGGGAGAGGGAGTGAGGAGGTGACCGTAAGCACGATCAAAAAGGTCTTTAGGTGGGATTTAAAAGTGGGGAGGGAGAGGCCAAGGCGGAGGGATTAAAGAAGGGAGTTTCAGAGCTTCGGGGCATAGTGGCCGAAAGCACAGCTGCCAATGGTGGAGCAGAGGGGGCGAGGGATGAACAGGAGAGCAGATGGTGGAGTGGGGCTGAGCAAGTCGGAAAGGTAGGTAGGTGCGAGGGCATGAAGAGATGTGAAAACGACTTGCGAGGATCTTGAAGTCGATCCCGTTCGGTAATTGGGCACCAGTTATTGGGTAATTGGGCACTGTGATGGGGGTCCGGAGTTTTGGGTCAGTTAGCACCCGGGTGGCAGAGATCTGAATTAACTGAATTTTATGTATGGTGGAACTCGGGAGACCAGTGAGGAGGGCATTTGAAAAGTCCAGCCGGGAAGTGACAAAGGCCTGGACGAGGGTCTCGGCTGCTGTGGATGTGAGGTACGGATGTGAGCGGGCAATGTGGCGATGGTGGAAAAAAGCGGTGAGGGAATGGATGGGGAGTAAGGAAAGCTGTGGATCGAACCTGACACCTAAATTCCGCACAGGTTCAATGAGTCTCAGGGAGAGCCTGGGGAGGTTGAGGAGTTCTGACCCGCAGGAAGGATGTTGACGAGAGCCAAAGAATATGCACTCATCCGGGCCTTGATGTCTGTCAGACAGCTGCATGCATTAATATCTATTATTCCATTAACAGCGATCCCAAAAAAAATACTCTTTAAAAAAGCAACGTCAAAGAACAAATGCAAAGGAATTGTCAGATGTGCATTTGCAACGAAAAACTCCCTACATACCAATCCTCTAATCTCGCTTCTTCCATCAAATAACAGTGCATTCAGGAAGTTTCCCTCCCAAACAAATGGAGGAGGGGAAAGAAAAATAATGAAACACTGAAGGTTTTCTGCAGGCTGTAATCAAATGCATCTTAGCCCTATAATGACATTGCTTGGGCATTTTTTTTTCCTTTGAATAAAATAATTCATGTTTCCCTACTGAGCAAAGTTCTGTGCTGGTGATTGGCTTTATGGCATTCACATACCACGACATGTAAAACACATAACAATGAGCTGGTCTATCTTCTACTCTAATTTGCGAGACAGGAAGTAATTTAGGATAACAGCAGAGCCAATAATAGTGGACAATGAGGGCTTTATTGTGGAGTCCTCTAGCTCAGTGGTTAGGGCACTCGTCTCGCAAGCAAGAGACCTGGGTTCGATACCCGGCGGGGCGAAACATTGGGCAAGTTTCCTTATTCCACACACCTGTTTGCCTAGCAGTAAGTAGGAAACTGGTTGTTAGTCGATTGGCAGATCGCTTTACCGGGATAATAATTACTTTTAAAAAATGGTCACTATTATGCCAGCGATCTTGCTATAATTTAATGGGATATCATGGTTAAGCCGTCACAAGAAGCACACAAATTAGCAAACATAAAATGTATCAATAATATGGAGTAAAATGCAGGAAATGTTTTTTAAAAATGCAGGATCACTCCCCATACAGTATAAAAAATGCATCATTATAAAATATAAGATGTTCACCAATCCTAAATAGAATTTTCCTAATCTACCACAAAACCCTGTGAAGGGTAGGGAGATAGAAGACACGGTCAAAGAGGAAGGTCAGGAAGGGCCTTGAAGGAGTCAAGGGAGGGAGCGAGGCTGAGGGATTCCTGGTTAGAGTTCCAGAGGGTGGCGGCAGAAAAGCTGAAGGCCTGACCACCAATGGTGGGGAGTTATGGAGCGCAGTGGCTGCCGAGCAGAGGTTCTGAATAATCTGCAGCTTGAGAAGGCAAGAGTTGAGAAGAGCAGGGAGTCAGCCTAGTCGAGACCTGGACATATGAATGCATGGAGGGGGGTTTCAGCAGCCTGAGAGGAGAGGCAGTGGCAGAGTTAGGCAATGTTGCAAAGGTGGGGAAAGGCAGAACATGTCGTGATCTGGGGTTTAAAGCATAGTTGAGGGTCGAACAGGACACCAAGGTTGCACACTGGCTCTGTGAGATGGAGAGTGCATCCACAAAGTGATGCTGTTAGTGTCTGAGGTGAGGAGGCTCTGACAAGAGCCAAGCAGCAGGCCCTCCATCTTATCAACATTCAACGAGAGTAAATTTGCATCCAGGACTTGATGTCTGACAGACAATATGCCAGCACAGCAGTGGTCCTTGAGTTGAGGGTGGAGGCAGCGAGAGGTAGAGCAGGGCATCATTAGCATGTATGTGGAAATTAACCCCATTACTTGTATATCAGAGCGGGAGCATGTAAATATTAATGCAGAGCAGACGAAGGACAGAGAATATTTGAACCAAACCTAACTGAGCATGTGTCAAGCCAGGCTTATCCAAATCTAATTACCATCTTGAGCTGATATTAGCATACATCAGCTCAAAAGAAACCCTTTTTTCACCCAACACATTGGTCAGTGTCTACTAAAATCTTGCTAGATTTGGCTTGAAGATTCTCTTATGACCCACAAGCTTCCATAATGAAATATCCAATACCTGCTCACTAAAGCGACTTCCCAAACAGCTGAAACCAGACATCTTCAAACACACATACGGAGAAGCTTTAGCTCTCAGCAATATCTTTTCCCATGTGTTCAAGACACCATTGCATGGCACTAAAGCGTGACTGTCAGGGCAATATTATGCAAGCCAACTTGCAAAACAATCCCTATTATCGAAAAATTTGTGCAGCCCACATGAATATATGACCCAAGTGAAATGACAGGCCAAAATACCCAACAGGAATTCTTCCCTTATTAATCCAGCTGTTTGAAATCCTTCGTAAGGGGATACTAATAATAATCCTTGCATTTGATAATGCGCCATTCACATTGAGGCATTCTCAAAGAGCTTCACAGGATTTAGTGTAAAGTATAATGAATGTACATTTTGTAGACGAATGAGTTCCCCACATTATTTCCAAAGGAAAAACTGTTCGCAGGCTGAGCAAACAGAGCTCATTAGCTGTAATACAAACCTTGTAAATCCGGCCAAACCTCAAAACCCATAGTACAAACTCGCACAGATTTTCTAAATATTTATGTTGTTTATATTGGAGGAATGAGTTGGAAGTATGAAAACGACATGATTGAAGAAACAGCCAGAATTCTTGCTTGTAGCCAATTGCTCAACGCACAAGTTACTAGGAGAGGCACATTAATTACTTATGAAATGCCAAGAGTCAGTAGAGGAGATCTAGATGTCAGCATGCTGTGCCCAGAAGGTCAGAATCCTTTCTCCCAGCACTTTTAGAGAAAATTAAGTATTGCACCTGTCAAGTTCCGGAGCTGCTGCCCAGTAATGCGCCATATCAGTACCATAATCCATACAGATCAGAAGCTCACAGGTTCAAAACTGTTTGTCTCCTCAGTTAATGTCAAGGAAAGCAGAAGGTGATGCCAGTAATGGGGGGGAGGAGAAAAGAGAAAAGTGTGGAAATGGCAGGGTTCCCACTCGTGATCTGATGAGAAGTACACATGCATCGATGTGAAGCTGAGGTTTCTTGATGCCTGATGAAATGAAACTTGTTCTATCCTTGGAACCTGGTAGCCTTTCAGTCAGAGGATACACTCACACCAAACACTTTTCAATGTTGTGCAATTGTGCTCATCAGTTCAAAGCACATCTGAAACATGCTGGCATCAAATGGAGGCTAAGCAAAAGTCAACAGGACTGAAACACACCGTTATAACCTTACCTGGATGCTACTGAGGCACACCAAGCACCATACAGATAAAATGGCATATTTCACAAATACGATTACATTTTTTATCAAGTAACACAAACAAAAGGCCTCACTTTCCTAGTGTTTAAGATTACTTACACAGTAGGAAGGAGAAGACCAATTATGCAGTTTAGAACTAATCTGTATAAATGGTGTGTGGGGGTGAGGGAGAAAAAAAAGAGAACAGAACTGTGCTAAGCTGTGCTAAAGTGTGCTTATGGATGTGGCAATTGATATCTGAAGAAAGAAGTATAATTAAACAATTTTATTAAATTGCCCGAGTAAAATACATACAAAATGTACAAGAAATAAGTTTGGTCCAAAGAAAGCTAGCAACCTAATCACTGCAATCCAACAACCGTGGTCATGGTCACAAACTGTAGTTGAGAACAAATATCCCAGACATCATAGTGTGCCTATTATAGAATTGCACAGGGCGGTCAGTGTCTCCTCACTGGACCAATCAACTTTAATCTCACATCCCTGTTTTCCTACAAATACAATTATCTTTCTTCAAGTCTCCATACATTTTAATATTTTCAAGTATTTATCCAATTCCCTTTTAAACCATATAATGAACTCAGCTCCAATTGCCATTTTGTTGTACAGAAGACACAATTAATACCAAAGGCAAAGATTATTATTACTATACTGTGTAATAATTATCAGCGCCTTCCTCTAATCTTCCCCTCTTTCCAGAACTTTAGAGAATGTCAAGAAGAAACAGGACCAAAGGAATGCAAACTTGTTCACAATCATAAAGTAAAAAAAAATATTCACTGATAAGTCTGGATAGCATTTGATCACCTTTCTTCTTTGAGGCATGAAGCCTCAATAATCATATATTTGGCTAATAGGGAACTTAACTGGAAGCTTGGATTAAGCCACAAGGTAATAACCAAAGCCTAACTATTGGATTGCAAAGTTCACCCTTCACATTCACCCTTTACTTCACATAAAAATAACATTTTATTTGTATCATTTGGCGTTATTTGATAACCAAAAAGCTCTTTTACCTGATAATATTTAGCTGCCGCCTTCAATCCTTCATCATTCTCCAGATTCTGTTCTGCTGCAATCTGGCTAGCAAGTGCTCCAGCATTGAACAGCACACAGCTCTTTTCATATCCCAAACTACAAAGGGCTGCAAGCAGATGTAAAAGAAAACATACAATGAGGAGGAAAGAAAGTTGGGAGAGGGGGTAGCTGTCTAAAGAGGTACATTTAAAAAGAGGAAATTCACATTGGCTCTATCAATACTGAAGTACTAATAGTTCCCTTTTTCAGCTGTACGGTATTACTGTAGGGAAACGCTATGGGGAAGAGGAGGAAGTCATCAGAATTGCAGTACTGGGGATGGTGTTGGAGCTCACCACCTCCTAGCATAGCCAAAAACACCAGGAAACAGTTTTGTTCACCGATATTGCTGATTTGAGGATTTACAATTAACAATAAATCTAGTCAACAACAACAACAAAATTATATTTATAGAGTGCCCTTCACATCAGGAGGACGTCCCAAAGCGCTGAACAGTTAGGTGTCGGGGCCCGAGCATGGGGGAGGGGTGGTGTAGGGGTGAGGGAAGATAGAGAGGTGGGAGGAAGACCAAAGGCACGGTCGAAGAGAAGGGTCTTGAGACCGGCTTTGAAGGAGGCAAGGGAGGAAGCGAGGTGAAGGGACCATGGGATGAAGTTCCAGAGTGTGGGGGCAGAGAGGCTGAAAGCTCGGCCACCGATGTTAGGGCGGGTCGGCCGGGAGACATGGAGCAGGTCATATATCACAAATATATATATATATATATACACACACACACAAACAAATACCACAAATCAGAACGCCACACCAAGATTCAACAGAAACAGCTTTCCAACATCAAAAGTATAATAACTGTAAATACTTACCAAGCTTAACAGATCCTCCAAACAAAGATCCTTTGTCAAATGCATCTTTCCAGGTAAAAGTTATACAAATCTTTGAATTAAAAAAAAGAAAAAGTAAGCTCCCAAAACAATCAAGTTATTCACAAAACACAAATATTTTAACACTGATTTACATTTATTATTAAATAAAACTATCTGCCCGAGTCCTTTCAACAAGTTGCAGGGAATGCTCAGATTTTCAGTTACAACATAGCACCTCCCTACTTCTCCAACCTGCTCACACACCTTTGCTCTGCCCCCCGAACCCCTGCGTATAACAATCATTAGTGATTCCTTCATCCTCCGGAATGCCTCTGGAACTCCCTACGACAACCCCTCAGCCTCACCCCATCTTCTTATGCTCTATCTCTTTGACTGCGCCTACGTTCATCTCCCTCTCCCCTTTCTTCCTTGCTTGGCATCCAACCACTGTGCAGCAATCGAAGAAGCTATCCTGCATGAAGGGTGCTATCTATATACCTGCAAGGTATTGTTGTTTGAATACAAAGCAATTTGCTCATATGGAAATTTGACTCCCAAGATTACCATAAATCCAAACAATTGACAAAAAGAGCCAACTCCAGAGAACATACAAGTGGTGAATTGGGAGACCACCAATAAAATAATTTAGAATTTTTTTATTTCGTTTTTCTCAAGACCAACATCTCAAGACTAGGCCAGCATTTTTTGAAGTTTGTAACTAACCAACTTTTCTGCCATCATTTTACTAAAAATAAAATCAAAGATAGTCCAGTAGGCCAGTGTGAACCACAGTGATAAATTACTCTCTTTAAAACTGGTTAGACTTCAAACTTTGAAGCAGTGTGCAGAAATATGACTGACCAAATAGGAAAGTACAACCTGCTGTTATGCCCCAGCTCTTGAATCAGTCATGAGTAAACAAAGAAATACAAATCAAATCACGAGCTTCCCCATCTAGAGATCACTTGCAATCACATTACAAAACTCAGCACAAACTGGAGATGGAACCTGAGACTTTGCTCATTGGCCAACTGGACTACTCTATAATGAAGGATGATTCAGCATCTAATGGTTGTTTGCTTCATGCTAGGGTGTGAAACAATTCAGTTATGCTTTGAAGTCAGCTGACTGCATGATTCATTGAGCCCAAGCTCCATACTGGAAAGGCAACTGCAACTGGAAATGAGCACACCACCTTATTAAAGCAACATGTGTCAACTTCCACAAGATATTAGACAAGAAAATAATATACATATCTATAATATTTGTATTTTATAAACCAACTACAACATTGAAACATCAACGAATTCCATTGGCCATCAAATGTAGCAACTATGTACTTTGTAGGCCAAATATGTCAGCATACAAAAGACCCACAACCAGCCATGAAATGAAAGACCAATATTTCTGGAGCATTGTTTTGCCATGCACACCAGAATAAACTCCCTTCTCTTTTCAAATAGAGTCATATGATCTTTACATCCACCTGAACAAGCAGATAGGACCATGATTTAACATCTCATTCGAAGGACACTGTCTCCTACAATGTAAAATTCAGATGTTTCTTACTATCCAAGAATATTAAGACATGTAGGACAGCTCTTTTTTGGAGGTTGGTCAGCAGATTTCTAACATGGAGGCACCCATCACCATGCTTAAAACTAGGATGAGAGTGGTACTGTAATTGCGTCAGCCACACATGGAAATTGCTGTGTCTGGAATGGAATGTGTACTCTCTCCCTGGAGGGAAGCACCCGACTGACCTAATTCCGGAGCAGATTGGCAAGAGCTTCAATAATAATTAAACTGCCATTTTTAATCAAATGATACATCAAGGCCAATTATGTTTAATAGGGTTCTTGCAATTACAGTGCAGTCACATTATAACGCACTTTGTTATAGCACTGGTTTGCCTATAAGGCAGGTGCTCTGTTGACTTCCTAGTCTGCTCATTGCTATCAATGTACAACCTAATCTGCTCGCAGTAGTTGGCTTGATTGTGCATCACATCAATGCATAACCTAACGTGCTATTAAGAATAAGTTAAGTTTTCTTTTGCAAGGCTGGTGGCTTTCTGTGCACATGTTCAGCACGTAGGAAGTGATGTCAACAGCAACGTGATGCCCCGGAACTTGGCTTTTTCAGAGCAGGAAGCTGGCTGGATTTCTGTGGCATGCAGTGAAGTCAACTGTCATGTTGACCGCAATGCAGAAGCACAAACCAGTGATCGTGCCTCAACATAGCATCTTAACACAGGTGGCGGTATTATGGACCCCAACTGTTGTAAAACAGCTACACTCTACTCAATTAACTACTCAATAGTTAATATTAAGCCCCAATCTCCACACACAATAAGCGAGGTAAGAAGCTCTTTAAAAAATGCTAAACATGTATAGAAAAATATAACATTTTTATACCTGGTTTTCTGAGAATGGAAACTTCGGCTCAATAGCACATAGCTGATCATAATACCTGAAAGAGATGTAAATCAGTTTAAAGGATATGTATTTTCTATCTTAAGATACTTCTTTTACTTTGAATAAAGCCTCATTTGAGCCTTATTTTTTTGCCCTCTTGGACAAAGCAAATTATTATAATTGACTCAGTAAGAAGGCAGAAATTGAGGATCATCACCAAAAGTAAAAAAGGAGGGTAGAAGAACTGATGTTAACACCAAGATTTTTTAAGAATAGAATTCTGTACCACACATATCTGTTGAAGCCAAGTCCATAACAGTATTTAAAAGAGAATTGGTTAAATTCTCAAATCATATGTGACAAAAGCAGTGAATGGTACAAGAGTACATCGCTCCAGTAGAGGAGTTGTCACCATCACAGACAATGGCCTCCTTTTACGCTATAAGATTCTATAACTTGGCAGGTTGACAACATAAAATTTTAAGATTTCTAACGTAATGGTTTAAGTAAACCAAGTCTCGTTTAGGCAATGAAAGCCTTGATATAGAACAACGTTCTAATAACTAAAAAAGCAAGAAAAACAAAATTATGATAAATATTAATTAGCATTACTTTAAATATCCAATTTAAACCCCAAGTAAGCATCCATGCCATAAGTAATTCATTAATTTTCAGCACCTTGGGATGTTCTCCTGACGTGAAAGGCGCTATACAAATATAATCTTGTTGTTGTTAAGAGCAGGATGATAAAGTGGCAGAAATCTGACCATATTGTGATTCAGCTTCCCAATTGTCAATAAATGCATTGTTTGCTAGGAACAATGAATAATTAATAGACAACACTTACATTTATCTAGTGTCCTTTACAAGGGGTAGCATCTCAAGAGTTCTTAAACAAATGTATTAAATTCTAATTAAATAACTACCTTTTTTAAAAAAATGTATAAAGTATACAACACAAATTAAGTTCTCAGCCCCTTAAAATGAACATTAAATATTTTGAACACAGTAACACATAACAACCCAAATATTAATTCTAATCACTTGTGCTATTTCTAAGCGAGTGAGTTGTTCAAATCTTAGGAATTATTCTGAAAGAAGTTACATAGAAGCAATAATTTTGTGAATTATAACATTGATCAGATATGCTGCCATTGAATTCAGCTACAGCTCTTCAATGATCAGAAAGTCTAACTAATATGAACTTCAGTGTGCAAAATCACAACAGACAATCAAAGAACGCAACACCCAAGCTACACTTTCAGCACTGTTTAATGAAATGACAGCATTTCCAAACCAAGCTTCCTCAAAAACGATAAACTCTTCCAAACAAAATAGGTCTTCTCAAAACCTTGGCTTTGTTTTCAAACATTTATAAATTTGCATATTCAAATTACAAAAGGAATTCTCTATGCCAAACAGCTCTTGTACATTATTATATATAAGTACAATAGAAATAGAAGTCTGTCAAGTTGACATGTAGAGTGCTTTGTACAACATAGTCCTCGAGTCAATCATTTGGTTGACGGACATTAACACTGAAAAACATTCAAATAGAAATAAGGGAAACAAAAATGAGAAAAGGTATTAACAATAAAGCAGCAACATGTTCAGTACAATAGTAAAAGAATTCGAAAGAGTAAAAAGGCCACATAAATTATAAGCAATTTTAGGTGGAAGTCCACAAAACAAGAGGAAATTAAAAGGAGATCTTGAATGGAATTGTTTTACACAAGAATGTTAAAAATGTGTAGTTAGGCTCCTTAAGTGTTTTCTTCAAAAAAAATTGTTAGAACTTTCATACAGTTGTTTATTTAGAGAGTAGTTTTTAGGCAGGACTTTGAAACGCTACAGCTAGTATTAATTAATACACAACAATCTGGTGATCTTGTAAGAATAACCCTAATCCTTATATTTGCTATACTGGCTTATCATATTGAAACATCGCAAAGCACTTTACAGGATTTTACTCTAAGATGTAGCAACTGTATTTGTAGGTCATTTACATACATCTAAATTTGTATACAGCAATGTTCAATAAACAGTCATGAAATGAGTGACCAACTTTATTTGGGGGACTATTGGCCAGGACTTTGTTATGTGGCTTGCCTACCTAAATCTTGCACATCAATTTGTCAGAACTTGTGTGCTACTTTACCCGTTATAGGAAACACAGTATCTCTAGTCTTTGGAAATTCTTTACCAAGTTTGACCAATATGTTTTTGCAGTCTCAAGAAATCAGTTTAAATAGTGACAAATTTTGAGCCCCTTTTCTATTCTTCCAATGAGAGACACATAAAGCTTTACTTCAAGAGGTTTACTACCACATTAAAATTGCAAAACATACAATGATAGGCTGGCAACATTTCCAAACAGTTTACTGTTTTTTCTACTTTTAAGCCCAACTGTAAAGATAAACAATATTGCAATGTTCACCAGACAATAACATCTGAAGTGTAAGGATGTATGTATTTTACTCTTGCTCAGTGATGCTGTATTCCTATAGATAATAACCTATACTTCAGTGCGTTTGAAGACTGAAGCGTTCAGATAATAGTTAATATTATCTAATCATCTCAGTTCTGCAGACATGAAACTATTTACACAACACAATAATAAAAAAAATATTGCATTTGATATTGTGTCGAGAACATCTCAAATCACTTCATAAAGTTTCTGAGCACCTCTATGTAAACTGATACGAGCAGCCAACACGTTTAAATAAATTCATATTAGCCGTGAACTGCTGAGCCGTCCAAGTACTGGAGGATCCCTAAGTTCTCCTGAACAGGTTGTATTGTCAGCAATGCAGCTTTACCCTTATGACACGACTTCTGATTTGGGGCTGAGAGAGAAATCTGACAAATGATTTTGATAAAATTAATAGACAGCTGTGTTGCCCAGCTTGTGATTTTACCCAAAACACAAATTGCAATGCCATCCCAAAGCCAGCTTTATAACTGGGTAAAATGGATTATGCATTGGGATTTTGAACATTTACAAAATAAATAATAATTCTTGCAGGTAATATAGCACCTTATCACATCATTGAGATGTACAGGGCTTTACAGAATATACTGGATAATGGATTGAATTTTTCTTTTTTTAAAAAAGGGATTATTACCGCCAGAAAGTGATCCACCAATCGATTAAGAAACAGGTTTCTAATTATTGCAGGGTAAACAGAGGCACCTGGAATAAGGAAACTTGCTCAAGGTTTCACCCTGCCTGGGAATTGAACCCAGGTACTCTCGCTTGCGAGGCGGGTGATGTAACCAATATTCTACAGGACTCCACTCCAAAAGGTGGTTCATTTGTATTCAAATAAACTTTCCTCAGTTCTCACCACGCTTTACGACTGCCAGCATATCAATTTCAAAGTCCCCACCCTTACCTACAATTCTATCACACCGTGGCACCTTTTTTTCCTCAAATAGAAAACAGTAGGCATTCAAAAAATGTGGAAAAAAACAGTTATCTTAAACTTGAATTCACAGGTCCAGAAGGAAAATGTCTCAATCATTATTTCTTCCCCTTTGCCAAGGAGCTAACTGAACAGCTCTTTTCAAAACCATGTCACAAGTAAGGAAATTACATTGAAGTCCACTCAATTCTGACTACAATTGAAACCCTATTGCACAAGATGAATTTGTCCTTCCCCCAACCACTGATATTTATTTACTGAGTATAATTAAGAACAATCAACAAAGCACGGCAAAATGGCACAGTGCAACGAAGTCCGAACACTATGCCACATAAGTGTTTGGACACAGGTTTGTGTGTATTATGGAAAAGGCATACATGCTTGCCAACACTGCATATCACTAAGAAAAGCCCAGACGCTTATCTGCAGAAGGGCAAAACCACCTCCCAGCGACTGGCTTCGAAGCAATATTGGTGAAAACTAGATATTTCTACTATATTTTCCAGAAGAGTTAAATGGAAACTGCATTTGCTACTTTAAGAATTACAAGAATTTATCCAATCTAGTCAAGTCCTTTGCAAAATTTGTAACTTGTTGCTTTTGTGAACTCTTCTAAACATATAATGACCAAAGAAGATGACTTAGTGCAAGCAAAACATCTAAGAGAAATTATCTTACACTGCTCTCTATTCATAGCTTAAACAAAAATCTCCATGATTCAAACACCCCCCTACCCACAGTTTAACAACCTGTTATAATCTAAGACAATAAACTCTGACCAGGTGACATTCATGTGGTCCCTGTATATTTGTGGGCGAACGCGGCAGCCAATTGCGCACAGCAATGTCCCACAAACAGTCATGGATTGAAAATGACCAATTTTATTATTGTTTTTGGAGGAATTATTATTAGGCGTGTGGAGTAAGGAAACTTCCCCAAGGTTTCCCCCTGTCTGGAATTGAACTCGGGTCTCTCACTTGCAAAGCGAGTGCTCTAATCACTGAGCTACAGGACTCCATTATCAGTCTTCTTGCAACCTCAACTGCCAACTAGATAGTGTTACCATATTTTCCAGAAGAGTTAAATGGAAACTGCATTAGCTACTTCAGCTTGCAGATTATTTCACAATATGTTCATCTATTTAGTTTTCTATTTGTCTTGATTCAGCCTGAACTCAAGTGTTGTGAACTAGTTTATTCATCCAAACTCTTGGTGTAGTTGGGTTTTATTCATTCATGACTCCCATTTCCTAGTATGATACAATTTTACACCAAACCATAATATGATTGTACTGTGATGCCACCCTGCAATTTTCAATTTAGCAATATTCGGAAAAACAAGCTTGCAGAGCCAGTTTTCACACGATTAAAGAAATACTCCCTTCACAAAATGGATGACATCAGAAGAAATGTAAGTGATAACTTTGTAGAGAAAAAGGTTAGAGAAATTAAAATAGATAAAATTAATAAAATAAGTGAAATAGAAAAAAGAAAATGTGAGGAAAAAGGGACAACATATTCATGGATAATTCTTAAACTTTAAATTTATTTAAATTGTTTTTGTATTTTATCAGTTTAGGATAAAATTACCCAGATGTTTGAGTTCATTCGTTAGGATAAATCATATTTTTCCAGCATCAATGTTCTGAAAACATAAATCTGATTGCCACCCAGTCTTCTTAGAATTTAAGGATCAAGTTTCCACATCTATCCACTAATTCAGCAATTATAGTCCAAATAAATAACATCCACAAATCCACATTATCAGTTCTTTCAGCATTTTAAATAGCCGACTGAGCTGTCCATGCTATTGATCAGTTACCTACTCTACCAAAGAAATATTCAATCAAGAAAAAACTGAAAACATACTACCGATCGAACACAGATTTAGCTAGTGAATGTTTGAGGGTTGCTTCTTGATGACCCCGCAAGCCATTTATAGATAGCCCTCAGGCCATAGGATGGCCACCACTGGTTTAGACCAAAGTTGACAGACTCATGCATTGCTTCCTCTTGGTCTGCTCCACCCACACTATAGAACTGTTATATTTTCTTATAGATTACTTGAAGTTCAGTTTCCTAAATTCTGCTACTAAAAAATCTGATACTGTATAATAATAATCCTTGCATTTGATATAGCACCTTATAGGCTCTTCACAGGATATACTGCAAAATGAATTGACTGTATATTTTGTGGGTGAACAGTAGTGGATTGGCTAACCAATTTTTTTTTGCAGGATTCCGCCACGTTTAGCAATCCGCCAATCAACTGACAACTGGGTTCCTACTTACTGCTAAGTAAGAGGTGTGTGGAGTAAGGAAACTTACGTTTTACCCTGCCCGGGAATTGAACCCAGGTCCTCACGCTTGCGAGGCAAGTGTTCTAACCACGTAACTACAAGACTCCACAATACTAAGGTACAGGACTCCATAATATTATTACTATAATACTAAATTCTAAAACCATTCTCAAAGAAAACCAAAATAATCCAGCCAAACATCTATCGGTTTTAGCCAGATAGGAATTTAAAATGAGTAAATGAGTACCAAATTACTATTAGTAAAAATTAAAATATATCTATATGAAAAACTGGACAGTCCTTAAACTCATTGGAAACAAGCGATTCAAAACTGAAATTGGATATACAAGCCGGTTACAGACAGAAGGAACATAAGGTGTTTTACCAATAAATTGTACAATCCCCTTGATAATCGATAGAAATCATCTATCATCCTTATTTATCTGCATAACAATTACTCATTGTACACATTCTCTTTGCAGTTAGCTTATAAATTCAAGCACACATGTGTAAAGCAACTAATCATTTTTAACTAAAAACACTTTTTCAAAAGTTTATTTTCTCAGTTTTGTTTTGAAATATTTGTATTGTACTTTATCCTCAAATCATGATATGTTAACAAGTAGTCTCTGGGCAATTCGTCACTCCAAAGGAAAAGAGCTCAGCGACAAATTATCCTGAGTGGCGTGTTAGGCATGGGTTCTCCCGAGTCACAAGGGGCCAATGTGACTGGTGCAGATGCTCAGCAAAGGTGGAGTATGCATTCTCAGATGCATCGCAAAGGCCTCTGTTCCAACGGAGGGACACATTGTGGCCTCGTTCCGTCAGGGTACGACAGAAAGCCTCTGCGATGGAAGATACCATCTTATACCATAAGTTATCCAATCAATTTTACAATGTAAATACTTACAAGAATTTCTAGAATGCAACCAGTTACGTGTTATGCAGAATGGAGTCCCTTACTAACTATTTGTATGGGAAGCAGCCGTGGTACTGACAGCATGGTGACTGAAGTGGTAGTGACAAGTTAAGCCAGGATCGAGTTATCAGAAGTTTACTGTAGTATCCCAACTGGTATCAGCTCAGATGTTCTGTTGATAAAAATCTCACCTCTGAGCCAGGTTGTGGGTTCTTGCCCCACCTTTAGGACTTTGAGACCATAGTCTAGGTTGACATTTCAATGCAGTGCTGGAGGAGAGCTGGATTATCAGAGGTGGTGTACATCAGGTGCTATTTTAAGCCAAGGTTCTTTCTGCCCATTTTGGTGAGTGTTAAAGATAAAATAGCTCTTCAATTCATGATTTTTTGTGGGACCTTTCTGTGTACAAATTTTTGTAAACAAAAATAAATTCCACTCATGGCCATGACAAAAAATATCCCAATGTCAAGACCCAGTATTTCCTGCTATGAAACAACAGGGTGATAATGAATTCCAAAGGTGGGACACTTTGAAACAAAGAAAGCAATAAGAAGTGCAAAAAGGGTATACGAGAAAAAACTTGCAAGGAATATCAAGGGCAACAGTAAACATTTTTATAAATATGAGAGAAAGAGAGTGGTAAAGGGTACTTTGGGCCTATTAAAGGCAGATTGTTGAATGAATTCCTTGCTTCCAATTTCACAGTAGAGGAAGAGGACAAAATATCAGTGGTACAAGGGAACCTAAAAATAAGCCAAAGAAGTACTAAATGGATTTATAAATACAAAAATGGTAATGGAGAAAATAATGGAACTACAGATAGACAAGTCTCCAGGACCTGATAAGATTCCACCCCATGGTATTAAAATAAGTAGGTGGGAAAATTGCAGACGTGTTAGTCATCATTTTGATTACCCCCATCCAACCCCGAAAAAACATCAAACGGGAGGACAATGTTGCTATTGTTATTCACCGTAAAGTGAATTGTGGGTGAAATGCGGCAGCCAATTGCTCACAACAGTATCCCACAAACAGTCATGGACTGAATGACCTATTTATTATTATTTACTTTGTTTTTTTAAAAAAAGGAATTATTACCCCCGGAAAAGCGATGCGGCAATCGACTAATAACCGGGTTTCAACTTAATGCTAGATAAACAGAGGCATGTGGACTAACGAAACTTGCCCAACATTTCTCCCTGCCGGGAATCAAACACAGGTCTCTCGCTTGCGAAGCAAGTGCTCTAACTACTGAGCTACAAGATTTCACAGGAGCAGGAAGTTACAAAGACTTAAGAGAGATTAAGCCGGTAGATAAAACTGGCAGATGCAATTCAATGTGGTGAGTTGTGAGGTCATCCACTATGGATCCAAAACTTACAAAACAAATATTTTCTAAATGGTGAGAAACTAAGAACTGTGAAAGAGCAAAGGGATTTGGGTGTCCACGTGCACAAATCACTAAAAACAAGCTCACAGGTACAAAAAGTTATCCAAAAGGCTAATGGCCTTTATCTCAAGGGGGCTGGAATACAAAGGAGAGGAAATGATGTTTCGACTATATAGACCCTTGGTCAGACACCATCTGGAGTACAGCATTCAGTTTTGGACACTGCCTCAGGAAAGATATATTGGCTCTGGAGGGAGTGCAGCACAAATTCACCAGAATGATACCAGGGCTAAAAGGGTTAAATTATGAGGACAGGTTGCATAATCTTGGTCTCTATTCCCTTCAGTTTAGAAAGTTAATGGGTGAACTGATGGAGATTTTTAAAATAATAAAAGGATTCGATAGGATAGATACAGAGAAACTATTTCCTCTGGTAGAGGGCATATTCTTAAAATTAGAGCTAGACCATTTAGGAGTAAAATTAGGAGGCAGTTTTTCCACCCAAAGAGTAGTGAAAATCTGGAACTCTCTCCCCCAAAAGGCTCTGCATACCAGATCCATTCACATCTTCAAGACTGAGATGGATAGATATTTGTTAGGTCAGGGTATTAAAGGATACAGAGCAAGGATAGGTAATCGGACTTGAGGTACAGGTCAGCCATGATTTTATTTTACAGGCTTGAGGGGCTGAATGGCCTACTCCAGTTTCTATGATAGTGTGCTGTCCCATGGAATATATTGATATCAAGTAAACTAAATAAACAAAGATGAATCATAGAAATGTTCAGATGGCAACCATTTCGCCAATCGAGTCTGCACTGGTTCTCAAAGCATGGTGTTTAAACTTACTGCCCTGCCTAATCCCCAACACTTTCAAGCCTTTATTCTTCATATATCTGTCCACATCCCTCTAGAAACCTGTAACAATGGGCACTATTACCTTATTTAGCAGAGCATTTCACATCCAAACTGAGTGAAAAAAACTCCTAACCTCTCGTTGTAACACAAATATAGCCTGTCGTCATTGACTCTCAATGGAAACTTTTTCATCTTATTTCAATTATGAGCATTAACGTGTTTATATATAGCACATATAAAATAAACAAGATATTCCAAGCTCTTATTTAAAAAAAATTAAGTTGCCAAACTGGTTTGAAACGGGAGACAATAAAAGAGCACAACTAAGGAGGAGGAGCAGCAAGCAGGTAACCAGGCCTGATGCTTGTGGGGGAGAGAGCAGAGGGAGGGAGGGGAGCAGAGAGGGGGGGAGGGAGGGGAGCAGAGAGCAGGGAGGGGGGGAGAGGGGGGAAGCGCAGAGGAGGGGGGGAGAGAGGGGGGAAGCGCAGAGGAGGGGGGGGAAGCGCAGAGGAGGGGGGGAAGCGCAGAGGAGGGGGGGGAAGCGCACAGGAGGGGGGGGAAGCGCAGAGGAGGGGGGGGAAGCGCAGAGGAGGGGGGGGGGGGGAAGCGCAGAGGGAGGGGGAAGCGCAGAGGGGGGGGGAAGCGCAGGTGTGTGGGGAGTGCCGCGCGCGTGCACGTGTGTCGGAGTGCGCGGGTGTGTGGCGAGTATATGGGTGCGAGGCACCTGGTGCAGTCAGTCAGTCGGGCCTCCTCCCACCCCCACCAGACACCGCCTGGATTCCCGTAGCCACGGCCGCGCTCCCCCCGCGTGGCTGAAGCTGCTGCTCCTCTCCTCGCGGTCCCCCGCCCCGGGGGCCGGGCCGGGCTGGGCCGAGCCGGGCCGGGCTGGGCCGGGCCGGGCCGGGCCTCACCTGAGCAGGATTTCCAGGGAGCTGTCGTGCTTGTCGAGCGGCCTGCCCACGGCGCTCTTGCGCAGTTTGCTGAGCTCCTCGGCCGCCCTGATGTACTCGGACTGGGCCTCGCCGCTCGGGTTGGTGCTGGCGATGAACTTGGAGAGCGGTTTGGCGAAGTCCACCTCCGAGGACTTCTTGAGCGGCACCGACACGAACCCGGTCGCCATCGTTACCGGCTCGAGAGTGGCGGCAGCGCTGGCTGACTTCCGCCAGTGACGTCAGAGGCCGCAGTCAGGTGGTGCAGAGGCCGGCGCTGCCCAACAGTCTGTCCCAACAAGTTGGTGGGGGGGTGGGGGAGGAGCGAGGCGGGGAACAAGGACTGTCAATCATAATAATAATATAATAGTAATAATCCTTGCATTTGATATTGCATTTGATACAGGGCCTTATCACCTCGCGCTTCACAGGATATACTGGAAAGTGAATTAACTGTGTTTTGGGGGTGAAACGCGGCAGCCAATTAATTGCACACAGCGGCGGCCCGCAAACAGCCGTGGATTGAAGTGACCAAATTATTATTATTATTATTATTATTACCCTAATCCACCAATTGACTTGACAGCTAGATTCAAATTTACTGCCAGGTAAACAAGACGTGTTGGGTAAGGAAACTTACCCTAACGTTTCGCCCCGCCCAGGAATCGAATGCGGATCCTCTCGCTTGCAAGGCGAGTGCTCTAACCACTACACGACAGGAGTCCACAACCCATTTGACCTCATTTTTCTTTATCGCCTGCAAGGATGGGTGCCACCAATTGGGAGGAGATGGCACCCAGTACAGCTTGCATTCCCAGTCTGGCTCAGTGGGTGGCACTCCCGCCTCTGAGTCACAAGCTTGTTGGTTCCAAGACCGAAGTCAGGACTTTAAACCAATTATCCAGTCTAATGGTAGCCAACCATTTATATTCAGCCAATAAAATAAGTGTTCTTGATTGAATATTTCTTGATTTTTTTTGCCATATATGAAGAAATATTCAATCAAGAAAAAGCTGAAAATACATGAGCGATCCAATATGGACTTACATAGTACGAATTGTCAGGGGTGGGGTGAGGGGGGTGCTTCTTGATCGCCCCATCAGCCACTTCCAAACCTCAGGTTAGCTTCTTCTGGTCTAGAAGAAGTTTGCCTACAACATTGCACATTATATTAACTCCTATAAAGTACTCCAATACATTAGATACACAGCATATAAACAGGCCATTTGGCCTAACTGGTCTATTCCCAGTGTTTATGCTCCACATGAGCCTCCTCCTGCCCTTCTTCAACTAAGCCTTCAAGCATAACCTTCTATTCCTTTCTCCCTCATGTACCTCTCTAGCTTCCCCTTAAATACATCTATGCTATTTGCCTCAACAACTCCTTGTGGTAACATGTTCCACATTCCCACTACTCTCTGTGTGAAGAAATTTCTTCTAATTTCCCTGTTTGATCAATTTGTGACTATTGTATATTGATGGCCCCTGGTTTTGGTCTCCCCCACAGTGGAAACATCTTCCCTATGTCTACCCTATCAAAACCTTTCATCATTTTAAAGACCTCTATCAGGTCACCCCTTACCTTCTCCTTTTCAAGAGAAAAGAGTCCAAGCATTTTCAACCTTTCCTAATAGGTATAACCTCTTAGTTTTGGGATCATCCTTGTGAATCTCCTTTGCACCCTCTCCAGTGCCTCTACATCCGTTCTATAATGTGGGGACCAGAACTGCACACAGTATTCTAAGTGTGGTCTAACCAAGGTCCTATAGAAGTTTACCATAACTTCCCTGCTTTTCTTATCAATCCCTCTAGAAATGAACCCCAATGCCTGGTTTGCCTTTTTTATGGCCTTATTAATCTGCGTTGCTACTTTTAGTGAATTGTGTATGTGTACCCCAGGATCCCTTTGCTCCTCTATCCCATTTAGGTTATTATTTTCCAGGATGTATGTGATTTCCTTATTCCTTCTACCAAAATGTACCACCTCACACTTTTCTACATTGAAATGCATTTGCCATTTAATGCCCATTCAGCAAGTTTATTAATGTCTTGCTGTAATGTGTCGCAGTCCTCTGTATTAACTATTCCCCCCAATTTGGTGTCACCTGCAAATTTTGAAATTGTACTGCTGATTCCCAAGTCCAAATCATGAATGTATATTGTGAACAACAGTGGTCCCAATACTGATCCTTGTGGAACACCACTGCCCACCCCCTGCCAGTCTGAGAAGCTATCCTTTACCCCTATTCTCTGTTTTCTGTTTTGCAGCCAGCTTGCTATTTTTCCCCTGACTCCACATGCTCTGACCTTATTCATTAGTCTATTATGTGATTCCTTATCGAACACCTTTTAGAAATCTAAATATATTACATCTACCACATTACCCTTGTCTCCTCTTTCTGTTACTACCTTCAAAGAATTCAATGAAGTTGGTCAAACATGATCTACCTTTTTGAAATCCGTGCTGACTATTCTTTATTATGTTTTCCATTTCTAGATGTTTTTCTATTACCTCTTTCGGGAGGATTCCATTATCTTTCCTACCACCGATGTTAAGCTAACAAGTATATAGTTCCCTGGGCTTGTTCTATCTCCCTTTATAAATATAGGTATAACATTAGCTATCCTCCAATCCTCTGGCACTACTCCCTTTTCTAATGAGTTATTATATATGTGTAATAGTGCCTCTGCTATCTTTTCCTTCGATTCTTTTAAAACACACAGATGCAATCCATCTGGACCAGGGGATTTATCCTCTCTGAGTTTCATTACTTTTTTGATTATATCTCCCTTTGTATCTTAAATGTATTTATATTATTTTCGATCTCTTCTACTGTTATGTCCTCCTGATTCATCTCCCTGGTGAATACTGAGACAAAGTAATTATTTAACATTTCTGCCATTTCGCTTTCGCGGTCTGTAATCTTATCTTGTCCATCCTTTAGTAGCCCTATTCCTATTTTGATTTATCTTTTGTTATTTATATGTCTGTAGAATATTTTACTATTTCTTTATATTCCTTGATAATTTAATTTCATAATTCCTCTTTGCCTTCCTAATTGTTTTTTTTGACTATTTTCCTGACCTCTTCGTATTTTTTTTTGTCATGCTCTCCCTTGTTGTTTACATACTTAGTTGAACACCTCTTTCCTGAGTCTCAACTTTGCCCTTATGTCTTTATTCATCCATGGTGTCTCATTATTATTTAGCTTTGTCTTTTTAGTGGAATATATTTCTCCTGGACTATTGATCACTGTTTTAAATGTTTCCCACTGCTGCTCTGTCTCTTTGTTTGCCAATATTGTTTTCCAGTTTTTTTTTTCAAGTTCCATTCTCAACCTCTCAAAATCAGCTTTATTCCTATCTATTACCCTGCTTTTTGTCATACTGATGTCTTTCTCAATCATTATCTTAAACCTTATTAAATTATGATCGCTATTACCTAGATGTACTTGTACTTTTCTTATCTACTCTGGTTCATTTCTCATTACTAAATCCAGCAGGGATTTCCCCCTTGTTGGGCCGCTTACATACTGGGTAAGAAAGGAATCCTGTACACATTGAAGGAACTCCATTCCCTTATCCCCTTTATCTACCTCTTCTAGCCAATTTAGTAGTTGAAATCCTCCATGATTATTACATTATGCTTTTACTCATTTCCCTAATTTGCTTGCATATTTCTTCCTCTGCCTTCCTTCAACTATTAAGTGGTCTGTAGAGTACCCCTATTTGTGTGATTGATCCCTTATCTTTTATCTCTATCCACATAGATTCCGTTTCTATCTGATGGCTTTGTCCCTTTTTTCTACTGCCATGATGTTATCCCTAATGAGTACAGCTTCTCCACTGCCCTTTTTCCCATCTCTATCCTTTCTAAATACGTTATACCCTGCAATGTTTAATTGCCAATTCTGTTCATTTTGTAGCCACGTTTCAGTAATCCCAATTATATCTGGTTCCTCACTACAAATTATTGCCGCCAGTTCTCCTGTTTTATTTCAGATGCGGTGTACATTGCTGCACAGACAGTTTACTTTATTATTATTAATTGTTCCTCATTTTATTTTTGACAGTGTTTTCACACTTCTGTTCTTTAATTGTATTAATTCCCTGACCATTTATATTCTCCGTATTTCTTACTTTGTCTGGCTTGAGCCATTTCCTTCTGATCCTTCCTGACACAAGAGGTACTATAAGTAAAGCAAGGTTAATTATTGTGTAGTAGAGAAATGATAATTGTACCAATTGGGATCAGCCCCATCGTGGATATGCAAAGAATGAACAGTGGATGGCTTGCAACCGAGCTTGCAACCCTCGCTCGCCTCCACTGGCTCCCCATCCCCCAGAGGATTGATTTCAAGATCCTCATCCTCACCTACAAGGCCATTCACGGCCTTGCTCCCTCCTACCTCTCCAACCTACTATCCCCCTACCTACCTGCCCGTACCCTCCGTTCCTCTGGCTCCGGTCTGCACCACGTCCCCCGCCCCAACCGCCCTACTATCGGTGGTCGGGCCTTAAGCCTCTCAGCCCCCAGGCTCTGGAACTCCATCCCCCAGTGCCTTCGCCTTGCTTCCTCCCTTTCCTTCTTCAAGGCCGGTCTCAAAACCTTTCTCTTTGAGCGTGCCTTCAGCTCCCCTCTCGACTCTCTTCCTCCTCCTCGCTCCCTCCCTTCCCTCCCCTCACCCTGACCATTTCCCCCCTCCTCTCTCCCTCCCTTCCCTCCCTCACCCTGACCATTTCCCCCCTGCTCGGGTCATGACCCAACTGTGCAGCGCCTTGGGACGTCCTCCTGACGTGAAAGGCGCTCTATAAATGGAATCTTGTTGTTGTTGTTGTTGTTGTGGGGGTTGGATTTGGGAGGGGGAAGGAGTGAGGGATGGGGTACAGACCAAAGGGGATGGGGTGAGGAGGGTAAGATGACTGAAGGTGGGGTCAAAGACGAAGGTCTTGAAACAGATCTTGAAGGAGGAAAGGGAGGGACGAGGCAAAGGGACTCTGACATGGAGTTTCAAAGAGTGGTAGCAGAAAGGTTAAAGGCCCATTCACCAATATGAGGGCGGGGGGCAGACCAGGGATGTGAAGCAGACCAGTGCCTGCCCCGCACAGGGAGTAGGCATGAGTGCTAGGATATTAGAAGGTCACAAAAGTAGGGTGGGGCAAGTCTGAAGGGATTTAAAAGTGAGGAGACGATGTTGAACTTGATCCTCTAGGTAGGGGACGATGAGCTATGGAGCTGGGTGAGGAGGGGAAGCAATAGGATCACAGAACCTTGTGAGGGGAAGAATGCCAACTTCCCAACGCCAAGTTCTGAATAGTCCACAGCTTGAGGGGGGAAAAGTTGGGAAGTCCAGTGAGCAGAGAGTTGCCATAGTTTTTCTTTGTACATGATAAGAGCATGGATAAGGGTCTCGGCAAGTTGAGGGAGAGGTTGTGGTGGAGGTAGGCAATGTTGCAGAGGTGGGGAGAGCTAAACAGGTCAGAATACAAACTTGGGGTTTAAAGAACAAATTGAGAGTTGAACAAGATACTGAGGTTCCACACTGGCTCAATGAGGTGGATTGTACATCAGTGTAGAATGAGCCTATAATGTAGATCAATTCAGCACCTGAAGTGAAAAGCTGCTGATAGGAATCAAGCAGGAGAGCCTTCATCGTGTCGACATTCAAATGGAGAAAGTTAGCTCTTATCCAGGACTTGATGGGCAATCAGTCAGTATTGATGCAATATGTCAAAGTAGTTCTGCCCAGCAGAGAACCAGATTGCATCACTAAGTGGTATTTCAAGGGAGCTCAAATAGATGACCTAACAAAATACAGTCATTACACTTTACAGAATATCATGTGAAGCACTTTGAGATGTCTCAATTATTATATACTTTGTAATCTTACAAGAAAATCACTTTATACCATCTCCTCTGATATTTCATATTGCAATTAATTCTGATACTCATGGGGTCAATGGAAATCTGGATCCCAGGTTCAATAGAAATTCCCAAACAATCACAATTAGAAATTTTATGCAGATCCCATGAGAATCAATCATAAACGCTTGCAGGTTTGTCGTTGCTTTGAAGTCAAGACTCTTGATCCATCCCTGCTCAATAACTAACATCCCATCTCCAACCTCCCTTTCCTTTCCAAGGTCCTTGAAAGAGTTGTTGCTTCACTCCTTCCTCTCTTCCACTCCCTTTACGAACCCCTCCAATCGGGATTCCCCACTGCCCTGGTCAAGGTGGCAAATGACATTCTGTCCATCTGTGACTAGGCCATCTGTGACCAGCGCTCACAGCGCTCTGTCTCCTCGATCTCTCTGCTGCCTTTGACACTGTGGACCATGCTCTCCTCTCACCTCAACCTTCAAAGTTCTGTCCTTGAATGGTTCAGATCCTATCTCTCACATTGGCTCCACTTTGTCTCCACAAATGGCTTCTCCTCCAACCCCCGCCCCAAGTTATGTGGTGTTGTTCAAGGCTCAGTCCTCTCCTCTTCAACCTGTACATGCTCCCTCTTGGTGACATCATTCGCAGTCATGGGGTCAACTTCCACATGTATACGGATGACACCCAACGCTATCTCTCTGCCTCAACCCCAGGACCACTGCTATCTTGACAGTCTGCCTGTCGGACATCAAGTCCTGATGAGAGCCAACTTTCTACAGTTGAATGTCAGCAAGACCAAGGCTCGCCTGATTGGCTCGTGCCAGCACCTCCACATCTCAGGCACTGGCAGCATCAGCATCCATGGATGCACACTCCATCTTAACAAGCCAGTCAGGAACCTAGATGTCTTGTTCGACCCTCAACTATCCTGCCATGACCCACTCTGCTTCCCCCACCTTCGCAATATTGCCCAACTCCGCCACTGTCTCACCCCTCAGGCCACTGAAACCCTCATACATGCCTTCATTACATCCAGGCTCGACTATGCCAACTCCCTGCTTGTCGACTTTTCCAACTCTTCCCTCCACAAACTGTAGATTATCCAGATCTCTGCAGCTCTTGTCCTCTCTCGCGCCATGGTCCATCACACCCCACCTCGCCCGCCTCCTTTGGCTTCCCATCCTTCGGAGGATCAAGTTAAAAACTCTCGTCCTCACCTGACTTGCTAACCCCTTATCAACCTGCCGCTCCCTTCGCACAACAGGCTCCAGCCTGCTCCATGTCCCCAGCCTCCACACCATCAGCGGTCAGGCCTTCAGCTTCTCCCCCACCATCTAGAACTCCATCACACATTCCATTCGCCTCACTCCCTTCCCTCCTTCAAAGCATGCCTCAAGACTCTCCTCTTCGACTGTGCCTTCGGCCACCCTGCTACCCTCTCTGCCCTCTCTGATCCCAACTCCTCCTTGCTCGGGTTCTAATCCCTAACTGTTCAGTGCTTTACGACATCCTCCCGATATGAAAGGCACTTTACAAATGTAATTTTGTATTGTATTGATCTTGGAAGTTACAAAATAATGGACAGAGATATTTGAAAAGTCACCATTTTGTGGAGAATGTTTTGATTAAAAAATTCCGGAGGGTCAGAAGAATCCTTCCTTTGCAAAGTAGCAGAGATCTGCTTTGATATAATTATTTCCAGCTGTGTCCTGTTGTTATGCAACCATAAATACAAAATCTGGGTAATTAGCACTAGTGCCCTCAGTACAGTCAACGTCACGCTTATTTATCAGTGGATGTTCACATGCTTTGTTTTAATTATTTGCATTTATGAAGATAAACAGCTGATGTTATCAATTCAAATTATACTTACTTCCTGTATATGCAAGAAGACGGTGATAATGATAACTTGCGTTTATGTAGAGTCTTTCACATGAAACAAACAATTTAAAGCCTTTTACAATTTTACAAAATTAAATTAATTAGAAATGAAAGTGAATGTTGTTATACCAGCAGACGCTGCAGCCCACTTGTGCCAGCAATGAGCGATAAACAATAATGAAATGACTTGCTAATTAATTAGAATTAGATTTATTTGAGTTGGTAGGAAATAATTCGGATAAACTGTCAGAAAGGCTCCATGATTCTTTGAAATAACAATGGCAGGGCAGTCCTTTTACGTGTATCTTAATTGTAAGATAGAATGAACATAAATTAAAAACACAATTTAAAAATGGGATGATAATCTGGAAAATAAGAAATTTGTATTTAGCAGAGTATTGTTATGAGGGGAAACATTGATCAAGAGATGTGTTTCAAAAAGAATGTACTACAAAGAAAAGATCTCACCCGTTTAAAAAGACCAATTGGTACATCAACCTCTTTTTCCAACTGAGCCGTATACAGTAATATAATAGTAACAATAATAATAATCCTTATATTTGATATAGTACTTTTCACTTCAGGAGGACATCCAGAATATACTGTAAAGTGCAATGACTGTAACTTTTGTAGGAGAACGTGGCAACCAACTACACATAACAATGCCTTGACGTGAATGACCAATTTTAATTGGGGATTGTAGGCCAGGGAAAAGCTTGCTTCTCTTTTCAAACAGTGCCATGGGATCTTTAACAGAACAGGCATAAGGGGCCTGAATTGAACATCTCACCCGAAGGAGAAATTAAAAGCAAATCAAAATTTAAGGAAGGTATATGTATCCACAGTGCCCAATGACAGAAGCATGCCTTCCAAGAAACTGATGTGCCATGCTGTGGTTGAAGGGATGAGCTACCTCAGTGTACAAATATCAGATTGTGAGGGTGCAGTAAGGGGTAATTAGTAAGACGTGAGTTTGTGTTCACAATGAGGATTCACAGGTGATGTCAGCTAGAGGGACAGATATTTTTTGTAAAGCTCGCTATGTTTGCTTATCAATCACTTCGCTTATTAATCTAACAGTGTGCGAGAGGCCTGTGCGAGTGCATTGTGTTATTGCTTCCCTGCTTAAAATCATTGAGTTAAAAAGTTTTATGACTTAGAAGAAGTGTCAACAAAAGGAAGATTGAATGGGGTGTTGAACCTTTGCCATTTGGGACCAGGGGTCTCAAGGGGTGTGAAGAAGTGATTGGATGAACCATTCACAAAGACTAAATTGAGGTATACAGGAGGGGTGTTGAGCTAAATTCAAAGAGAGAGGATTAATAGAGTTGGATTAATACGTGAATTAACAATACATTTTTAAAAACTAAACGGATTAAGGGATATGGGGATAGGGCGGATAAATGAAATTAGGTTAGAAGATCAGCCATGATTTTATTAAATGGCGGGGCAGGCTCAAGGGGCCAAATGGCCTACTGCTCCTATTTCTTACGTTCTTATGTTCTTAACGCTACTAACACAACTCCGATTCTTAAACTTTCCCAGAAGAAGTAAAACTGGGTAAGGCCTTCTCTTTTGTGTTTCCCAACAGATCTTTGTGTAGGGAGGCTCAGTGGTTATTAATGTATAATATTTCATAATTTATTAAAGTTTGGTTAAACTCAATACTGTCAAAGTATTTTGAAAATATTGCCAATATGTTATAATTGTTGTTTTCGTGTCGCTGTACCAAATTCGGGAAAGTTATTGTTTACTGGTACTTGTTGGAATAAATGAGAATAATTTAAGAGAAATAAAGTGTTGTGTTCTGTGAGATCACTCTGACTGGGTTTGTATCGTGATTTTCAGAATGCACCTGGAAGGAGCATGTAACTCATACATAAAGAAAAGAGATAAGAGAACTGTGACAAGATGCTGTACTATACGCCACTGTCATCCGCTTTTATGAAAGAGTTGTCCCGATTTTACATTAGAATACATCAGAATATACAGCACAGAAACAAGCCATTCGGTCTATGCCAGTGTTTATGCTCCACATTTTTGATAATAATGGTTTAATTTTGTTTAATTTGAGCTTTCATTGCTTTGGAAATGACACAGACTGTAAAAGAAAATGATTTTAGTACTGAACTATGACAAGGAGTTCAGCAACTAGTGATTTAAGATTGGCACCAAGAGTTTCAATGTTGTACTGGTCCATTTATTGCATGAGCACACTGATCCATCAATGCTGCTTATGTTATGTGTGAAAACCGGCACATGAGCATTCAGGTTTCCAGTCACAAGAATATTAATTACTTATTCAGCATAAACTGGGTGGTCCTTTTTTTTGGGTGTGGGGGGTACACCAGCGAGGCTACAGAACTCTGCAGCTTGTGTACTGTCCCGCACCAGGCTTCGGGACCACATCACTCCCACCCTCGCTCACCTCCACTGGCTCCCCATCCCCCAGAGGATCGATTTCAAGATCCTCATCCTCACCTACAAGGCCATTCACGGCCTTGCTCCCTCCTCCCTCTCCGACCTACTATCCCCCTACCTACCTGCCCGTACCCTCCGTTCCTCTGGCTCCGGTCTGCTCCACATCCCCCGCCCCAACCGCCCTACCATCGGTGGCCGGGCCTTCAGCCTCTCAGCCCCGAGGCTCTGGAACTCTATCCCCCAGTGCCTTCGCCGCCTCCTCCCTTTCCTCCTTCAAGGCCGGTCTCAAGACCTTTCTCTTTGACCGTGTCTTCAGCTCCCCTCTCGACTCTCTACCCCCTCCTCGCTCCTTCCCTCCCCCTGACCATTTCCCCCCTGCTCGGGTCCTGACCCAACTGTACAGCGCCTTGGGACGTCCTCCTGACGTGAAAGGCGCTCTATAAATGGAATCTTGTTGTTGTTGTTGTACAGGAGCTCACCACCTCCTGCCTCTCAGGGCTGGCACCACACACTGAGATCCAGAGAGACACACACACAGACGCACCCATTCACAGACCACAGAGAGAAACATACACACCCACGGAGAGAGAGACATACACACTCACAGACAAAGAGAGACACACATTCTCACAGAAAGAGACACACACACGTTCATAGACACCGAGATGTACACAAACAGAAGAGACATACACACAAAAATAACAACAAAATTACATTTGTATGGTGCCTTTCAAGTTGGGAGGACGTCCCAAGGTGCTGGACAATCAATATGTTTCAGACCCGAGCTGGGGGTCGGGATCGGGGAGGGTGGAGGGTGTGGGGGGGAGGAAGGGTGATCGAAGGCACAATCCAAGAGGAGGGTCTTGAGATGGGTCTTGAAGGAGGCAAGGGAGGGGGCGAGGCGGAGGGACTGTGGGCTGGAATTCCAGAGATTGGGGGCAGAGTGGCAGAAGGCCCTCCCGCCAATAGTGGGGCAAGCGAGGCGGTGGACGTGAAGCAGGCCGGAACCCGCTGAGCGGAGGGAGTGTGCAGGTTGGGAAGGGATTAGAAGGTCACAGAGGTAGGGGGAGCAAGGCCATAGAGGGTTTTCAAGGTGAGGACCAGGACTTTGAACTGTACGCTCTGTGCAATGGGAAGCAGAGCGGAACATGGCATGAATGTGGGTTAGAAAGTATAGTTGAGGGTCAAAGAAGACGCCAAGGTTCTTAGCTTAGTAAAATGGAGTGTGCATCCTTGGATGGTGATGCAGTCAGTGCCTGACAACTCCCATCCATGACGTGATGTCTGGCAGACATTCCGTCAGGACAGAGGAGTCAAGGGTGGAGGCCGAGAGGTAGAGTTGGGTGTCATCAATATACATATGGAAATTGACCCCATGTCTGCGGGTGATGTCACCAAGAGGGAGCATGTAGATACTAAAAATGGAGGGACGAAGGACAGAGATCTGAGGAACTCCGCAAGAGACCGTGTGGGGGCTAGAGGAGAAGCCATTTGTGAAGATGAAGTGGAGACGGTGTGAGCGGTAGGATCTGTACCATTCAAGGACAGAATCATCAAGGTTGAGGTGAAAGGAAAGGTGGTGGAGGAGGATAGAGTGGTCAACGGTATCAAAGTCAGCAGAAAGGTTTAAATAGTTGAAATTATAATATAAGAATCATTAATATTGATTGTGTAGTGAATAGATGAATTTAGTAGAATAAATCAAAAATAAAAACTGCCATGTGGTGTGCAACACGCACACACCCACAGTCCTAGTAAAGAAACACCGAGCTAGGCAGGAGTACACTGGAATGCGACCGATGGCCAGGGAAGATAAGGATAATTGGACCAGGAGAATGGATGGGTGGCCATCTGTGTGGGCAAATGTAGAAAATCAGCAATTAAAAACCAAGAAAAGTTTGAGACCAGCAGGTCACATGGACCGAGTCAGAAAGTAGGGCAATGAATTACTGAAACTTCAAGGACATGGAGTCAGGCAGTCTGGTCAGGCTAGATAAGATGGAATAGGAGGAGTATTGTTCTTTTGCAGAAAGTACCACTAGCTGGTACAAGGAAAAACAACTTGAACATAGGGAAAGAATGCCGGGGCAAAGAGCAGGGTTTAGGAAAGAAGTCATGAGAAGAAAGAAGATAGAACACAGGTGGCTGGCAAAAAAAAGAGCAGTTACGAGCCTCTGAGGAGAGGAAGGGGACGAACCTCCATGGAGAGGAAGAAGACCCCCTCTGAGGGAAGAGAGAGAAAGAGGATAAGTCCAGCTCTTGCCGGAGTGGATCGCAAAGAGACAACGTACTATGGTTGTCCTCCTGTGCCAGCCTTAGAACCTCGTCACGACTTCCTGCCTGCTCGGTAGTATCTCTCCTACTTACTAAAACACGCACCCAAAATACAAAACAGTTAGATATTATTTAGGCACATCTCGTATACCACATAATGTTTTTCTTTTATGTTTAGAATTTTAGTATTGAGTGTATCTTGTTAAGATAGTGCTTTAGTAGGCATTTGAGCACAACGAGTAATGGTAATGCGTCGGGTGTAATGTGATGCTTGCTTTTGTTTTATAATTGCTAATAAAACAGTTTGATGATATCCTTGGTGTGGTTTCTGACAAACGCTTGAATCCCAATTTCACAAAGGTCAAGGAGGACCAGGAGGCAGGAGGGAGCCCTGGTCGCAGGTTGGCAAAATGTCATTTGTCACTTCGATCAAAGCAAATATAGGAGAGACACATGAAGACACAGCTCACATACATACAAAGGAGAGAGTCACACAAACATACTCACACAGAGATACTCACAATCACATACAAAGACAGATATACTTACACAGGCTCTCAGAGAGAGAGAGAGAGAGAGACGCAGACACTCACAAACACACAGAGACACAGACAATCACAACAGTGGGGCCTCCGAGTGAAGCCCATTTTCTGCTTGTGCTGCACTGGACATGTACATCCAGAGCCACTCCGGCCACAGTGACGTCAGGTAAACAGCCGGGAGGCCCAGGGGCCAGAAACTTAATTTTTGAAACTTCAGCAGGTTTGCAGGGGAGAGTGTTTATAGCGGGTTCTGTGGAAAAAGTGCGACCACACTTTTCTATTGGCCCTCAATACTCCTTTACCTTTGAAAGTGCAAGTGCTCACTCACACTATGGATTATTTAATTGTTTCACTTATCCACTGCTCGCAAAATGGGTGGATATCAACGAGCCTGAGAGAGTATTTTGGAATGGACACTTGTTCAATTATACTTGACACTCTAGGCAAGTTGCATGTTGTTGCTGCTTAGTGATCAAAATGACATCAACATGAGTATAGATCCACTGGTACAATATTTGCAAACAACCAGAAGTCAAATTTGTCTAACTGATTATTGATGATATCATTAGGTGAAACGTATGGCAATTATTGTGATTTATTGGGAAGTTGTAGGCAAAGTGGGACACTGCTTGTGCAAATTATCTGCACATGTGTCTATAAATACACCGTCAGTACACTTAACAGTAATTACTGTGAAGAACTTTGAGACATTTTAACTTGATAAAGTGCTCTATAAAATCCAAGATGATTATTACTGTATAAGAATAGTAGCCATCTCCCACAATCAGCCATGAATCTGCATGGTTTGAACTCACAACTTTCAAACTTGAAGGTGAACGTGCTACTTAACTGAGCAAAGCTGACACAAATAAAAGTACATGACGGTACTATAAATCAGCGTGTGACCAGCGATACGATTTATTGGGAAGTCAAAGTCATAATGTTTAGCTTTGGAAAGTTCTGGATCCTCTTCAATCCCCAAATAATAAGCTGTTATCAGATGAAAGACAAAGGTGTAACTTTTCCTATTTACTCCCTTTATGTTCAACTTCATATGTAAACTGTCCTACACAAAAAACTAGTTATTTTTACAAGCTATAGCAAATTGACTTCCAAATTAGGATAGAAATTAAGAATTTGTAAAAATGTTGGACAAACTGCAATTTTTTCAGCCTGGCCCAGTGCTAGCACTCTCACAATTGAGTCATAAATTGTGGGTTCAAGCCCCACTACAGAACTTGAACTCACATAGTCTAAGCTGACACTCCAATGTAGTGCTGGTGGGGGAGTGTTCCATTATCAGAGCTGCCTTTCTTCAGATGGGATGTTAAACCGAGGTCCCGTCAGCTTGTTCAGGTGTACGTTAAAGATCCCATTGCACTATTCAAAAAGAGAATGGAGTCTCTCTCGGTCTCTTGGCCAACAATTCTTTCAAAAAATTCCATGGCTGTTTGTGGGATATTGCTGTGTGCAAATTGACTGTCACATTCACCCACAAAAAATACACACACTGCACTTTACAGCAAATCCTGTGAAGCACTTTGGGACATCCTCCTGATATGAAAGACGCTATACCAAATGTAAGTATTATTGCTATTATACATAGCCTTTATTTCTGTAAGGAATAACAATGTAACAGATTAACATAATGTGTCTTTGCTTGCTGAAAAAGTATGATTTGGAAGCTTGTACAAATGTGTTGGTGCATCCAAAGCTTCAATGCTGAATAGTAGTTTTGAAGTCATGCCAAAGATATGATGGAGTGTCCTTGATTGAAACACTTTTATCAGTAATTATTTCTCTTAATTGTTGCCTATCTGTTTCAATATATGGTTAAAACACAAAGCTGCGTTTTGGAACAATTTGAACAGTTGTGAAGTATAATTTGCTTGTTACTGTAAAGTAGAGCTGATCGTGTGCAGAATGCAAATAAGCTCTGTTTGAATTGTTTGCAACTGCAACTTCCTCCCTTTCCTCCTTCAAGGCGGGTCTCAAGACCTTTCTCTTTGACCGTGCCTTCAGCTCCCCTCTCGACCCCCTCCTCACTCCCTCCCTTCCCTCCCCTCACCCTGATCATTTCTCCCCTGCTCGGGTCCCAACCCAACTGTCCAGTGCCTTGGGACGTCCTCCCGATGTGAAAGGCGCTCTATAAATGGAATCTTGTTGTTGTTAGCTTTGTTATTTTTACCAAGATGTTTAATATATGATAAAGAAATAAAATGTGCTCACGTATTTTAAACACGCTGAAATGTCAATATGAGATGCAAGATAGGGGAAGCTTGGTGCGGCTGTTGAGATTAGGGAAACTGCATTGTCACTCTCATATTTGTCACGTATCTTGAATTGAAGGAAACAACGAAGGTACAAAGGCTTGGACAAGTAGGAGAGAGCAGAGCCACTTTTGCCACAATCATTGAAGCAGACCCCTACCTGAAGTTCAAGCAAGAAGAGAAGCTATCTCATCTACAGAAATTACAAATTGAAGAATTCAATGCTCACTATGGGTGCTCTCAAACTACAGTAACTCAATGCTAATTACCAGCTCTCTTAACAACAACTTGTATTTATATAGTGCCCCTCCCACAGGGTAGCGGCCCAGAGCGCTTATCAGTAGCAGAGCACTACTCCAAGCCAGCGAGAGGGGGAAGTGACTGTAGGCACGGTCGAATAGGAAGGTCTTCAGGCGCAACCTGAAAATGGGGAAGGAAAGGGTAAAGGTGAGAGATAGAGGAAGAATGCTCCAGAGTTTCGAGGCATAGTGGTTGAAAGTGAGGCCACCAATGGTGGAAAGGAGGGCACAAGGGACATGCAGAAGGCTGGAGCCGGTCCAGCAGAGGCAGTGGGATGTGGGTTAGGGGGTAAGCAAGTCGGAGAGGTAGGGAGATGCCAGAGCATGAAGGGATTTGAAAATGAATGCGGATCTTGAATCGGCCCATTGGTTGATGGGGAGCCAGTGGAGCTTGGCTAGAACTGGTGTGTTGGAGGTACAGAGTTTAGTACGGGTGAGTGTGCGGGTAGCGCAGTTTTGGATCAGTTGGATCCTCTGCATGGTGGAGTTGGGGAGAACGGCAAAGAAGGCATTTGAGAAGTCCAGTCAGGAGATGACAAAAGCATGGACGAGTGTTTCAGGTAAGGTACGGCGGAGGCAGGCAATGTGGCGGAGGTGGAGGAAGGAGGTCCTGGTTAGGGACCAGATTGGGAGAAGGAAGGACAGCTGTGAGTCGAATCCGATGCCAAGCTGTGCACTGGTTCGGTAAGTCTGAGTTATAAGCTGGGGAGGTTGAGGAGGTCAGAGCTGCAGGATAGAAGACGTTGACGGGAGCCAATGATATGGCCTCTGTCTTGTCAACATTAAGTTGTAGGAAGTTCTCACTCATCCAGGCCCTGATGTCCGCCAGACAAGGTGAGAGAATATCGGCGGACCTGGAGTCGCAGCTGGAGGAGAAGTAGATTTGTGTGTCATCCACGTACATGTGGAAGTTTATCTCAAATCTGCGAATAACATCGCCAAGAGGGAGCATATGGATAACAAAGGGGAGGGGGTCAAGGATGGAACCCTATGGTACATCACAGGTGACTGGGCGGAGGTGGGAGGAGAAACTGTTTGAGGAGATAAAGTGAAGCCATTTTGTTAAGTAGGACTTGAACCAGGATAGTTTGGTCCCACTGAGGTGGATGAGGGAGGAGAGGCGGTGGATGAAAATGACGTCGTTGACTGTCTCAAAACACAAACCCGGATGCTCGAGGCAGATGGCAGAAATCCGAGCTCACGATTCACCGCCAGCTGTGGCTCAAGGACCTTCTCACCCACCGCCTCTCCCTTTCAAAGGCCAAAACTGACTTTTACTCCAAAGTCATCCTGGAGGCAAACAACAATCCAAAGATGCTGTTTTCCACTGTCCATCACGTTCTCCGTGCAGCCCCTCAAGCTCCCTCTATCCTCACATCAAACGCCAAGTGCGAAGAGGTCCTAGACTTGTTTGCCTCAAAAATTTAAAACATTCACTTGGCTGCATCGTCCTCCCCGCCATGTCCCCTTCCACCCCTCCCAGACCATCCACACCACCTTCTCCCTCCACCATGGCTCCTGCCACTCCCCCCTCCTTACACTCCGTTGCCCCCATTTCTCCCTCCTCCCTCTCATCCACAATCACCCAGATTAAGTTCACCACCTGTTCCTCTACCCCCTCCCCACCCAGCTGCTGGTCACTTAACTCCCCCTTCTTTCCCCCTTGTTGGCCGACACAGTCAACTAGTCTCTCTCCTCAGGCTCTGTTCCACTCCCCCTGAAAATCGCTGTCATCACACCCCTCCTCAAAAACCCATCCTCGATCCCTCTAATCTCGCACACTACCCAACCTACCCTTCCTTGCCAAAGTCCTGGAACATATTGTTGCAGGTCAACTTTGGTCACACCTCTCCCTCCATTCCCTCCTCGAGGCCCTGCAGTCTGGTTTTTGCCCCACCCGCAGCACAGAGACAGTGCTTGTCAAAGTCACAAATGACATTTTCTCTATCTGTGACCAGGGCTCCCTCTGCCTCCAGGTCCTCTTGGATCTCTCTGCTGCGTCCGACACAGTCGACCACGCCATCCTCCTCCATTGGCTCTCCTCCCTCATCTACCTTAGTGGGACCGCACACACATGGTTTGAGTCCTAATTAACCAACCACCTCCATTTCATCTCAGCAAATGGTTTCTCCTCCCGCCCCCACCCAGTCACCTGCGGGGTTCCCCAGGGCTCCATCCTTGGACCTCTTCTTTTCCTAATCTATATGCTCCCTCTGGGCGATGTCATCCGCAGACACGGGGTAAACTTCCACATGTATGCGGATGACACACAAATCTCCTCTAGTACCAACTCCAGGTCCCCCAATGCTCTATCAGCTTGTCTGACAGACATCAAGGCCTGGATGAGTGTAAACTTCCTGCCCTGCAGCTGAATATGAACAAGACGGAAGCCATACTCCTTGGCTCCCAACAACGTCTTCACTCCTGCGGTCTAAATTCCTCAACCTCCCTGGGCTCTCCCTCAGACTCACTGAACCAGTGCACAACCTAGGCATCCAACCCCCAATTGTCCTTCCTCCGCCACATCCAGACCCTGACCAGGACCGCCACATTGCCCGCCTCTGACAATACCTTACCTGAAATGCAGCCGAAACTCTTGTTTGTCACCTCCCACTTGGATTACTCCAACGCACTTCTCGCCGGTATCCTCAGCTCCACCATTCACAAGGTCTAACTCATTCAAAACTCTGCTGCCCGCATACTTACCTGGACCAAACTCCATGCCCAGATCTCACCAGTTCTCGCCAGGCTCCACTGGCTCCCAATCACCGAATGGATTGACTTCAAGATTCTCACTCTCGTGTTCAAATCCATTCATTTCCTGGCACCTGCCTACGTCTCTGACCTCCGCACTCCCCAATCCACCGCCCAGCGCCTCCACTCGACTGGCACCAGCCTCCTGTTTGTGCCTCACATCCTCTACCCCACCATCGGAGGCCGTGCTTTCAGCCACTATGCCCCAAAATGCTGGAACACTCTCCCTCAATCCTTCCACCTTTCCCCCCCTCTCTCCTCTTTCAAGTACTGCCTGAAGATTTTCCTGTTCAATAATAATTGCAACAACTATTTGCAACAGCAAGTACAAACAGCCATCAGGTGAATGGCCAATTAATCATCTCAAATATTGACACAGAATTTGAAACGTCTACCTGAATGTGCAGATGGGATTTTGGTCGAACATCTCATTTTTAAGACAGGACTTGCAACAATGCAGCACTTCCTCAGAATGTTTGTTAGACTATGGACTTAACTCCTAACTTAAATCTCAAACCAGAACTTTCTGATCCAAAAACAATAATGCTACCAACTGAGTCAAGTTGAGTCCCAATTGTCAAACACTCCTCCTTCCTTTCACTGCCATATCTCTGAATCAATGAAAAGAATCCCATTTTGTGACTTTGACAAATAATGTTGTGCCATAAGCACATCATTGAAAACCCCAAATCCTTCATTGACTTTCAGGTTGCTACATGCAAGAATCATTGTTTGAACGTGGAATAGAATTTTGTACATCCACACACCTACAATAAATACAAATGTCATGATAGCACAGCCAGCATACCTCACTGGCAGGACTTTGATTGGGGAGGGTGGAGGGCATGGGGTGAAGAAGGATGATCAAAGGCACGGTCGAAGAGGATGTTTTGAAGGAGGCAAGGGAGAGGGCAAGGCGGAGGGACTGTAGGATGTAGTTCCAGAGTGTGGGGGCAGAATGCCTAAAGATCCGCCTGCCAATGGTGGAGCGGGCAAGGAGGGGGATGTGATGCAGGCTGCAGCCTGCTGAGTGGAGGAAGCGGGTAGGTTTGTAGAGGGTTAGGAGGTCACAGAGGTAAGGGGAGCAAGGCCATGGAGGGTTTTCAAGGTGAGGTCCAGAATCTTGAACTGTATTCTCTGTGGGATGGGAAGCCAGTGCAGTCGGGTGAGGATGAGGTGATAGGGTCATGGAGCCTGGTGTGGGAAAGGACATGGGCTGCAGAGTTCGGTATAATCTGCAGCCTATGGAGGGAGGAGTTGGGGAGGCCAACAAACAGGGAGTTTGCGTAGTCGAGCCTGGATGTTATGAATGTTTGCATGAGGGTCTCGGTGGCTTGCAGTGTGATACAGTAGCACTGCCGGGTGATGTTGTAGCGGTGGGGAAAGGCAGAACCAGTCATGTCACGGATATGGGGTAGAAAGATTAGTTAAGAGTCAAACAAGATTCCAAAGTTCTGGACTGGCTCAGTGAGGTGGAGTGTGCATCTGTGGATGGTGATGTTGTCAGTGTCTGAGGACTGGAGTCGCTGACGGGAGCCAATCAGGAGAGCCTCGGTCTTGTTGACGTTCAACTGTAGAAAGTTAGCTCTCATCCAAGACTTGATGTCTGACAGACATTCTGTCAGGACAGCAGTGGTCCTGGAATCGAGGATGGAGGAAGAGAGATAGAGTTGGCTGTCATTCGCATACCCCATGTCTGCAAAGATATTGAAGAGTGGGGGGGGGACCAAGGTCAGAGCCCTGAGGAACGCCATACAAGATGGTGCGAGGGCTAGAGGAGAAACCATTTGTGGAGATGAAGTGGATATGGCATGAGAGGTAGGATCTGAACCATTCATGGACAGAACCATGAAGGTTGAAGTGAGAGGAGAGGTGTTGGAGGAAGATTGAGTGGTCACGGTATTGAAGGCAGCAGAGAAATTAAGGAGGACGAGGAGGCAGAGGAAGGAGATGGACAAAATGCCATTTTTCACTTTGACCAAAGCTGTTTGGAGGGACTTGTGATTGGAGGACTTGTGAACGGAGTGGCGGGAGAGGAAGGAGCAAAGATGGGAAGCAACGACTCATTCCAGCACCTTGGAAAGGAAGGTTGGAGATGGGGGAATTTGAGAGCAGGGATGGGTCCAGGGAGGGTTTTTTAAGGATAGGAATGATGACAGATGTTTTTGAAGGGGTTGGAACAGTGCCAGTGGACTGTTATAGTAATGGTGAGAGAGAAGGGCGAGACAGGTTTGAAGGTGTGGAGGGAGGGATGGGTAGAGCCTGGGGTGTGGAATGTGATGGGGAGGTGGTAGGGTAGAGGCAGCTGAGCGGTGGGGGAAGGCAGAGGGGGTCATGACGCAGATGTGGGGTAGAAAGGATAGTCGAGGGTCAAACAAGACCTCAAGGTTCCGGACTGGCTTAGCAAGGTGGAATGTGCAACCATGGACGGTGATGCGGTCAGTGCCTGAGTTGTGGTGGCGCTAACGGGAGCCAATCAGTATGGCCTCGGTCTTGTTGACGTTCAACTGAAGAAAGTTACCTCTCATCCAGGACTTGATGTCTGACAGACATTCTGTCAGGACAGCAGTGGTCCTGGAGTCAAGGGTGGAGGCAGAGAGAGAGAGAGTTGGGTGTCATCCGCATACATGTGGAAGTTGACCCCAAGTCTGCAGATAATGTCACCAAGAGAGAGCATATAGATATTGAAGAGGAGGGGACCAAAGACAGAGACATAGGTACAAAAAGGACCAATTCCTTGTAATAAACAGTTGATGATAGTAAGTGGTATAATAATAAATATGCATCATAATATTAACTGCTTGCATTGAAACACTTGGTTGTACTCTTGAGAACTACACAATTAGTGATTACAGATATTAGCTTTTCAAAACATTTTATTCTATCACGAGTCTTTACGTCACACACAAGTAGTTTATTATAGAGACAGCTCTGCTTCACATAATTAATTACAGTATGTCCAGCACACAAGATGGTGAAGAAAATAACAAGAAAATGAAAACAATGAGATAATGACTCATAATCATTGAGAAAGAATGATTTTTCTTTTTTATCTTTCCCATATACAAACATTCTGAAGGTCCGTTTTTCATTATCAATTTAGTAATTTTCTTTTCTTTTATTTATATTTGATTTGAATATTTTTCACCCAGTTTCTGTTATTTTTTCCACCTTTTTGAATTCTCTCAGCACCATGTCACATTCCCAGCTGAGAGGCTGGCATCTGTTAATATTCTTCCTAAGCCAAGTACATGAAAAAAAACTGAGGTGAACTATAATAATAATAATCCTTGCATTTGATATAAAATCAACAAAATTACATTTGTATAGTGCCTTTCACATCAGGAGGATGTCAAGCGACTTATCATGTCGTTGAGACGTCTCAAAGAGCTCCACAGAATAATAATCCTTGCATTTGATCTAGCACCCCACCATGTCTTTGCAACGTCTTAAACTGTTTCACAGAAAATACTGTAAAGTGAATTGACTGTATATTTTGGTGGGATTAGAAGTGAAAATCTTAAATAATAATAATAATTCTTGCATTTGATATAGCGCATCATCATTTCTTTTAGACATCCCAAAGCGCTTCACAGAATATACTGTGAAGTCAATTGACTGTATATTTTGTTGGTGAAATGTTGCAGCCAATTGCGCACAGCAGCGTCCCACAAGTCCCACAGTCGTAGGTTGAGTGACCAATTATTTTTTTGGGGGAAAAGATTATTACCCTCGGTAAGCGATCCACCAATCGACTAACAACTAGGTTCCTACTTACTGCTAGGTAAACAAAGGTGTGTGGAGTAAGGAAACATGCCTAAAGTTTCTCCTTGCCCAGGAATCCAACATGGGACCTCTTGCTTGGGAGCAAGTGCTCTAACCAATATGTTACAGAACTATTCCCTTGTTACTTTCTCTTTCTCTGAGGGGCAGCTCATGCACTCTCAGTAATTCCCCTTAATGGTATAGCTGAGATCAAAATTCATTGTGCTGGGAATCAAAGATGGGGCCATTACTTTTTGTCATAATAATAATCCTTACATTTGATATAGATGTGCCTTTCCTGTTGTGAAGACAACAACAAAATACACTTGCATATTTCAAAGAGCTTCACAGCATGCAAATGCGTAATTATTCATGCGTAATAATTAATGGTTTGCCTGCAAAATAGAATGACTACACAATTTATTCTTCTAAACCTACCAAATTTAAAGATAACGTGCGTCTATTACGTTAACATCCAGGATTCTTGACAAAATGCTGTTAGTTTTTATTTCAACAACATTACACGTTTTAACAAATTCTGCACTCATCTTACAATAACAATCACATGAACAGTGCAATAAAATGCATACTCAATATGCATAGATCATGTAAAATATCTGTATTTTATTGAACAGACAAATGCCCAATCTGCCTATTCAGGTAGTCATTAAAGATCCTTTGACACTATTCAAAAACAGAAGGGAGTTTGTCCTAGTGTCTTTGCCAACAAACCTTCACATAAATTTGTTACTTATTTCATATCTATTTGTGGGACATTGCTACTCTCAATTTGGCTGCCGTTTTGGTCACTGTACTTTACAGTAAATCCTGTAAAGCACTTTAACACCGACAACAAATTACATTTGTATGCACCTTTCACCTCAGGAGGATGTCCCAAGACATTTCAACAACGTGCTAGGCTGTATAAGGTGGAGTCCTATCGTTTATTGGTTAGTGCACTCGGTTTGTAAGCAAGAGACCTGGGTTAGATTCCCAGGCAAGGCAAGACCTTAGGCAAATTTCCTTACTCCACATGCCTCTGTTTACTTAGCAGTAAGTAGGAACCCGGTTACTAGGTTGATTGGCGGATCGGTTTTCCGGGGGGTAATAATTCAAAAAATTATAATAATTTGGTCATTTAATCCATGACTGTTTGTGGGACACCGCTGTGCGCAATTGGCTGCCGCATTTTGCCCTCAAAATATACTGTCAATTCACTTTACAATATATTCTGTGAAGCACTTTGAGATGTCTCCAAGACGTGATAAGGTGCTATATCAAATGCAATTATTATTATTATATCAAGGATATTATCAATATATATCAATGTGCATATTGAAAAGCATGTCATATTCTGAGTGTTTTATATTTTCAGATATATCACATTTTTGTGCTAAGGAAATTAAATATTAAAAAATTATTCTATGAGAGGAACACCTTGTCAGCTTGGCTCAGTGGTAGCACTCTCAACAACAAATTACACTTGTATAGTTGAACTTACCTCTCGCCTGAGTCAGAAGGTTGTGGGTTCAAATCCCACTTTGGGACTTCAATTCACAGTCTAAACTGCCGCTGGGGTTTTGTTGCACTATCGTAGGAGCCGTCCTTCGGATTAAACTGAGGTGCCGTCTGCTTGTTCAGGTAGCCATTAAAGATCCTATGGCACTACTGTCCTGGCCAACAATCTCTCAAATAAAATTTGTCACTTGTTTCATGCTGTTTGTGGGACATTATTGTATGCAACTGTGCTGTTACGTTTGCCTTCAAAGACACAGTCGTTCCATTTCAGTCACTTCTTGCCTAAAGGACAAAGGATTAATATACACTCGAGAAATTGAGTTTCCATTACAACAGAAAAGGGTAAGAAAATATCTCATTTTAAAAGATTTTGAGAGGATGAGAGTAAAAGATAATTCTGCAATTTATTAAATGTATAAATGGGCGTAAAATTAGAATTGTCACTGGAATATTAAATTATTGAGGAAATTAGTAGAAACTAAGAGTTATTACAATGTGGAGTTATTACAATACAATATTACCATAAGAAAATCACTTCCAAAATCCAACCGTCTCATACACCTCATCCCTCTTCAAAAACATTCCAACAAACTGTCTCATTGACTGTGTTTTGTTACCTCCCTCTTATGTCCCTGCTGTTGTTGCTGTTTGAGGCTACAATGACAGCAGCTTTTGAAGGAAATCAGACAAACTTTTCAAGAGAAATAATATAAAAGGAATTAGAATTGAAGTAGTTGGCTCTAGTAGATGAGCTAGCACCAATTTAGCCTCAATAAGACAACTGATTTCCGCTAAGCCATACTTTTCTATGCTTTCTATGAAATTCAGAACTGAGACAGAGTTATTTAGCATTAAGAAATATTCAAACTGGTTCTCGTTGCAGTATTCATATAATTCTTCACAATGATAGCCTTGTTGACTATATGAATGCAGTCACTGACCCAGGACATTAAGACATACTACCATTCTATATAATTTGTGCTTCAATTGGGCTTGGAATGGACACATCTGCAAAAGAATGAAATGATGAATGATCTTCTATGGTTCATTATTAACACCAGACCTGACAATGTTTTTCACACCAGACTAAAATAACTGTGAATAAATACAAGCTCTAATGAAAACGTGTTTAATAATGTGTGATGGAACATAAGTTCTCATTAACATTTGGACAGGTTTGACTACAAAGTAGTCTGTACTTTGTAAAGTGGCGGACATTTGGCACTGATAAAATCTGATTAGATTTCAGGAGATTTATTAGTTTCCTTGTACAATAGTCAGTCCTCTTGTTGTATAGCTTAAATTATTGCTGGTAATATGTTAAGGACCTCTAGTTAGTGCACAGTCACAAACATTATATAAATTAATAAAGTATTTAACTCCTGTAAGATGCTATATCTAGATGGTATTGTGGTCCTTCTCTGTGTAGGAATATACTATCCAATACACATACTAGGATAAAAACCTGGGAGCAAATTAAATGCAGGTCAGAAAACATTTCAGATGGCTGACATACATGGAAACCATCCCCATACTTAAGAATATCCAACCAGTCTAAGAGTTCCATGGAATTTCCAAGAAAATTTCATGTCAGGAATGGAAGCACACTCTCTCCCTGTTGACTTAATTTCAGAGGATATTTGGCACAGGCTGACAAAACAAAACAACAAAATTACATTTATAGAGCATCTTTCATGTTGGGAGGATGTCCCAAGGCGCTGGACAGTCAGGGATCAGAACCCAAGCATGGGGGAGGTGTGGGATAGAGGTGAGGGAAGGCAGAGAAGGGGAGGGTGACCGAAGGCACGATCAAAGAGGAGGGTCTTGAGACCGGCCTTGAAGGAGGCAAGGGAGGAAGCGAGGCGAAGGGACAGTGAGAGTGTGGGGGCAGAGAGGCTGAAAGCTCGGCCACCGATAGTAGGACGGGTTGGGCGGGAGACATGGAGCAGACCAGAGCCTGCTGAATGGAGGGAGTGGGCAGGTTGGTAGGGAGTCAGCAGGTGAGAGAGGTAGGAGGGGGCAAGGCCATGAATGGCCTTGAAAGTGAGGACAAGGATCTTGAATTCGATCCTCTGAGGGATGGGGAGCCAGTGGAGTCGGGCGAGGAGGGAGTGATGGGGTCACGGAGCCTGGTGCGCAAGACTACACAAACTGCGGAGTTTTGGATGACCCAAGGTTTGGGGAACCAGAGCGTACATTAGGTATTGCTAGCGTTTAATCTGCTAAAACCACATAGTTTCCCATTGAAAGTGCTGTCTAGCAAGCTTCCCACTGCGACTACCCTACTCATTAGGGGTTTGGCAGGCAGGATTCACAGGAGCTGTATGGGAGGAATCCTCCTCAGTGGCCGGTGGGCCCCTCCAAGTACGGCTGATGAGCCAAACTGGAGTACTTGGCACTTTTGAAATACTGAAACCAGTGGTTTTGTATAAAATTAACATTAATTCCTTTCTTATGTTCTGTCCCTCTGGAATGTAAAGCCTGGGCTACCTGCACTGCTATATTCGGAGGCGTGTCCCCCTCAAATTCCTTTCATTAAGAAAAGAAACCCAAATAAATGTAACTCCGTGAGCCTCTCCTTATAAAGAAACTCATCTCTAAATCCCGTGCACAACCTTGTTAGCGCTCTGAGAGAAGAGGAGAGCAGCTGAGAACAGTCCGTCTGCACTGCCTGTGCACACCGTCTCCATGGTTACAGCAGACGCCACCAAGGTGGGCGCATGCGCAAGCATTTCACTTGGTCAGCGTGAAGCCCTCACCCTTTTAGTCGCCTCGAAAGAATGCCCGTCGAGCGTCCGAAATAGGAAACGTTTCGACTAACGCGCGGGTCGGCGACTTCTATTTCCCAATCCTCAAAGTTTGAACACTTCGAATAGTTCGCGAAGGAACTCCGTGGAAATGAGTTACTCTGCGGCGTATCAGCGGGCAGTGCGACGGGCACCTCTGCGCCCCAGTCTAAGGACCGGGTTTGCCAGAAAATTGTAGCCTTAAAGTCGCACCAAACACGAGACCCCAAAGTAGCACAATGTTATGTATCGCCACCTGTGGGATAGCAGACTGGTCAAGTTAGGTTAGTGCTTTATGAAACAGTGAAAGGGAAAGTTCTTGAAGGGGAAAGAAAACTTTGGCAGATTTAAATGAAAACCGTTATTTCGCGCACAATGCAACAAAAACCCGCCCAATTGGGGGCGTGAACCCGCCCAATGTAGCCAAACATTGCTGTGGTAGGACGTCAGACCAGGACCGCACTTTGTTTTGCAGAAGCCGCCTGTGTGTGTGTGCGTGCTCGAGAGCGAGCGGCGTGCGTGCCGTGCGTGCGTGCGTACGTAGGTCGGTCGGTGGCCTCGACCCAGTCTGTCGCTGCGTCAACGCGCAGTGAGCGCCGCTCGCTCGTGGGTAGCGGAGCCGGGACTGAGAGCGAGTGGTAACGGCGGGGATTTCTCCTCCTCTCTTTCTCTCACACACACACACACGTTCCTCTCCTTTTGTTTTGGACGGCGAATTACCACAGCGACACATACACACAGTCAGTCAGTAAAGGGAAGGAGTTTGCCGGAACTTACTGTGGCGGCGACGGCGGTTTGTGCGTGTGTCTGTGTCACCGGGACTCGGCGCCAGTCTGGAAGAGTCTGGAAGGAGTGTGAAGAGGAAGAGGGGAGAGAGCCAGAGGCCTGGAGCCCAGTCCGGCGGGGGCGACGTTTGGAGCCGTAGCCGGGAAGGGTTAGGAGGGGGAACCCCCGCGGTGACTGTCACTGCCCCTCCCCGGCCTCCCGGGAGGTGCTGGTAAACTTTGAGGAGAGTCGTCTCGCCGAGCCCCGGGGGGGGGGGGGGGACGGGGGACATGGAGCCCGAGCACAGTCTGGAGTACTTCTTGGAGCAGGTGGCGCAGAAGGACGTTAGTCGGCGGCTGCAGGTCGGCCAGGAGCTGATCGATTACCTGAGCGACCCGGACAGGTCCAGCGACGTGGAGCACGACCAGAAGCGGGCTCTGGAGGGCATCGTGGACGAGGTGGCCTGCTGGGTCAACTCCAGCAACTTCAAGGTAAAGTGACCCTGAGAGCCGGGGCCAGCCCGATGCTATCTACCGTCCGGCTTTCTGCAGGCAGGGGGGCTGGTGATGGGGTGTGTGTGGGAGGGAGGGCTGGTGATGGGGTGTGTGTGGGAGGGAGGGCTGGTGATGGGGTGTGTGTGGGAGGGAGGGCTGGTGATGGGGGTGTGTGTGGGGGGGGGGGCTGGTGATGGGGTGTGTGTGGGAGGGGGGCTGGTGATGGGGTGTGTGTGGGGGGGGGCTGGTGATGGGGTGTGTGTGTGGGAGGGAGGGCTGGTGATGGGTGTGTGTGTGGGAGGAAGGGCTGGTGATGGGGTGTGTGTGTGGGAGGGCTGGTGATGGGGTGTGTGTGGAGGAGGGCTGGTGATGGGGTGTGTGTGGGGGTGAGGGCTGGTGAGGGGGGTGTGTGGGGGGTGGGAGGAAGGGCTGGTGATGGGGTGTGTGTGTGGGGGGGGGGAGGGCTGGTGATGGGGTGTGTGTGTGGGAGGGGGGGCTGGTGATGGGGTGTGTGTGGGGTGGGGGAGGGCTGGTGATGGGGTGTGTGTGTGGGAGGGCTGGTGATGGGGTGTGTGTGTGGGAGGGCTGGTGATGGGGTGTGTGTGGGAGGGCTGGTGATGGGGTGTGTGTGGGAGGGAGGGCTGGTGATGGGGTGTGTGTGTGGGGGGGGGGAGGGCTGGTGATGGGGTGTGTGTGTGGGGTGGGGAGGGCTGGTGATGGGGTGTGTGTGTGGGAGGGCTGGTGATGGGGTGTGTGTGTGGGAGGGGGGGCTGGTGATGGGGTGTGTGTGGGAGGGCTGGTGATGGGGTGTGTGTGGGAGGGCTGGTGATGGGGTGTGTGTGGGAGGAAGGGCTGGTGATGGGGTGGGAGGGCTCTCTCACACACACCATCCCCGGCAGTCCTACCTGCAGATTGATACTGTCGCTGGCGGGTAGGCACTGCTTACCTGTGGGATCAGCCCCTTCTCCCTCCCCCTCAACGTGCATCGTTGTAAATATTTTCATTTTCAACACGTGAATCAGTCACCAGCTGCGATTGCGGTCGCAACATGAAATTCCCGAGATTCAGCCAACAAATCTGGGAAATCCCTGAAGGCTGTTGGGCATACTTGTCCACGCTTGGTGCGAGCAAGTCCATGGGAGTAACAACTGGGGGTTTCTTCGCTGTACTTCCTGCGGCGTTTTCTCTTTTTTTAAAAAAAAAGGTTTCCACTGTGTCTGGGATGATGGAGCGTTTTTTTCTGGTGCTTGTTATCACTGCTGCCGTATCACCTCTAACCCCCGACACAGTCCAGATTTCTGTCTGCTTTTAACAGCGATGTTTAAAATGCTGCATTATGTGAATTTGAAATAGATCTTCGTTTGGTTCCTTCATCAAACACTACACTGTACTGCCAGGTTCATTAACTCTCTCTGGAGAGCTGCGTAAGACTATTTTGGCAACCTGGTTAGTGGAAGGTGGGGTCGGATAAATCGTCTCATAACAGCCTGGGTGTGTCCACAGAAAATGATGCGGGTGGGGAGAACAAATCCAACAGCTAAACTAGTTACAACTACGTTTCGTCCACAATTATATATTCTGTGAAGCGCTTTGAGACGTCTCGAAGACTTTTGATATTGTGTGATAAGTCGCTTTATCAGGTGCGAGGATTATTATTACAACATGATTCCCCATCTCCAGGCCCCGAATGGTGATTTCTTTTCTTCGTATGCCATTATTTTAAGAAATAGAATGTTTTCATGTAGTTGCAGCTCGTTCCTTAATATGGTTAAATTGATTTTTCCACCAAATGATTTTTTTTACAAAACGTATTCATCAGATGTCTTTCTTATCTTACAAAAATGAAACAAAAAAAAGTCCAAGGGAGTTTTCCTTGATCACGGGTCCTTGAACCAATTTTCTCCCACCAAAATTATGTCTCACAACTTGCAGTCGACAAGAAAGATACAAATGGCTACATGTTTCTAAGTGTGTAATTCAAATGTTACAGAAATGACAATCATCTGTGCAATGGGCAGATATGATCTTGTACCAAGTTGAAATTGCACTGAAAGACTTGCTAAAGTTGAACAATTCATCAACTTTTTAATCAAAAGTTTTTCATAAGCTTTATCAACATTATTGTCTGAATGACAATGAATATGTACTTTTGCTATAAAGGTCGAAATGCTGATTATTTGTCCTTTGCTATGTTAAGTTCAATATTTGTTGATTAGTGTTGAATATTGTTCAATATTTAGTGTTTGATGTGGCATTTGTCCCATCTGCCTTGCAGTTGGGTGAAATGGAAGCAGTGCTTTCTCACAAGGATGCATAGCTTTAATGGATTGTAGTGAGAGACACCTAAAGAAGACAAAACTTGGGTGGTTGAGTTTTTACTTGAACCTCTCCGTTGTTTAGCTTCATAATACTGTTGAGCCCTCAGATGCTACCTGCGTGAAGGGTGCTGGATAACTGTTATACTTGTGCGTGGAATTCAAAAGTCTTCATTGCCATCTTCATAAATGTGTCCTTTATAATAATCTTTGCATGCTTACCCCCCACTCCACCACCTCCTGCCTCCGCTCAGATGGCTCTGGTCTCCTGTTCGTCCCTCGCCCCCTCCATCGATGACTGCTTTCAGCCATTACGCCCCGAAGCTCTGGAACTCCCTCAATCCCTCTGCCTTGCCCTCTCCCCACTTTCAAATCCCACCTAAAGACCTTGCTTTTTGATCTTGCTTACAGTCACCTCCCCTCTCCCCCTGGCTCGGGTCAGACTCTACCACTGACAAGTGCTCCGGGATGCTACCCGAGTGAAGGCCACTATATAAATGCAAGTTGTTGTTGTTATCACTTCAACATGTCAAAGCGCTTCACAAGATTTATTGTAGTTTAGTGACTGCACTGCAGGTGAAAGCGACAGCCAATTTGTACACAACAGTGACCCACAAATGGCCAAGAAGTGAATGAGTAATTTCATCTGGGGGGTGGTTGGCCAGGGCACTGTGAGAAATTCCTTCTCTTTTTGAACAGTGATGTGGGATATTTAACATCCACCTGAACTGGCAACAAGACTTTGGTTTAATGTCTCGTATGAAGCACAGTATCTCTGACAATGCAGTACTAACTCAGCACCGCCCTGGATTGTCAGCCTGGACTGTAGATTCAAAGTCATGATGTACGCTCAATGGCATGAGTGAGCCAGGCTGAGGCCTACGTGCTGATGATGCTTGCACATCAGAGTTGTAATGGCTGTTTAAAGTTAAGTGCACATTAAATCGAAGGTGAAAAAACTCTGTGCAGCAGTGATGGTTTCAGATTTGATTTTGTCCATTTGTAGTCTGTTTAATTTTTAATATGGAATTAGTCTATAGTCAAATGCACTTTAGAATTGAGGTTTCCATATTTACTAATGGACATTTGTCCAAAGTAATCAATTTATTGCATACCACATTGTGTGTTAGTCTGGCCTAGTTGGTAACACTCTTGCCTCTGATTCTGAAGGTTGTGGGTTCAAGCCCCACTTCTCAGCTTTGAACTGGTGTGACACTCTGTTCAGGTGGATATTAAACATTGCAATCTTGCTTTGATTGGTGGTGTGGGGAGGGGGGGAGAGCTTGAAGATCATTGGACAAGGAATTCTGCACATGCAGTATTACATTGTATATATGTTCCTGTTTTAAGTAGTTTGTGATGGAAGGGAAGGAAAAGCATTAAGCTGTACATTTCAGTCATGGTGTCATAAAAACAGCACTGAATTCATACTCAAGGTGCTGCATTGAGTATCAAATGTCCTTTCATTCAATTAGTGCATGAAGTTCAAATTAGAACCGGAGTACATGATGTCATCCCCTAACAAAGCAATGACCTCAAGAGAGAGAGTCCTGAAAGAGAGGATGCAATTGCATAATTGCATAGTTCCAAATAGCAAAATTTTAGAGGGAAAAGAAGCAATCTTTTGGGAAAATATTAATCTGTTAATTGTATTAATTGTATGTGACGAGAAGTGAAATAGGATATTTGGTGATTATGAATTGGGTTTTATCTGGAAACTGGTGCAACACAGTTGGCCTTCTGACTTAGGTGGAAACAATGTGCGGAAGGGTTCTCTGAAGGAAAACATGGTAAAATTTGTGGTCATTGAATTAAAGCTGCATATACTTTGGATGAAACAGAGTTGTGTTTCTTTTAGTGTCTTAAAGCTCAGCAGTTCAATATTAAAATTACATTGCAAGAATGCATTGGAACCAGATTTGCACACTGCTCTTTGGATGAGTAATATCGATATTGCCTGAAAGTAGTTCTTGCATAGTAGCAGAATTGAGCTTTAATTCTTTCCTTCTGAGATTAATGTGGTCAAAACATGAATTTTTTAAAAAATTGGGCATTTAATTCACAACTGTTTGTTGGACATTGCTGTGCGCAGTTGGCTGCTGCATTTCACTCACAAAATACACAATCAATTCACTTTGCAATATATTCTGTGAAGCAGTTTGAGACGTCTCAATGATGTGATAAGGTGATATTATAAAATGCAAGGATTATTATTGTAGTGAATTAAGGTGGAATGATTAACTGGTTTCAAATATTTAAATGACAAAACAATTGTGACTAACATATACAGCCAGTCATGTCGCAGGTTTCTGGGAATTCCATAATTGCTCTGTAGCTTCAAGATCCTCATCCTCACCTACAAGGCCATTCACGGCCTTGCTCCCTCCTACCTCTCCAACCTACTATCCCCCTACCTACCTGCCCGTACCCTCCGTTCCTCTGGCTCTGGTCTGCTCCACGTCCCCCGCCCAACGCCCTACCATCGGTGGTCGGCCTTCAGCCTCTCAGCCCCCAAGCTCTGGAACTCCATCCCCAGTGCCTTCGTCTTGCTTCCTCCCTTTCCTCCTTCAAGGCCGGTCTCAAAACCTTTCTCTTTGACCGTGCCTTCAGCTCCCCTCTCGACTCTCTTCCCCCTCCTTGCTCCCTCCCTTCCCTCACCCTAACCATTTCCCCCCTCCTCGCTCCCTCCCTTCCCTCCCCTCACCCTGACCATTTCCCCCCTGCTCGGGTCATGACCCAACTGTGCAGCGCCTTGGGACGTCCTCCTGACGTGAAAGGCGCTTTATAAATGGAATCTTGTTGTTGTTGTTGTTGTAGGTATACTAGGTATTGCAAATTTTCAGGTTCTTAAACCCTGAGATACAACAGGGTATAAGTAGAATCAGGAATTTGTGTTCCGCCCATGCTGCAGATTTCTTCTGCTTACAGAAACTTAGTCATCTGGATGAACTTTCATTACTATAATTTGATACTGAATTTTGTGCTGAGAACTTTCAAAAATATACATCAGATCATGGACCAGTAGGTCTCAGGCTAAAATGAGCATTATTTTTATATACTACATAAAGAATGATCATAAGAAAGTTAAAACCAAAACAATAGACAAAATACTACGCAAAACAATTTAGTCCTGAACTAGATAAACAGCAAAATACTTAACTTCCAACTTTACATGGAACAGAACTTTACTTCTAAGAAATACAGTTTTAGTAAATGAAAGTGTTTCTTCCAGCTTGTACAAAAGACTACAAAGTATTTTCCCTTCAAAATGGACGGGATACATTTTACGTACTCACGGATGGTTATTTAACGGTTTGGATGAACATTGTGTTCTATTACATAGTGCCTACTGTACTAATCATTTTACAAAACTGTGCTGGCTGTTTGGTAGAATGGCCTGTACTGGCCGAATGTCTGAATTGTCCTAAGTTACAAAGTGTCAGATGTATAACTTCTACTTTTTCCTCTGATGTCCTTCCTTTTTCCTGCTCCATCAAACCACCAATCAAAGCAAAGGAGGGCATCCAGCTGTTTGAAAGCGGTACAATTTAAAATGTTAACGAATGCATACAATAAGGGCACCATCATTCAAGTTAAATCTGATGACATGTCAGTTAATAAAACCTACCTCTAGGAAGTTATCAACGCCATCTCCTGCGGGGTTCTTCAGGGCTCTGTCCTTGGTCCCCTCCTCGTCAACAGCTATATGCTCTCTCTTGGT